>NC_133331.1:110854229-111554229 GCF_042186555.1 Aquarana catesbeiana | reverse complement strand
CTTGTAGATACTGCCTTTCAGTATCACAATCTGATGACAAGCCAGTGTCTATGGGCAGCCCATTCCAAATTAGTGCTCTTGGAAGCAAAGCAATCCGGCAGGTTAGAAAATATTTAATATACTATTGCTTTCATGGTTTCCCAGAATGTTAGCTTGCAGCTTCCACTTGTATTTGTTGCCTTTTAACAGGAGCATTCTTGTGACTAGGGCTTTTCTGTTTAGATGGGGGGATTGGCCTAGGGGTCATGTTGAGATGGTTGGATTGCGCATGTACAGTGAGGGAAAAAAAGTATTTGATCCCCTCCTGATTTTGTATGTTTTCCCACTGACAAACTATCAGTCTGTAATTTTAATAGTAGGTTTATTTTAACATTGAGAGAATAACAACAAATATCCAGAAAAACACATTTCAAAAGTTATACATTGATTTGCGTTTTAATGAATGAAATATTTGATCCCCTATCGAGCAAGATTTCTGGCTCCCAGGTGTCTTCTGTACAGGTAACGAGCTGAGATTAGGAGCATTCTCTTAAAGGGAGTGTTCATAAGCCCAGCTTCTTACCAGTATAAAAGACACCTGTCCACAGAAGCAATCAATCAGTTTCCATTCTCCCCACCAAGGCCAAGACCAAAGAGCTGTCCAAGGATGTCAGGGGCAAGATTGTAGACCTACACAAGGCTGGAATGGGCTACAAGACTATCGCCAAGCAGCTTGGTGAGAGGGTGACAACAGTTGGTGCGATTATTCACAAATGGAAGAAACCCAAAATAACTGTCAATCTCCCTCGATCTGGGTCTCCATGCAAGATCTCACCTTGTGGCGTTTCAGTGATCATGAGAATGGTGAGGAATTAGCCCAGAACTACACGGGAGAATCTTGTCAATGATTTCAAGGCAGCTGGGACCATAGTCGCCAAGATAACAATTGGTAATGCATTATGCCATGAAGGACTGAAATCCTGCAGCACCTGTAAGGTCCCCTTGCTCAAGAAAGCACATGTACAGGCCAGTCTGAAGTTTGCTAATGAACACCTGAATGATTCAGTGGAGAACTGGGTGAAAGTTTGGTCAGATGAGACCAAAATCAAGCTTTTTGGCATCAACTCATCTCGCCATGTTTGGAGGAAGAATGCTGCCTATGACCCCAAGGATACTATCCCCACCGTCAAACATGGAGGTGGAAACTTTGCTTTCGGGGTGTTTTTCTGCTAAGTGGACAGGACAACTTCACTGCATTAGGGATGGGTGGACGGGGGCCACATACCATCAAATCCTGGGTGAGTGACTCAAGAAGCACATTAACCACTTCGTGACTCAAGAAGCACATTAACCACTTCAGCCCCGGAATATTTTACCCCCTTCCTGACTAGAGCACTTTTTACAATTTGGCACTATGTCGCTTTAACTGAGAATTGTGCGGTTGTACAACGCTGTACCCAAACAAAATTTGCGTTCTTTTTTTCCCCCCACAAATAGAGCTTTCTTTTGGTGGTATTTAATCACCTCTGCATTTTTATTATAACTTACTGCTATAATAAATGTCCCCCCCCCCCCCCAAAAAAAAAAAATATTTCTTCCTCAGTTTAGGCTGATATGCATTCTTCTACATGCTTTTAGTAAAAGAAAAAACGCAATAAGTGTATTTTGATTGGTTTGCACAAAAGTTATATCGTCTACAAAATAGGGGATAGTTTTATGGCATTTTTATTATTAAATCGCCTCCTTCAGCTCCGCATGCACCCAACACCCCATTTTTAACTCTAACTATTGCATGCAACAAACTCCTCTTATTCCTCTTATCTTGGCACTGCACCTTGGGGCTTGATTGTGCATTTTTGGTTCCAGTAGACTTCAACATGTGCTACAGTATGTGACCTAACAACAATTTCCTCCTCCTGGTCACTAGCTTTTCATTGGCTGAAACAAAAATGCTCCAGACTGAAAGCAACTCAAAACAAAAAAGGGACGCAAACGAATCTTCTCATCTCTTCGTGCCCTCCGCTTTGTCTGCTGTATTCTGTCACCCCCTCCCTGAACCTCACATCCTGCACTGTCATCTTCTTTCCTTTGTCATCAGGTGCTGGCTGCCTCTTCCTGCCGGCCCCCCTGATGACATGCTGTGGTGTATGCACAGTATCCTGGATAATCCCAGGCGCATGCGAGCAGTGTGGCATTTAGTGTCCAAAGCTTCCTGGGATGCCGTGATGGGGGCTGTGGGGAACTGTAGCTACATCTTTCTCACCTAGACAAGAGGTCCAGAATTCTTTTTAATAATTTGTCAAAAAAAATACATTTTAGACTTGAATCCTTACGTGGATTTGAAGCTGAATTCCATATTGTTGAGGGCACCAGTTAATTCTTCTGATCAACATTAGCCATTTTAGGGGGAAGTTCGAAATATCAAAAATTGAGTTTTATAGCTGTCTGATGGAAATATTAATTTATAAAAGGACATAAGAGAATTGGGGGGGGGGGGGGGGGGGGGTGTCAGGAGTGCAGTTAATACCAGGCAAGTAAATAACTAGAATCTAGGACATTTAACTGCCCGGGAAGTGGTTATTTTGCTGCAGAGTTACCTATTTTTAAACATAAATTGTGTTGAAGCCAAAGAAAAAAATGTGCTCTGGATAACCATACACAGGATTCATTTGGGCATCTGTTAGAAAAGGTAAATTGCTTAAAAACAGCAGCTGACTACTTCCAGATGTTCAGTGCTGATCAGCATAGAAAAATTGTAATTTGTTGGGCAGCATCTTAAACAAAGCAAAAAAAATTGGAATAAATATATTGATGACTAAGCACAATAAGCTGAATTTTTGGCCTGTTATTAAGGCAGCCATGTTTGAATGTGTGAGCTTCCAACTAACAGATAAACTCTGTATGATAAAATGTGTGGTTTGTGTTTGCTTGGACTATTTATGTAATGACTCATAAGCGGGTAATTTGAAGAATTCTGAACTCTTGAACTTTGTTAATATGTAAAATCCCAGGGGGGTTTGGGGGGTGTAACAGTGTTATCCTTTCGTGTGTGTGTGTGTGTGTGTGTGTGTGTGTGGTTTTTTTTTTTTTGTTTTTTTGCAGAAAAACTTCAGATCGGCTTCATTTGAAAACAGAGAGAGATTGCATTTTGAGGAACTCATCAGTATCTAAACTTAAAATGACCCCAAAATCATTTTAGAAAATACATTTTAGAAGTATACAATTGCTCTGTGTATTACACACAATCCTTAATGATGTATTATAACAAACAATAACCGTCCATTATAGTAGTATAAAACAGGTGATAATAGTGTCTCCATGCAGTGTGCACACACCCTCCACCAGGTGTACCCTCACCTTAAATAAGCCTGTAGTTGCATCCTGGGAAGCAGACAGGTCTGGTGTGTTGGAGATGAAGGCTTTTTAAAACACCAGGAGTACTGGCTTTCGATCTGCGCTATTACCAGGAGGAGGAAGTGATCTGTGTTTAAGTTAAATAACCACCATAAGAAAAAGGAATTACAGGAGGATCTTTCAAGCTGTTGATATTTAACTACAGGCTTATTTTTATCACTGTGAAACAAAAATATATATATAGTCCAAATTAAAAGTGCAAGTGCTCCGTGTATTGCACACAATCCTTAATGATGTACACCCACCAGGTGTACCCTCACCTTAAGGGCTTTATATATAAGCCTGTAGTTAATATCAACAGCTTGAAAGATCTTCCTGCAGTTCCTTTTTCTTATGGTGGTTATTTAACTTAAATACGGATCACTTCCTCCTTCTGGTAATAACGCAGACCGAAAGCCACTACTCCTGGTGTTTCAAAAAGCCTTTATCTCCAACACACCAGACCTGTCTGCTTCCCAGGATGCAACTACAGGCTATTTAGGGTGAGGGTACACCTGGTGGAGGGTGTGTGCACACTGCATGAAGACACCATTATAACCTGTTTTTTATGCTACTATAATGGACTGTTATTGATATGATACATCATTAAGGATGTGCAATACACAGAGCACTTGCACTTTAATTTTGAACTATATATTTTCTATTTGCAGGATAGATTTTTTTTTTCACTTTTAATATGTATTTTTACTGTATTTTGTTATATATACTTATGAGTAATTGTTACTAGCGCCGCACATTGTGTCATTCATATTTGTATTATCACAATTGGGGAAGTGTGGGAAGTGTTAGCAGCTGTCTCTAGTTTAATTTCCACTTTTTAGATTTTAGATTTTGCAGCTCACAAGGTTTTTACCTATTGGCATATTATGTGGGTTGGATGTGGCCAGAGGCTTTCATTTTTATATGTTGTAGTATGATGCAAAATAATTTGCTCCGCTGAACGCTTGTGCATTTTCAGCTGCATTTATTCAGTCACTCTAATTATATATTTGTAGATACCGTCATCCATTTAATTCTACAGCACCCTAATAATCCTGCAGGGCCATTTTCCTGTATTTTTTAGGTTTAAAAACATTTGTAGGGACTAAAAATGCAGATGCTCAAGGATCCACTGGAGCTAGACCACCAGTCAAAATGTAATCAAAAAATCCAAACTAGATGAACACACTTGACAAATGTCAGATTTGGATCCTGAAATCTCTGCAATGCTTTAACAGATCTAAAGCAAATCTATTTCTTGAACAAGCAAAGGCAAAGCTCAGGTTTGCTTTAATGGAGAACTGTACTTTTTATACAATAGATGTATATTGTAGACTATGTAGATATATAGACTATGTATTCAGCCTATTAACTGTACCTCTTTTCTTTACCTATGTTTTGATCGCTGTATTTACAGGCCAAGCCTAATGTCCACACTGTTATGTTCCCGTCCAGCCTGTGTGGGTCTGTGATATAAGTGCCGACATGGTGTGAAAACAAAGGCATGTGTTCCACGTACATTTTTGAATCAATGTAGGCGCTGCTATGAGCCATAAGTGACTATCAATGTGCTGTACATGTGTAATCACTTGAGAAGAAAATCATAAGCTTTAAGCAATAAGCAGGCCTGAATTGGTTCAGCTAAGCCTAAGGAAAGAAACAAGCATTTAGTGGGATTCCCATGCCTTTCCTGTTCTAAGTTCTGAGTTGGGATGTATTCCCTACTTTGTAGCTTTGTTTATTGATTAGCTGCCTGCTTTTAGCAATTGGGGATCCATTTTTTTCAAAGATTACAAGAGTGTGGCATCAAAATCATTGACTACTGTAATTTGAAGATTTTGAATCGCACAATATGTGGAAGAGATGCCTTGTTTACTTTGAGAATGTATATAGTACCAACATATTATTCAACTCCTAGCTCCATTACCAGCATGCCCTCCAAAGAATCTTGCAATGTAATCCTCTTTCCACACATTTGTACACAAACTCTCACTAGTGGCAATTAAGGAGGATGCCAACTACTAGTAGTTTTTTAGATTGTGGAAGGAAACCCACACAGGTATGAGTACTATACAGATAGTATGTTTCAGGTGGGATTAAAACCTGAAGCATAAAGGCAAAAGTACTAACTACACCTCTAGTTTGTAAGCTCTAACAAGCAGGGCCCTCTGATTCCTCCTGTATTGATTTGTATTGTAAGTGTACTGTCTGCCCTCATGTTGTAAAGCGCTGTGCAAACTGTTGGCACTATATAAATCCTGTTTATTAATAATGTCTACCATCCTTCTCCCTCCTGTCTGCATTTACAGTGCAGATTACCTTGGTGACCATGTTTAACACATGGGGAAAGAAATTTGAGTTAATTATATTTACAAAGTTTCTGGGTATGTGAGCTAATGTGTTTCCATAAGCACAGTTATCCATAACTAATAAAACAATGTCTACTTTTCATTGATTTTGCCATTTTATTAGATCTAGGATACAGAAGTCTACTTTGCTCAAGACTGAAAATTGGTATTTCTGGAAGAACTTTGCATTGTTTGTGTTGTAAGAAAGAGAATTCCATTGGTGGTTTTTGTTTTGTTTTGTTTTTTTTTTTTTTGTTTGTTTTTTTAGATCTGCACCACAGCTGTGGAACTTCCTGCATACTTTCCTACTGCATTAATTGGATATTTAAGTTTGTAAAAGAGCCCTAGGTGAAAGGGCAAGGCAGTAGACGGCACTTGGTAGATAATATGACTGTTTAAGATGACAGTGATAATCATGCTTGTACTTAAGACAATTGTATATTTATGTAGCGAATGACCTATGGTTAAATAAGTTACATTAAAATCGAATGATGCCAGATTCAAGGTTAAGTGGAAATGAACAAGTTGCGCATTGATAGGCTGAAATAAAATCTATTTTACGTGTAATGTGGTACATCATTTTGACTGAGAATTTGTAATAAGGTTATGTTTATTAGTTTTGGCTCAGATTCAGAATTGGTCCACCCCTCAAATGCTTTAAGAGCTGTCGTATGTTTTGTATAAAGTAATTGGTACTGAAATGGTGTTCAGTTGAGATTAAAATTCAGAGTGCGCTCAATGAAGAGCAATGGAGACTGGGTGAAATTGGAGCTTGTGGTTTCTGGTTTTGCTTTAGGTTGCACCACCCAGTTGTAGGTGTTTTTTTTTTTTTTTTTTTTTTTTTTTTTCCTTTTATCATGATCTTGCATGCCAAACCAAGGAAATGGTTGCATTCTGTCTTGTATACAGTATATCTAACAGTGCAGATTGCTAAAAAGTATGTTTTTTCATAGTACATATCTTTGGAGGTTAGGTTGTAGTACTGTACAATACAACCGTAGAAAAATAAGAAAAGAGTGATTCTGATACTGCTGTGTTGCAATATATTGTACAACAGTGCAGCTTAGCCTCCAAAGTGATGTACTATGAAAAAGCATGTACAGTTTGTATAGCAGTAAGAGATTGTGTTTGTTCCCTGATCATGCTGTTTGTGCTTCAAAACAAACTCCACTCGCAAAAACTTAGGTTTTATTTTTGTGACATTGGAAGCACTGCATAGTGCCATTGTGGTACCATGTGCCGCAATTCACATTGTGCAGCTGTTAATGGATAGCATTAGCAGTTCAGTTTACTACTAACATGTAGTTGTATATTCTAATAAAATCGTGTGTGTATATAAGTGATATGCATATTGCACAGTAATTTCCAGACAGCCACGATAAAGAAAAGTTAACCAGCTTTAAAATTGTGTTATCACTTAATGTATGCTTTTTGTAAACTTTGCCTAATTTCTAATGATAGCTATTACTGTACATACAAATGATCCACTACAGAGTAGAATATTCCATTCTTTAGCCCTTCATATGAACTGTGACTTTTCAAATCGGCTTTGCAGACTGTGCAGCCGATGCTGGAGCTAAACTGAGGATGCAGACCCGAATTGTAAATCCCAACCACTAACCCTGCCATTAGTGTGAGTGTAGAACTCAATATGTGCGCAATTAGCAGTAGGAGGCTAGATAAGTTAAGATAGTGAGCTAAGTTTGGGAATTCCCTGGATGCTTTAAGTTTGGAGTTTCACAGCCTTTGTTCTAAAGCTGGCCATAAACTGTTCGAAATTTGGCCAAATCAGCAGGGACACAGACCGCATTTCAGCGTGTGGTCATCCCTACTAGACAGTCAGTCCTTTTGACATCTGTTGAAGGAACAAGTTGGAAAACTTTTCTCGATCATCGGCTATAGATGCTGATCAATGTATTCTGGCAGGGTAAAATGTTCCAGGGGAAGGGGGATTCCTCCATCCACCACATTTCTATGGATGGAAGAGTCTGGCCCGCTGGCTGAACAAAAAACAACTAACTCTGTATGGTTAGCTTAGGTTTTTTTGCGTAAACCTATAAAGGGGTGTAAACCGTAGGTTAAAAGAAAAGTATGGTGGGGTGTGTGTTTTTTGTTTTTACCCATCGAACTTATCTAGGTGGATGCAGCATTGGGCCCATGCTGCATCTGTCCCCTGTCGTCTCTGCACTGAGAACCCCTGTCAGTCAGCAGCTCTCCTCTCTGCTCCTCCACGCTCACTGGAGCGCTGAGCTGTGGAGGGGCGGGGAGCAGCCATTTTAGGCTCTCAGCGGCTCACTGGGAGGCTGAGACGGGCATCATTCTAGGCACCTGGCGGATCCAGACTTCATTGTCGTGCCTGGCCTGTTTCCAGTGATGTCAGCAGAGAGCGGACTTCAGACCGCTCTTTGCTGAAAACCGGTCAGAGGAGTGCAAAATGAAATTGCACTCTTGTGACCCTTAGGAGAATCCCAGCCAAACAAGCTCAGGCTGGACTTCTCCTTTTTTAATGATAGGTTTTCTAAAGTACTGTGCTTTCTCAATAGTTGAACTTAAAAAGTTAAATGCATGTAAACCAGCAATTGGCTGCATGGCACTTCCTGAGGCGGGGTTCTTGATAAGAGTGGACCATGCCTGTGTAATGTGTGTTGAAATTGCCACATGTAGTCTTCATCCCAAGCATGGGTGACAATGCGGGAGCACATTTGAGGGGCAGGGACAGTGTTGTCACCCTATTAAAAGTGCCTGAACAAGTGATTTGCCTCATTTATTGAAAACCGCAGATCATAAAAATATTGAAAATGCTTGATTTTGGTGATTAAGTTTATATGTGATTAAGTATCTGCTTATAGATTTTTGAGTAGCAAAAAAGTGTTTGGCTTTTAATTAACCTATTGCTGAAATGTTTTTAATTAAACCACATAACGCTTCAAAATTGTAAGTGTATATATGTATATGGTTGTATGTCCAGGCATTCATATTGACTATCGGGGTAAAGCTAGACTTTTACAGAAACGGCCAAGATTTGCATGTACATTTGCTGCTTGTATCCCTGGCTCCTGGTGTTTTAACACACTATTCACTGACAACCCCTGACAACGTTTTAATTTTCTGATCGGCTTTAAGCGCAAGACCTTTGTGTGACCAATGTTGAATATAATTTGTAAGCAAAAATAGGGATTACATGCTATTTACTGTATTTTTGTTTTTTAATTTTTTTCCTGGAAATGTTTTGTACATAGTAAATAAAATGACACTTAAGCCATACGTTTTGTCTGAAATTAAAATTAAAGTGGTCGTAAAGGCTTTAGTGTTTTTTTTTTTTTTGTTTTTTTTGTTTTTTTTTTTTAACCTTAATGCATTGTGTGCATTAAGGTAAAAAAAAAAAAAAAATTCTGTTGTTGAGTATCGCTTTCTGAGCTTGATCTCAATCCATCACTGTGTGCAAGAACTACAGCTTTCCCGGCTCTCTCCCTGCTCACTGGGCAGAATAATGGCAGCAGGAGCCATTGGCTGTCAATCAAATTCTCTGATAAGGGAGCTGGTGTGGGGCCGAGCCCTGCTGTCTGTGTTTATAGATGCAAGCAGTGGGACTGGGGAACGAGACTGCATGAGTGCCACCATAGAAAGCAGTTTTCTATGGGGGGCACTCACTGAAGAGGAGGAGCCAGGAACGCAGGTGGGGATGCCAGAAGAGGATCTGGGCTGCTTTGTGCTAAACTATTGCACAGAGCAGGTAAGTGACAGTTTTTTTTTAATTAAAATAATAAACCTATCGCCATTAATCCATCAAAGGGTTAAAATCCTTAAATAAAAAACACTTGTTGCTCCTCAAAGACTGAGGCTGAGGCTAGAGAATGCAGCAGCTCAGTGTCTCCATTCTCCGTTTTCAGGTCCGATTTCAGCCTTCACAATCACTTGCTATGCGAATTGCATGCGGAGAAACATTCATTCAATTCGCAGTAGTGTGAACCCAGCCTGAGGAAATCTTGATGAAAATAAAATAACCAGAGGGCGCCAGTTTACGTGTAGTAGAAGTGTAAAGCTTGTAAATGTAAAGCTCTGAAATGTGTAGCCACATCATACATCCCCTAGCACTGATGTTACTTCTGTCCGGCTCTGCATTCCATGATTCCTGGTTGTGGGTGTCCCCAATACAACTCAGCCAGCGGCGGTGCTTGAGATCCTGGGACTGGATTAACATGCTTTCCACAGAGTCCTCTTGCCAATGGGCAGTGCAGTGGTGTGATGAGCATTTTACTACTGATTATGAGTTGCCACCTTGCATTTGAATTTTATTAAAGTTTGCCAAGTTTAAAGTTGTAGTTTCTACTACACTTAGACTGGAACCCCCTGGTATTCTTTTATAAGTGTTGCCTGGACTTGTAAAAATGGTACATTGGCTTCAGCTTGTAATTCACGTGTATTTACTTAATTTGTAAATGGAACAGCCCAAAATGTGGCCCTGATTCATTTGTTTTTTGTTTTTACGTTTTATTGGTGGTGGACCGTATTTGATTTTGCTGTGTATTTATTTGATCATAGAAATGTTAGTAGCAGTAATCTATGTACTAGATTGGTTTAATTGTAGCAAAGTTTAAAGATCTGTTTTAAGTTTCCTAGATTTTGCTTTATGGTAGAGAGTACTGGAAATTAAGTTTTAAGATGGAGAATAATTGGTATGTTTTTGGTGCGTAAAGTAACCTTGTATTGAAAAAAAAATTAGTAGTGCCTTTTTTCTCAATCATATTTTTTGCCTTTAATTGTTCTTTTAATTTACAAGTGCTGAAAGTAATAATAGCATAGCTGAAAACCTAACAACAGTAATTAAAAAATAAGGTATGCATTATAACTCGCTGAATAGTCTATTGTCTGTAAACGGTTACAAGTACACTTTTGAGCCTCTTACAAAATTAAGCCCATTTTTTTCAAAAAACTTAAAGCCATTGTGTCAGCCATATTAAACATTTAAAAGCAAGGGACAGCAAAACGGAATGCCTGATGGTGTGTTTTGTTAGCCAGAAAAGCCTATTTTATGCTTCCCTTTTATCATTGTTACTAAAAACTTGATGTCCCCAACCTCTGACATGCAGGTTCTCTTTAATGGTATACAATAAGATCTTGTAATATTACCTAAGTTTTATTTTCCTCTCCCAGTAATTAATCCCTTCATGCCGAAGCCTTTTTCTGACATTTGTTGCTTGCACAAAAGACAAACGGTTAAGTTAGCACAATTTTTTTTGTATAATGTGAAAGATGTTACACCAAGTAAATAGATACCTAACATGTCACGCTTTAAAATTGCGCACATTCGTGGAATGGCGACAAACTACAGTTCTTAAAAAGCTCCATAGGTGACGCTTTTAAAAATTTCTACAGATTACCAGTTTAGAGTTAGAGGAGGTATTGTGCTAGAATTATTGCTCTTGCTCTAACGATCGAGGCAATAACTCACATTATTTTATTTTTTTTCTACTGTTCCTGTAATTTCTGTTTACTTTTATTGCTGTCAGAAGGAATGTAAACATCCCTTGTGACAGTAATAGGCAGTGACAGGTACCCTTGATGCAGGGATCTGTAAGACCCCAAATCTCTTCCTTTCATATAAAAACATTCAAATATACCAAGTTTGGCTGCTGTTGAATGCTGTAATTTTTAAAAAAACTTTGTGCCTTTAAGTCTTTAGTAAACCGGAAGTGATGTCATGACATCGCTTCCAGGTTACTAGATCCAAGACCTGATCAAAGCCAATTCCGGTTTCGCTTGGGCCTCCCAGTGGGACGGGAGAGCCGTGGAAGGCGGCAGGATAATAATTGAGCAGCTTCTTAGCCGCATCGGTTGTTGTCCTGAGAGCCAACCGCTGGCTCTTTAACCACTTGCCGCCCGCCCTATTACCAAACGACGGCGGCAAAGTGGTTTGATATTCCTGACCGGACGTCACATGACGTGATCAGGAATAACGATCTGCTGCGCACCCCCGGGGCGATCGTTGTTGCGGGGTGTCAGTCTGACACCCTGCAACACCGATCTAGGTAAAGAGTCTCCGGAGACTCTTTACCATGTGATCAGCCGTGTCCAATCACGGCTGATCATGATGTAAATAGAAAGAGCCGGTGATCGGCTTTTCCTCACTCGCATCTGACAGTTGCGAGTAGAGGAGAGCCGATCGGCTGCTCTCCTGACAGGGGGGGTCTGTGCTGATTGTTTATCAGCACAGCCCCCCCCTCGGATCCTACCCAGGACCACCAGGGAAGTGATCCACACTGGACTACCAGGTATGCCCCTAGACCCCCAGGGAAATGCCACTGTGTGCCCAGGCAGCTGCCAATCAGTGCCCACTTCAATGCCCACCAGGGATGCCCATCAGTGCTCATATCAGTGCCGCGTATCAGTGCCCATCAGTGCCACGTATCAGTGCCCAGGAGTGCCGCCTATCAGTGCCACCTTTCATTGCCCATCAGTGTCGCCTATCAGTGCCACCCAGTGCCACCCATCAGTGCCGCCTATCAATGCTCATCAGTGCCGCATATCAGTGCCCATCGTCAGTGCCCGCTTATTGGTGCCACCTCATCGGTGCCGCCGTATCAGTGCCCATCAGTGAAAGAGAAAACTTACTTATTTACAATTTTTTTTTAACAGAAACAAAAGCAAAACTTTTATTTTTTTTTTTTTTTTTTTTTTTAATTTTCGGTCTTTTTTTATTTGTTTAGCAAAAAATAAAAAACGCAGAGGTAATCAAATACCACCAAAAGAAAGCTCAATTTGTGAGAACAAAATGATAAAAATTTAGTTTGGGTACAGTGTAACATGACCACGCAATTGTCATTCAAACTGCGACAGCGCTGAAAGCTGAAAAATGGTCTGGGCAGGAAGGTGTCTAAGTGCCCTGTATTGAAGTGGTTAACCACCTTAATACCGGCCCATAGTCAAATGACGGCCACACATGGGATCTCCCATCCTGGGTGACCATCATATGACGTCCTGGGCTTCCCGGCCATCTAGGGGGCCGCGATGTCCACCGGGCACCCGTGATTGTCCGTTAACCGAGCAGGACCGTGGATCTGTGTGTGTAAACACACAGATCCACGTCCTGTCAGGTGAGAGGAGACCGATCTGTGTTCCCAGTACAGAGGAACACCGATCGGTCTCCTCCCCTTGTGAGTCCCCACCCCCTACAGTTAGAATCACTCCCCTAGGAAACGCATTTAACCACTCGTGTTCCCCTAGTGGTTAACCCCTTCCCTGCCTGTCAAATTTTATACAGTAATCAATGCAATTTTATAGCATTGATCGCTGTATAAATGTGAATGGTCCCAAAAATGTGTCAAAAGTGTCCGATGTGTCCGCCATAGTGTCGCAGTCACGAAAAAAATCGCAGATAGCCGCCATTACTAGTAAAAAAAATAAATAAATAAAATGTTTTTAAAAAATGCCATAAATCTATCCCGTATTTTGTAGACGCTATAACTTTTGCGCAAACCAATCAATATATGCTTATTGCGATTTTTTTTTTTTTTTTTCCCCCAAACATATGTAGAGGAATACGTATCGGCCTAAACTGAGGAAAAAGATTTTTTTAAAAAAAAATTGGGATATTTATTATAGCAAAAAGTATAAAATATTGTTTGTTTTTTTTTTTTTTTTTCAAAATTGTCGCTCTTCTTTTGTTTATAGCGCAAGAAATAAAAACCGCAGAGGTGATCAAATAAAACCAAAAGAAAGCTCTATTTGTGGGGAAAAAAGGACGTCAATTTTGTTTGGCTACAGCGTCGCATGACCGTGCAATTGTCGTTTAAAGTGCGACAGCGCTGAAAACTAAAAATTGGTCTGGGAAGGAAGGGGGTGAAAATGCCCTGTATTAAAGTGGTTAAAAAAAAAAGTACCAGGGACATGTGTGCAGCTACAGGCATCACCCCGGTACAACCCCTTCAAGCCAAGGCTGCATATTTTGCCTACAGTCGGCGTGAAGGGGTTAAAAAAAAAATGGTAATTCCCATGAAAAAAATATATGGTTTATCTGTTAAATGCTTTTCATTCAGACATCAATGGATATTTGAGAGTTAAAAAATCCACATACACCTCTGTTCACCTAAAACAGAAACTTCATTGCATTTAAATTGACCCTGATCATAGGCTCCGCATCCAGCTAAAGAGGGTAAAATATTTAAAAAATGTTAAATACTTGGTCAGCTTTCATTACTCACAGGAGTTGTAATAGATTGGTGATATGACCATTTCAAGTAACCCAGAAACTCAAATCTACAATAAATGAGTAACTTTGACTGCTAATAATTAACACACTAAACTATGTGAACACCAAATGCTTTCATCATTTAAAAATGCAACGTGATTAGTACCTGATCTACATAAATTTTATCAATACATCTATATATAGTGGATCCAGACTGATGACAGGGTGGAATGTCATTATAGGAGAGTTTCTGTAAACCTTTTGTATTCCAGTTTTATTACACGTCCCCATAAGCCATATATCACTATCACTTACAGCAGTTTCAGCTGTTTTTCATATTGTGGAAAAATGTTAATTGCTTCCTAAGCGTAGAATAACCATAATGTGTACACATGATGCGTAAGTAAAAGTCATCTACTGATAGAGCAGCTGTAGTTGAACCATTTTCCCCCGACACCTGGGTAGTTGGTGCAGGTCTGATGGCTGATGGTAATTGTGACCAGTCAGATTGTATTTTGCTTTGTCATTGCGAAAAAAACAAAACATGGAGTCTTACTACCAATAAGCCCCTTTTGGCTCAATTAAACTCGCCTTTTACTTGGTCACTTTAAGTTTCAGCATTTCATAGAGGTGTATATGCGCAGCTGCTAACTGCTAAAAATGTTTCCTTTTGACACTGGGATAGTCTAGGCCATTGTTTCTCAACTCCAGTCCTCAAGGCGCCCCAACAAATCATGTTTTCAGGATTTCCCTCAGAGGAAACAGGGGTAGAGAAGGAAGCGCCACCTGAGTGTAGTATTAAAGCGGAGTTCCACACAAAAATGGAACTTCCGCTTTTCTGAAACCCCCCCCCCCCCCAGTGTCACATTTGGCACCTTTCAGGGGGGAGGGGGGTGCAGATACCTGTCTAAGACAGGTATTTGCACCCACTTCCGGCATAGACTCCCATGGGAGTCTACGCCTCTTCCCGTCCCCACCGCGCTGTCTCCTGGGAAACACACAGCTCCCAGGAGAGAGCGGGGACCACTTCGGACGCGCAGCGCGACTCGCGCATGCGCAGTAGGGAACCAGGAAGTGAAGCCGCAATGCGTCACTTCCTGATTCCCGCACCTAGGATGGCAGCGGCAGCTGCCGAGAACCGAGCGGGTTCTCGGCGTCGCCTGCCGATATCGCTGGACCCTGGGACAGGTAAGTGGCCATGTATTAAAAGTCAGCAGCTGCAGTATTTGTAGCTGCTGGCTTTTAATATTTTTTTTTTTTTTTTTTTTTTTGGCGGTGTGGGTGGACCCCCGCTTTAACAAATGATGTTTAATGACACCAGGTAAAAACACACTTACAGGATAAAAACATATAAAAGGCTCATCTGTATAGGTATGTGGTCCTCTGTGTTCCCTCTGATCCTGTGGTGCAGAAGGTGGATTACCAGCCGGGAGCTCCTTCTGTGGCCATCAGGAAGAGACTAGGGGCCGGCGTGGAGCGTGCATGACGTCACAGGTGGTCCGTCTGCTTCCGGGTTCGGTATCCAGGGGAGGGATCGTCCAGGGAGGAGGGCTTGCAGGGAGGTTGAGAGAAGGCTGGAGCATTGGCTCCGAGCACGTAGCCTTCTCTCAACTTCCCTGCAAGCCCTCCTCCCTGGACGATCCCTCCCCTGGATACCGAACCTGGAAGCGGACGGACCACCTGTGACGTCATGCACGCTCCACGCCGGCCCCTAGTCTCCTCCTGATGGCCACAGAAGGAGCTCCCGGCTGGTAATCCACCTTCTGCAGCCCAGCATCCCTGCAGCGTCACCACCACAGGATCAGAGGGAACACCGAGGACCACATACCTATACAGATGAGCCTTTTATATGTTTTTATCTTGTAAGTTTGTTTTTACCTGGTGTCATTAAACATCATTTGTTAATACTACACTCAGATGGCGCTTCCTTCTCTACCCCTCTCTCATCCATCACAGAGCCAGCTCTTTGAGGACAGCAGCCGCCTAGCCTACCAGTCTACTTTAACCATTACATTACCGGTTACCACTTAACCCTTGAACTTCCAGCCTGTCCCCTATGGACTAAGTTGCTCAGCCCTTTATATCTCCTGTTATATATGGACTTGTGTGTTTGCGCTTACAGTTACCAATACTCTGTCCCTCAGATGAAACGGCTATGGTAATTACTAAGGCAGTGAAACTGATCAAATCACCTGTGCAAAATGATGGAAAGCCTGAAAACATGACCTGTTGGGGCTCCTTGAGGACTTGAGTTGAAACACTGCTATAGGCAAGTGGGCCCATGTTGCTCTAGTTCATTTTATTAATGATGACATTTAACTTGTAGGTTTTTTTTTTTTTTTCTCTCTCTCCAAAAAAAAAAAAAAAACAGAAGTCCAATTTTAAAGTCAATGTGATGAAGTACAACTTTACACGTGTTTCCCATATAATTAATAAAGCCAACTTGTGGACAATTAATGGTTAACACCTGTTTCAACCAGTGGGTATTTTCATTGGAACAGCCATCTGTAATTCAATAGTTCTTGCAATGAACTGAGCTGAAAGCGGATATGGCAGACTAAAAACATTTGGATGCAAATTGTAATAAAGCTAAAATAAGCCATGTTCAAAAGTAGGAACTAGCACAAGGCCAACGACATGTCTGCTTAAGGAATTGCCATTAGTAGTGGTGAAATACATTTTTTTTTTTTTTTTTTTTTTTTTTATTATGTTCAGTAAAACTTTTTTTTAATAGTATTTTTTTTTAATTCAGGCAAATGTATAAATTGCATACATTTTACATTTAAAGCCAGCAAATATACTGTAACTACAGGATCCTTCATGTGTTTACTTGCCATATTTTTGGCTGCTATGTTTATAGAGCTCAGTATCTCAAGCTCTAACTTGCACACACAACTGTGTATTATTTTTTTTTTTTCCCTTGTAGGTTTAGGAGATATTAATTTTACCTACAGGTATGCTATTATAGGCTTACCTGTAGGTAAAAATGTCCAAACAGAGTATACAACTGCTTTAAGCTGGGTGGCAGAGACACCCAAATCACAATATTGATGGACTGAATTTCAGTGATGTGAATGGTGAAAACCATTCACATCACTGCCAGAGCTCATAACAAGCAGATCTTGAAGTCTTCTTAACTGGTTTGCTAAGCTCTATCTGTAGATTGTCTTCATTGAATTTGT
The DNA here is from genome assembly GCF_042186555.1 of Aquarana catesbeiana. Taxonomy (NCBI): domain Eukaryota; kingdom Metazoa; phylum Chordata; class Amphibia; order Anura; family Ranidae; genus Aquarana; species Aquarana catesbeiana. The sequence continues at coordinate 111,537,139 of NC_133331.1, read as the reverse complement.
GATGTTTTAGTAAAGGGCAATACCAAAATGCCCAATAGTCATTAAGACTTACGGTACCTTGGAGGTGTGAAAAAAGAGTACAGAGTCCCTCTATTTTGGTGTCTTTACAATTGATGCACAATAGTTTGGTTCATGTCCACTCTCTAACATGGTTAGAAAGGTTTAGGATGGGATCCAGAATGCAGTTAAAGCTAAGAAAGAGAAGCTAATGTTACAGTTTTGCTGATTTTGGGGTATACCGTGACAGTCTTCTACACTTGATATAACCCGTGAGGGATAACTGGGAATGTGTTGAAAATTTGTAGTACTTGCCAGATTTATTTGTCCACCATACAGCTAAGGTAAGGGGGCCACATTTAGACCTTACAACAGTTGAATGCTCAAGCTAATGTTTAGAGAGGTTAGACATTTCTTTTCTCTAATTTAATAAAGGTAAACTGAAGTAGCAGATTTCATTCATTTCATTGGTTCTGCCTAAAATGTATTTAAAGCAAATGTTTGCACATAACTTATCCTTCATATCACTAAATTAACTTTTATTCTAATTACAGCGGCTGCTGAAGGAAAAGGCAAAAGTGGTGAAGATTTCTTTCAAAAGGTAGGTTCTTTTCTACATGGAATTATAAAATACATACACCTTTTCTAATAGTATGGCTATTTAATTACCCATTGTTGCTAATAATTTTTCTTAAAAGATCACATATTGGAAATCCTTTAAGCTGGGTGTCATGTAGTTGTGGTATTTGGTGGTAGCAGTATCATGTATTTTCTACTCACCTACTAATCCCTCATCCTGTTAGTGTTACATTTTTCAGGTCAAGGGTTTTCCAAGATTAATGTAACTTTATATTTAAATGACAGACAGCTCTCAGGCATCTTCCGCAAAAGATTGTTGCAATAGTATGCATTTCACTTTCGTTCATTGACAGACACAGCGCTCCATTGTTCAGAACCATAGGGTTATATCGCCCCCTACAGGAGTGGGCCATGATATACACCCCCTCTCTGCCATATGCCTTCAGTTTTTTTTTCTGCCTAGGCAGGAGTAAGGACCCTGCTGGGATCACTGGTCCTGGCGATTTTTTGCTTTTTAAACTACTTTTTTTATCTTGGATTTTTTTCCTGTGAGATCTACAATCAACTTCCGGACTGGGCGACGGGCTGGACGCTAAGATCCAGTGGCCTCCCCAGTCTGGTCAGCGAGTGCGTGCAGACTGCAGCTATGCACTAGGTCAGCCGCGACATAGCCCCACTGGATGTCACAGCGTTCCTCATGGCTGATGGCCCCCGCTTCAGTGGCAAGTTGGATCTGTCTGGGAGTGTTACCCACGCACATGCTGGAGCGGTAAGTAAGGGGCCCCCTCCTCTCCTTTACTTGAGCGGTGTGGGGTGTGGGTACTCCCTGTGGTGGTCGGTTCTCCACATCCCCCCCTCCTTGTGTGAGGCCCAGGTCTCTGGCTTAGGTGCTTCGCACACTCTGTCCACCCCCCCCTCCCCTCCCAGGGTTGTCACTCGGGGGGTACACCTTGGCACCTGCTGGATGGTTGGGTGGGTGACCAGGCATCCACTGATCCGCGCCCCCTGCGGCAGCCCTCCACTAATTTAGGCCACAGCTTTGCAGCCTACTGAGCACTCGCGGCGGGCAGCAAAAAATTTAGGCCGCAGCTTTTGCTGCCTACCAACTGGGAGATGTGTGGGGTGCCCTAGAGCGGACGGAGAGGCCGCCGATTTCTGTTGCGGCCATTCACCCTCCTTCCTTGGTTCTAGCCTGGTCTGGTCCCCCCGCGGACCTGTGCACTTACGACCAAAAATTTAAGCCACGACTTTTGCAATCTGCTAGTCCGCATGGCCATGCCGCATGCCTTCTTTCAGGGGGACGGCGTTGTGGGGGCTCTGAGGTAGACCCCCTTTTGGGGGGATTGTTTGAGTGCCCCCCCGTGAGGGGCCTTAGTGGATGCCCCCCCCCCGTGAGGGGCCTTAGTGGATGGGCCTTAGTGGATGGCCCCCCCCGTGAGGGGCCTTAGTGGATGGGCCTTAGTGGATGGCCCCCCCCCGTGAGGGGCCTTAGTGGATGGCCCCCCCCGTGAGGGGCCTTAGTGGATGCCCCCCCCCCGTGAGGGGCCTTAGTGGATGCCCCCCCCCGTGAGGGGCCTTAGTGGATGCCCCCCCCCGTGAGGGGCCTTAGTGGATGCCCCCCCCGTGAGGGGCCTTAGTGGATGCCCCCCCCGTGAGGGGCCTTAGTGGATGCCCCCCCCCCCCGTGAGGGGCCTTAGTGGATGCCCCCCCCCCCGTGAGGGGCCTTAGTGGATGCCCCCCCCCCCGTGAGGGGCCTTAGTGGATGCCCCCCCCGTGAGGGGCCTTAGTGGATCCCCCCCCGTGAGGGGCCTTAGTGGATGCCCCCTGTTAGGGGTATCAGTAGGCGCCCCAGAGTGGGGTCTCAGCTGGTGCCCCTTGTGAGAAGCCTTGGTCGACGTCCCCTGTGTGGGACCTCGGTGATGCCCCTGTGCGGGGCCTAAGGCAGCGGAGGTTTCAGTTGGCGGCCCCCCGTGTTCTTTGCATTTTTCACAGGTGGCGCTTAGGCATATAGGCTAGCAAATGGCTCTCCCCTGCCTTATCGATCTCGACTGATCCTATTTCTGGCTCTGCCGTCGTGGATTTGCCCCACCTTGCGGGGTTGGTGGCCACACTGCCTGTCCTATCAGTGAGGCTGTTCCTTCACAACTGCAGTGGTGCACAAGAAAGTGCTGGTTGTGTCTCCCTTATTACATCTGTGTGGGAAACGTTAAAGATGGAGAATGCAGCTGCGGTGGAGGTGCCGGTCCCCTAGGCACCCATAAACTGTCTTGCACGGCAAAAGTGTTCCCTTCTCCCTCCTATTTTGGAATACTTGTTCGTATAGACTGGGTGTGTCCAAAGTGTTCCTTTGTGGTTCCAAAGATGCTTTGCTGTGTGGTACCCTTTGTGGGTTCCTTCAAAGAGTAGACTGTTCCACCAGTAGTGGATCCCCCTGTCTCTAGGTTGCGCAAGGCGACCATGATTCTGGTAGAGGAGTCTCCGGCTTTTAAGGATCCGGCTGACATACCTGGAGGGGGCGCAGGTTCCCTCTGCTTATGCTGAGTTGCTGAACCAGTTGGTCTGGGGGCTGCAGTTTGCAATGCCTCTTGGACGCATTTCCGTTGGTTGCTAAGCTCTGTTTCTGCAGTGGTGCTTAGACACGTATTGGGGCTAAAGTGTTGGTCTGCGGACTGGGCTTCTAAAAAAAAAAAAAAAAGCTCTGACTGGGTTACCATTTCAAATCAATGTCTGTTTGGGGCTACCCTGGATGACATTGTTACGAGTATAGAAGTGTACATGTCTTCCACAGTCTGAAATGGGGGGGCCTCATAACGGATGTGGTCCTTCTCGGCATGCAATGGACCTGGTCTGGCGAGCCGAGAGCGGGGCTCCCTAGACCCACAGACAAGTCTTTCAGCATGAAGGCGTGCCCTCACCTGTGTCCCAGTATTCTGGCCTTGATCCCTGAAAAAAGGTTTTTTCCTCCCAATCGGCGTCTGTCATCGGACTGTTGGCAGTTCTCCCTGGGGCTGTGTAAGCCCTGTTGCTTCAGGGTGTGCTTGTCCTGGTTCCAGTGGGTTACAGAAGGTCAGAATGGAGTCCATCTGCACGGTGGTGTTGTCCCTTGATCATAGGGACTTTTGGGCTTGTCGACATCACGAATGCTGATTACGCACGCCAGTATGTGCCCGACACTAACACTTCCTCCATTTTACTGTGGGAAAAGAGCTTTTTCAGCTCGCAGTGTTGACTTTTGCAGAGATCGGGAAATGTCTCACTGCTTGTGATTAGCTCTGCGCCGTGCCAGCTTCCTGGCGGGCTCGGCACGTGCAGCATGTCAACACGCCGGAGCTCATCCTTAGTCCTCAGCTACCCTGCAGGGCGACGTAGCTCGATATACGGACCTCAGTTTTCAGTTGGCTTCTATACTACCTGAAGTCTCCTCCAGATCCTTCCAGAAAATTGGATTCTCTGGCCAGTGTTTCTTCCTCTGGAAAATCTCTAGAAGTTGAGGCAGTTCCATTTGCGCAGTTCCATACAAGCTCCTTTTCAAGTAAGATCCTCCTGGTGTAAAGTGCCTGAGGTCTCTGGGCTATCAGATTTGGCTGAGCCAGAAAACCGGGGGTTCCTGGTCTGTGGTGGCTTCGTTCTCCGGGATTTCGGCAGGCATATCCTTTCTCCCCTTGTATTGGACAGTGGTCATCACCAATTCCAGTCTGTCCGGGTGGGGAGGTATCCTGGGACTGAGTTCTGCTCAGGGTCGTTAGACGCTGGAGGAACCCGGACTGCCGATCGATCTCCTGGGACTTCGAACGATCAGACTATGTATGGATCATGGACGTCTACTTTGGGGGCTCCTGGTACGGATCCAGTCAGATGATGCCACGGCGGTGGTCTATGTCAATCACCAGGGCAGAATGAAGATTGTGTTGGCAGCCCTGATAGTAGCCAGCATCCTCCGGTGGGCAGAAAGCCATGTTTCGACCCTCTCCGCTGTATGCATTCTAGAAGTGGAAAAAATGGCAGGTGATTGCCTCTGTTGGCTAGTGGTGGTCCCTTCACCAGGACATGTTTCATCAGATATGTCTCTGATGGGGCACCCTCGAGGTAGACCTGTTGGCGTCCCATCTTAACAGTACGGTACTGAGGTTTCTGGCAAGTTCACGGGCTCCTCTGGTGGACACTGCAGACGCTCTAGTGGCCTTGTGGGGCTGGTATTGTCGGATCTACGCCTCTCCTCCTCTCAAGATTCTGCCACGGCTTTTGTGCAGGATCGAGGCCGAAGGGATTCTGGTCATTCTAGCGGGCCTAGATGGTCTTGTAGGTCTTGGTATGCCGTCATGGTGCGTGTGGTCGCTGATGCCCCTTGGCGACTGCCTCTCAGGGAGGTTCTACTGTCCCAAGGTCCGATCTTCCATCCTCCTTCGGTCTCTGGTTTTGAAGGCTTGGCTGTTAGGAGCCAGGTGCGGCAGTTAACAATGCTGCTGAAGGCTAGGAAGCCTTCCTCTGGGAAGATTTACCACCGGACATGGATAGCCTACATATGCTGGTGTGAGGCGCTTGCCATTTACCCTCGTTCTTTCTCGGTGGCTCAGATTTCAACCTTGCTTCACTGGGGGTTGAGCAGAACTTTGCCTTGAGTACCATCAAGGGCCAGGTGTCGGCCTTGGTGGTTTTCTTCGGCGTCCCCTGGTCTCCCACTCCCTAGTGCGTACTCTTAATCAAGGGGTTCGACATCTGCCTCCACCGGTGCGGTCGCTTCTACCGCTGTGAGATCTACTCTTGGTGCTACTCATTGGAAATATTCGGGAGGTTACTCTGCTTGCTCTGTCCCAGAAGGTGGCTTTTTTTTGGTTGCTATCACCTCTGCTCGCAGAGTGTCAGAACTGTAGGTGTTACCATGTCATACTTCTTACCTGGTGATCCACAAAGATGAAGTGGTTCTTCGCCCTTGTCCGTGGTTCCCTCCTTTGATTCCTTTTGATTAAGGACGTTGTATTGCTTTCCCTGTGTCCCAGGTCAAAATGTCCTAAGGGATTTACCTTACATGCCCTGGATGTTTTTGGGCGATTTGGGTGTATTTGGCCGTCACAGGGCCTTTTCGGAGATCAGACTCACTGTCTGTGATCACGGACGGGTCAAAAAAGGGGCTGTCTGCTTCTTTTGCGACCTTTCTAGACGGATCAGACAGACGATGACTCAGGTCTATTCTGTCAGGGGTTGGGTTCCTCCTTTCCCTGTTACGGCGCATTCTACTTGGCTGCTTGTTGCTTCTTAGGCCTTCCATCATCAGGCATCAGCTGCGCTGGTTTGCAAGGCGGCCACTTGATCGTCGGTGTACACTTCCACAAAATTCTACATCGTGGATGTGCTGGCATCTGAGGATGCTTCTTTTGGCTGCAATGTGTTGCAGGCTGCTGTTAAGAGGGTCTATTCCTTCTTGAAGGTGTATTGTTCAGTTTGGGCTCCAGTTTGTTTCTCTGTTGAGCGCCTGTTACCTGGTTGGCTCCTGTGTTAGCCTTGGGATTTTTCGTTGTCCCACCCCTCATGTTTGGCACTGCTTTGGGACGTCCCTATGGTTCTGCATAATGGAGCGCTGTGTCTGTCAGTGAACAAAAGAGAAATGGATTTTATGGCAAGTCAAAAATCCAATTTTTTGCAATAAGTAAATATACCGTATATACTCGAGTATAGTTCAAGGCCCTAATTTACCACAAAAAAATGGGAAAAACTTATTGACCCAAGTATAAGACGAGGGTGAGAAATGCAGCAGATACTGTAGTGGAAAAAGAGGGTCAACAATGCCCATCTGCAGCTGTATACCTCCATGTGTCCTGTGCATATGTGTCCTGTGCATATGTGTCATGTGTATATGTTCATGTGTCATGTGTCCTGTGTATATGTGCATGTGTCCTGTAAATGTGTGCATATGTCTGTGTCCTGTGTATGTGTATGTGTGTATCCTACCTGTGTCCTGTGCATGCCTCCGTGTGCCGCTCTGCACCGATCAGCGTGTGCTATTACTATTCGGCGGCCATTCACTGTTCAAAAGCCGCACCTCCTCCTTGTCCGTGATAGACAGAAAACTCAGTTTGCCAGCAGTCAGCCTATCACGGACACTCTCTCATCCTCATACCACGGACGAGGATGAGAGAATGTCCGTGATAGGCTGTACACTGACTGCTGGAAAATGGAGTTTTCTGCCTATTACGGACGAGGAGGCGGCGCGGCTTTTGAACAGTGAATGGCCGCCGAATAGTAATAGCACACGCTGGCCGCCGTCTGCCTGCATGACACGCTGTTAATGTAGGCAGACGGCGGTGACTCGAGTATAAGTCGAGGGGGGCACTTTCAGCCCCAAAAAAGGGCTGAAAATCTCGACTTATACTCGAGTATATACGGTACGTATTTTGTACAGGAGGCCAAAGACCCAAAAGTGTCTGAGTTCCTGGGTATTTTAATTTAAAACGTGGAGAAAAGCCAGCCTGACTAAGTCTTTTTACCCCCTTGAGGGTTCAAGGATTTGTTAGGAGTTGCATGGAAGGGCCTATGGGCACAAGACTATTGCCTGATTTGGCTGTAGCTGGCCTGAGGGAAGTGTTGGACATTTTAAAAGTCTGCCTTGATCTTTTCATTTCGTAGATTTATTGGACCAACTACTTAGTGCAGTGGTTTATGAAGGATCAGTCTAGGTTGCTTTTATTCAGGTCAGTGCCAAATAGACTGTGAAGTACTTATTCATTTGCTACCACTACCTAAGTGATGGGTTTAGGCTATAGTGCCCCCCAAATGGGTATGATTTTTTTTTTTTAAATATAGCAGGGAATGATTAAAACTTGTGTATACCATGTTTATGATCCTGATGTTAATATTGCAGCCTTTACCCTTTTTGCATTTAGCAAACCTGATTAAATAACTGGCTATTCTGTCAGTGTGCTGCGCTTGACTCGGCATCCTCTTCCTGTCAATGATGACCATGACTGCACAACGCCTGTCAGGTTTTATTGCTGACTCTGTTAGGAAGATTTACCCTCTGTTTGTCCTGTTTACCTTTCTCATCAAAAGGTGAAAGTAAAATAAAATTCCAAATGTTGTGTTGCAGTGGTGGCTGGTGGGTTCTTCTCTTGGGGGGCACAAACAACACCCCCCTGGCGCGCGGCTCAGCCCAACAGCATGTCCTCACCCGCCCCATTCCCCCGTGGCTCCAGTATACGCTCTTCAAGCTTCCTCCACTATTTGTCTTGTCTTCCACAAAAGCGCTAGGCATCCAATAGGATCGCCTGACGCTCTGGCCAATCGGGAAAACGGTTTCATGACCTGCCTCCTGATTGGCGGGGAGGAACATTAGTGTGAAAATGTTGAAAATTAATTTGCTATCGTCGCACAACTGGGTGGGCGCGGAGCGCAATGCTTTGTGCTCTGAGGCCATCCTTTTTTGAAGCCTGTTAGAGAGTCTGGCTCTAATCCGGTGTTTAAAAAAAAAAACTCCCTCCCCCCGCATTTGAATTCATAGTGCTGTGCTCTGATATGTAGATCAGGGGGCCAGACGCATGGGTAGGGGAGGTGGCGCCCTCTATGGATAGGCCACCACTGTTGTGTTGACATCAGAACAGCAATAGAGGGGAAATCTTTCAGTTGGGACACTAGTTCTGGTGACACCCAGGTATGCTCTCCCTTTGTTTTGGCTGCGGAACAGGAGTGAAGGGAAATCTCTGCAATAGGACACAGATTGCAAAAAAAAAAACAAAACCTGACGGGTTATAACTCCCCCTCTGTCCAAAAGTATATTGAAAGTTTTGCCTTTTAGTGACACTTTAATTCTGTAATTGAATTTAAACAGCAGGACCAAGGTGACACATCTTCCTGAAGCCCATTGGCAGCCTGTACATCCCCCTGAATGCAACAAAGTTATATGAACAAAGTTTTCAGTCGCTGACACTGGCCCGATGCTGCATCTAGGGCCACGTCCCTTACCCTTGTTTAGATTTATGAAATATCTTTATTGTGGTCACTTGACAATTTAAACAAAAATGGTATGGCACTAAAACTGTATTGTGAATTTTCCATTATATTCTGTCAGATTGAAAGGATGAATCTCCTCATTTGCCTCACATAGCAGAAAAGAAAAGCCAGGGGATAATCCTTTCCCTGCTATATTCAAAAATGCCACATTCATTAAAAAAAAGTGTGCCAGACAGCTTTTATAAAGTGCAGTATTTGGCCATATCTGGGGAAAGTAGCCACTATCAATCATCCTCTAGAGGGCAGATTGGGGGGGGGGTGAGGGGGGAAGAGAGAAATGTCAGCCAGTGATGTCACGCCTGAAACCAGGACTTCAGGCATGTCATGCATCGGTGCAGCATCCGGCTATTCCCAGTACAGAATATAGCATTCAAGCTGATGATGCAATCAATTGTCAGGAGAACACAGAAAGCTATTTTGTATCAATACCTGGATTACTAGGTATTCTGTCTAATCGATTATTAAAAAAAAAAAAAAAAAAACTGCAATATTATTGCTTGCCTAGAAGAGGAATGTATTAATAACGCTGTGTTTTACATATATTTTAAATTATAACCCCTGCCCCTTGGACCCAAAGACCACTTTCAGCCACATAGGAAAGAAGTGGAAATCCTACCCACTGGGGTCACGGCACTAAAAACCAGAGGCTCTAACCATTTGCCACTGATGGAAAAAACTTCCTGAAAAAACAAGAAAAAAAACAATCTTTTCCCAGAGCTCCACTTTAATAACCTGGAAGCCCAATCCTTCAATTGAGTGTTGAAATCTACCCTATAGAAGCCTATTAAAAATGTTTGGGCAAGTAGTGTGCTCAGGCTTATTCTTTGTTCTGTGATTAAAATCTGTATTTTTTTTTTTTTGTTTCTGTATTGAATCGGACCTTATGAAGATATCTACAAGTTCTTGAAAGCTTATGTTTGAAATCTGTTCAGCTACCCAGCAGCATAACTGCAAATGCAGGGCAGTCTGTTTTATTTCCAGTCCCCTGCTGCGCTGTTCAGAAACCACTGCCTTTATTAACATGGGTGCCAGACATAGGATGTATTATTTTCATGTTTTACTGTGATAAAATCCACTTCCTCAACTGTCTGAGGTCCATACTTAATATGCCAACTACCTGCAGTGTGGCTATTTATGGCTGGCTGTTCCACAAAGAATGCTGCCTCGTTGCTAAACCAAGCATCATTTAATTAATAAAGTGGCTATGCGGTATATACATATACTACCTACAAGTTGCAGCAAATTTCATAATAGTGTATTTATTAGTCTATATCTAGCACTGACCCCCGAAGGAGCTGCTGGTTTAAATTGGGCTTACTGTTACCTCACCGTTCCACTGTATCCATCACGGGGGTCCCATTAGAAGAATGTTCAATGATGTCTACACCAAACACTCAGTTTATTTTTCTCCAATTCTTTTATTTAACAAAGTCAGATAGCGGGATGGAGAGGGTAAGGGAGATTCAGGTACCTGGTATTGCGGGTCAGGGTATTTCTTCAATCCAGAGGACAAACTGTTTCCACAACTGAATATAGCAATCACCGGATAGGCCTCTCTCACTGACCTAGCAGCCGATACGATGCTCGATCATAGTCTCTGCCACAGACTTGAAAAATCACGTTACGGTCATTATACAATCTTCTGCCACAGGATGGTGTAACCAAACTTTTGCAAGATTAAAGCATAACTGCACAGTACCAGTTTCTTTCAGCCGATCCGGCGATACTGTGAAGTAGGTGACCCGGGTTGCATCCTTCAATTCCTGGGAGTACTTCTTCAATGACAAAGCATCGGGCCAGCCGGCCCCGAGAGAGCAGAGCTGCCACGCACACCTTGGGCCAGGAGGGCCTTCAAGTCGGGAACAAAGAACCCCGACAAATTGGCGCCTGTACCTTAAGTACCCTGACCCAGAATGCGCAGTGAGTGAACCACTCCCACCGGACTGTTTCTGAGTAAAAGGGGTACCCAATGCATCCAGCCTGTTGCATTACCAACACTTACCGGTGGCTACAGCGACACCCACGGCCATGTGGAAACTGACACAATCCAGCTGAACTGGTACAGAAACCAGCAAATTTACCATAATTAGTCCTAGCTAAACTATAGCTTCAGACAAACTTAAATTTTCATAGATGGCACCTGCTCATCAGGAGCAGGGCGCTACATATATAAACCCCATTTTATTTATTTTTGTACATTTTTCACTTTCTCATGCCTCACTTTGAATGAGTCACTGACAGTCTCTCACACAATGCGACAGAGGTGCATGGAACCAGAAACTCCTGTGGTTTTTGTACTATGAATCACAACATGGAAATAATCCTTAACGGGTAGTGTAGAAGTGAAACGGGAATGAGCAATGAGAGTATGTATTGGGTAATTAGATTAGTATGATTAATTAGAATCTGTGCCCCCTTAAACCAAGGGTCCCTATCAGTCTCCCTTTATATTATGGTCCCTAACAGGGTCAACCCTAACATTAAAGTCTCCATGAGTGTTCCTTTACACGAGTTGTTCCCATCAATCCCCCTTACATCAATTGCTCCATCAGAGCATTCGCTGACATCAACTGTCTGCATCAAAATGCCCCCTCCCTTCAGAGTGCTCCTTTTATTTAACTGCCCCATCAGAGTCCTCTTGGGGGGGGGGGGGGCAGAGCCACCCCAGCAACTCCTTTAGTTCCGGGCCTGATGCAAAGGTGGCTCTATAGGATGCTGCAAGAGAAAGGGGTCACCTTGAAACAGGAAACCTGGGGCCATGGTCACGAGACCAGCTTAAACTTGAACATAGGCAAAAATTAAAATATAAAAAAGTATACTCAGTGATTAAGTTGGCCTCTGAAATGGCCTAAAGGGTAACTCCACGTTCATGGAGAACAAATTGCAAACAAAAAAAAAAGCATACAGTTGTGCTCATAAGTTTACATACCCTGGCAGAAATTGATTTTTTTGGCCATTTTTCAGAGAATATTGATGGCACAAACTTTTCTTTCACTCATGGTTAGTGTTTGGCTGAAGACATTTATTATCAATCAACTGTGTTTACTCCTTTTTAAATCATAATGGCAACAGAAACTACCCAAATGACCCCGTTTTTAAAAGTTTACATATCCCTGTTCTTAATACCGTGTATTGCCCCTTTTAACATCCATGAAGGCTTGAAGTCTTTTGTGGTATTTGTGGATGAGGCTCTTTATCATCTCAGATGGTAAAGCTGCCCATTCCTCTTGGCAAAAAGCCTCCAGTTCCTGTAAATTCTTGGGCTGTCTTGCATTAACTGCACGTTTTGAGGTCTCCCCATAGGGGCTCAATGATATTGAGGTGAGGAGACTGAGATGGCCAATCCAGAATCTTCACTTGATTCTGCTGTAGCCAATGACTGGTCGACTTGGCCTTGTGTGTTGGATCATTGTCATGTTGGAATGTCCAAGTAAGTCCCATACGCAGCATCCTGGATGATGAATGCAAATGTTCCTCCAGTATTTTTTGATAACATACTGCATTTATCTTGCCGACAATTTTGACCAAATTTCCTGTGCCTTTTTGTAGCTCACGCATACCTAAATCATCAGAGCTCCACCTCCTGAACTTTTAATCATAGGTCTTGTTGACTCCTCTCCAAAATGTAGCATTTATGTTTGAGACCAAAATTGAGCTTTTTGGCCACATCACTCCAAATGACTTTGTGCCAGAAGGTTTGAGGCTTGTCTCTGTGCTGTTTGGCGTATTGTAAACAGGATACTTGGTGGCATTTGCATAGTAATGGCTTTCTTCTGGCAATTCGACCATGCAGCCCATCTTTCTTCAAGTGCCACCTTATTGTGCATCTTGAAACAGCCACACCACATGTTTTCAGAGGCCCTGGATTTCCCCTGCAGTTATTTGTGGCTTTTTTTTTTTTGCATCACGAACAATTTTCCTGGCAATTGTGGCTGAAATTTTAGTTGGTCTACCTAACCGTGGTTTGGTTTTAACAGAACCCCTAATTTTCCACTTCTTGATTAGAGTTTTAACACTAGTGATTACCATTCTTAATTCCTTGGATATATTTTTATATCTCTTAACTGTTTTATACAGTTCAACTACCTTTTCCCGCAGATCCCTTTGACAATTATTTTGCTTTCCCCATGACTCAGAATCCAGAAACGTCAGTGTAGCACTGGATGAAACATGCAAGGGTTTGTCAGGAGTCCAGAAACTCATTGACCTTTTTTTACATACATGCACACACGCACACACACACGCACACGCACATACAAATACGCACACACAAATACACACACACACTAATACACATACATGCACACACACACACACAAATACACATACATGCACACACACATGCGCGCACACATACACACACATACACACACACATACACACATACACATACACATACATATGCACATACAAATACACACACACACATGCGCACACACACATGCGCGCGCACACATGCGCGCACACACATGCACACACACACATGCGCACACATGCGCACACACATGCGCACACACATGCGCACACACATGCGCACACACACGCGCACACACGCGCACACACACACGCGCGCGCACACACACACACACACACACACACACACACACACACACACACACACATACACACACATACACACACACACATTACAAGCAAACAAATCATATGTGAGGATGGTTACCTTTTTAAATAGCCATTCAAACCCCTTTGTGTCAACTTGTGTGCATGTTATCAGGCCAAAATCACCAGGGTATGTAAACTTTTGATCAGGGTCAAGCGTAAACGCAGTTGATTGATAATAAATGGCTTCAGCTAAACACTAACCATGAGTGAAAAATGTTTGTGTTATTCATATTCTCTGAAAAATGGCCAAGAAATCATAAATTCTGCCAGGGTATGTAAACGTATGAGCACAACTTTATGTAATTGCTACACAAGTCATGTAATTTTAATGTTCTTAAAATGTTTACTGTTATTAAAAATTATCTTTCCTTTTCAGTCTGCAGACCTGTAATTTTATATAAAATGCAATGCAATATGGCAACCTGGAGGTATTCTGTACACAGGCATTCCCGAAATGTCTTTTCTTGCTTGTGTAATTGGTTTATGGATTTTCACAGAAGTCTGCACCAAATATCACTTTGGTGAGATATTCCCAAAGTGAAGTCACATCTACAGGGATTTGGACTTTCCTCATTGGAACTATAAAAGGACAGCAGTTGATTGATAATTCACTCCCTCGTTATCTCTCGCCTTGACTATTGCAACTCCCTTCTCCTTGGCCTCCATAGGCTGTCCCCTCTTCAGTCTGTCATGAATGCTGCTGCCAGACTTATCCACCTTACCAACCGCTCAGTGTCTGCCAACCCTCTCCTCCAATCCCTACACTGGCTTCCAGTCACCCAGCGAATTAAATTCAAAATGATAACCACAACATACAAAGCCATTCACAACTCTGCCCCGAGCTACATCACCGCTCTTCTCTCCAAATATCACCCAAATCGTCCTCTCCACTCTTCTCAAGACCTTCTACTCTCAAGCTCTCTCATCTCCTCCTCCCATGCTCATCTCCAGTATTTCTCAAGAGCCTCGCCCATCCTCTGGAACTCGCTACCGCCACCTGTCCGGCTATCCCCTACTCTTGCTAGCTTCAGCCAATCCCTGAAAACTTATCTCTTCAGGGAAGCCTGCCCCACCCTTTTAGATTGTAAGCTCTTCTGAGCAGGGCCCTCTTAATCCTCTTGTATTTTATTGTATTATAAGTGTATTGTCTCCCTTTTTATATTTTAAAGCGCTGTGTAAACTGTTGGAGCTATATAAATCCTGTATTATTATTATATGATCACTCCTATTCACATTCACTTTGCACTTTGACACAGACAAAATGGGTATTTCAGAATATTAAAAGGTAGGAATCTACAACAGTTTGTTAAAATCCTATGCAATGTACAAAAGATCACCCAAAAGGGAATGTTGTCTCAACAAAATTGAAGTTGCTTTTAATATCGCTTTAGGCAAAGTTTGTGTTTTCTTTTTGTCAATCTGTTACAATGTTTCCAACTTGAAGATTTTGCCAGTAACCTCACTTTCTTTTGCAGACTGACAATGCTAAGCCACTACAGCAGTCTTCTATAAGCACCTCTTTATTTGACTATTGGACTGCCAATTAGGCTTATCAGATAGACAGGTAACAGCATACAGAAAGCTGACTATGTTGCTGCACATTTCAAGGCAGTAACTTATAATTTCAAGCCTGCTATAAAAGGTTCTTTTAATGTTAGAATCTCCTGGTATGACAGTAAAGCATGATGCCTTATATACTGAAATTAAATTTTAGGTTTACATACACTTTAAAAAAAACTGAAAACTAGCAATACCAATGATAACCACAAGGCGTCTTTGTGTAAAGCTGTGCCAAAAATTGTAATTTATTCATTAATGTTCTTAAAGTATGTGTTGTGTCAGTGTATTTCTTCATATTTAAGTAATTTTATTGGCAAGACTTTCCCAAATAGATAAAACTGCTTTGGAGTTTAGGATTCATTAGAAATTGTTTTTAATATATGAATTCTAATGTTGACTGCAGTTATACATAACTATAAAGACCCATGTCTTTATAGTTATACATAACCATAAAGACACAGTTCTGGACTAAAAACCTGCCCTGACCTTTGTGTCACATGCCTAAGGTTTCCAGAGCTCAGATGGGAAATGAACACAATTTGAGGAATCGTCAGTTTTTTTTTGTTTTTTTTTTTTTCCCTTTGCAAGGATGCAGTCTGCAAAAATTCAAATACTTGTTTACTGGCCAGACCTAGCAAATTCAGTAGTGGTCAGACTGGCAGTTCATGCTTGCATGGGTTAGATTTTTCCATCTGATTTATGCAATTCACTTAAAGTGGAAGTAAACTTCCATCTTTTGCTTTTATCTGTAGGTAAGCCTATAATACGTCTTACCTAAAGGTAGTGTAAATATCTCCTAAACATGCACCTTTTAGGAGATATTTAGTGTATACTCAGCCAGTGACCTCACTGGCACATGTGCTCTGAAGAATGGCCACCTATGCCGTTTCTTCAGAGCCCCGTGCCGTGAATGGTGGCTTCCGTGTTCATGCGCGGGAGTGACATCATTGCGGCTCCAGCCAGTCACAGAGCTGGAGTCTGCGAACCCTGCAGCAAGACGGGTGAAGATGAGAGCGCCTGAAGCTCTTCCTTCTAAGGCAAGTTTCACATAATGTGCTATTACTGGCACATTATGCCTTTACCTTGCAGGTACAAAGAAATTGTCCAGCAGTTTACAACCGCTTTAATGGAAAACTGTAGAAAATGGCGCACTTGTGGCCACGCAAAGTACAGTAACATCTTAAACCTAGAATTGATCATAACAAGCAAATCTATTTTAAGTTTATGGTATAATTCCAAACAATGTTATCTTTTGAATATTGTTTTTGTTTTTTGTTTTTTAATGCAACATCTTTATTTTCACATATTTTAAAGAGAAAATACAAACCTTCCCAATGTTGATTGCTAGTGTTATCTGTAACACATCTTCAGGGGCCTACAATTTAGATGAGGAGATTGCACCAACAATTGATTTACAGGAAAATTCTGAGAACACATCAATAATTGTAGGGACTTCCAAGGGGTATGTAGAGAAAAGGAGGATCGGGGTATGGAAAGGGCATTAGGGAAGGATAGAAAGTATCCACACACCCCTATTAGATTGTCTGTCTGGTTTCTGTGATGTAAAAAAATGAGACCAAGGTAAATCATTTCAGAACTTTTTCCACCTTTTAATGTGACCTATAAACTGTACAGCTCAACTGAACAACAAACTGAAATCTTTTAGGTAGAGGGAAGTAAAAGTTCTAAAATGATTTATCTTTGTCATTTTTTTACATCATCACAGAAACCTGACATTTTAACAGGGGTGTGCAGACTTTCTATATTCACTATAGTAAGATACCAAAAAAGTTCAACAAAAAAAAAAGGGGGGGATAAAATCATCCCTCCCCACTCCCAAGAATAAAGAGAAAAAAAATATCAACACAATCAACAGACACAGCATAATCTAACAGTTTCCTGGTAGACCAGCCTCAGTATAAAGTACATATATAAGTAAACCTCTTAATCAGTGCGTTAATTGCTTGTACAAGTCAGAGAAAGGAAATTTAACCACAAGGCCCAAATATTGTAGAATTTGGTATAGGTGTTCACACACCGATGTCTCCACTTCTTAGCTTCCATTATATCTTGTACCTTCGGTAACCACACATTTTGACTGTGGTTTCAATCGGGGACTTCCAATGGATCATAATGAGGCATATTAAGCAGGTGAGGCATTAACAAGCATTTGTAAGACCCCACAGACTAATTTGTGTCATTAAATAGCATAGGGAGCTGGTCATCTGAAATCTGGTGTTGTCACCTTATTAAGAAGATTAGACATCCACTCGAAAAGGTCGGAGAATGGGACAGTCCCACCAAAACTGTAAAAAGGTACCCTTCTGTCCACAATCCTCCTAAGATTGGATACAATCAGGAATATGCGGGAATAATCTGTTGGGGATCTTGATAGAAATTTGTAGCAGGATTCTCGAGTTATAAAATTTAAGAGGAGATGTGGGCTAGCATTGTAATTTTTTCGATAGAATGGTAGTTCAACACAACTTGGTACAAAATCGTTTTAAAAATTTGGGAAATCAAACATCCTTATAATTGTGTTAAAGTAATAGATCATACAGGAGTCAAAGCTATAGCTAGTTCTAGAGTTGAAGAAGAAAGAGGTAGGTACACAATGCACTGGGGTCTACAGAACCATGGCTTTCCCCCTGAAGGTGCCTGGTAAACTTTGACATAAACTCAATATGCTTTATAGAACACAGAAATCTGAGGCATTCTGTAACTTTGAGAATGTTTAATTATTTAAATGTTATACGTATAGCCTGGGCCTGTCTTGTCTCAAGTTTGTGTACTTGTCATTACTATAGTAACTTATGCAAAACAAAAAAAAAAAAAAACTGATGGGAGTATAATACACAGCTCATCATTGTGTGAAGAAATGCAGACCTTATTTTTTGCACCTTCTGTATTATTCTATGCTAATCTTTCATACTTCTGCTTATGTAAGGCCTGTGTTTTTTTTTTTTTTTTTTTTTTTTTGCTCCTTTTGTCTGTTAGAGTTGATGAAATACACACTGCTCCACTACATAAACAGTTCAGAGCAGATCAGTGATTAATTATGATAAACTTCAAATGTAGAACCATGTTAAAGCTGTTGGTTGAATGGTAACTGGGACTGCTCTCTCCCTTCCAGGAACAATAAATATCATGTAAGCTCCATCCTTACGTTTATGTAAGTAGATTTGTTTCTGAAAGAAACTTTCCATGATCCCTGTCCTACACATTCCATAATAATTTTATTCATGTTTTGAAGGGGCTTTCAATTATGCTGTCACAGAGGTTTGTGCTTCGTTGGAACCTAGTTCTATGTGTCCTGTGCCACACTGTTGCTTTAGTAACTCTTAAGCATGGGTTACTTATAGGGTCTGCTCACACAATGTGAGGTGACTTGTGTCTTTTCACACAGGATCAATGCCAGTGCACTGCAAGGGTGGAAAGAAAACGCCTGTTTCCAGTGTGTGCCATTTACACCATAATGCTGATGTTTGATGTCAGTGATAAGTAGCTTCACTGTGGTAGATGGACTTTTTTAAGATGTCACTTGGACATTTCCATAAAGTGCAAGGCACTCTTCTCTATCACCAGCACAGAATTAATACCGACCTGCACACTAAAACAGATTAAGATTTAAGCCTGCAGGCATGTGTAAATAAGAAACAGAGTCAAAATGACCAGTAGATGCAGAGATGTAGACAGCTGAACTTCAGTCTCAAAGTTTTTTGTAAGTCTCCTGCTTTGCCACATCCCTATCATCTCCGGAGACTCGTATTGGTCAGTTAGGCGCACAAAGTACTGATCGAGTCTTGAGGGACAGGAAGGGGTTTGCTTGACCTGAGCTCAACTTTGAGTAACAATTGATATTTGGGTAGATCTACAGCTGCCTGTTGACCTGTTTTGGCTTATGGGGGACCTAGAGGGCAGTACATGAGCATTCCGTTTAATTGAGCTACATAGTAGTGATCAGCAAAGGAAATCATTCAGAGATCATGGCTTGGCTGCCATTGCTAATCTTTAAATGTTGTTGCTTTAGGACTATTGTTTATCCTGAAACTGGCAAAAGTTTGACAATTATAAATTAAATAAACACATATATATTATAATAGCATACAAAGGTTTAGTAGTTATTAGCAAAAATAACAACTCAACCTAAAATAAAATGCACTGTGCAGTTGAACTATTAGCCCCATGCACACGAGACGCCGGTGCAAACTCTGCTGAAAGCATGTTTTTGAAAGCTGAAACCAGTGTTTAGAAATGCTCGTTTTGCCGCGTTTAGCGGCATTTTACAGTGTTTGTTTGCGTCTAGAAGTGCTTAGTTAATATAACATCAAGACCCTCCCTAAGCTCAAACAGTATTATTTAACTCTAACAGCCATTTTGTGAGACCAGAGTGAGTAGCCGCAACTGAGAGAGCAGCAGTGTGCTTGTATTTAGCATGTGACTTGCCACGTCACCTGCCACAAGTTGGGGATTGTCATTTGCCACATCACCTGCCACAAGTTGTGGCGTGTCATTTGACTCATCACTTGCCACAAGTTGTGGATTGTCCACTTGCCACATCACCTGCCACGTCACCTGCCACAAGTTGTGGATTGTCCACTTGCCACGTCACCTGCCACAAGTTGTGGATTGTCCACTTGCCACATCACCTGCCACAAGTTGTGGGTTGTCCACTTGCCAATTCATCTGCCAAAAGTTGTGGATTGTCCACCTGCCTCGTCACCTGCCACGTCATCTTCCACGAGTTGCGGATTGTCCACTTGCCACGTCACCTGCCACAAGTTGTGGATTATTCACTTGCCAGGTCGCTTGCCACGTCACCTGCCACAAGTTGTGTGTTGTCCACTTGAAATATTTTTTGAATGGTTTTTCATCATTTGCCATCATTTTTTAGATTTTTTTATGTAAAAAAAATAGGGCACCTTTAAAAACTCTTATAAACCTAAACGCCGGTACCGCGGCATCTGAAACGTGGAAAACTTTTGCGACTGAACCCATTTTTTTGCTTCTGGAAATACGAGGTTAAACGCAACTGCCTAAACACCAAAAAACAAGACTGTGTACATGGACGCAGGGGCAGTTGAAAAAAGTGTCCAACTGCCTCTGAACGCCTGTTTAACAGCGTCTCGTGTGCATGGGGCCTTAGGCTTCATGTACACTGCTGCTGGTAAATGGACGTTTCAGCTGCCCCTGAACTCTCCTCTGTTATCTTATCAGTACATGTATACAGGGTCATTTATATTCGTTATAGGCAGTTGAGTTTAGAAGCATTTTTTGGAACGCAAAAAAAGGGTTCAGATGGATGTTCAAAGGCATTTGAAACATCAAATGCCTGTAACGGCCTCTAAATGTTGCTAAACGTGGTAACTCGTGTTTAGCAGCGTTTAGTTTACACGGCTAAACGGATGTTTTTAGACGCTGGTTTCTAGCTGTCAAATTTAAATAGTTCAGGAGAGATTAAATAACGTCCAATGTACATGAAGGCTTAGAGTGTAAGAGTTTATTTTTTCCCATGACATCATTTTCAGAGCTAAAAGTATCACTTGAACCTTTGGGTTTAGAGCTTTGTGTTGCTAAACCCACAACAGTAAAATCAGTCTGTATATGCAGTAAAGCATGCTTGTTATACTCACTGTGGAAGCTAAGGGGTTAATCCTTTGCATTGTGTAAAAGGACTGTTTGATCCTGTCTTCTCTGATCTTCCCCTTCCACTGTCCCCAAACAATCTCCTGATGGAACAGAGGCTAGGGGGACAAGCTGCACATGCTCAGTTTGGTGTGTATTTGTGTATTGCTAGAGTTTCTCTTCTTGGGAAGGGGTGTGTGTGTGTGTGTGTGTGTATATTTTATTTATATATACAGTCAGGTCCATAAATATTGGGACATCGACGAGGGAATAACACACACCTGGCCATGGAACAGCTGAACAGCCAATTGTCCCATTACTTTTGGTCCCTTAAAAAATGGGAGGCACATATACAAACTATTGTAATTCCTACACCGTTCACCTGATTTGGATGTAAATGCCCTCAAATTAAAGCTGAAAGTCTGCAGTTAAAGCACATCTAGTTTGTTTCCTTTCAAACCCATTGTGGTGGTGTATAGAGCCAAAAAGATTAGAATTGTGCCGATGTCCCAATATTTATGGACCTGAGTGTGTGTGTGTGTGTGTGTGTGTGTGTGTGTATATATATATATATCATATAAAATAACTTTTTTATTATATAGTACACTGCCAAATGCACCATATATATAGTCACCATTGAATGCAGTGTGTAAAATATAAATATACACCACCTGGAGTGTATTATATACTGTACATCGCAAAATGCACTGTGTGTGAGGAATGAAAGTATAGCAGCCAATCTGCTAGCAGTATACCACCAGTTGATTCAGCAGGCAAATTCTCTCTACCGTCATGTGGAAGGCAAAGTTTTGGCCTCGTTGGAGTGGTCAGCAGGAAGGTTCGTATTACCACTGACTCATGGTCCAGCAGGCATGGTCGGGGATGTTACCTTTCCTTCACGGCACACTTGGTAACTCTGCTGGCAGCTGGGAAGGATGTAGGACAGGGTTCAGTTTGGAGCTTGTTCCGCCACTATGCCTCCAAAAAGCTGGTGGTGATTCTGCCACATCTCTCTGTTCCACCCCCTCCTCCTCTTCTTCCTCTATGGCCTCTTGTGCAGAATTGTCCTCTGAACCAGCAGTGCCTAGGGGACAGGAGCCACACTGGGGCAGAAATTGTCAGCTCTGCAGGAGCAGGCTCAGAGATGGTTGAGCCAGGAATGATTATATGTGACAATGGCACCAACCTTCTCTCTGCCCTCCGACAGTGTTCCATGCTTGGCACATGTCCTGAATTTGATGGTGCAGCGTTTCTGGACCAGGTACCCAGGCTTACAGAAATTTCTGAGGCAGGCCAGAAAAGTCTGTGGCCATTTCCGGTGGTCATACAATACCAGTGCTTGGCTGGCTTTCAATGGCAATTCAATCTGCCCACCAACTGCCTCATTTGTGACATGCCCACCAGGTGGAACTCAACATTGGCAAAGCTGCAGCGGCTGCACACACAGCAGAGGGCCATGAGTACCTGTGAGTGTGGCACCAGGACAGGGTCAGGGGAGCCCTTTCGCCACACCAGTGGCTATAGATTAAGGGATGCATGCACTGTCCTGTCAACATTTGAGGAGGCCACAAGGATGGTGAGCAGCGACCATCCATTTATCAGTCATACTATTCCTGTAGTCTTCCTGCTGGAGCACAGGCTTCGTGGAATTGAGGACCGGGCACTTGAGGAAAAGGCTGACTTCCTTTCCTTCCAAGGCCCCCTTTTATGCAGATAGCGTTCCTGTGGGGCCGCCAAACACACATGAGGAGGGTTGTGTCAGCATGGATGTGGAGGATAACATGCAGCAGTCTTCAGGGGATGGTTTTCAGTTCCCAGAAACCCAAGGAGTTGTACGTGGCTGGGAGGAGGTAATGCCTGACTGTCATCCTCAGTGACCCAGATGACTCAGAATCTCATGCCTCTGCAAACTTACACTGCATGGGCTCCCTGATTCTGCTAAGCCTGCGGAAGGACCCCAGGATTCGTGGTTTTAAGGAGAGGGATCATTGCTGGCTGGCAACGCTTCTTAATCCACGTTACAAGGGTAAAGTTTCAGAACTCATCCTGCCTTTGCAGAGTATGAAACATCTTCTGGAGGCCTTGAAGAAAAGTTTGTAACACCTTTCCAGACCCTGGGAGGTTACCAATTCCTGGTGCTGGACAACGTGTTTGTGAGGCTTTGGTCAGAGGAAAAGTGGTAGAGAAGGTGGCCGGCTGACCGATGCCTATAAACAATTTTTCAGTCCTCAGCCCCAAGGGCTGATTGGTTCAAGCAACCATTGCAGCACCTGCATTATATGGTGCAGGAATATCTAGGGGCAAGAGCAGACTTGGAGACCTTACTAACAGAGCATCCACTGGGTTACTGGGTCTTGAGGATGGACCACTGTCCAGAACGTTCTCAATATGCAGTCGAGCTACTGGCCTGTCCTGCATCCAGCGTGCTTTCCAAACGGACATTTAGTGCTGCTGGAGGGTTTATAATGGATCAAAGCGTGCGCCTGTCCATAGACTGTTGATAGCTGCTGATACAATTTTATAATTGTGAGCCTATCAAGCCCCTGATGCTGATGTAACTGATTGAATTTGCTAAGGATCTGGGATCCCTTGAAGGCCGCATATTTTATTCCTCATGAATCTTAAAGCTAGCTTCCATCAATATTTTTGGTTTAGGGCACCACCAATGCCCAAGGCCCAATTTTTCTGCCACTGTTTAGCTGCAGGCATCATCCCTGTACTGTTTTTTAGAGCGGGCGATTGGCTATCCAGGGATAACAACCGACGTGGCTAAAAGATGCACGGTTGTTATCCCGGAGGAGTGGGAGGGGACACCCCGCCGCCTTCCGCTGCTCTTACCGGGCCTCCCGTCCCACCGGGAAACCCAATCCTCGTTCCGCCACTTCCGGCAGCTGGAGACAGACTGGCACGAAGCCGAAAATGGCTTTGTTCCAGTCCTCTCTGTAAACATGGATGTCACGACGTCACTTCCTGTTTACTCGGCTGCTAATGGCGGGGTTTTTAAAAAATATACAGTATTCAGAACCGTTTTCTGCGATCTGAATATTTTGAAGGAGGGATTTGAGGTCTTTTAGACCCCCGATCCCTCCATAATGAGTACCTGTCACCACCTATTACTGTCACAAGGGGTGTTTACATTCCTTGTGACAGCAATAAAAGTGATCAAAATTTTTTTTTTTTTTTTTTGAAAAAAACACAAAGTAAAAAAATTAATGAATTGAAGAAAAACATTTTTTTAAGTGCCCCCGTCACCGTGAGCTCGCGCAGCAAAGAAAACGCATACGGAAGTCGCGCCTGCATATGTAAACGGTGTACAAATCACACATGTGAGGTATCGCCACGATCGTCAGAGCGAGAGCAATAATTCTAGCACTAGACCTCCTCTAACTCTAACCTGGTAACTGTTGTTGTTTTTTTTTTTTTAAATGTCGCCTATGGAGATTTTTAGGTACCGTAGTTTGCCGCCATTCCACGAGTGTGCGCAATTTTAAAGTGACATGTTTGGTATCTATCTACTTGGCGTAACATCATCTTTCACATTATACAAAAAAAGGGGCTAACGTTACTGTTTTTTTTTTTTTTTTAACCACTTGCTTACTGGGCACTTAAACCCCCCTCCTGTCCAGACCAATTTTCAGCTTTTAGCGCTGTCGCACTTTGAATGACAATTGCGTGGTCATACAACACTGTACCCAAATGAAATTTTTATAATTTTTTTTTTCCCACAAATAGAGCTTTCTTTTGATGGTATTTGATCACCTCTGCGTTTTTTATTTTTTGATAAAAAAAATTGAAAGACAATTTTTAAAAAAAAAATTATATTTTTTTTATATTTTGTTATAAATTTTTGCAAACAGGTAATTTTTCTCCTTCGTTGATGTACGCTGATGAGGTGGCAGTGATGGGCACTGATAGGTGGCAGTGATGGGCACTAATGGGTGGCGGTGATGGGCACTGATGGGTGGCAGTGTTGGGCACTGATTGATGGCAGCACTGCTAGGTGGCACTTGTGGGCATTGTTGGTGGCAATTGTGGGCATTGTTGGTGGCACTTGTGGGCATTGTTGGTGGCACTTGTGGGCACTGGCAGGTGGCAATAACAAATGGCACTTGGAGGCACAGATGAGGCATCTGTGCCTCCTTCCTCTTCGGGACCGATGTCCCTTTCACATAAGCCTGTGATCGGCTTTTTTTTCCTCCTCACGCTCTCAGCGTGAGGAGAAAACGAAACCGATCACCGTGTTTTGTTTACATCATGTGATCAGCTGTCATTGGCTGACAGCTGATCACATGGTAATGGGCCGGGACCGGCCCTTACTCGGATCTGTGATCATCCGAGTCTCCGTGACTCTATGACGTCCTCCCGTAGATTGAGGTCCGCGCTGTAGCCGTCATTCGGCTATGGCCCGGACCTCAAGTGGTTAAATTCATGAGTGTCTTTTTCCCCAAAAAGTTGCGTTTAAAAGATCGTTGCACAAATACCGTGTGATATAAAATATTGTAACAATTGGCATTTTATTCTCTCCTAAAAACATATGTTTGGGGGTTCTACGTAATTTTCTAGCAAAAAATACAGATTTTAACAAATGTCAGAAATAGGCTTAGTCATGAAAGGGTTAAGAAAAAAAAAGCCTTGTCCCCACCACCCTGGCCATTGGATGTGGGGGTCTGTGGGTGGGGGGGCTTATCGGAATCTTAAAGCCCCCTTTAACAAGGGGCCTTCCAAATCCCTGCCCCCCCCCCCCCCCCCCCACCAAAAAGTGTCCAGTAAATACCACAATACAGCTTCTGACAATTCCTAAAAAAATGAAGTGTGTCCCCCGATTTCCATCCATCTTCAATCACGCCGCCCGACGGACCCGAAAAATAGAAAAAAAGGCCCTTGCCTCTATATAACAGCTGTCACAGGGAAAAGACAGCAGTCGGCGGGATGAAGTATTTTCTTTTTTTTTTCAATTTTTCGGGTCTGCCAGGTGGCTTGATTGAAGATGGGTGGACATCGTGGGACTTGTGGAGGCCCCAAAGCACCCTTCCCATGTTGAGGGCATGTGGCCTGGTATGGTTCAGGAGGGGGGGCACGCTCGCTCATCCCCCCCATCCTGTCCTCCAGGCTGCATGATCGGGTAAGGGTATGGATTTTGAGGGGGGGATCCCACGACAATTTGCCGGCACCTGGCAATACATTACAGCCGCAAGCAATTTTAACCACTTGCCGACCAGTTGCCGTCATTATACTGCGGCAGGTCGGCACGATCTGGCGAACCGTCGTAGCTGTATGTCGGCTCCTTAAAGTGGGATAGCCTGCCCACTGCATTGCAGGGTTGCCGATGGTCACGATGGCCACTGGCTTCATGCGAGCACGAGAGGCAGAGCAGGGACGTTTTTGGGTAAAAGCACAAATCCCAGTGCTGTGCGGAGAGGCAGATCGTGAGTTCCTAATGGCTAGGAACCACGATCTGTCATCTCCTATAGTCTCCTCCCCCCCACAGTTATAACAGTCGAAACAGTTAACCCCTTGATTGCCCCTAGTGTTAAGCCCTTCCCTGCCAGTGACATTTACACAGTAATCGGTGCATTTTTATAGCACTGATCGCTGTTTACTTGTCAATGGTCTCAAAAATGTGTCAAGTTACCGATGTGTCCACCATAATGTCGAAGTCTCAATAAAAATCGCAGATCGCCGCCATTGCTAGTAAAAAATAATAAAAATGCCATAAATCTACCCCCTATTTTGTAGATGCTATAACTTTTGTGCAAACCAATCAAATATACGCTTATTGCCATTTTTATTACCAAAAATATGTCAACGAATACATATTGGCCTAAACTGAGGAAAAAATGTGCTTATTTTATTTTTTACAAAATTGGGGATATTTATTATAGCAAAAAGTACAAAATATTGTTTTTCAAAATTGTCACTTTTTTTTGTTTATAGCGCAAAAAATAAAAACCACAGCGATGATCAAATACCACCAAAAGAAAGCTCTTTGTGAGAAAAAAGATTTAAATTTTGTTTTGGTACAGCATTGCACGACCGCTCAATTGTCAGTTAAAACGATGCAGTGCCGAATCGCAAAAAAAATGGCCTAGGCATTGAGTAGCCAAATCTTCCGGGGCTGAAGTGATTAAATGTCATTTTTTCCTTTTTAGAAATTTCATTTTTCTGCGGCACTGTAAAATGCATCAGACAGATGTGCCACTTTAAAGGCAGACTAAGGGGACCCCCTCCCCCCCCCCCCAGGCAAGGCAAATTTCATTTTTAGTGTTTTACTTTAAGCATTAAAATCACTGCTCCTGAAAAAACTGTCATTTTAAAGACTTTTTCTTTGCATTGATACATGTCCCCTGGGGCAGTACCCAGGTCCCCATACACTTTTTATGGCAATAACTTGCATATAAGCCTTTAAAATTAGCACTTTTTTGTTTTTTCATGTTCGCATCCCATAAACGTTAATAGTTTGCATGTTGGCACAAATTTTTTACCTGTTCGAATGTTCTGGTGCAAACCGAACCGGGGGGGTGTTCGGCCCATCCCTACATAAGACATGTAAGTATTGCTTGTCTGGCAGGATGGGAAATCTGAATAATTGTGGCTGAAGTTACGACTGTGCTGTGTCACAGAGCTTTGTAAATCCCAGAACTGGGTAGACAAATACGATCCCTTTTAATTGCAGAATGAGCCCATTGTACAAAGAACAAAAATGTATTTTGTATATATAAAGCAGGTAAAAAGTCAACATTTTTCCAGGTAAATTTCTAAAAGTGCTATTGACATGAAATTTTCATCACATGTCAGTAATAAATGATGCACTTCATACATACAAAGAAACCAATACAAATACGTTCAGAAATTAAAGTTATGTGTAATAAAAGAGAAACAGTATTGAACATGCAAACTGAAATATATTTAATACTTCGTACAAAATCCTTTGTTGGTAATGACAGCTTCAAGATGCCTCCTGTATGGAGAAACTAGTCAAAGTTTCAGGTGATGCCTTTGTGTAACGATGGAGGGTGTGGCCTAAGGAGATCAACACCCTATATAAAGGTGTGCATAATTATTAGGCAGATTCTTTTCCTCAGGCAAAGTGGGCCAAAAAATATTTAACTGACTCTTAAAAGTCAAAATTTGTAAAGTCTTACAGAGGGATTCGGCAACCTACCTGGAATGCCCAGAAGTACAAGGTGTTCAGTGCTCAGAGACATGGCCAGGGTAAGGGAGGCTGAAACCCGACCACCACTGAACAAGACACATAAATTGAAACCTCCAGACTGGGCCAAGAAATATCTGAGGACAGATTTTTCAAAGGTTTTTATGTACTGATGAGATGAGCCACTCTTGACGGTCCAGATGGATGGGCCTATCACTGGATCAGTAATGGGCACAGAGCTCCACTTTGACTCATACATCAGCAAGGTGGAGGAGGGGTACTAGTATGGGCTGGTATTATCAAAAGTGAGCTAGTTGGACCATGAAGATGAAGTTGAAGATGGACTCAAAATCAACCCCAAAACCTACTGCCAGTTTTTTTGAAGACACTTTCTTCAAGCAGTGGTACAGGAAAAAGTCTGCATCTTTCATGAAAACCATGATATTTATGCAAGAAAATGTTCCATCGAATGTATGAAAATACTCCACAGTGTGGCTAGCCAGTAGAGGCCTTAAAGACGAAAGAATAATGACATGGCCCCCTTTTCTCACCTGACCTAAACCCTTTTGAGAACTTGTGGGACCTTCTTAAAGGGATGATTTACAGTGAAGGAAAATGTGTGTGTGTTTTGTTTTTTTTGTCAGAAATGTTTATTTGTAAATTTTGAGGAGTTTATTTTCATCTGTTAAAGTAAGAATAATTAACACGTGAGGTGGGAAAATGTTTTTGTTTTTTCATTTAGTTGCGTAATAATTCTGCACATTAAATTTTCCAATAATTGTGCACACATAGATATTCTCCTACGAAACCCAAAACCTCACTTTTAATTAAACATTTGAGGTTTGAGGTTTATTAACATTTTGAATTGACAGAGAGCACTGTAGTTCAGTAATAAAATGAATCCTCAACAATACAACTTGCCTAATAATTGTGAATGCAGTGTATATAGACTATCTGTATACTTGTGTTCTTGGCTTTACTCCAGAGACTGTCTGTTATCATTCACGTAACCCATGAAGCATACAGTGCCTTGAAAAAGTATTCGTACCCTTGAAATTTTCCACATTTTCTCATGATGTGGCCAAAAACGTAAATGTATTTTATTGGGATTGTATGTGATAGACCAACACACAGTGGCACATTGTGCGTGGAAGGAAAATGATAAATGTTTAATTTTTTTTTTTTTTTTTAATAAATATCTGACAAGTGTGGCGTACATTTGTATTCAGCCTCCTTTACTCTGATACCCCCTAACTAAAATCTAGTGGAACCAACTGCCTTTAGTCACCTATTTAGTAGTCCACATGTGTGTAATTTTAATCTCTGTATAAATGCAGCTGTTCTGTGAAGCCCTCAGAGGTTTGTTAGAGAACCTTGGTGAACAAACAGCATCATAAATGCCAAGGAACACACCAAACAGGTCAGGGATAAAGTTGTGAAGTTTTAAAGCGGGGTTAGGTTATAAAAAAAAAAAAAAATCCCAAGCTTTGAATATCTCACGAAGCGCTGTTCAATATCATCTGAAAACGGAAATAGTATGACACAACTGCAAACCTACCAAGACATGGCCGTCCACCTAAACTGACTGGCTGGGCAAGGGGAGCATTGATCAGAGAAGCTGCCAAGAGGCCCATTGTAACTCTGGAGGAGCTGCAGAGATCCACAGCTCAGGTGGAAGAATCTAGCCACAGGACAACTATTAGTCGTGCACTCCACAAATCTGGCCTTTATCAAAGAGTTGCAAGAAGAAAGCCATAAGTCCCACTTGCAGTTTGTGAGAAGACATGTGAGGGGCACAGCAAACATGGAAGAAGGTGCTCTGATCAGATAAGACCAAAAAAACTTTTTGGCCTAAAAGCAAAATGCTATGTGTGGTGGAAAACTAACACTACACATCTCCACCGTGAAACATGGTGGCAGCACCATGTTGTGGGGATGCTTTTTTCAGCTGGAACAGGGAAGCTGGTCAGCGTTGATGGGCAGATGGATGGAGTCAAATACAGGGCAATCTTAGAAGAAAACATGTTGGTGTCTGCAAAAGACATGAGATCAGGGCGGAGGTTTACCTTCCAGCAGGGCAAAAACCCTAAACCTACAGCCAGAGCTATAATGGAATGTTTTAGATCAAAGCATATTCATATGATAGAATGGCCCAGTCAAAGTCCAGACCTAAATCCAATGGAGAATCCTGTGGCAAAACTTAAATTGTTGTTCAGACGCTCTCCATCCAGTCTGACAGAGCTTGACCTATTTTGCAAAGAAGATAAATCAATGTTTGTTTAGGTAAAATAAAGCAAAGTGTAAAAGTTGAAAGTTTTTTTTCAGATTGGTAATCCCCCTTGTCTTTCAATGTATCAATCTGTTTCTTGATTCTGCAACCATCTGGCTTGTAGAGTGTGCGTGAAGCATTTGAAAACTATAAGCAATTTTGCATGCACATGTATCTGAAATGGTTCCATATGGTGAAGTGAGAAAACCCACATTCAGCAATAAGCATTAAAGTTTGTGCTTTCATTCATGGCTAAGTGAATACCGTGTACATAACTC
This sequence comes from Aquarana catesbeiana, assembly GCF_042186555.1. Taxonomy (NCBI): domain Eukaryota; kingdom Metazoa; phylum Chordata; class Amphibia; order Anura; family Ranidae; genus Aquarana; species Aquarana catesbeiana. The sequence continues at coordinate 111,507,057 of NC_133331.1, read as the reverse complement.
CACACTTATTTATAAAAATCCAGATGAGTAAATAGTGGTTAACAGTTTAGGAAAAGTAATGTAATTAGTCCAAAGTAAATGTGTACTGTGCTAATGGAAAGTATTAGAATAGCTTCAATTACTAGTTCATGAAAAACATATGTTATCCAGATTAACCGAGTAAAGTAATTGTGCAGGGAGGTACCAATTGTTTGCATCAATACACAGGAGTTTACATCGGCTGATTACTCTGCAATACCAGTTTTCTTCCAAATTCCGGAATTACTGATTGTGTCTGGAGTCAGAATTCAATATATTTTTTGTTTTGTATAGCTTTTAAAATTGACTTTTCAGCAACAAGTCCCCTTGATTACATTTCTGATATGTCATAATGAACCAGAGGGTGGTGGGTTTTTAATGTATTTTGATGCCTGAAAAGCAATCCATGACTTCCAGTCAATACAAGCATCTTGAGACAACGAATTTTGCTGCTGGCTAGAGAAAGCATTTACTTAAGCCAGCAGGTACTGCCCGAAATTTGATCCATCTATGGGCAGGCTGATTGTACCTAAGTTGATCAATTAATCAACTTGGGTACAACCAACAGGTCAAATTTTTAGCATGCGATTATTGCCAGTGGCTATAGCCACTATGAATAAACAAGGGGGGTCAATTCACTAATGTTTACTGCATGCGATAATGGTATCATGCTACTCCTTTTGCATACTTTATTGCATGTGGTAAACTAAGTCCAGTTCACCAAAAGAAAATAACAATTATGCGGTATTTACCCCCAAATTTTTTTGTGCCGGTAAATATCGCATAAAAAGCTCTTAAGTCCAATTCATGAATGGACCACAGTAAAAAAAAGAATGCGCTAATTACCACCAGGGTTTTGCTGGCGTAATTTGTCAAACAGTCTGGGGATGTCACAAGGGGGCGGGGCCACCAGTTGACATAGCCATTTGTTTTTTGACAGATTGCTGGTTGCTAAGCAGCAGGCCGGGAAGCCGGTCGCTATGTCCTTAACCGATGACTCATCAGCTGTCAGCGGGCCTACCCGCTAACAGCTGATTGTAAAAAAAAAAAAAATTAAGTGTGGAAAAAAAAACAGCGTGGGGTCCCCCCTGCTGTCTGACATTTATTATATAGGTGAGGGTGGGGCTACCTGGCTACGTCACCTCGTGGCCCCACCCCTTGTGATATCACCATGGACCAGTGCATGCAGGGTTGATGTCACAAGGGAACGGGCCCACCAGGTTAAGTAGCCAGGTGGCCCTGCCCCTTACCTACATAAGAAATGTTTGATGACGGGAGCATCTTTGTTTTTTTTTATTTTGGGGTCCGGTGGGCCCATGATTGGTGGATTTACATTGTGGGACACAATTTTTTATTTTTTAATAAAAGAATTGTCAAACTGTTACCTTGTGAGACTTTTTTTAGTGAATGGGTAAAGGTACGATGTACCCGATACTCATTTACATGGGGGAGGTGGGATCTGGGGGCCCCCTTCTTAGCCCCCTGCCTGCAGACCCCCACAACCACCGGCCACGGTTGTGAGGATGAGTTCCTTGTCCCCATCAACTTGTTGTATATGTTGCTAACAACGTAAATACTACCACTACAAACATTGAATTCTACTTGACTGCAACCTCTGAGCCAGCATTTTAGTCCAAAAAGCAGATACTGACCCTGGATAGTGTCTGGCCAGCTTTATGGGGATATTTTAGGATAAGGCATTGTCAGAAAAAAGTGTTGTAACATTTCTCCTCAGGCTGCATGTCATAAGAGCGGCCTATACTCTACAGCAGTAGATAAGCGGCGATCGCAGCCCGGACAGGGCTAACAGACTGCGGCCGCCATTCACCTTCCGCTTTACGGCCGTGCCTAAAGCAGGACTTGCGCCAACAAACTAGGATGTTCAGAAAAAGGCTGGTGATAAGGATAGACTCCTCCCTGGTCGGCAGCTGGAGATATACCTGCACTCGAGGGACAACAGCGGCCTCTCTCCTAACGCTGTGACAGCTGCACAGGGAAGGAAGGTGAGTGTACTGATCTGATCTAGTGTGTGTTACAGTCAAAGTCCCGCTCTGTAGTGGCGGGGAAAGGGGGTGGATTGGGGCTGTCTCTGTGCTGGTCTGGGGCTGTCTCTGTGCTGGTCTGGGGCTGTCTCTGTGCTGGTCTGGGGCTGTCTCTGTGCTGGTCTGGGGCTGTCTCTGTGCTGGTCTGGGGCTGTCTCTGTGCTGGTCTGGGGTTGTCTCTGTGCTGGTCTGGGGTTGTCTCTGTGCTGGTCTGGGGCTGTCTCGCCTCACAATATCCCATCACCGACCACATGTGCCAACGCCTGCCCCCCCTTCTCCGACCGCCCCCCCCCTTCCTCCAGGGATTGGGCTGCCCAGTCTAAAATGCCCAGGTCTATTTTTTGTTCCAGTCCAGGCCTGCAAAGACCTATTGCCTTTTCAGCAAGCTAGTACTCATCTGTTTACACACAAAATCAAAATTAATAACCCAATGAGGTTGATTTACTAAAGGCAAATTATCTGTGCACCGCAAGTGCAGTTGCTCTAGATCTGTGGGGGAACATGCAAGGAAAAATAAAAATAACAAAGTTTTTGCTTGCACCTGATTGAATGTTAGAAATTAGCAGAGCTTTCCCTCAAATCTAGCATAACTGCACTTGCAGTGCCTTTAGTAAATCAGCCCCACTCAGTGCAGTGCTGTCAACTCCTTCACAACCTATATGTCCATATATCAACTGTCACATTGATAATAAATCTCTTATGAAGTGCTTTTAATGGGCTTAACAATGAACATAATCTCCACAAGATGTGAAAATTGAAATTGAAGCGGCATGCCACGGCTAAGAGGTCCAGATACAACTTTTTTTCCAGTAAGTCAGGGGGACTAACCAAAAAGTAGCCAACAAATTGTGCCCTTCATCAAGGCTTGATAACATTGTGAATAGACTAGAAGTTAACTCAACCTTTAACCACTTGCCGACCGCCTAACGCAGATATACTGCGGCAGAATGGCATGGGCAGGCAAAATCATGTACCTGGTGCCCGAGGCGGTAAGCTTCGTTAGGGGAGCGATCCAGGCTGAGGGGGAGACCACTCATTCGTGGCCACCCCCTCGCGATCGCTCCCCACTAATGGGATTCTTCCTCTGCTGCTGTATAGTAAACATCGGCAGAGGAAGTGATCGCTCCTCGGCTCGGTATTTTCCGTTCCGGCGCCGAGGAGAGAAGACAGAGTAAAACACACCAGGCACACTTTTCACCCCCATCACCCCCCGATCACCTCCTGACCACCCCCCCCCCCACCCCCCCGGCACAGTGACACCAAACAGTTTTTTTTTTCTGATGACTGCATTGGTGTCAGTTTGTGTCAGTATGGTAGGACAGTTAGGGTTAGCCCCCTTTAGGTCTAGGGTATCCCCCTAACCCCCTAATAAAGTTTTAACCCCTTGATCACCCCCTGTCGCCAGTGTCGCTAAGCAACCGTTTTTCTGATCGCTGCATTAGTGTCACTGGTGACGCTAGTTAGGGAGGTAAATATATAGGTTCGCCTTCAGCGTTTTTATAGCATCAGGGACCCCCATATACTACCTAATAAAGGTTTTAACCCCTTGATTGCCCCCTAGTTAACCCTTTCACCAGTGATCACCGTATAACTGTTACGGGTGACACTGGTTAGTTTGTTTTTTGTAGTGTCAGGGCACGCGCCGTTTATTACCTAATAAAGGTTTAGCCCCCTGATTGCCCGGCGGTCATATAAGTTAGGTTTTAGGGTCAGATAGGGTCTGCGTCGCCCCAGGCAGCGTCAGGTTATCGCCAGTACCGCTAACACCCACGCACGCAGCATACACCTCCCTTAGTGGTATAGTATCTGAACGGATCAATATCTGATCCGATCAGATCTATACTAGCATCCCCACAGTTTAGGGTCCCCAAAAACGCAGTGTTAGCGGGATCAGCCCAGATACCTGCTAGCACCTGCGTTTTGCCACTCCGCTCCGCCCAACCCACCCAAGTGCAGTATCGATCGATCACTGTCACTTACAAAACACTAAACGCATAACTGCAGCGTTTGCTGAGTCAGTCCTGATCGCTAACAGTTTTTTGGTAGCGTTTTGGTGAACTGGCAAGCACCAGTGGCCTAGTACACCCCTGTCGTAGTCAAACCAGCACTGCAGTAACACTTGGTGACGTGGCGAGTCCCATAAGTGCAGTTCAAGCTGGTGAGGTGGCAAGCACAAGTAGTGTCCCGCTGCCACCAAGAAGAAGACAAACACAGGCCCGTCGTGCCCATAATGCCCTTCCTGCTGCATTCGCCAATCCTAATTTGGAACCCACCACTTCTGCAGCACCCGTTCTTCCCCCATTCACATCCCCAACCAAATGCAGTTGGCTGCATGAGAGGCATTTTCTTCATGTCCTCCCGAGTACCCCTACCCAATGAACCCCCCCAAAAAAGATGTGTCTGCAGCAAGCGCGGATATAGGCGTGACACCCGCTATTATTGTCCCTCCTGTCCTGACAATCCTGGTCTTTGCAATGGTGAATGTTTTGAACGCTACCATACACTAGTTGAGTATTAGCGTAGGGTACAGCATTGCACAGACTAGGCACACTTTCACAGGGTCTCCCAAGATCCAACGGATTTTGAGAGACCCGAACCTGGAACCAGTTAGTTATAAAAGTTAGTTACAAAAAAATATATAGAATAAAAAAAACAAAAATCGTTGTCATTTTATTGTTCTCTCTATTCTCTATTGTTCTGCTCTTTTTTACTGTATTCTATTCTGCAATGTTTTATTGTTATATTTTATCATGTTTGCTTTTCAGGTATGCAATTTTTTATACTTTACTGTTTACTGTGTTTTATTGTTAAGCATTTTTTTGTTTTCAGGTACGCCATTCAGCTGCAGCACGGATTTATTTGTCTTGACAGCAACAGTGTTTGCTCCCACAATATATAAAGCCGTGACTCCAGTGGAGGTGATATATGCCGAAGCATGGGGGCAGCAGGGGCGGAGGAGCGATTTGCTCCTAACTTTTGGGGCGGATGCCCCCATGCTTCGGCATATATAAATGGTGCATGTATGCCCATCATTAGAAGTGGGTGGATGAAGGGAGGTATTCTAATGGTGGGCATACCCACCAATCAATCTTTTTTTCGTTCAGCACACAGGCTGCATGGAAAAAAAATTACAATATATGCCCAACAAGGACCAGCAACGTACTGGTATGTTGCTGGACTTTGAGTGGTTATACCAGAATGATGCCTGCAGGTTTAGGTATCATCTTGGTATCATTCTTTTCAGCCAGCGGTCGGCTTTCATGTAAAAGCAATCCTAGCGGCTAATTAGCCTCTAGACTGCTTTTACAAGCAGTGGGAGGGAATGTCCCCCCACCGTCTTCCATGTTTTTCTCTGGCTTTCCTGTCCCAACAGGGAACCCGAGAATGCAGCCGGTGATTCCACCAGCTGATCATAGAGCTGATCAGAGACCAGAATGGCTCCAATCATCTCTATGGCCTAAGAAACCGGAAGCTACGAGCATTTCATGACTTAGATTTCGCCGGATGTGAACAGTGCCATTGGGGAAGCATTTTATCACACTGATCTTGGTGTGGTCAGATGCTTTGAGGGCAGAGGAGAGATATAGGGTCTAATAGACCCCATTTTTTCAAAAAAAAGTACCTGTCACTACCTATTGCTATCATAGGGGATATTTACATTCCCTGACATAACAATAAAAATGATAAAAAAAAAAAAAAAAAAAAAGGAACAGTTTAAAAATAAGATGATAAAGCAAAAAAATAATAAAGAAAAAAAAAAAAAGCACCCCTGTCCCCCCCTGCTCTCGCGCAAAGGCGAACGCAAGCGTTGGTCTGGCGTCAAATGTAAATAGCAATTGCACCATGCATGTGAGGTATCACCACGAAGGTCAGATCGAGGGCAGTAATTTTGGCAGTAGACCTCCTCTGTAAATCTAAAGTGGTAACCTGTAAAGGCTTTTAAAAATGTATGTAGTTTGTCGCCACTGCATGTTTGTGCTCAATTTTAAAGTATGTCATGTTTAGTATCCATGTATTCGGCCTAAGATCATCTTTTTTTTATTTCTTCAAACATTTGGGCAATATAGTATGTTTTAGTGCATTAAAATTAAAAAAGTGTGTTTTTTTTTTTTTTTTTTTGTTTTTTTTTTTTACCCAAAAAATGCGTTTGAAAAATCCCTGCGCAAATACTGTGTGAAAAAAAGACACACCCACCATTTTAATCTGTAGGGCCTTTGCTTTAAAAAAAATATATGTTTGGGGGTTCAAAGTACTTGCAAAAAAAAAAAAATTTTTTTCATGTAAACAAAGTGTGTGTCAGGAAGGGCTTTGTCTTCAAGTGGTTAGACGAATGGGTGATGTGTGACATAAGCTTCTAAATGTTGTGCAAAAATGCCAGGACAGTTCAAAATCCCCCCAAATGACCCCATTTTGGAAAGTAGACACCCCAAGCTATTTGCTGAGAGGTATGTCGAGTCCATGGAATATTTTATATTGTAACACAAGTTGCAGGAAAAAGACATTTTTTTTTTTTTTTTTTTTGCACAAAGTTGTCACTAAATGATATATTGCTCAAACATGCCATGGGAATATGTGAAATTACACCCCAAAATACATTCTGTTGCTTCTCCTGAGTACAGGGATACCACATGTGAGACTTTTTGGGAGCCTAGCCGCATACGGGACCCCAAAATCCAAGCACCGCCTTTGGGTGTAAATTTTTTTTATTTCACACCTCACTGCCTATCAGTTTCAGAGGCCCTGGAATGCCCAGATGGCACAAACCCCCCCCCCCCAATGACCCCATTTTGGAAAGTAGACACCCCAAGATATTTGCTGATAGGTATGGTGAGTATTTTGAAGACTTCGCTTTTTGTCACAAAGTTTTGAAAAAATAAAAAAAAATACATTTTTCTTTTCTTTCTTCGTTTTCAAAAACAAATGAGAGCTGCAAAATACTCACCATGCATCTCAGCAAATAGCTTGGGGTGTCTACTTTCCAAAATGGGGCCATTTGGGGGGCTTTTGTGCCATCTTGGCATTCTATGGCCTTGGAAACTGTGATAGGTAGTGAGGAGTGAAATCAAAAATTTACGCCCTTAGAAATCCTGAAGGTGGTGCTTGGTTTTCGTGGCCCCGTATGCGGCTAGGCTCCCAAAAAGTCTCACATGTGGTATCCCCATACTCAGGAGAAGCAGCTAAATGTATTTTGGGGTGCAATTCCACATATGCCCATGGCCTGTGTGAGCAATATATCATTTAGTGACAACTTTTTGTAATTTTTTTTTTTTTTTGTCATTATTCAATCACTTGGGACAAAAAATTAATATTCAATGGGCTCAACATGCCTCTCAGCAATTTCCTTGGGGTGTCTACTTTCCAAAATGGGGTCATTTGGGGGGGTTTTGTACTGCCCTGCCATTTTAGCACCTCAAGAAATGAGATAGGCAGTCATAAACTAAAAGCTGTGTAATTTCCAGAAAATGTACCCTAGTTTGTAGACGCTATAACTTTTGCGCAAACCAATAAATATACGCTTATTGACATTTTTTTTACCAAAGACGTGTGGCTGAATACATGTTGGACTAAATGTATGACTAAAATTGAGTTTATTGTATTTTTTTATAACAAAAAGTAGAAAATATTGTTTTTTTTCAAAATTTTCGTTTTTTTTCCGTTTTTATAGCGCAAAAAATAAACCGCAGAGGTTATCAAATAGCATCAAAAGAAAGCTCTATTTGTGGGAACAAAAGGACGGAAATTTTGTTTTGGTACAGCATTGCATGACTGCGCAATTAGCAGTTAAAGCGACGCAGTGCCAAACTGTAAAAAGTGCTCTGGTCAGGAAGGGGGTAAATCCTTCTAGGGCTGAAGTGGTTAAAGCATTTGTTAACCCAACATTTCATATACCTGATATGTGCCTGTTGTATCATGTACTTATAAGAACGTATCCTATTCTCTTTGTATTGGTGCTTTTGTGTGAAATCCCTGGTGTTCCTGCCAGTCCTTCTACTTTCCTATTAAAAACTTGCCACACTAAGCAGCAGAGCACAGTGTGGTTAGTTCTCTAGCTATGCTGAGAACTCAGCCTGCTCTCCTCCAATAATCAGACTTGTCTTGACAGTCACCCACTGCACAGCCATTCATTAGGAAGATCAGTTTCTATTATTAAACTGGGTTGTTTTCCAAGGTGATAATTTACTATCACTTTAAGGTTATTTCTAGGGTAGTTGAAAGCACAGGCCTGGTCAGCAGCTGATTTGGTTCGGACCCATCCCCCCCCCCCAAATGCCTTGGCTTCCTTTTGGATTGTCCCCCAGACTTTTATTGGAATAAAGTTTTATCTGGACCTCTTAGCAGTGGTGTGGTGATTCAGTCTCAATTTTTGCTACATTACACTACAAGCCAAGGAGACCGTTAAAATCCTCTGGGGTGTAAAAACTGCCTGCCTGGGAACCAGATCATTTACAGCAAGATGGAATTAGCAGTGAGATAACCCTACAAGTCCAGCGTTATTCTTCTGCTTTTTTCAACTTTCTTTGGAAATTATCTTCTGTGCCTCAATCCACAATATGTCTTCACAACTTGTCAACCACCCCTGTGCTTATAATCACCCAAAGTTTGTGCTCACCTTTTTTGTTGGACCTATTTTGGAGGTCAAATCACATTTGTGCCTCCTTCAGGGGTTGTTTTAATGATCAGGATTCTATGATGTTGCGCAGATATCCACATATCATACCTTGGACAAAGCATACAGAGATCCCAATAAGGCTTTCCACATATAAAATGCTATATTTGCAATATGAAAGGAATCTTATCTGCTGCTGTTATCTCTAAGTATAGAGTCATCTGCTGCCGTGGGTCCAAGCACGCGTTCTACCTCCTCCCCATCTTATTGACATCACCTAAACTCCGCCCTACAGGGGCCAGTGACATGGGGGGGCTCTTGTTAAAGGGGGCTTCCAGATTCCAATAAGCCCCCCACCCGCAGACCCCCACAACCACCAGCCAGGGTTGCGGAGAAGAGGCCCCTGCCCCATCAACCTGGTCTGTGCACTTGAAACCACTGGCTAGTAATCCGCCTACTCTTTCCACGTCCAACACTATGTATACATAACAAGCAGAACATTGTGCTCCTTCTCATCCTTGCCTATCTCATGCAACAATATAGATTGTGTTATAAGGAAAAGATGCTGTATTGCCCGGCTGCACACATAGTGAAGTGGGTCCACAGAAAACTGCTAGAGCAAGCCAAAGGGAAGACACAATTTGCATTATGGATGCTGAATGTTTTGCGTTTGGGATATCCAGTGTGCTTTAAGAACTGGCATCTTAAGTACAGAATTTTATTGTTTTTGCAAAATGGATTTGTTAAGACTGGAAACTTTAAAAAACCTTTTAATCAACTTCTACCTGCCTGTGGTTTCCACAGCCCTTTATTCAGGCAGTATAATGGTATCCCTGTAAAATGATTTACAGTGTAATAACTGAGCAATGTGAAAGGTGATGCTGGAATCCTTAGATCAGAAAGTCCTAGTCTATAAAGAAGCCTCACAGGATAAGTTTTCTCTTTAGAGATTAGTCATTAAAGAGCCATGTATTGGCACACTGAGTTTGAGTTGGCTGATATAGTCTGAACATGGATTGTGTTGTCCATTGCTGAGCCATCCAGTTGAAGGTTTCTCATTTTCAGCTGCAGTGTAGAATTTCACCAACCGTTCAGGCCTCATTGACGTTTTCTTTCTCTGGGCTAAACCATATTATGTTTAAAGTGAGATTGCATACTTTGGAATATATTAGTATAATTCCATTGCAAGAATTGATGATTTTGGAATGTGACAGATTTTCCATGTTCTGTTTATTCATCTTTGTAACCGAAGTAAAGGAAAAATATTCCATTTACAGATGTTGAGAGGACATTGTAAACTGCCAGTAGATTCCCCAGGGCTTAAAATGTACACACATAAAACCCTGTAATACATCGATAACCATTGTAACTATTGTAAAGGAACTACAAGTTCTAGAATGCCCTAGGAACAAGAAATTACCCCTCTGTGACTTGTAGATCTTCAGCACTTGACATTTAAATTGACACCATTCCCAGTGTTAAGTGTTTTAATTATTTTTTTGTTACTCGAACACATAATGTCTTTTCAATGGGTCGTTCATGATGTTTAAACTACGGTTTTACTTGTCAGATTCAATAAGTCTCTGAACAAGACATGGTTGTTATAAATGTTAACAAAATAGTTCTGCTACCTATGTAATTGAATGCAGGGTCATTTATAGGGTAGGGCCAAAGCCAAAAGCTGAGGAAGGACCTGTTGATTTTGATTTAGTTTTCAGGTCTGTAATTTGCATTGACTTCTGTCAAACAATTTGTTTCTTAATCCTACATTAAAGGACACAGAAAAAGTTATCGGGGATTTGGGGTTATGTTGCTGCCTTCAGGAGACTGAATACCGGCAAAGAAAGCTGTAAGGACAGCCCATTATAACTTCTCCTACTCCCTGCCTACCAGAATGCAGGACTGGCCTTTTTATGTGACCACTGGACTCTAATTAGGCACTCTCTTAGACACCCTTGATGTAACGTGTGAGTTGGCTACAAAGTGCTTTACAGGACCAGAGCCATGCTGCACCTGCTGGTGGAAGCCTGTTCTTGAAGACCCCCTGGGGGTATGCCTTTTTGAGGCAGGCTCTGACCGAAACATATTAGTACTTTAGATGTCGCACTGCTGTTAGTGATCAATAAAGATTTAAGAAGCAATCGAGTTGTTGGCATTTCTTGCTATTTTGATGTTTATGGAACAAGCCTGAGCACCGCTTTTCAACTCATCATTCTACAATCGTGCGGTAGAGCTTGGGTGAGTTTTTGTCTATCTGCCTTTTTGAGGGTTGTTGTTTGTCTGGTATGCGCTTTATGCCCTGCATGGATAAAATGTCGCCAGCACTCTGACAAGCTTGTTTCAAAGTGCACAGCTTTTTCTTATATGATCACAAGAGAGAATAACCATTCAGGAACCATGTGGGAACTTTTACTTGGACATGTAAAGCCTGAGAAGGACCCAAATTTGGTTCCGAGACCTGTCTTGCCATTCTCCAGCCTGGTCGCTCTGTACCGTCAGGGGTCAAATTTTGGCCTTGGCAGTTTTTTCTTAGTGAAGATCTTTGTACAGTATGTCTCACATTATCCTTCCTGTATGTTTCCTTTCACTCAGTGGGACTCTCAACCTGGTTCTGTTGGTTCTTTGAACCTGCTTCTGTTGCCATTTGAATGTGCTAGGGATCTTCTGCTGTCTTCCTTTGCTCACAAGGTTTACTTTCAATGAAGATTGTGTCTGAGTTGGTGGATTTAAAGGGGTTGTAAACCCTTGTGTTTTTTTTCACCTTAATGCATTCTATGCGTTAAGGTGAAAAAACACCTGGCAGTGAAAGCCCCCCTACATTTTACTTACCTGAGCCCTGGAATTTCCCACAGCGGAGATGCGCTCTTCTGCCTGGGGTTCTCAGCTCTTGATTGGATAGATTGATAGCAGTGCAGCCATTGGCTCCCACTGCGGTCAATCAAATCCAATGACGCGGGTATCGGGGGGGGGGGGGGCGGGGCCGAGTCCTATATTCAGAGTCTATGGACGCAAATGCTGGACTCGGATGCGCCCGCAAGGTAACCCCTCCGGGAGAGCACTTCTCCTAGAGGGTTATACTATATGGGGCGGAGCCTGTGAGGGACCCCAGAAGTCGAGGAACGGGCCACTCTGTTGAAAACGAGCTGCACAGTGGAGGTAAGTATGACATGTTGGTTATTTTTTTATTTATTTTAAATCGAAGCTTTACAATCACTTTAACTTGTAAAGAAACCTTTCCACATAAAGATAAGGATGTTGTGAGGGCCAAGTCCTCTTTTCTTAAGGTGGTTTCTTCGTTTTACCTTAACCAGGACATCTTTCTGTTCTGCTCCTAAATATCTTAAGGAGATTTATCTTTTTCTGAATGAGGTTTATGCTGTTAGTTTCTCTGTTGGCTATAGCTCCCTTGTTCATAATTCCTGAAGGTCCCCATAGAGGACAACCTGCTTCACATTCTACTATTGCCAGATGGATTCGACAAATAATCATTCAAGCCTATAAACTCACGGGTTGTGTTCCACCTCTCCCTGTCAAGCGCTCCCTACTAGATCACTTAATGCTTCTTCGGCTTTTCATCATCAGGCATCTGTTTCTTAGATCTGTAAGGCTGCCACCTAGTCTTTTGTTAACGTTTTGGCAATTTTAACCAGGTGGCTGCTCAGGCCTAAGCTGATGCTAGCTTTGGCCATAAAGTTTATCATTTACCTCTGTAATCTGTTGAGCCACCACTGTTAACCTGTTTATTGTGAGCTTGTTAGCCTTTCGTTGCTGTGTTTTCCACTTGAATACGTCCTGGGTTACTTGGTGCACAATTAAGAAACCATAGAATTCTTGTTCTTGGCTTACAGGAAGGAACACAGGTCCCTTCCTTCTTTTTTTTTTTTTTTTTATTCTTGTGATCCGCTCATACTAATGCTTGCTACAAAACTGAAATTGTCTGGAAGTGGTAGGGGTTGTATCCATTCTCCTGAAGAGAGCAGCATAACCCCTTGCAGAGCAGAATTCCTGAGGGTCTGATTTTTTTTGTGGGACAAAGCTGTCTGTTTTTTAATGTTTTTGCTTGGATTACAGTAAGGTTTCTGTGGGACATATCCATTTAAAAATTATATATCCGGGTTAGATAATTGTATAATATAAAAATTACAATTACTCAATATTTCTGTTGTGATCTTTCAGATGAACTCCTCTGCACCTAACACACTTCCAGGTATGTGGGAAGCCCGGTTCCCTTATGTACTCTGCAACCTCATTTGCCCACCCCTACAATGTAGGACCTATATCATTACAGTGTTCTATACTGATGTAGGAGCTGGCAGATGGAACCACAAAGCGAAGAGTGGGAGCAGGCATCCGTCCTTTGGGGAAGTGTTGAAACCTGTTGAAAGAGCCTTTATTTCTTTTGTATGTTGAATATATCTACCTATTTGTTTCTCCCACTAATGTATTTAAGCAGTGTAATTACAGGTTTTTGAAAATGTTATTAGTATATTTTGTTTATGCTTTCTAATGCTTGCATTACAATTAGGTGATTTTATTGTTACATCTAAATATAACACACAAAAAACTAATTATTCATTCTCCCTGTTGTAGTATAAAATTAATTTATACTTCATACACTATGATTTAGCTGTGCCTAAGATTGTGAGGTTTTTGGCAAAAAATATTTTAAATTGACAGCATTATGTGTAAAAAAACAAACTAGAGACTCTAGCGCATTCAAGCCCATGGGGACTATGGCAGGCCTGTCTGCAATGCAATGTGACTCCCACATTCTTTCCTGCCTAGACTATAAAGATTCAGATCTGTGTCATAAAAGGATGATAATCAGTCCTTATGGTTACCACCCAATCTCCAGGAGTTTTTAATCGAATTCTCTTTAGAAGCCGTATTGGTTACATGAATATATTTGCTGTGAATGACTCACTTTGGCTCTTATGAAAACTTTGAGACACAGGAAACTTTTGTACTACACCAGCAAAAATTTTTAAAACAAAATCTAAAGTTGGCCTTAAGTTTTCATTGTGCTGTTATTAAATTACCTATTTAATTAGTAAACTTTTTCTGTTTTTTTTTTTTTTTTTTTTTTTAAGGTATGCAACATCACATTACAGCATGACATATAGACGATGATGCACATTAATAGAGATGTATATAGCTTGGACATCAAATTTATGGAAATCAATAAAGTAACTAACAAAGTTCCAGCAAATCGATATAAAGAGTCTATTAACTTTATCTTTATCAAAAACAATTGATAATAATTAAAAGATAAAACCACTTATTTGCTTCCTGTCAAGAAATAAAGTGACAAATGGTATAACCCTTAAGCACCTAGTGAAAAATATTGTCTATATTGTGTGAGCTCATATATTTCGTTTTTACTGTTTACCTTTTTAAAATATTTTTTTTAATTTCGACTTTCCCCTTTTGTAAACTTGGTGCTCCATATTTTTTTTGCTGCACTTGCTAATGACTGACCCGTGCGTTGCACAGCATGTGACCCATTGTTCCTGTAGCTCTTTGTGAGCATATTTATGGCCAACCTATCTCTCAATATACAGCAACACAAGCTGAACCATGGGAAATTTTTCTTGTAGTTATTGCAAATCAACAATTTTGACAAATACTCATATTTCCAACTTGGTTTCTTTCTACATATTAGTTTTTTGCTGGCCAAGTAAAGTTTCATAGTAATGTAAACCAATCTCCACAAGTTTATTTTCTCTTGTATATTTTCTTTGTAATTTGGGGAAAAGTAGTTAGTTGACTTTGAACATTTTAGCCTTGGGTATATGGATGTAATGATGGCTACGTCAAAGTCTAGAGAAGGAATCTGCTTACCAGACAAAATCAAATAGAAATAAAGCAGGTTAAATAGAGCATTTATGTAAGCACACCAGAATGTATCAAATATTCCTCTTGGAAAGTAAGCCCTGGTAAGTGAGCTCAGCTAGTAGTCTGTGGAACATGCTACTGAAAACATTAAGGGCTTATGCACATTGCAGCTCAAAAACGCCTGATGTATAGGTGTTTGAGCTTTTTTTTTTTTCCTTCTGCTTCTAAACGCTCCTCTGTGTTGGCCTGTGTGTCCATTCACACATTGGCATTTAGAGGCAGAAAAAAACCCACCAAAGTAAGAAAAGGAGCTTTTGAGCTTAAAAAACCCACCTAGGTATATTTAGAGCTTGAATGTTCAAAATAAATTATTCTGGCCAGTAAAACGAATAAACGCTCAAGCGCTTGATTCATTTGCAAAGACATGACTCTAAGAGCGCTTTTGACGCTGCTTTACTACCAGGTGAAAAGGCGCTCAGAAGAGCCCATCATGCATGAGGCCTAAATGAAATCAAGTGATTAGGCATTTTTTGGACGGTATAACAAGGTGTCATGATTATCCCTCTAGTCAGAAATCATTAACTTGGCCAAGCCTGTGGCTACTGCAAAGAAATACTGTGCCTAGTTATAACTGCAAAGAAATACTGTGCCTAGTTATAACCCCTACCTGTTACTACTTTGCAGGAAAAATTATATTTTTTCTCTTTGAAATATTTCATTGTTTTATTGACTTGCTGTTAACAAGTAGCATGCAGTATAGTGCTGATATTGTTTTTTTCTTTACTAAACTGAACAGTGATTACTGAGCCATCTCATTGGTCATTGGCATACTGAAGCATACAAGGTAATGTATCTACCATAATTATTTTAGATATACATGCTGGGGTAGAAGCTAAATAACAGTATATGCCTGAAAAAAGCAACACAGATACAGGAATAACATATCAACTACATATGCGCTTTCTGGAATTTAAACCCATGGCAGAGACTTGCAAGGCAACAGTCCTTATGGCTAAATTACCAAACTACTCCCAAACCACTCGCCTGGGCACTTTTACCCCCTTTCAGCCCAGGCCAATTTTCAGCTTTCAGCGCTGGTCACACTTTGAATGACAATTGGGCGGTCATGCAATACTGTACCCATATGAAGTTTTTTTTTTTTTTTTTTATATGATTTTTTTTTCACACAAAATGGAGCTTTCTTTTGGTGGTATTTAATCACCACTGAGTTTAATTTTTTTGCTAAACAAAAAAAGCAGAAAATTTTGAAAAGTTTTTCATTGTTATAAAATTTTGCAAACAGGTAACTTTTCTCCTTTACAGATGTGCGCTGATGAGGCGGCACTTAAAAGCACCGAGGCAGCACTAAAGGGCACTGATTAAAGCGGGGGTTCACCCACACCACCAAAAAAAAAGTATTAAAAGCCAGCAGCTACAAATACTGCAGCTGCTGACTTTTAATACATGCCCACTCACCTGTCCCAGGGTCCAGCGATGTCGGCAGGGGACGCCGAGAACCCGCTCGGTTCTCGGCAGCTGCCGCCGCCATCCTAGGTGAGGGAATCAGGAAGTGAAGCGTTGCGGCTTCACTTCCCGGTTCCCTACTGTGCATGCGCGAGTCGCGCTGCGCGTCCCTAGTGGTCCCCGCTCTCTCCTGGGAGCTGTGTGTTCCCAGCAGACAGCGCGGTCGGGACGGGAAGAGGCATAGACTCCCATGGGAGTCTATGCCGGAAGTGGGTGCAAATACCTGTCTTAGACCGGTATCTGCACCCCCCTCCCCCCTGACAGGTGCCAAATGTGACACCGGAGGGGGGGAGGGTTCCGAAAAGCGGAAGTTCCATTTTTGTGTGGAACTCCGCTTTAAGTGACATTAATATGCTGCACTGATAGGTGGCACTGGTGAGCAGGCACTGCTGAGCAAGCACTGGTGGGCAGCACTGCTGGAGCTGCATTGATAACGTGTACGGGGCATTAACGAAAAAGGTCTGCCGATCAGCATTCAATCAGCACACTCAGCCAGTGGCAGCTGTCCCCCCTGTCAGAGCACAATAGCACAGCGGGGGGAGGTACTAACATTGCATAGTTAGTAGTAGTTAGTACAGTGGCTCCTAGTTTTTTCTTCCTTTAGCCTGCTGGGTTATATGTAAAAAAAACTAGTAGTGTGTACTAGACTTTAGGCTTCAGTCTCTTAAATTCTGAACACTGTTTTCTTTTTGTCACTTTGAACTAGCTATTGCCAGGCTTTAGCAAGCTCTAAGCAGTTCTATAAGCATTCGCTGCTCTCACTAAAATCTGTGTTTAAATATTTCCCTTCTGGAGCTGAAGGCTGCATAATGCCTTGTTCATTAAAGCCCTCACAGATGCCTGTCAAGTTCCATTTCAGCATCTATCAAGTCCACTGAACTGCTTGTCCTGAAATGGTGTACTGAGCTGTTCACATCCACGTTCCCTTGGCACCTTGGTGTTGCTCTATGCTGACTCAAATGCTGCATGTGCTTCTCCCAACAAGAGAATTGGACCAACAAAAGTTGCTACACGAGTGCTGGATTATCCTCTGCATCCACAGTTTTTTTTTTTTTTTGTTTTTTTCTCTTTACGCGTTCTGAGGAAATCATAAACTGTGTTGTAGATGCTCTGCAGAAGTCTGTTGAATGGTAGTGCGATAAAAGGTTGCATGACTATTTCAATCTATCACTGTTGCATGCATCTCTCCTATAAAGTGGTGTGTCTTTTGTTGGTTTTTTTTGTTTTTGTTTTTAAAGTCAGAGAATCTATTTGGGGAAAGTTGGCGTGTTAGGCCTCATTCACTCAGCTGTACTGAGCCATACATCTGTTCAAAGGGCCATCTTCACCTGCATGGGATGCACATTCCTGACTGTATATCCGTGTATTGGTCCTGGACGGATATACAGTCGGGGATGCACTTAGAGATCCTTGCAGGTCTGTGCATCCTGCACGGGTGAACAAATTGGTACTTTTGCATGAATGAGGCCTTATGGACGTTGATTAGTTTCCCGTTCTAGAGTCACTTAAAGTAAAATTGCAGTCACAAATCAAAATTTGCCCTTGCTTAGTATGTGGAACAACTTCCACTTTTATATTATGCATTTTCTTAATTACCTATTGGGAAAAGGTTGCTGTACTAACAATGCAATTATAGTACAGCGATCTCCTGCTGAACTATTGTGTTCTGACAGGGGGAGGGGGCTGGCACAGCGCATTCCTGTGCGGGCTTGGTGTGAAACGGCCCTGTGTGGTTCTTGATTTTGGGATTATTCTTCAGCTATTACGTGACCACATGCAGGCTGAAGGCTTAAAGGCTAAGTTGACCCTCTTTTTTTTTTTTTTTTTTTTTTTTTTCTAAATCCCAGCACCCCTACGTACCAATATAGCATTCATGTACGTATTTTGCAAAAACAAAACTGCTTTCCATTTATTTACATGTGCTTACCTCATGGCTGTTTGAAAACCCTGCTCCATTACTTCAGCCTTACTTCTTGAACAGACTTTAGGTCATGACACAGGAAAGAGTTAACCAGCTGATCTCTGTTTATTACTGTAAAGGCACTTTCACATGGGGGGGCATTTTACTGTCATTTTCAACTGCATTTTTTGGGCGCTAGCTGGGCGCTTTTAACCCCTCGCTAATGGCCGAAAGAGGGTTAAAAGAGGCGCTTTGCCGGCGCTGGCAATTGATTTCCATGGCAGGGGCATTTTAGGAGCAGTGTATTCACTGCTCCTGCAATTCCCCAAAGATGCTGCTTGCAGGACTTTTTTTTTTCCGTCCTGAAAGCGCACCGCTCCAGTGTGAAAGCACTCGGGCTTTCACGCTGTAAAGGCAGGGGAGGTGTTTTTCAGGTGCTATTTTTTAGCCCTTTAGCGCCTGAAAAACTCCTCAGTGTGAAAGTAGCAGAAGTGTGCATACAGCATTCTCCAGCATTCACCACACTTTATAGCTGTGAGCTGGCTTACTGATGGTGACAATGATGGTTAATTTCTGGTCAAAGTGTACATAGACAAAGTCACTTAAAGGCTCCATTAGGGGAGATCTGTCAGATTAGGCAGCCCGTCAAATCTTGTAATGGAAGTGACGTTCTGTCACAGCCATCTTGGTACACCCTAAACTCAGCCACACTAAGCCTACAGTCTGAAGTCGCCAAGTGGACATCTTTTTACACCCACTGGAGTCTTTCATTTCACACTTATTTTTACCACTAAACTGAGATTATATCTTGAAATACAATATTTAGAAGTCCGTGACACTGTGTTGATGATGAAATTTTAAAAGCAGCGGTCTTCTGTTAGATCAGCAGGCTTGCGGCTGCTTTTAAAATTCAACATCAAAACGGTGTCGCGGACTTCTGAATACTGGATTTCATTATATAAGCTCAGTTTAGTGGTAAAAAATAACTGTGAAATGCAATATTTCAGTGGGTGTAACAAGATGTCCGCTTGCCAACTTTAGGCTGTAGGCTTAGTGTAGCCGAGTGCGGGGTGTACCAAGATGGCTGTGATGGAATGTCACTTCCGTTACAAAATCTGACGGGTCGCCTAATCTAACAAAACAAGGGATGCTTTTGACAAGGTGACAATGCAGGAACTCAATAAGATAGTTGTCGCCCCATTAAAAAAAGAACTGCCCCAGCAAAGATTGCAACATTGCAGGATTACCAGGCATTCTCTTAATGAAAGCCTAATTTATTAAGATTGACAGTGGCTTTTAAAATTACATAAACGTGTTCACATTTATATAATATTTTAGTGATTGGAATTAGGTTTTCTTTAACCACTTCCACTTATACACCTTCCTGCCCAGACCAATTTTCAGCTTTCAGTGCTGTCGCAGTTTGAATGACAATTGCGCAGTCATCCATCACTGTACCCAAACAAAATTTTTATCATTTTGTTCCCACAAATAGAGCTTTCTTTTGGTGGTATTTGATCACCTCTGCGGTTTTATTTTTTGCGAAACAAATAAAAAAAAAAAAAAAACGAAAATTTTGAAAAAAAAGTTTTGCTTTTGTTTCTGTTTAAAAATTTTGTAAATAAGTAAGTCTTCTCTTTCACTGATGGGCACTGATAAGGCGGCAGCGATGAGGTGGCACCAATGAGGCGGCACCGATAGGCGGCGCTGATACATGGCACTGATAGACATCCCTGGTGGCACTGGTAGTGGTAGGCATTGGAGTGGGCACTGATTGGCAGCTGCCTTTGCACTGATTAGTATTTCCCTGGGGGTCTAGGGGGCATACCTGGTGGTCCAGTGTGGCTGGCTTCCCTGGTGGTCCTGGGCGGCTTCCCTGGTGGTCCTGGGTAGGATCCGAGGGGGGGGGGGCTGTGCTGATAATCAGCACAGACCCCCCTGTCAGGAGAGCAGCCGATCGTCTCTCCTCTACTCGCGTCTGTCAGACACGAGTGAGGAAAAGCCGATCACCGGCTCTTCCTATTTACAACGTGATCAGCCGTGATTGGACATGGCTGATCACGTGGTAAAGAGTCTCCATCAGAGACTCTTTACCTAGATCGGTGTTGCGAGGTGTCAGACTGACACACCGCAACAATGATCGCCGCGATGCGCGCCCCCGGGGGCGCGCAGCAGCTCAATATCCTGCGGACGTCATATGACGCCCAGTCAGGATATTAAAACCACTTTGCCGCCATCATTCTGCTATATGGCGGGCGGCAAGTGGTTAAATTTTACTCGGTAAAAGGGCAGAGCAGTGGCTAAGTGGTTAGCACTTCCACCTAGCAGCACTAGGGGCACTGATATGAATCTCAAGCTCGGCACGCTTTTGGATGCTCTCCCTGTGCCTGTGTGGGTTCCTCTGGGTACTCCGGTTCCCTCCCACACTAAGACATGTTTTGTTTGTTTTTTTGTTTGTTTTTTTCAATAAAGCGCGCACACAGGGGCTCCTAACATTAAACACAGAAGATTGTATAAAGAAAACGCTGTGCCTTACCAACAACCACTTTTAAGGCTCCCCACAACAGATTGAAAATTTCCACATTTAACAAGGTCACATGGAGGGAGCATTGAAGGAAGTTGGGAATAGAAAACGTCTAGGCAGGATTGCACTCTGTTTGCTGGTCTCAGACTTGTTAAAATTTTTAGCAAATTTTTACTTCCCCTTTCTTTCTATATTTGAATAACAAGACTGTAGCCAGATAAATTTAAACTATAGTTGCATAGCACCATGCAATTGCTCTGGCAGTTCCTAGGCTGCATGGACACTACAATGTCACCTTCTCCCTTTGTTCACTTTGCTCTGGCAAAGGACAGGTGCCTGTGACATGAGGTCTATGGGTCAGAGCCTGCTTTGCCTCTGAATACCCATGCTATCTCCATTTCATATTGCCAACATTGCAGGTACTGAACACTTTTTTGAGGTGATTCAAGGATGACATATACAGGTTGGTTTGGCATAGTGCAATAGCTGTAGAGTAAAGATTATGTATGCCTAGTCCTGATGCTATCTAAAGTGATTATAAACGATCACCTTGTGAAACAACCCACTCAGTTTAAAATTAGAAATTAAAGCCAAAACTTTTTTGTATAGATGAAAAAAGTGTGTATAGAATTGTATTTTTTATTTATTTATTTTTTTTTATAACTGATCACATGCCCTCTGTTCTCAGCTGCATAATAGCTGGAGGAGAAGCAGCATACAGAGTTTGCCAGTGAATGGCTGTGTAGTGTGGGCATGTCAGGACAAGTCTGATTGGAGAAGAGTACACTGCGTTCCCAGGATAGCTAGAGAACTAACTAACCACGGTGTGCTCTCCTGCTTGGTGTGGTCAGTTTTTAATAGGAAAGCAAGGGGACTAGCAGAAACATCAGAGATTTCACATAAAGGAAGCAATACAAAGAGAACAGGATAACTTCTCATACATGTGCATGGTACAGCAGGGACATATCAGGAATATTAAATGTTGGGGTAACAAATGCTTTAACTAAGTGTGTGCGTACATGTTAAATTTTGAAGCTAACAAAGCTCTTGGTCCATCATCCTTCTTTCCCTATATTGTTCACCTGGAACAAGCATGTACGTTTCCAGTATTGCGGACAATGCCGGGCAACAGAGTGCAAGAAAGTTACTATTAGCAGAAGTTTTACAATCGTCAGTGCAACAACATTTAGCAAGCTTCAAACTGGACACTTTGGTGATCCTTAAACCTTGTGTTGCATAATAATGTGCTATTCCCTCCTATGCTCATTTTGTGTGGTGTACAGGGCCGATCCTGGCCGGGGTGCAGCACCCAGGCCCCACAGAGGTGGGGGCACTGAAGCGCCAGAGTGCTCCCCTCCCTCCTCCTCTTGTCCGTAGGCGGCTCTCTCTGCCGGTCACCGCCGCCATTGTGCCCATCCCCCCTTCCTCCTCCTGTTAGAGGAGGAGAGCGAAACAGCCGGAGACCGGAGCGGCTGTCTCTGTATGCAGAGGGAGACCAGCCGCGGCCGCGCAGTGACATCACGGGGGAGGGCGGTCCGAGCCCGACCCTGGCGTGTTCCACTTCTCCTCCTGTGTGTAACTACCGCCTGCTGCCCAAGCCTGACATGCTCTGTTCTCCACCCGGGCAACGCGGCTGCACACAGTCCTCTCCAGCTGCCGCCCGGGTGTTTTTAATTAGCCTAATGGAGGGGGGGGGGGTCTGTCCTGGGTGGTCTATACTAATGTAGGGGGGGTGATTTGTCCGGGGGGGGTCTAAACTAATGAAGGGGGGTGATTTGCCCTGGGGGGGGTCTGTACTAATGTAGGGGGGGTGATTTGTCCTGGGGGTCTATACTAATGTGGGGGGGTGGTTTGTCCTGGGTGTCTATACTAATGTAGGGAGGGTGATTTGTCGTGGGGGTCTATACTAATGTAGGGGGGGTGATTTGTCCTGGGTGGTCTGTACTAATGTAGGGGGGGTGTTTGTTCTGGGGGGGTTTGTCCTGGGGGTCTATACTAATGTAGGGGGGTGATTTGTCCGGGGGGGTCTAAACTAATATAGGGGGGGTGATTTGCCCTGGGGGGTCTGTACTAATGTAGGGGGGTGGTTTGTCCTGGGGGGGTCTATACTAATGTAGAGGGGGTGGTTTGTCCTGGGGGGGTCTGAACTAATGGAGGGGGGTGGTTTGTCCTGGGGGTCTGAACTAATGGAGGGGGGTGATTTGTCCTGGGGGGCCTAAACTAATGGAGGGGGGGTGATTTGTCCTGGGGGTCTAAACTAATGGAGGGGGGTGGTTTGTCCTGGGGGTCTGTACTAATGGAGGGGGGTGGTTTGTCCTGGGGGGTCTGTACTAATGGAGGGGGGTGGTTTGTCCTGGGGGGTCTGTACTAATGGAGGGGGGTGGTTTGTCCTGGGGGGTCTGTACTAATGGAGGGGGGTGGTTTGTCCTGGGGGGGTCTGTACTAATGGAAGGGGGGTGGTTTGTCCTGGGGGGTCTGTACTAATGGAGGGGGGTGGTTTCTCCTGGGGGGTCTGTACTAAGGGAGGGGGGTGGTTTGTCCTCGGGGGTCTGTACAAATAGAGGGGGATGGGTTGTCCTGGGGGATCTGTACAAATGGAGGGGGTGGTTTGTCTGGGGGGGTCTGTACTAATGGAAGGGGGCAGGTGGTTTGTCTGGGGGGGGTCTGTACTAATGAAAGGGGGCAGGTGGTTTGTCGCAGGGGTCTGTACTAATGGAGGGGGTGGTTTTGTCCTAGGGGGTCTGTACTAATGTGAGGGGGGTGGTTTGTCCTGAGGGGAGTCTGCACTAATGGGGGGTGGTTTGTCCTGAGGGGGGGTCTGTACTAATGGAGGGGGTGGTTTGTCCTGGGGGAGTCTGTACTAATGGAGGGGGGTGGTTTGTTCTGGGGGCGTCTGTACTAATGGAGGGGGGGTGGTTTGTTCTGGGGGGGTCTGTACTAATGGAGGGGGGGTGGTTTGTTCTTGGGTCTGTACTAATGGAGGGGGTGGTTTGTCCTGAGGGGGGTCTAGTCTGATAAAGGGGGGTGTTTTGTCCTGGGGGGTCTAAACTGAGGGAGGGGTTTATACGTGGAGGGGGGTCTGTACTGAGGGGCGACTATAGTTGGTGGAGGGGGTGATACCATGTTTTACCGCACTGGGTGACACCAACCCTAGTGACGCCACTGCAGCCGTGGGCTCTTGTTTCCTCTCTCCCTCGTGTGCACTGCTGTACTAGTGAGCGGCGCACTGTTTCTTCCCCCGCCTTCATATCGGCCAGGGAAGATAAAAAAGAAGGAGCAAAGAGGATTGTGGGACTTGTAGTCCCAAGGACTGGCAGCCCCACTGTAACACAGAAACTGCAGCCCACACAGCATGCTCATCTGAATGGGAGAGAGAGAGCCAGGAGCCTGGGAAAGCTTTCAGGGAAGTACACCCAGGACTCCAGAGGGAGAGGACAGTGCTGAGGGAACACCATCAGAGAGAGAACCCCGCTGACTTGCGCCTCATGAGGGAAAGCCACACAGCCTAGCGTCATCCCTGGCGGAGAAAGGAATGGTGTCATTGCCAGAGTACAGATCTGGGCTCTACCCAGCTTAGTCGCCACGGGCAATTCAGAGTGAGCTGACTCCTGATCAGAGGAACCGTTGTTGCTGTATCGCTGGGTCAGGTGAGAGGGCCGATCGGCCATTATTTACTAACGTCCATAGGAACTGCAGTCCCTGACCATCTCTTGTAACATGTCTGCAGTCCCTGACCATCTCTTGTAACATGTCTGCAGTCCCTGACCATCTCTTGTAACATGTCTGCAGTCTCTGACCATCTCTTGTATCATGTCTGCAGTCTCTGAGCATCTCTTGTATCATCTGCAGTCTCTGACCATCTCTTGTTTCATGTTTGTAGTCTCTGACCATCTCTTGTATCATATCTGCAGTCTCTGACCATCTCCTGTAGTATGTCTGCATTCTCTGACCGTCTAATGTACCATGTCTGCAGTCTCTGACCATCTCATGTAGTATGTCTGCAGTCTCTGACCGTCTCCTGTAGTATGTCTGCAGTCTCTGACCGTCTCCTGTAGTATGTCTGGGGGCTCTTTCTAACAGATTCTCTAACAGAAGCCCTCTCTGTGTGCATCAGAGTGAATCCCCTCCAGGTCCCATTTGTGTACGCTCTTCCTGTATTTTCTTTATCGTTAAAAGATCATGGGAGGATCCCAGGGTAACAAAGGGTTCTTAGGGGAACATCTCTGTGTTTGAGTCATTGCCATAGAAACATTTGTAAAGGGGAGGAGTTGGTAATATGAACACGCCCACGTGGAGGCGCCAGAAATATTTCTGCACCCAGGCATCTGTGACCCTAGGATCGGCCCTGGTGGTGTAAAGTGCAGTGGGCTCAAAGTAGGAAATACTCAGTTAACACACAAGCATGTATTTTTGCAGACTTTGGTTCAGGACTTTTTAAAAGATGTTAGTACTGGCAAACGCATGGATTTAGTTAGAAGGGCAGCCAGGTGCGGATCATGCACTTGCCAGGATGAAAACTGGCACTGGTATATCCATAAGTTGTTAAATGCAAGTTTTGAGTATACCTCTTTAGGTTTTGGGTATCATTTAATAAACCAGAAATCAAGGCATTAAATGTATGCCAATCATCATATTTTTCTTGGTTCTACTTGCAGTTCTGTTTACAAGAGTAGATTTTGTATAAGTCACTGCTAGAGCAGCAAAGAGCACAGCTGACTTTCTAATTGCAGCAGCTGGCATACGTACTTATACCCATTGCAGAATTTTTCTAAACACTTGAAACTCAGACTTGGCATGCCTTTAACTGGTGATATTTCTCTTTGATGCCATGTTTTAGTGAACAAGGAAAAAATGCCTTTCTTAAACATATGACAGATTAATTAAAATTAAGCACTACAATCTCATTTAATTTTTAACATGGAAATTAGTCTTTTTAAATCTGCAGTGGTCATAGAGAAAATACATGGTAGTCCTGACACAGAGGTCCTTGTTCAGGCACTTTCTATTGATGGAGGCATACCCCCCCCCCAGCTGCATCTTCCTAAAGCCCTTCCCCTACAGACTGCGTGGGCAGGTTTTTTGAAAGCCAAGACAGCAGTATGGTTTTGCTAGGTAAACAACATATGCATGTTAAGTGGGACTGAGAGGAATTGGGGGGGGGGGGGATAATTGTGTGGTGCTGTTGTACAGCAGGCTCTGTTGCGCTTGTTGAGGTTTCAGAGCAAGAGGGGCAGTGCTCGACCCAAACAGGAAGTTAAGAGCACACTGGATTTCTGGCAGAGCAACAGTTTTTTTTGTTTGTTTTTTCCCTGTACTTGCAGCAGGTTTAATGGTGTTAAATACAACAAAAAAGGAAATGTGCATATATTGCAGAGACGCATTGATTTTTTTTTATAAAAATTTTTGGGCTTGCACACTCTAAAGTGGTTGTATAGGCAAAAGTTTTTTTTTTTACCCTACTTCAGTCTAGGCAGTAAAGTATCCCCCATAGGATATTATTAATAGATACTCTGCGAGCGGGCGAAGCTGGGGCTAAACTTCACTTGGAGATTTGGTGCGAGGTGAGCTGAGCTTGAGCTGCAGGCAGGACTGGGCAGTGATGTTTACCAGTGGGTGGTATAGACCGGCAATCTGAGTATCTCTTGACTGGCCCACTGCAATAAGTGGAAACTTAATTACATCTCCACTCATTCACAGAAGACTACAGCAGGGAGGTTACAAGACAAGTGGCTGTGGGGAAAAAAGGGCACAGCAGCCATCAGTCTAACAATCCAGATATGAATGGAAATGAGTTCTGCATGTCCCAACTAATGCAATTTTCTCACTTGCAACACTGGTAACCATTTAAGCTAGAACATTCTTTGAATACACATCTTTTAAGCTAGAACATCTTTGAATACAAGAAAGCCCCTTCATAGATATTTAAAAACCAATTCTACCCAGAGTTCTGCTTTAAAGGGCTGTTCTACATGCAAACTGGGAATAGGAGAAATATCCTCCATAAGCTCACCACTCTGTTGGCATCCTTCAAGTTCCAGTCATTGATTTCCTTAGCTGTCAAACTCATTAATGACACTAGGGAAATTTTTGAGCATTCTGAAAGTTGGTTACAACATGACTTTTAAACAACAAATTAATTATACCTTTTACAGCTTTTTATGTATTTTTACACACAGCCACTCTACTGATCCTTGCTTTCTCAGTTTGCCTTTAATGTGAAATAGCCTTTCTATTAAATAGTTTTCTGCTTAATTTGTGTTTTTAAATTGTACTTTTTGTGGAGTAATGGTACTGGAAAGAAAACCCATTAACAGCCTGTTTATACTCATTTGATTCATTGTTGCTAAATAGTCTACTTTAAATTGGCAAAATAGATGCATAAAATTCCTCCGGAGATAACAAATTAAGTACGTTTTTGTTTTGTAACATAACAAGGCATGTTCAATCAGAAACACATTGGCATGTTGGCAGGTTTTTGGACATGCAGATCCCTTTCCAGGAATGCCAATTGTTGCTAAGCAAAGATAAATGCTCTCTAGACAATTTGTTTTCTGGAATAGAAATTGGTTTCTAGCCCAAAGTCTTAGTGGTCAAACATCTGGAGAGCAGCACTGATGGTGTTCTGTGTGAGGTGTAGTGTGTTTTTCCAATTAATTGTTTACACTGAACTACTTTTCCAGTATGAGCTCTACAGAAGGTTTTCTTTCTAGTAGTCTCGATGCATACATATATTGGTAAGAATGAGGATTTTAGTAGTCCCCTCCTCAGACATAAAGGCCAAGGACCAGGTATTGTAAACCTATGCTGCTTTAACTCCTGCTTAGCACCTTCCACTGCCGTTCTGCCTGCACTCCACAGCCCTTGGTGCTCAGTACTACAACAAATTACTCTGTTAGGGTTCACAGCAGCAGGGAAGTAGAGGAGTAGCTGAAACACCAAGCAGGTGAGCATATGGCATAGAAAGTAAGCAAGTTGCAGGGCAAACCTACCCCCTCAATCAAGGCTGGGGGGGGGGTACCTAAAGCACAAGGATTAATGTAAATTATGTTGTCCTTTGTGATGAATATGATGGTGTGTATTTAAAACATGCCAAGCAAATTATAGCACAGTTTTTTTATATTTTTTCATATGACAACACTGAAGCAATGACATTTTGCTACAATGTAAAGTAGTGAGTGTACAACTGTATATCAGTGTAAATGTGCTGTCCCCTCTATATAACTCAACACACAGCCATTCTTGTCTAAACTGCTGGCAACAAAAGTGAGTACAAATTGGGCCAAACGTGTCAATATTTTGTGTGGCCACCATTATTTTCCAGCACTGCCTTAACCCTCTTGGGCATGGTGTTCACAAGAGGTTCACAGGTTGCCACTGGAGTCCTCTTCAACTCCTCTGACGGCATCAGAGCTGGTGGATGTTAGAGACCTTGCGCTCCTCCACCATCCATTCGAAGGTGCCCCACAGATGCTCAATAGGCTTTAGGTCTGGAGACCTGCTTGGCCAGTCCATCACCTTTACCCTCAGCTTCTTTAGCAAGGCAGTGGTGGTCTTGGAGGTGTGTTTGGGTTATGTTGGAATACTGCCCTGCGGCCCAGTCTCCGAAGGAAGGAGATCATGGTCTACTCAAGTATGTCACAGTACATGTTGGCATTCATATTCCCTCAATGAACTGTAGCTCCCCAATGCTGGCAGCACTCATGCAGTCTCAGACCATGACATTCCCACCACCATGCTTGACTGTAGGTAAGACACACTTGTCCTTGTACTCCTCACCTGGTTGCTGCCACACGCTTGACACCATCTGAACCAAATAAGTTTATCTTGGTCTCATCAGACCACAGGACATGGTTCCAGTAATCCATGTCCTTAGTCTGCTTGTCTAAAGCAAACTGCAGGCTTTCTTGTGCATAATCTTTAGAAGAGGCTTCCTTCTGGGATGACAGCCATACAGACTAATTTGATGCAGGGTGTGGCGTATGGTCTGAGCACTCACAGGCTGACCCCCCCACCCCTTCAACCTCTGCAGCAATGCTGGCAGCACTCATACATCTATTTCCCAAAGACAACCTCTGGATATGACACTGAGCAGGTGCACTCAACTTCTTTGGTCAACCATGGCAAGTCCTCTTCTGAGTGGAACCTGTCCTGTTAAACTGCTGTATAGTCTTGGCCGCTGTGTTGAGTTATTTTGAGAGGACAGCAAATTTACCTTTATACAAGCTGTACACTCACTAGTTTACATTGTAGCAAAGTGTCATTTCTTCAGTGTTGTCACATGAAAAGATATAATAAAATATTTACAAAAATGTGAGGGGTGTACTCACTTTTGTGAGATACTGTATATAATGTGTTTTATATAGTTTTGGAGTGTCTTAGCCTGCCCTCTAATATTTGGTTATTCACCAATTACAGACCACCAGCTTCCTTCCTGTTGTGTTGAAAAGTATGTCATCTTGTTGTGTACTTTTTTGTTCCTTTAAAAAAAAAAACACTAACAAATAATGCTAAAACATACATCAGTGGAATTTAAAGGGCGTTGGTTACTGTATGCATCCCATGTACAAATTGGCACCGTGGAAGATTAAAGGTGGTGCTCATAACAGTCCAAAACAGATTTTCCAGTGATGGTTGGTTTCAAGAGGTCACACACCCTTTTTTTTTTTTTTTTTTTTTTTTTTTTTTATATCTTTTTTATTTTAGGCCAGCCTACTGACTTTGTGGTAATCTGTTGTCATGGTCATTTTGTAAATAAATATCTGAATAGTCTATTAGCATTGTATAAAGGTTTTGATGCTGTCATCCTTCAGCTATGAGTCTATTCCATCTGTGGTCATATTTGAGTAAGATCATGAATGCTTCTTTCTGTTGCTTTAAGTCAACACTTTAAAACATTTGCATATGTTTTTAATTTCAAGCAAATTTGTCATTTCAGCAAACATGATTGCGATAAGGGATGAGTCATTTTTGGCTCATGGTACTGTCTTTCCTGACTTTCCAGTGACAGTTAATGACATTTACTGTTGCAATTTTTTTCATGCTCCACTGGCTTTAATGTTGACTCTTTACTAAAACAAAACTATAAACTCCCCTCCAAAAAAAAAAAACAACAAAAAAAATGTTAAAAATAGTACACTGCTCACCGCAGACTTCATCTTCTGCGCTAAGCCATTATATGCCAGTGATGCCACAAAGCCTTCTGAGAATTCCATTTTAGTGATGGACCTTTTACTGTACTCATTTCAATCTACTGGTTTATGTTGTGACTTTTGGAATATAACACATTTTATCCAGGCCAATAGCTATTTTTCTCTAACAGTTTTAGGAAAATTAGGGGAAACATCTGCATACTTATCTGGATATCCTTCTGTTCTTAGCAGACATTTTGGACCATGCTTATTACTAAGCAACAAATGTAATAAAGTCCATATGACAGACTTTTCATAATCTAGTTTATTCGGTCACAGGGTCTTGGATATGGGGTCCAAAATCCCCTCAGAGCATCTATCCTTGGCACGTGCTGGTGGCCACTTAAAAGGGCAGGACTGACTAGGTATCTTTGCAGTAACTTACTACTCCTTCCTGGGCCATGGATTGACGGCTTGACTTGGAGAGGAGCAACCTGATTGGCCACATGGATGGCTGTACTGCTGCTCACTGGATGCATGGTTGCATGGTGCATCTTTCACCCTGACCACTGAGCATACAATGGGAGCTTTGAGTTGAAGCGAGAGAAATCTGCAGAGGGATGCAGGTGTGTGTGATGTAGAGAAAGACAAGTAGCGAAAACCGTGAAGTGAGCTGAGCTGTGCAGGGTGGAGCGAATCCTGGAGGGACAGGAGGGGTGAAACAGCACTGCAGGGTGATGGAAGGGTGGGCTGTATATGATGTACTCCTGTTCACTGCTCTCTGTACACTGGGCTATATATGATGTACTTTTGACGACTGCACTCTGTATGCCATGCTGTATATTCAATACTCCGGACTACTACACTCCTTGTGCTATATTGTACAACAGTTGCAATTTGCTAAGCAGTCAAAGATTTTTGTTAATGTTCTTCAAGGTAGGCTAGGTTGCAGGATTGCATTTGTAATTGAAGACATACTTTTTTTTTTTTTTTTAGGCCCCTTTCACAGTCATTCAGGTCAGGTCCGCCTTTTTCAGGTGGCCCCATTTGGAACCTCCATTCTTCTCTATGGAGTGGAGGGTGTGAACAGATGTGTGCGCTTACACCCACTTACATCCAATCTGGCAAAAACAGATGGACGGGGTTACGTTCGCCATCCGTCCTGTGGATTCAATCGGATGGCACTTGGGCGTAAACGAACAGGTGGTCCATTTACATCTGGCGACCCATAGAGGAGAGTGGTCTGTGTCCATGTGCGCTCTGCATGAGCGGACAGGGCACAGACTTGTCATCCGCCTGCTCAGCAGGGATCAGTGGAGAGAACCCCTGTTGAGCAAGCGGATCGCAGCCGGAGTCCTCCCCATGTGAAAGTGGCCTTACAAAGAATTGTTAAATTTTTTTTTTTGTGTATCTTTAGACTTTTGCTTGTGGCACTCTAAAGCAAAATTTGTGTGTACAAGAACTGTACCATATGGTTATTGTATACACAGTGTTGGGATTTAAGTCCCACGCATTATTTGCTTAGTTTTGCCACACCCATAATTTTGCTGTGGTGAGCTGCACACATTCCTTAATAATTCTCCTCTGGGTGCCCAAAGCAGAACCCCTGCTTTAACTTTACTCTCTGTCAAGTTAAATCGTTAAGGAGAGGTTTTAAAACGTCCCGTGTACATGAAGCCGAAAAGGATGTAGATTCTTTGTCATTAAATAAAATTTTAAGTGATTCTCAAGGCGCAGTGTAAGACATTAATACGTTTTTACATTTGAGTAGTGTCAAACCAGTCAACAGATCTCTGAAATGGCATCTTGTGTACTCCTTCACTACTGGATGCCTGAGGTTGGAGACTGATATTAAGAACCCTGATCTAATAGTGTTAATTAAATGAAAATGGTATATGTTGGTTTTAGGAGAGCTGCTTATGTTGAGATACATGGAGCAAAGTTGCCAACAAGGTGCTGGTTGTTCTGTTTAATCAGTTTTAGATATGTCTGAGATCATTCAGCATTCCTTTATAGATGCATTTGACCTCATTCTGACTTGCTTTTGACCTCCAATTTGGTTTTTACATTGTCATAGACTTGAAGCAAACAAAATCAATTGACAAGTCCTAATGCAATCATGCTGCATTTACAGTAACATAGAGCTCTTATTTTTTTACACTACTAAGCTAAAATACCTTGTGCTGAAAGCACATAGTTGGACCAAGCTTTCCCTTGTTTCAACAGCCCTTGAGCACTGTTCTGGTCAACAGTGTTATGGCTTTCTGAGCAAAGCTGTTAATCTGAGCAATGTTCAGAGGACATGTG
Source organism: Aquarana catesbeiana (assembly GCF_042186555.1). NCBI lineage: Eukaryota > Metazoa > Chordata > Amphibia > Anura > Ranidae > Aquarana > Aquarana catesbeiana. The sequence continues at coordinate 111,475,172 of NC_133331.1, read as the reverse complement.
AGCCCACTGGAGAGCCTGACCGCTGCTTTGGGCTACAGAGCCGCAGCACAACTATCCTGTGTTCTTTTCAGCAGAACGACTATCCTGTGTTCTTTTGAGCACAAGGTATTTTTACCCATGCTACAGCCATTGGTAGTGTAAAAATAAGTAAAACAGCTCAAGGTCAATATATATGCGGCCGAGCTGCATTATGGCAATGAATAATAATGGTTTAATTGAGTGTTAAAATGTTTGATGGCCCCAGTGTACAATTTATCTACAGCTTCAGATTGTCTCCACTAGGGCTTCTAAGTGTTTAATCTGTTTATCCCCCTTCATTTACAGCTTTTAGGTCAGTAAAATAAGTTGGGGTTTCTCACTTTGTATTAGGATTTGCTTCTAAGCTTTGGTTTGGCAGGGAACTCAGCTATGAGCTGGGATTACTTTGAGGAAATGCATATAAATTGTAGAATTCTGCAACTGTTGTAGCTAGGTTTATAAATGGCCATATACTGTAGTTCAGACTGGCTGTTTCTATTTAATTTGAAATCTCCTTGCTACTTATCGGATTCAGGGCTGCCGTGGAAATTGAATGCAATTGGTGATACAGGAAGCGGAGAGGAGCTTAAAAAGCACAGCCCTTTGGAGGGTACTACTGCCTCCTACAGAGTATGGGATGTGCTCTTTAAATTTGGATAAAGTTAATTAGATATAAGTCAAATGCAAATTAAATGATTTTTCTCAATGCAAAGGCAGTGTACACACATCCCCATGCAACCTCAAGAACTGACTTCATACCATTTTGAGTGAAAAACATTAAAATTGCTATAGAAATTCCTATTTTAAATGTTTAGTGATGCTCACATAACCATAAACTTACGAATCCCTCTGTAAGCATGGGCAGTGACTATCCTCCAGCCTGACATAATGCCTGTAAAGTGAAATGGTTCAGAGCCCTTGCGCGTATGTGTTTGATGTGCCCAGTCACTGCATTTGAGAAGCAACCCGTGCCAAGGTGATTATAGATTTGCGCAGTGTTGACCTGAAACCAGACATTGATTAGTTAAAAGGGACTGGTAATTGTTTTGTTATATTTAAGAAAATAACAGATGAGCAGATTAATATTGTTTTTTGTTTTATATGAAACTATTCACAGAAAAATTGAACGACTTTAAGAGCTGTTGCATGTACATGAATATGTTAATTCAGAGTTAGAGTTGGAGATTGGCAGTGACACTTATAGTTTCATTTTTTGCAATGATTAACATTCATGTATTTTTTTAATTTTTTTTTTTTTTTTAATAATGCCAACGTTCATAATTATCTGCACTGAAGCACGGCCCGATGCCCTTACATATGTACACAGTGGCTAGATTCACACCTATGCATGTATGTTAACCAGCCTTGTAGAGTGTATGTGGTTTGGGGAACATTTTAATTAGTTTTCAATGCATATCTACATAGTAAACAATGTACCTGACCTATCAAAAATAGATGTGAATTCACATGTGTTGTGAAGCAGTGCTTTGGCAAGAAATTGGTCAAATACTTTTCTTGATGACTTGAGCCTCAATAGGAAAAGGAAAGAAGATACCAAGCATAGGTGTGAATGGAACCTGAGACCAGTATTGAAAACCGATTAACCTACTATTGTATTTTTGGACTCCTCAGATTTGCAGTGATCTTGTTTCCTCCCAATTTCCATGTAAATCACTGGTGTATATTGAACTGGGGAAATGCACAAATCCAATCTTTTATATGCAGGCTTGGCAATCCTTCCCTTTGCTGTGACATCTCTAACATGAAGTCTTTTGATGTCAGCACTGCCTGTGTTTTTTTTTTTTTTTTAATCAAAAGGCTCATATTGGGCACAAAAATGAGAGGGTTGATAAAAAGCACACATCATAACCCGCACATTTCTCCTACCCCTCTGGTATCGCACATCCTCCTTGTGACGGACCCTCATACTCAAGAGTATATCTGCCGTATATCCTTCCTTTGTCCGGTACCAGCACGATCAAAGGTCCTCTAGCCCACCCTGTAACTTGTTGAGGCATCAGTGTAGAGTGGCAAAAAGCCGACTTTTAAACACAGGCACAAAGATATACACGCAGGGACAACCCCCCCCCCCCCCTTCTTTGCATAATGACACAGGGTGGGGTAAACTTTACCTCCTCCGGTACCATGGCACACAGGTATATTCAACTATCCAACAGGAGACAGTCATTTGGAAGGGCTACTAGAGAAATCCCCCCTCCCCTCTCACAGCTAATCCACATACATATACGTCCCATAATGGGTTGCTCCCAGGATGGAAACAATAGAACAATGAGATACAGCTAACCCTCAAACCATCTAGTAAAACGTCTACAGTTTGAGACCAAGCTTATAAAATATTCCAGCAGTTGGAAAGGTGGAATTCATTTATCTTAATATATTCCTTGAGGGATAGTGTACGGAAATTTTCCTGTCCCAAGTGAAAGAGCCCCTTCATTCTTTCAATACAAACCACGTATTTAAGACCCAGGATAACAAGGATAACAGGGGTAACATGAAATGCTGAGTGCTGTGTGGTTGTACTGGGGTTCTTGGTCACTCTGCGCCCCGAATAGACACAGGGTGACTTACACATAGAGGCGGGGGGAGCTGGACAAGGAGTTTCCAGAGCTGTCTAAGGCAAGCTGGGATCCACAAGCCCCCCGCCCAAAGTGACTTCCGTCACACTCCTTTTACAAATTTTGTGTGAGACATTCCTCAACAGTGCTTCATTACATCAGTCCACCCATAAATACCTAAACATTGATATTTATCCAAAGAATTTTTGCTCACTCTTTGAAAAGAAGGAATGCTGTTTATTTTATCAGGTTCAGGTAACGACCATAATGAACTATATCCTCTCAATCCTGAAAAGCCTTATCAGTCGTAGGGATTTTTTGTTACATTTGTTCCCAAGAAATAAGCATGGCCCAGCAATGGGCATTATTTACTAAAGGCAAATCCATTTTGCACTACAAGTGCACTTGGAAGTGAAGTCGCTGTAGATCTGAGGGAGACATGCAAGGAAAATACAGCATTTTTGCTTGCACAAGATTGGATGATAAAATCAGCAGTGCTTCCCCTCATTTCAGAGCTTCCCCTCAGATCTACTGCAATCTACAGCGACTGCACTTAAAAGTGCACTTTCGAGTGTACTTGTAATGCAGAGTGGATTTGTCTTTAGTAAATCAACCCCAATGTCTTGAGGGCATAACTGAACCATTTCACAGTATTTTATTGGGAACCCATACATCATTCTTTTTATCTGCAGTTTTGGCAATCCTTTTTGCTGTCATGTCTCTGCTTGGCTATTGTTTTTTGTGCATAATGCACCAAGGCACTGTAATCAAAAGAAAGACAAGTAGTTAATGTAGAATTGAAGGCAATTTTTTCCCTTTTTGGACAGAGTAAGGGAGGGTTATGTTCCCTGTGTTTCTTTTGGTCATCTGTCAATTGGAGAGATTTGACTTCGCTTTCTGTTCCATAAACACAACAGGAAGCAAGAGGAAATGCCTCTAAAGTGAGAGAAATCCTTGGTAGTTACCAGGGTCACCAGAACTAGCATCCCCTTTGGAATATTCTGCTCTATTCCTTTTCTGGTGGCAACCCAAAATTTGGGGTTTCCTTTTAACTTTCACTTCTGGTCACTAGGACAAATAGAGGGGCAATCTCCCTAATTGTGACACAGGCCGCAAAAAAAAACTTGGTGCTCTAATCCCTCTCCATGCTGTCTAAAAAGGCGTTTTGCCTTTAGATTTAGTTTTTCCTAAATCCATTCTTCTTTTTCTCGATAACTTTTTTTTTTTTTTTTCATTCTGGCCACCTAGTTTGGTATATTGCTTAATATTACCTGTGATTAGTCTTTCACAATATGTATGTACGCTGCTTTGATCTCTTGCAAAATCCATTAGTATTTAATATCTGCCTATAAGAGCAGACTAATAGTCTCATAGTGTTGGGTTAAAGGATTGCCGAACTATCTTTAGTTTTCACTGAGCACTAGTGTTTTAGATGGTAAAATGTATGCTATGAACAGTATGTCATCAAATTATTTGAGTTCTTTTTTCCTTATCAAATATTAAATTGCTTGGCACATCCAAGCTGCATTGAAGGATGTGGAGCGATGTCTCGAGTCTTATCAGTGATTCTTAGTACCACCTAGTTGAGATGTACTTGGTGCCACATTTCTACATCTACAGTGCCTGAAGAATGGAGAATCTAAATATGTTTTTATCTTTTTTCAGCGTTTGCGTAATTGATGTATAATTCACATTTTTTTTCTAGTAGCACTGTGTGAGACAGCGGTCAATTGGCATTTTAATATTAATAATGCTTGCATTATCAGTGTGCATATATTATGCTTTTTTTTTTTTTTTATCTAACTGCCAACCACCATATACAGACAATATGAAGACCATAGAAATGTAATTTTGGAAAGGACATTGAATTTTACTTAACAAAAATAAAATTTCCAGTTTAGATGGAAATAAAATACATAACATACATAAATAATGGGGCCCTACCTCCTACTATACCATGGTAAACCATTTGATTCCTATAGTCTACTGTTCCTAAGTGGATTGGTCCCACAGAGCTAGGTGATTTAAAGTAAATGATCATAAAGAATGATACCTTAGCCATTTTAGTACAAAATTTAGCTCTTCAGAACATTTTGAATGATATCTTATGTCACGTGTATTTTAGTTATACATACCGTGTATTTTGGTATGTGTGTATGCACACACACACGCGTGTGCACAGTTTCTTCTAGCCCTATTTTGTATAAAATTAATAAGATCCCGTAATTCCAACTTGCATCTCTGTGAAAACTTGTGAGTTTTATCCTGTTGTTAATGATTTATAATGGGCTGAAATGGTCACAAATTGATTCCACATGGTGGGAAATGTCTAATATTTATGTGCTAAAATAGTCAGCTTTCTGATATTTACTAGGAAACCGAAATTGGTATCTGATCAAAGCTGTCTGCCTAATCAGATGTTTTATTAAGGCGGTTTCTTAACCAGATTCTGAACTCTAGCTATGATGGTGAGAATTCTGTCTTAATCCAAAAGGGAACTATTAAATTACTAAAGATGCATTATTTTTCATTTCTTTCTGCAGATTATGGAGGAAACAAATACACAGATTGCCTGGCCATCTAAACTGAAGATAGGAGCAAAATCAAAGAAGGGTAATTCTTAACTCCTTTATTTTTTCCTATTTTATCAGTTTTGCCATCTTAAACTAAAAGTGCACCTTGGTGACCTAAATAAAAAGTAAACTTAACTAGCTGGTTGTCTAAATAAATATTAAGAATTTCTACTGTGATTAAATTGCCAATGTCTAGAGCTGCCTAAATTGCCACTAGAGCTACAGAGCCCCCATAAGTCCAAAAACCAGAGTAAATCTAGTATGTGCCTGTATGGCATTTTTCAGGGCTAATGCCTTTATGATACCTGTATATTTGACTTTTATATTCATTCAGTATATAATCTTTGTTTTGCATGTGTATAATAAGTCACAACACCATTTCAGATTTCATCTGTTTATATGACTTATGAAATGGCCTATTGTTCCAGAAGTTTTTGAATAAAAAAAAAAAAAAAAAAACTTTAGTTGGAGACATTTCCAATCTAATCAATGCTAAAGTACATCTGTCATGAGAAAATGTCAGACTGTCATTGCTGGCCGCCTTATGAAAATGCTAGTTGCCTGGCTTTGTCCAGCAATATTGAGTCAGACCCGGAACAAGAATGTAGCTAATGATAGCTGGAGACAGGTCAGAATTCTTCAGCTATGGAAGTGCTCCAAGTAAGTAACTCAGGATGTATTAAACACAGATTATCAGCGTGACAGCCAGAAAACTAACATTTTTAAAAAAAGGATTTCAGCAGTGCAGCCAACATTTTTTTTCCCATATTCTGGAAAACCTTGTTCAATGTTAATGTGCATTTCTGACATTTAAGCCTACTATAACTCAGGTGTTAATTCCTATGCTCTTCAGTGTTCACAATTTTTGATCCGATCCATTGTGTTGCTTGTGATTTTCAACCTGTGCATAGGTGGCCTTTTATATTCCCAATTCTGCAGATATGCCATCTTTCTGCTTCCAAGGGTCCTGGCTGAAATGTTAAATTATCAATATTTTTTCCATTTAGAGAACCTTTTTTTTTTTTTTTTTTTTTTGATCCAATTCATGTGAAATTATGATCCATGCTGTTCTATGTGTGTCCCCATAAAAGCTTCAGACCATGAGTTGAGGCAGTTTAGGTATATTAAACAAACACCCTATGTCTCTAAAACATTAGTACAAGTTATAGCTGTTTACTATGCTTTGGTATCATTAAAAATTGTATTTAATGTTTAATGTGTTAGTAGTTTGCATGGTGTGCAATGACACCCCGGCAAGAAAGATAGCCACCAGTGCCAGGGTGGGCCGAATTACTGACACAATAAAGGCGGCTACTCGGTATCCTCCATTTCAAGGATTCTTTAACTACATGGCAAGATACAGGAAAACATGCTAACCTGTTTCGGCTGAAGCCTTACTCATAGAATGCTTGTACAAACATTAAACACCCACTAAAATAGAAATCCTCTACCTCCAGACAAATTGGAAGAACAGGTGACTATAATTCAAACGAAATAAGCAGCGCAATCTACTCTGTGAATGGCAGAGCAATAAGAAATGATAAATAGAGACCAACCATAATTTGAAAATATTGTATAAAAATAATAGTGGGACAGCCAATGTGGGACTATATACATACTACAGACTACACTACACCACATTTTTTGAGCCACAATTATATACTGTTTGATGGATTGAGTAGCACCCGTGGCACATGACTGTATGCTAGTGCATTTTTTTGTGCTTGCTGCAGTAGCAGCATGTGTTTAATTTGCACCAATAACAGCCAACTGTGGAGAGACCAGTTTTAGTACCAGTCAGAATTGGAGGAAAATAGGCTGGGGGATAACATGCTACCCAAAGTGGGTGCCTGTCTGCTTGAGAATCTGCAGCCTCCTCTCAGGATAGGATGTAAATCTTTATCTTTTGTCTATTATTATTATTATTTTTATTATTACAATTTTTTTCTATTACGGTATATTGTCACATGACAATTGGTCTCCAATTGTTTGTTATTGCTCTTCTAATCAGAGTAGATTGTGCTGCTTAATTCGTTTTCATTATACTCACCTGTTCTACCTAATTGTCTGTCTGAAGGGAGAGGATTTCTTTTTGTGAATGTTTAATGTTCGTATAAACATGCTATGAGTAAGGCTACTTTTACACATAAGATAGACATCAATGCATCTCTATGAAATGATCATCCATTTACTTCCGCTTCCGTTAACACCTGGTTTTTGGAACGGATCAAAGCCCCATTTTTCCTCCATCAAAAACAGATCGGACGAAAAACGGATGTAAACGGATATACAGACTCATTTTTGCATGAAATAATGGCTTCGGAACTCAAGTGGTTAAGGACTCTACTTGGTGGATGTATAAACTGATGTTAAAATAGATGAAAAACTGATCTAAACGTCATCCATTTTTTTTTCAAAAAATGTGACTGTACTTATAAAACGGTCCGCATGTGTGAAAGGGGCCTAAGGCTTCAGATTAAATGCTTTAGCTGTATCTTGCCATGTAGTTCATAAAGATGGATGATACAGAGTAGTCAGCTTGATTTGTATCAGTGCATTATTGCGCCAACTCAAAGGCACTTTGGCCAGAGCACCAGTTTCCAGTCCCTCAGGTAATTGCGGTACAGGTTTTTTTTTTTGTCTTCCTGGGCTGACATTACACCACGTTGGGTACTAGTCACCTTTTGTCTTTTCCAGATGTTATTTTTGCTTCAGGCCCACAGGGAGAGAGGGTTAGGGCATTCGATGCCTCCAGTATGTGTTTTCCAGACTCCAATCATACTCGTGTAGTCACAGTGTAGAAAGCAAACCTGGCCATTGTGTATTGCAGAAATAAGGACCATCAGGCAAACATGGCTGCACGATCTTCAGAGCTCCACAGTCAGGCAGTGGGTACCTTCATGTATCCCCTCCAAGGGAGAAGAAGGATACTCTGAGGGTCAGACTCCTTCCCCTTTAGCAGGACTTCTTCCTCCTAGGCCAGACAGGACGGCTTCAGAATATGTTAGGCCCAAACAGGTTTCTGTCCTAACCAGTAAAAATCACTACGCATACACCTTCAGGCCACAGCCCGGGGAGAGAAAGGCCTCACCAGGCCACTCCCCAAATATATCCCCCCCAGCTTGCACCACTGGCAATAGACCTCCTAGTGGTTGCCCATGGGTAATATATAACTATACATCAGCATTGCTACAGCTCCCCTGTCTGTTGCCGAAGGTGCCAGTGACACCTACTGGCAGCGTCCAGGAACAGTAGCAACACTGAATTTTAGGGGAAAACCAAGTGAGATACTACAAATTAGCCTGGGAAAATTGCTATCCGCAGAACTAAATGTCATTAGTCATCTGCTTATGGCAGGGTGACTACTGGTACATCAAGAAAATCCAGTTGCCAATGGCAGCCATTCATATTCCTTTCTACTTGTTACTTGTTTTCTGGAGGAAATATGATTTGTAGCTACGGGAAACTGCACCATTTATGTCTAAATCTATTTGGTCATTTTCTCATTTATCTATACCTGCACTGTACTTTATATCTATAGTTTTCAGACTAAACCAAGCAATTTGCTTTTTGGGCTGTAGAATTATTAGATTTACTAAATCCACCAGAAGATGAAAGGCTTCTCTATGCGTGTTGGTATTTCATGGAGCCTGGAACAATAAGACTATTTAACTTCCATTCACGTAATTTATAAGCTGAATTTACATACATGTTTTATGCTAAATTAAAGCTTCTTAAAAATCAGGTTTGCTTAATTTAAATTACTTCATGGAAGAACTTTATAAACAAGCAGCTAAACATTTGTTTTAATCTAAGCACCTATTTTTGTGGTCTTAGAGCAATTCTGTCCTTTAAAAATGTGAAGATTCTTTCCCTAAACTTTAGGAGTTTATTGTACTGTTTATGCCTATGCTATCTTCTGTGGGACATTAACAGGAAACCTGTGTTCTTCTAAAATCTCTATTTGAGGACCCCCTCTACCTTTCCCCACTTAGCAGCTTGGGCCTCAGGATGTCCCAGTCAGACACAGAGTACTTCTTTATGAAAGGCTGGAGGGAGTATAGTATCTACAGCCATATTTTTGTTTCCTTCATTGTCCGTTAAGGGTCACAGAAATGTAGTAATTCATGGACCTATGTTTGTTATGCATCTGCATTGGCAACCAAGTAAAAGAGAAAAAAAAAGCACTCCACTGTAAAACCCCACCTTTTAACCATCATAATTCAGTTTTCCATAGTTTCCGAAGTAGTTGGGAACTTCTTTTACACAGCTTTGCTAAGAAAAACTAATTTTTTACTGTTGTTTTTTTTTTTTTTTTTTTTTTCCTCTATCAACATTCTCGGCACTTTTGATGTTTTTTATTTTTAATAACGATGTCTATAAAGCTGTTTGAGCTGATCTCTTCACAGCAAGGATCCTGTGTTTCCTCAGCAGCAGTTAGAGGACGTACGCAGATACTTATGGAACAAAGATTGTAGGGGTCTGCCTGGAGTGTGACATTTGGGCACTGGGCTCTGCCTTTAGCACCTTTTAAACCTTAATGTACTGTTAGCCATTGGTTGTCATCCACATTATTGTTAATCTGTTTTTCTTTCATTATAGCAGTCTCCTTTAGTGGTGCTACCTGCCCTTCTATTGAAGCTTCTTTCCTTGTGCCTTTCCTTGTTGGTAACAATTTCCATTATTGCTCCCCCAAATCTACTCCTGTCCAGGCATTGAGTTGTTTGGATTTTCTTCTAGTAAAATTTTCACATCCATTGAATTTCTCAGTGGCTGTTGCCCACCTCTCAGTTGGATTGCTTTAGGACATCACAACTGTCCAGGAATCACTACATTTCTTTGTCCCTCAATGGACGATAAAGATAGTAAGGTTCTTGTACCTACCATAAAATCTAATTCTTGAAGTCCATTGAGTGATACAGGTCCCACCACTCTGTGTTTATTGGCCCTATGTACTTTTTGATCATAAAACTGAAGGGTGATGCTTAAAGGTGGGGTTATATTGGGCAGGCCTTCAACAGTTTTTTTATTTATTTTTTTTAACGTTTGCTAGTGTCCACCTCCTGAAGACAATTTCTTATAACTAATTTCTCCCATAATTACTACATTCCTGTGTCCCTCAATAAACAAGAAAAGATTTTAAAGTACGTACAGAAATTATTTCTGGTTGGAGTCCCACATATGACAATGATTAGTTCACATTATATTTACTGCAAAAGGGTTTAGTAAATAGTCCCATAATATCAAGCAAGGGGTGCATAAACCTAAAAGAAATCCTACCCAGATTTACATTTTTTATTAAAGCAAACTGTTAGGCAGGGTTTACACTTATGCGAATTGAATGCGAGTTTCCCTGCATCCAATTCGCATGACAGAGTGTTACCAGCTCTCATTGAAGCCGGTTCACACATCTCCGAGGCGGCTCCAGAGCGCACTGCACAAGGGTCCTGTGCATCTTTGGCTCCAATTTCAAGTTCGAATTCAGGCAAAAACTTGGACCTGATACACCCCTGAAACGGAGAATGGCAACGCATTGGACCCCCTGCTGCGAGCCGCTCCGCAAACAGTGTCAACTCAGCCATGCATATGTGTTCTCTATTTCTAATAACTTAGTGGTAAGCTGACATGTATGAGAATAGTAACAGCAAAAGTGAAAAGTAATGTTGTAAACATGTCCTTGCTATCTAGTAAATGTGCCTGAATCACAAGACTGAATGGACAGCATTGCATATCCTTTAAATAGTTCATGATTGTGTTTCAAACTGTGTATTTAGCTGTTTGCCTGGAGTTCAACTTTAATGTGCAATTAGCCTTTTCAATGTCAAAAATTGTTACAATTGGGTGACCCTAAATTTGACCGTGAATTAGAAAATCAGGGATTTCTTCCAGTCTTGAACAGTAAAAAAAAAAAACATGATATTTACACCTGATTGCAGAAAGTCCTCTCTTGACCAGCTGTGCTTTTGTATACTTTTTAAGCAGCACAATGGTTTACTTAGTCTTTTTATTCAAGAATTTGTAGGGGTGGTAATATGTTGGCTGTGTTTAATGCCATGTTCTAGAATTGAGCAATCAAAATATTTCCTCTATGCCTTAATGTGAAAAGCGACAATTTAATGAGGTGATACTTTATTGTTTCAGTGTTCATTGGGACAATCAGTTTTAGGCACATGTGGATCAAGAATTATTCTGCATTACGCATTGTTTTAAATGGCTGTTCATTCTGCAAAACGTAATTGTTCAGTGAAGGGCTATTTTTCCCTTGTGATGTAAATTGCAATGGTTATTTGAACACAGAAACATGATGTTAGTTATGACTATATAACTTAGGTGTTTTTTGTGGGTCATCACAATTGCGCAGGAGAACGGTTTAATTTCGGGATAGGATCCTGCTTGCCAGTTCTACTCTAAGTACTTTTTCCAGAGACACCTCATAACTTATGCACTGATTCTTGGGAGCCTTACATCAAGAAGGTTTGGGAGTGAGACCAAGGTGCGCCCACGCTCTACATGCTGAGAACTTTATATTTTCCAGTAAGCTTTTCTTTCTCACTGTTTGTTTTGCTTAAACTATTCTTGACACCTACTGACAGTGGATGCAGCCATGTAACATAAAACGTTCTACCTTAGGCTGACCAATACACCTACAGGTTTTAGCTAGCAATGTGATCAATTTGAATGCTGGAAGTAAGACGTGGGTAATGTGTTACAGCTGTAACTGATAACAAGTATGAGGTCTGTTGAAAAGAGAACAGACTTTTTATTGTGCTTGCACCAATTCCTATTTGAGTCAAGACTAATATGAATACCTGGAGACTGGGTGATCATTTATGCTGTAGGCAGATCCTGTGACACTGTAATTATTGTAAAAAAAAACCCCCAAAACATCTGTGTACCTTTTTTTTTTTTTTTTTTTTTTTTTTTTTTTTTTTTTTTTTTCCTAATCAATATACAGCGGTCACATGACCCAGATCTTTCCCAGCCTGTCTGCAGGTAAAAATAAGCAGGAGGAGCCTCTAGTCCTCTGCTGCTGGTTACATGTTCAAAATCAAACAGCCTTTGGAATACAGAGAAAAAAAAAAAACTAAAAACATCTCAAACTGTTTTAAAATTGCATACACATATATATTTTAAATGTAATTTATTATTTTGAGGAAATAACATGGTGTGGATGGACTTCTGCCAGTCACAGGATATGTCGCGCTCCTCCAGCTTGTATCTCGGAGTTTGAGGGAGGGGAAGCCACCAATAAACTACATGCAATATCCTGCCCCCATTGTTTTTAACTGGTTAGTGGGCGAGCAGGAGGGAGGGAGTGGGTGGTGATTTACCACTGTGTATACACCCACATGTGTGACTCTATAGTCACATAGGCTGCTCAGATGTGATGGGGAGCAAATGCTCAGGATAGAAAGTCACTGAAAATGAAGCATGTGCATAGTTGCTACCAAAGCATCAAAATCCCTAGCTGAATTGGGGACATGAACAGAAAGTGGAGATAGAGGGCAGCAAGATCAACCAGTTTTTTTTGCAGAATATAGAAAATGAATCGACCTGAATGAACAGCATGTAATTGGCATTTAGCCCTCATTCACACCAGTGCGGCTTTGAAATTGCACGACGTCAGTGCCAATTTATCTGAAGCAATTTGCACTGCCGATTTCATTGCAACTTCATACAACAGAAGTCTATGCAAGTCACAATGAAATTGGTAAAAAATAGTGCAGGAACCTTTTTAAAAGTCGCTGCGACATGAGTCTTGGCAATTTGAATGGTCCTGTTGCCGACAATGGGGTGCGACTTGCATCACGATTTACACTGGTGTGAACTGGGGCTTATTGATAGGTTTTTTTTTTTTTTTTTTTTTTTTTTTTTTTTTTAGGCTGTGGGTTGAGTGACACCTTAAAGTGTCACTCAACCCATAACCGTAAAATCTGTCTGTATATGCAGTAAAGCATGTTTGTTATACTCACTGTGGAATTGTTTTTTTAACCTACCTGTATAAAAACATTTACCCTAATCTGCTTTTAAATATTGTGATAGGTTAATCTTTAAATGTGGAAAAATATATCTTCCTTCTAGGCTTTTTTTTTTTTTGTGAACTGCGTTCATTTCAAGATGCAAAGCAATGATTTCATGCACTGTTATATTATACCCTCTTTTTTTTTTTTGACAATACGGAAGAAATGACACCCCGCCACAATGCAAAGCAGTAAACACGCAGCCTGCACAACAGTGCAAATCCGCCGCCCCCCCCCCCAAATAACCCAGCACACAGCCACCAATGTCCAAACTGCCGGCAACAAAAGTCAGCACAACCCCAAGTGAAAATGTCCAAATTGGGCCCAAACTGTCAACATCCCTTGTGGCCACCACCACAGTCGAGCACCACCTCAACCCTCCTGGGCACGGAGCCCACCAGAGCCCCACAGATCACCACCAGAGCCCTCCCCCACCCCTCTGTAGACAACAGCCTGTTGCTGTAACTGCTCAAAAAGTGTTGGGTGAACAAATGTTTGTCTTTTACCTAAAGTCCATTTAAAAGTACGTGTTTATTTTAGATTACCCTGTCCACAGGGTGACAACACTGAGATATTATTGCAGAATGGACAGTATTGTCACCTATTACAGGAAGTGTGCAGAATGACAGAGAAATGATTTTATCAACCTGCTGCTTTTTCTGTCACTGTTCTTATAATTTAATCTTTTATTATACGTTATAAAGATATACAAACAAAAGTCGTCAAATCTCATCTAAACATTATTCATTCTTACAAATATCAAAATCCCCTTTCCCACCTACCCCCCTTGTTGATCTGTTCTCCTCTAAATCTTTCTATTTTAACATATTTCTACCATTGCCTGCGAATATTTTTTTGACAATTTAAACATTCTCCATTTCGCCCAGGTTGCCCTATAGTTTTCGATCCGTCCCTGTTCCACACCGCACAGGTACTCCATATTGCTAATATGGTCCACTCGCTGTAACCTCTCTTAAATACCTGGCTTCTTGGTACTCAGCCTTTTTTTTAGGGATAAGACCTTTTGCTGCGTTGAGCAGAAATGGAACTAGAGAATTTTTATATTGTTTCCTTGTTTTGGTTGTTCCAGGGATGTTGAGGAATCCTTTCTCCTGGCACCAAAATGCTATTAATGTTTTTCATCCAGCATTTTTTTCCAGCGTTTTTTTTGGAGCTTATAAAAAAAAATGCTATTGTGCATGGAGCTTAATACTGTGTATGTATGCTTAAATCAGAGATGTCTCTTGACAGCATCATCACATGTAAGGTCCAAGTAAAATCCAGACTTTTTTTTTTTTTTTAGCTACTCCAGATCAACTTTTAATGGGTCCTGTCTTTTGTAATGAGTTGCAGGCAACCCACTAATAAATGTGTTCCTGCAAATTTGTGTGACCGAGCGCTTTTAAATATGACAGCAAAACTGTAACATAACCTCACAGTCCCTTTATTGCCTCTTTAGTGCATAGTTTGACATTTTCTCACCTAAGTTGGCAGCAGTACGATTGCTGTGCATGTATCCTTCACACAAATGGCGATTGGCCTCTGCATGTTAAAGAATTTGACAAGTGAACTAACAGACTTCATGCTAAAGAAATCATTCTAACTGGATGCGTTTTTGTTCATATTGGCTATGAAAGTGACAAGCGGTGTTTTACTGCTTTTGAAACCTCCAAAGTTTTTTTTCTTTGGGATGTTGAATTGCTTTCCTGTTTATTTTTTGCCACCAGCATTTGTCCAGCAATAGAATAATATAAATGTCAGAGCTTTAATAATAATAATTGACAAATGGACTGTGTTCTGTTGGTAATCATAAAGCATCTTCTATAAGTATGAAAAGCCAAATCCTTTTTATTTTAGATAGCAGTCAGATAGGGTTGGCTCATGTGTCTCATTTGTGGATATGTTCCTATACTTCCCTTAGGCTCTTTTTCCACTACTGCGACTTGTTTTACGTCTTGACACATGTCAAGTCGCATGACAAGTCAAAACCCATGTATTTCAATGGTCCCCGTTCTAATTGGTGCGACTCAAGTCGCAGCGTCTCCAAAAAAGGTTCTTGCACTACTTTGTTCCGTCTTCGGTGCGACTTGTTCTACATAGAAAGGTATTAAGTCGCAATGCAGTCGCATGTACATGTCTGACACCGCGACTTTGTTTCGACTTCCTCGGAAATTTACGGAACCACATGATCTCTGCTCCTCCCAAATATATCACTTCCTATATTGATGTACGTGAGTGTGGAAGACAGGAAGGGGAAATAACTAAGCAGTATAAGGAATTACAGCACTCTGGCTAAATCACAGAACATCAAAGTCGCTTTTAAAGTCGCAACATAAATCGCATTGTAAATCGCGCGACTTTGGGGACGCAATAGTGGAAACATAGCCTTACTGAAAAACGTCTCTGGGATAGCAAATGAGGGTAAATCCTTTCCAAAGGGACACTGAAAGCCACCTAATGTCCTTCCTTAGTAGAGTACCAACACCTTACAATGTCTCTTCACCTCATTTGGAGGGGGGGAAGTGAAATCTGATGGCTTCTCATAAAAGCACTAAAAATACCACACTCCTTTGTGGTAGGTGCAGCTCCTCAGCTAATGACTTAATCGCATAATTTTTCTTTCATTCCACTAGCCTCATTTATTACCCCTAAATCTAGTAAACTGTGCACTACCGGTGGGCAGTGGACAACGGGACCTTCCTGTTCACTGTTATTAGTTGATTGAGATTCAGATATCAAAATTAAAACCATGAACGCTAGAAAATGTATATTTTTTGCTATAAATGCAACAATCATCACTACTTTAAAACAATGTGAATTTTCTAAAAGCTGTGTCACACTTTTAGGCCCCTTTCACACTTGTGCTACGTCAAAGCCGTATCGATTTTGCGGCCGCGATTTTGACAAAACAGTCGTACAACTGTGGATCCGACTTTGCCCTGCTACTTGCAGTCTCGCTTTAAAGCGGGATTCCGGCCAGCTAAAATATTTTTTTAAAGTCAGCAGGTACAAACACTGTAGCTGCTGACTTTAAATAAGTAGACTTGCCTGTCCCGGGTGCCCGCGATGTCGGCCGCCCGAGGCCGACCCGTCTCTCGGGTCCCGGCACCGCCATCCTAGGTAAGGAAACAGGCAGTGGAGCCTTGCGGCTTCACTGCCAGTTTCCTACTGCGCACGCACGAGCGATCTGTGAATAGCCCCTAGGTTTTCTGGGAACACACACAGTTCCCAGAAGGCAACGGGGCCGCTCAGCTAGGAGCAGAACAAGCCGCTGAATAAGAACAGGCAGATTAGGAAGACTGCCTAGCAACAAGGGTTCAGGTAAGTTTAAACTTTTTTTTTTTTTTCAAATTGTGTTGTTTTTTTTTTTTTTTTTTTTTTTTTATTTTTTTTAGGATTTTTGGTGCAATTTTTTTTTTCAGGGTGGCCCTCCACTTTAATGAACAGGGATCCTACTTTGAGCCCCGACAATACCAAGCACTGTCTGGTATGAATCTTTAGGGGGAACTCCATGCCAATTTAAAAAAGGCATGGGTTCACCCTCCAAGAGCATACCAGGCCCTTTTAGTGTGGCATGGATTTTATGGGAACCCCCACGCCGAAAAAAGCGGCGTGGGGGGCCCCCCATATCCATACCAGACCCTTATCTGAGCACACAGCCCGGCAGGTCAGGAATGGGGGTGGGGACGAGCGAGTGAACAGTACCAGGCCGCATGCCCTGAACATGGGGGGGTGGGTGCTTTGGGGCAGGGGGGCTCAGCGCCCCCCCACCCCCAAAGCACCTTGTCCCCATGTTGATAAGGACAAGGGCATCTTCCTGACAACCCTGGCCGTTGATTATCAGGGTCTGCAGGCGGGGTGCTTATCAGAATCTGGAAGCCCCTTTAACAAGGTGGCCCCCAGATCCCCGCCCCCCTCCCACCTTATGTGAAATAAGTATCATCGGGTACATTGTATCCTTACCCATTCACCTAAAAAGAAAAGTGTCAAATATAACGCAGAACACATGTTTTTAAAGTAATTTATTAGGCAGCTCCGGGTCTCTTTAGGGCAGCCTTGGGGTCTCTTCTGACTTCTCCGGCTCTTGTAGCAATGTCTTCTGCCTCCTCTGCCAATGTCTTCGGCCTCTGCTGGTTCTTCTCCCCTCAGGGTTTTCTCCGCTGATGTCTTCTAGCCCTCTCCAGTTCTTCTCACTCTGTCCGCTACCTTCTGCCCCTGCTGGGTCTACTCCGCTATCTTCTCACTCTTTTCTTCTGATGTTGACTCAACGCTCTCTCCCGCTCTAATGCCGGGTGCGCTGTGTGCCACTACTTATATTGGCATGGGGCGGGGTCACCCGGAGCTGCCTAATAAATTACTTCAAAAACGTCTTCTGTGTGTTATTTTTGACACTTTTTTGGTGAATGGGTAGGGGTACAATGTACCCGATACTCATTCACATAGGGTGGGGGGGCGGGGATCTGGGGGACCTTGCTAAAGGTGGCTTCCAGATTCCGATAAGCACCCCGCCAGCAGACCCCGTGACCAATGGCCAGGGTTGTTGGGAAAAGGCCCTTGTCCTCAATATGAGGACAAGGTGCTTTGGGGGTGGGGGCGCCAAGCCCCCCCCCGCCCTAAAGCACCCACCCCCTCATGTTGAGGGCATGAGGCCTTGTACAGTTCAGGGGGGATGCTTACTCGTCCCCACCCCCTTTCCTGACCTGCTGGGCTGTGTGCTCGGATAAGGGTCTGGTATGTATTTGGGGGGACTCCCCACACCATTTTTTCTGTGTGGGGGTTCCCCTTAAAATCCATGCCAGACTGAAGGGCCTGGTATGCTCTTGGAGGGGGCACCCATGCGTGTTTTTTTTTTTTTTTTTAATTGGCGAGTTCCCCTTCAAGATCATCAGAGCACAAGTCGCATGCCAGAGTCGGATCACTTAAGAATGCGATCCAACTTCAGTGATATTCAATGGGCTGAAGTAGGATCAAAGTCGGACCAGTCCCCAAGTAGGGACTACTTTGAAGTCGGCACCACTTGAAGTCGTACTAATATGAATGGTAGTCATTGGAAATCATGGGGAATGACTTGTCATACGACTTTGCAGTCCCAAATCGTAGGACAAGTCGTACAAGTGTGAAAGGGACCTTAGGCTGCATTCAAACCTGAGTATTTCAAAGGCGTGCATTTTTACCGTGATTTTGCCGCAATTTTGTTCAGGTCACCAATGTAAAAGGCAGAAAAATGTCTGTAATCTGCCCCAAAGAAGCTCATGTTCTTTTTTGAGCTTAGGGCGGTTTTCAAGCATTTTGCTTCAGGTGACAAAACGCTCAGATGTGAACAGGTGCCATTGAAATGAATGGGATTTTGCTTGTTGGGCGTTTTTTTCAGGCGCGTTTTATGAGCGGAAAATGCTCAGGTGTGAATACAGCCTTATTGATCTCCATTTTGTATCCCCTTGATTAAAATCTGTTCAAAAGAATAGTCATACCTTCAATGGAAATTATATACTTTTAAAATGAAATCTAGGGACACGTTACTAACCATGACCACTTTTAACCCCCACCCCCATTTTTAACACTGACTTTAAACATTTGGTCACAGACTTTTGGAACAAGAAGCAGACGTTTAAGGTATAAAGCTAGAATAAACATATCTCAAATAGGGGCACTGAGATATGTGCCTTGCTGGTATCAAGAAGAAAAATGTGATTCATAGCGTGACGATAGCTAGAAACATTGAGGCGTGGCAAATAAAATGGGTGTTGCTACCTTCAGAGAACAGTACTATGTAATACAGATTTTAGAGTTCGGGATTAAGTAATGCAGAGTTCTGAGGTCAGGAGCTAAGCTTCTCCATGGCCATCATATATATCTATACGTCTGGTACCACACACACACACACCTGAATGGGCACTTGGCACAAAGCTGCTGTCCTGCACACAATGCATTGGTCCCTGCTAAGACCTCACCAAGCACTCGCCAATAGAGTTGTTTTCAATGTGCATGATCAGTTAGGCCAGTATGTAATGTGGAGCTTATAGCTCCTGAAGCATCATGGCGTCATCGAGGTCCTGGTTTAAGGTTCCCAGCAGTTCTCGATTTCCTCTTCCTCTCCCATTGCCTGCTGCTAAAATGTAAACTGTGGTGGGATCTCCCAGGTTACATCATGGACCATATATGGTGTCTGCAACATCACTTATTCCATTTAGGGGTGAACACTACACCTACCAGGACGTACAGAAAGATTGTGACTGGCAGCTGGGTGTGGGTGAGTTGGTGATATGCATGGCAGGGTGTCAGAAACCGTGAAATCAGGCCAAGGCAGAAGTACAGTTAAATCACACTTGTTTAATAATAAAAGTAAAAAGAACAAACAACGTCAAAACATAGCCAAAGTTCAGTAACTGGAATGTATAGTCAGCCAAGCCAGAAGTCAGGGATCAATGTAGTGGAACAGCAAGCGTGATCTGGAGCCAGAAGGGATGTCGGCAAAGCAAGTCTTGAGCAGGATCGCAGGAGATAGTTTCTGTGATGTTGACCAAGGTGAAGGCAGAGATCCTCTGGACTGGATGGCTTAAGTAGGCAGGACTGACTAGCAGGATATCAACAGCTGAGGAACTGTGGAGAGATGGGCATTGGCAATTAGCCAACAGCTGAGCGGCCAGCTCAGAGAAGGAAGGGCTGAGCCCAGCCCTGACACAGGGGTGGCTGTGAGCTGCTAACCTAAGACCTCTGGTACTTCCAGCACTCCTCACACACATCCACCCAAATGGGCACTTGGCTGCAAAGCTGCTGTCCTGCATATAATGCAGTTTGTCCCTATTCAGCCTTGGGCTTATATGGAATTAGCAGGGTGTTGAGGCACTCGCTTATATGGTTGTTCTCAATGTGCTTGATTGGCTTGGCCAGAATAGTGATGTGGAGCCTGCAACCCCAGAAGCATGCTTTAGAGAAGGAGGTAGTGGGGATACTTGTCGTCATGGTGTGCTCATTGAGGTCCAGGTCTAAGGGTCCTGGCAGCACTCTCTTCTCTTGGCCGAAATTGGTTTTCTGGTACCTTGCTGCTAAAATGTAAACAAAAGGGTGGGGTCTCCTAGGCGTTGTCTTGACCATATATGGACATGATTGTATTTTGTCAATGACATTCCGGGGATCCTTGGGACATCCTTGACCAAATATGGCAAGTCCAGATATGTTTAGCCTATCACCAATGTCGGCCTCTTCACTTTACACTGGACAGCATTGACAGTCTCAAAGTGTCTGTCTGACCATATTATAACAGACTACCATGTCCTGTTACATATTGCAGAAAAAAGTTCCTAAATACAGTAAGCAATTTTAATTGTATATATTCAAAATGTAATTGTTAATCATATTTTTGTATATTCCACTGTATGGTGTACTATTAACTTCTTCCCAACCGCTTCACGCAGATATACTGCGGCAGAAGGGCACGTACAGGCAGAATCCCGTACCTGTACGTTGCACTTTAAGAAGCGGCTTGCGGTCTCGTGAGCTCCGTGAGTGTGATCGCGGATACCGCGATCGTCTCACGGAGAGGAAGAACGGGGAAATGCTAATGTAAACAAGCATTTCCCCATTCTGCCTAATGACACTGATCACCACTCCCTGTAATTGGGAGTGGTGATCAGTGTCGTGTCACACACAGCCCCCCCCCCCAATCCCTCCCTAGGACACACTTAACCCCTACAGCGCCACTTAGTGGTTAACCCCTTCACTACCAGTCACATTTATACAGTAATCCAATGCATTTTTAATTGCACTGATCGCTGTATAAATGTGAATGGTCCCAAAATCGCCCCAAAAGTGTCAGATGTGTCCGCCATAATTTTGCGCAAACCAATCAAACGCTTATTGCAATTATTATAGCAAAAAGTAAAAAATAACGCTTTTTTTCAAAATTGTCGCTATTTTTTTTGTTTATATTACAAAAAATAAAAATCGCAGAGGTGATCAAATACCACCAAAAGAAAGCTCTCTTTGTGGGGAAAAAAGAACTTCAATTTTGTTTGGGAGCAACGTCACACAACCGCGCAAATGTTGATTAAAGCGATGCAGTGCCTAATCGCAAAAAGTGCTCTGGTCTTTGGCCAGCCAAATCGTCCGGGGCTTAATTGGTTTAGTGCTGCTGTACTGGATTACAAGTCCTTTTAATGTAGCTATTTACCTGCAAAAGTTGTGCTTCTATCTGAATTTTTAGAAAACTTGACCTAATGAAAAGCCAACCATGGATAGGAGATAGACTGATGTAAGAAGACACTTAGGTCTACAGGAATAACTGCAGTTTATTTAAAATGAGTCTGGTTGTTAAAAATAATTTAAATTATTATATTGTAATGCTTTACATTACATGTTTTTTTCCTGGTGATGTATATGAAACTTAAATTTGCCATTAGTTTGTAGAAAGGTATAGTTTTCCTGATGTCTTCCCTTCCAGCATGTTAATGATTGATTTGTGTTAAATCCAAGCTGGAGACGCAAAGCAATTACTTTTTTGGCTGGATCTTTGATGCATTTTTGAATGTGAGGCATATCTCCGTGATGAAGCCACAGATATTTGACATAGGGTTGGCACAACACGCTCGAGACAGTTTAGGCTTTCCCAAAGACCTTAAGTTTTTCGAATGTTATTTATTTTGCCTTTGAGAGACTGAAAAATATCACACACATGAATGGTATTTGTTTTGACACACACAAAATTCTAATTCCTCACAATGCTCATCTTGGTCCACTTGCAGTTGTTTGTGTAAGCCTTCAGTGGCGAGTGCTAAATGAAGTGCAGACCTTAACTGATCATGAATCTGTTAATAATTGCCATCATCTGGATGTGTAACTTTCCTATATTTCCAAAACCAATAGTTGGGTTAGTCAAAATCAAATCCTGCTGTGGTTTTGGAATGGAACCCATGATGTAGGGAAGATTCTGTGTCTAAGCCTAGATTCGACAGTGTACCTTCCAGAAAGCGATCTGCTTGTTTTGTGCTCCATAAGTTTGATTATGTAAATTTTAATATTTTGCAGTTTATATCATGGATAGATGATTTCTTGGAGAGTTTTAGCTTTTACAGCATCGTATTATTATGTTAGCATGAAATTTACTTGTCATTTTTCTGCTTTTCTTGGACGTTCCATAAAAAGTATATCCTGTAGGACAAAGCCATCCATAATTCTGGTATGTCTGTGTTTAGTTAGGAAACACCATCCACTATTTCTAATTTAATTTACTTTGAGGAACATGGAAGTATAGAAATGTGGCAGCCTTTTATTGTAAAATGTCATCTTTTCATATTTTTATACAAAAATGTCAGTATTTAATGCTGTTACATGTAAAACTGTTGTAGCATTGCAGTTGCTATAGGGACCATAAACTTATGGTCTAGTACCCCTCTGTCGGGCTGCAATTACTTTTCCCAATAAAAAATTTTGATAGTCAATGAATGCTGCCCAAGCATTTTGGTTAGTAGCATTTAAAGTGGAACTTCAGTAAAAAAAAAAAACACAGCAAAGTTAGAACATGAAAAGAAAACTGCTTTCACTATAGTACTGGCCTGGTCTCCAGTGCTGTTTCCCAAAGAAATTCCAAACCTCCACTGATCTAGACACGTGCAATTCGTTTTGGTCTGAATCTAAATTCAGACAAATTTTTGGTTATTCAGAGATTCAGATGTATTTCAAATTTTTGGAAGATTTGGATCAGACGAAAAATGATCGACTGATTCGAGTTCTAAACAGCTGGTTGTTAAGGAGCAGGCCGGAAAGCTGACTGCCTCGTTCTTAACAGCCAATGACTACTCAGCTATAGGCGTGTTACCCTGCTGACAGATGAATGTAAACAGAATTTCCGGCAAATAAAAATTCTGGAAATAAAAAAGCATGGGGGTCCCCCCATCCATACCATGCCTTTCGGGTCTGGTATGGATTTTAAGGTGTGGGGTACGCCCAAAATCCATGTCATGGTTGCAGGGCTGACTTATCAGAATCTGAAAGCCCCTTTTAACAAGGGGAGGCCCCAGATCCTGACCCCCCCCCATGTGAATGAGTAGGGGTACATAGTACCCCTACTCATTCACCAAAAAAAAGTCAGCTGTTAAAAGCACAACACCAAAAAAAAAAAAATTTTTTTTTTCCCAGCCCCGGAAGGATTTACCCCCTTAATAACAGGCCATTTTTTGCAATACTTTAAGTGACAATTGCGCTGTCATGTGACACTGTACCAAAATAAAATTGATGTCCTTTTTTTTTCCCCACAAATAGATTTCTTTTGGTGGTATTTGATCACCTTCTGTGGTTTTTATTTTGTTGCGCTATAAACAAAAAATACAAATTTTGAAAAAAAAAAAAAATAATTTTTTACTTTCTGCTAGAATACATATATAAAAAAAAAAAAAATATGTAAAAATAATTTATTAATGAGTTTAAGCTAATATGTATTCTACATACTTTTGGTAAAAAAAATCGCAATAAGCGTGTATTGGTTTGCGCAAAAGTTATTGTGTCTACAAAATAGGGCATAGATTTATGGTCTCTTATTTTTTTTTTTGTCTTTACTGGTAATGACGGCGATCTGTGATTTTTAGCGGGATTGCGACGTTCTGGCTGACAAATCTAAACCTAAGTGACAGTTTTTGGGGACCAGTGACACCAATACAGTGATCAGTGCTAAAAAAAAAATGCCCTGATTACTGTATAAATGACACTGGTAGGGATGGGGTTAACTACAGGGGCGAACAAAGGGTTAACTGTGTTCTCTCAGTTTTTTTTTTTTTTAAACTGTGTGGGGGAAGTGTTGACAACACAGATCTCTGTTCCTGGTCATCACTAGCAACAGCAGATCTCCATGTTGTCCCCTATCAGAATGGGTATCTGCCTTCTTTACATAGGCAAATCCCCGTTCCGCCCCTGTGATGCGATCGCGGATGGCCAATGGACATTGGGTCCATTGGACATGCGCATCAGCTCCTCCTCCGTGCAGCAAGTGAGCTAGCCCACACAATCTATTGCATGAAACGATGTACAGGTACATTGTTTCGTACAATAGAGCCACCCTGCCACAGTATGTATGCTTCAAGTAGTTAAAAATGGCGTGGGGTCCCCCCCAAATCCATACCAGACCCTTATATGAGCATGCAGCCTGGCAGGCTAGGAAAGATGAGGATGAGCAAGTGCCCCCCCCTTTCTGAACCATACCAGACCACATGCCCTCAACATGGGGGGGTGGTGCTTTGGGGCAGGGGGGCCCCCCAAAACTCCTTGTCCCCATGTTGATGGGGACAAGGGGGCCTCTTCTCTACAACCCTGGTCTAGTGGTTGTGGGGATCTGCGGGCGAGGGGGGCTTATCAAAATCTTGAAGCCCCCTTTGACATCCCGGCCCCGTCCAAGCGAATGAGTATGGGGTTTGTAGTACCCCTTCTCATTCACCAAAAAGTGCTCAAATGGTTAATAAAAACACAACACCAATAATAACACAACGAGAAAAAAATAAACTGTCCGCCGAACATAATTGGTCTCGTTCAGGGACACAGCCGAATGATGTTGTGTTATCTGGGGGCCTCCAGATTCTGATAAGTCACCTCCCGCACCCCCTCAACCACCGGGCCAGGGTTGTGGGGAAGAGGCCCTTGTCCATCCGTCCCCCTCACCATAAAACTGTATATCCATTCCAAACACTCAAGTTTCCAGTGCAATTTAGATTGTCAATACTAAATGACCCAGAACAGTGAAATTAAGCAAAAGGCTCCCAAAGGGAAGGGATTTAGTAGACTAATTAGAAGTGTCTCATCCTCACCTCATCCACATTCTTAAGTGCATGCAGGAGACTGTGCATAGCATATCCACAGATTCCAGAACTTCTCAAACCTTTATCTCGTAGCATGCTGGCTAAATTTTCATGAAATACAACTAGTAGACCTTGTTTTTAATTGCTGAAATATAAACCACAGGGGATTTTCATGCTTTAACTATGGACATTTTGCTACTAAATAGATACCAGATGCCAGCATGAGAGGAGTTTGTAGTTCGCTTCAATTCAACTCATATATAGTATCGCCTTGTGTATTCTGATTGACCAAGAGGTCCAATCCATCTTGCTGATCTGAGTTCAAGTCTGATTCTCATGCCAAGCTGTGCAGTCCTTTATTAGAGATTGTGGAGAATTATTAACAAAGTAATGAAATGCCACCCTTCCTTCTGGCCAGTAAGCATCTATTCTCTAAGATAAAAGGCCTAAAAAGGGATTTTGACTGCCTCCTTTTTTGATAAAATGTACCAATCAGAGGATTGGAGGCATACAAAAGGTTTCTTGAGAGTGACATTTCAAGCATTCAGGAGAAGTCTGCATCCCATCATAATAATAAAAATGTTCTATACAGTATAAGCCTTTTTCAGGCACCTTTTTTAAACTCATTCGGCTACAGGCCTTTGCGTAAATGCGGGACTATTAAAAAGTGCGGCTATTGGGTTGTGTATATATATCTAAGCTTGGATAATTTGCAACTATTATCCCATAAGTGTGGAAAGAGCATGGTGCATGAAATCACATTCTGTATTTCTTATATTCCTCTAGCTTCCACACATAACTGCAGCTTTAAATGTTCCAAATGGCTTTTAGTCAATATGCTCTTAATTACAACCCCTGGCAAAAATTATGGAATCACCAGTCCCTGAGGATGTTCCTTCAGTTGTTTATTGTTGTAGAAAAAAAGCAGATCACAGACATGGCCAAAAACTAAAGGCATTTCAAATGGCATCTTTCTGGCTTTAAGAAACACTAAAAGAAATCAAGAAAAATAATTGTGGTGGCCAGTAACAGTTAGCTTTATAGAACAAGCACAGGGAATAAATTATGGAATCGCTAAATTCTGAGGAAAAAATTATGGAATCATGAAAAACAAACAAACAAAATAACACTCCAACACATCACTAGTACTTTGTTGCACCACCTCTGGCTTTTATAACTGCTTGCAGTCCCTGAGGCATTGACTTAATGAGTGATAAACAGTACTCTTCATCAATCTGACTCCAGCCTTCTCTGATTGCTGTTGCCAAATCATCTTTGCAGGTTGGAGCCTTGTCATGGACCATTTTCTTTAACTTCCGCCACAGATTTTCAATTGGATTGAGATCCGGACTGTTTGCAGGCCATGACATTGACCTTATGTGTCTTTCTTCAAGGAATTTTTTCACAGTTTTTGCTCTATGGCAAGATGCATTATCATCTTGATTCACTTTGATTATCCAATCATGTAAAAAACAAATTCCTGTTGTTGTTGTGTTTTTTTTTTTTTTTAATCTGCACATCCCTAGGTATTCAAAGTGCACACACCTACGATTTGAGTGAATATTCTGAATCCTTTTAGTAAACCAGCCTCTAAGTCTTACGGAAATAATTTGTGATACTTTGGGCTATGTGAGGCTTTTTTTCCTATTTTTACTAGGTTAGGGCTTTTAATATTATATCTATTAATGCAGATTAAGGGTCGATTCTTTACCAAAATCTTGCATGCACAATCTCTACACCCTCCTTTTCAGTTGCTTTAGGAAATATTTCTTTATTTGATTGTTTCAGTGGTGTTTTAGTAATAGCATGAAATAATAATCTATCTTGATGTCGCTTCCCTTTTTTTCTTTTGTGATGGATAACCAGCCAATGTGTGAGAATCAATATCTCCCTGAATCAATATATTCCCTGTTTGAATATGTCACCCAGCATTTTGTTTTTTACTTTTTTTTTTTTTTATTTTAATTTTTTTTTAGGAAGATTGGTGCTAAAGGTTTCTGTTATCTTTGTACCAAAATCGGTTTGTACCAGAATTAATTTCTGAACCGTTAGGATTAAAGGGGTTTCTAAAGCCTAAAAGTTTTTTTTTTTTACTTTCATACATTCCCTGCATTAAAGGATAAGTGCACCCTAACACTAAAATATCGACATCTACAGACATCGATGATCTAACAGTAACCTACCTAACCCTTGTAAAGAAGAAATCAGTATTCATGCTGAGCTGTCAGCTGCAGCTTTCGCTGTGGAAGCGCGTGTGGAGGGCACAGCCGGCATCGTAAGCTCAATGTTAGGTAAATGGGTGATGTCACATTCTCCTTTTATTTCACAGCTGTTGTCACTTTGTCACAGCCTGTGTCCTCTGCAGAGCTTCCGCCGCTGGAGCCTGGACCGGTTTGGCTTAAAAAAAATGTGTGTATGTATACGGATTTATTCTTTATAGGTTAGTGTTGGATCATGGATGTCTGTAGGTGTAGCGATTTTAGTGTTGGGGTGGACTTATCCTTTACGGTAAAAAAATGTCCCAGTACCTGTATCGCCCCTTCATCCCTCTCCTTTTAACTTACTCATTCCAGCACTGTGCGCATCTGTAGCGGCTCTCCCCTCTCTCAAAGGCTTTGCTTGGGCAGTGTTAGCCATTGGCTCCCACTGCTGCTGTTCACGTCCTGTGACAAGACTGGGGGAGGGGCGGGGTGGGCCGGGCCAAGCTACACTATCTGTATCTATGGACCCGGATGGAGCCTGCAGGTGTGCCACCATAGGAAGTGGATGCCTATGGTAGCACACGCAGAAGAGCAGGTGCCCAGGAGCACTGATGGCAGCCCCAGAAGAGGAGGATCAGGCCCGCTCTGTAATTCTATTGCACAGAGCAGTAACTATAACATGTTTGTAATTTAAAAAAAAATAAACTTTACGATCACTTTAAGTATGTTGTATGATAGAAACTAGGCCATAGGAGTTGAGGTTATTGGCAAAGGCTGTTTTTATTTTTTGGTATGAATATTTCCATGCTAAAACAACATTTTTAGTAGAAATATCAGTTCCATGTGCATATTGCCATTAAAATGTGTTGGTAGAGTTTATTGGTATTGGAAAAACCTATGTACTATTGCTTCTACATCAAAAGTAATTGTGCTATTGTGTCAAAAGCCAAAATGTTGATACTTTCCTTTCGTAATTTTTAACATGTTTACAGGTTTTACGATAGTTTTATTTTTAGGCAGAACAGATCTCTAGATCAGGGATAGAAGTTTCAAAATAGGTAAATGACACTCCTTGCACAGATGCAGAAGTCGCCATCTTTAAAGAAACCCTTTGTCAGACCATTTATTTCAGCAAACATCCTTCCATAATATATTTATGCATTTAAAGTATTTATGACATGTTATTTGTGATGTCAGCAGCTCCAGAATACTCATAGCTCTCACTCAAGTTAGGCTCTATTGCAAGGGTCAGCAACCCCCAGGGAGACAAGGCAGACAAGCGATGCCCTCTACACTGGCAAGTGATGGCATTGGCTGTAAATGACAGCTGTCTAGGGTGTCAATCAGTGCAGGGACAAGGTCATCCAAGGCCCTGAGTGAAGATGCCAAACTGCCTTGAAACAACCCCAGTACCAGTTCCAATGCCTGAAAACTATAAAGATGAAGTTTAGCCTACCGCTCAACCTCAAAAGTGAGAAAATGCTTCACTGGAGTAAGATATTTTTCTATGCTCAAGCTCAGACTTTAGATCAGCCCCAATGAATATATGCACTTCAGATCTCAGACCAGCCCTAACAGGTGTGGCATTTAATATAGATATATATTAGAGCTGCACTATTCTGGATAAAATGAGAATCTGAATTGTTTTGCTTAGAATAAAGATCACAATTCTTGGTGTAACGTCATCTTTCACATCATACAAAAAAAATTGGGCTAACTTTACTGTTTCCTTTTATTTAATTTTTTTTAATTGAAGTATATAAAAATGTATTTTAAAAGACCGCTGCGCAAATGCAGTGTGACAAAATATTGCAACAATCGGTCTCTGCTAAAATATATATGTATATGTTTGGGGGTTCTAAGTAATTTTTTTCCAAAAAATACAGATTTTAACTTGTAAGCAACAAGTGTCAAAGGTTTAGTCTTTAAAGTGATTGTAAAGATTTTTATTTATATATTTTTTTTAAAATCGTGAACACGTTATACTTGCCTCCTCTGTTCAGTTGGTTTTGCACAGAGTATCCCATATCCTCCTCTTCTCAGGTCCTTCTTTGCTGCTCCTGGCCCCTCCCTCCTATTTAGTGCCCCACCGTCAGCAGCTTCCTATGGGGCCACCCGATCCGTGTCACATCTCCGTGAATCCATTCAGACACGGAGACCTGGCCCCACCCCCTCTCTCCCCCGATTGGCTGATTGACTTTGACAGCCGTGGGAGCCAATGATGCCGCTGCTCTGTCTCAGCCTTCTGCCTTTACAACTCCTTTCAGTGGTTAAACTGACCTCATTTACAGACCGAAGTAAATTCATTTGATCTAAAAGAACCAAGAGATATATGGTTTGTCTCTGTATCGCTGTTAATAAACATTTGCTTGTTCAGTTTTTTCTTTTGACAGCTCTGTTTGGCACTTGTTTAACATGAATGGGGGAAATGCTGTATTAAGATTGAGAGGGGGGTTGAAAGAAAAAAAAAAACAAAAAAAATATATAAATATATATCATATCTCATTTTTTCTCGAATCGTCTTCCAGGGCAGCATCCGAGAGATAGGCTCCTCCTCCCTAAAACAGGAAACACATTAGTCCACCATTATAAATTTCACACTCTTACCTGTGTGCCTCAGTTGTTTGTGTTTCCTCCGGACCCACAGGAGCTGCAAGAACGTTTGTTATTTTATTTTCACCTGTCTCTGTGCTTGTTGCAGGAGACCCCCTGCCAGCATCCCATACAGCCCAAGGGGCTTTGGGAGGGCGAGCAGGCGCAGCACTGGGCAACATTGCTCAAAGCCTGAGATTTCGCCCCTACTGAGGGGTCTGCAATCATCCCCCCAGGCTGCAGGAGGACTCTGTCATCCCCACCCCATGCCGCTGTTTAGGCCTGTGTATGCTTCCGCAAGCACCCCCCTCTGGCTTTCCGCAGAATCTGGAGCCCGCCAGGGGGGATGGATACATGCATAGATGGGCGCCCCCCCCCCCCCACCGCCGCCGCCGCCGACCGCTGCCGAAATCCTCAGCAGCAGAGGGTCTAGCAGGGAGGGGTTTGCACCTTCTAAATTAGGTCCCTGGTGGCTGCGGCTGTCCCCCCAAACGAATCCGCCGCTCTCCGGGCGGCGCAGCAGCGTCCTCACCGCCACAGGCCGCTACAGGAAGTCGGGGGTGTACCAAGATGGCGCCGAGAAAGTTCCGCTTCCGGGTTGGCGGCCATTTTCCCGTAGTCTATCTACTGCGGAGATAGAGCAGGGACACCTAGGGGCGGGAAGAAAAAAAAAAAAAAAAAAAGAGAAAGAAAACAGAATACAAATAGCAAATTTGTTCAATGCTACCCTTCACTACCAGCACAGTTACTCTACAATACAGCGGCATGTGCAGGTGTGTCCACCAACCTGCACGGGGTCAGCCGGGGGCGGGGCCGGAGCTTATGCAGGAAGCAGATAAAAAGGCCTCTAAGCAGAGGATCCTGGTGGCTGATCATGTCTGACGCTTCCCCACCCTGCCCTGCAGATCCTGCAAATCAGGACAGCTCCAAGGTAAGCCAGAATATTCTTGAATTATCTCTGTCTTAACCTCTTTACTGCCTATCTACAGGCAGTTCCTTTGACTCACGGGGTTTTTCTTTGTTGTTCTCTATGCTCGCTTGCAGGCAAAGACCCCTGAGGAAAGGAAGGCTAAAGGCAAAACATGTGCCTCATGCAGCCACAGGCTTTCCCCAGATTGGAAAAAGCCCCTGTGTCAGAAATGCTTAGACAAAATGGTGGCAAAAGAATCACAGGGATTTTTGAAAGACCTGCTCAATTCTTTTAAGAAAGAAATTCAGAGCACCATGGCACCACTACGCTCAGCTATAGAGAAATTAGAAACGCCAGCAAGTGTCGCTCAGGCCAGTATCCCATCTACCAGCAGAACACACATTCCAAGGGAGAACAAGGTACAGGCAGAACAAGAGGTGGATTCAGATGAATCTGAACAATCTGAATCAGAAGACGGTATCTGTTCAGACTCAGAGGAGGAAGATGACACGACAGACTGCAACCTGTTTCCTTCTGAGGACACAGACAGTCTTCTCAAAGCCATCACTGACACTCTAGGCATTAAAGAACAGAAAACCGCAGAACTCACTATGCATGACAGAATGTACAAAGGGCTCCAGCCCAAGAAGCCAAGAACGTTCCCGGTACACCAAACACTTAAAGACATAGTCAAAAAGGAATGGGAAGACCCAGAGAAAAAGCTTTTCATCCCCGCCACAATCAAACGCAGATACCCGTTTGCGGAAGCAGACACCAAAACCTGGGCTAAATGCCCCAAGGTGGATGCCTCTCTGGCAAAAATCACGAACAAATCGGACTTGGCTTTTGATGACGCAGGTACCCTCAGCGACCCCATGGACAAGAAAATAGAAGCTCTCCTGAAAAGGGCATGGGAAGCAGGGGCGGCAAACCTAAATCCGGCTATTGCTTCCACCTGCACAGCCCGAACCTTGCTAATCTGGCTAACCCAGCTGCAAGATCTATTGGAGAACGACACACCCAGGGAGGAACTAATTAAAACCATCCCCACACTAACTAGAGCGGCAGCTTTCTTGGCAGATGCTTCAGCAGAAACTGTCAGAATATCCTCTAGGACCACGGCACTACTAAACTCGGCCCGCAGAGCCCTGTGGTTAAAATCCTGGGGGGGGGATGCACCTTCCAAGAACCGTTTGTGGCATACCATTCACTGGAGACCTACTGTTTGGTCCCGAACTAGAAACAGTCCTGGATAGGACTGCAGCAAAAAATAAGGGGTTCCCTCAAACCAAGAAGAGACAAGGGAAGGCGCCCTTTCGGCATTTCAAGAAATTCAATAAGCCAGGGGCAAAAAAGCACTGGGGTCAACAAAACAAGAAAGGCAAAAGTGAATTCATCCTCAAGCCTAATACCCAAAAGAACAAAAAACAATGACTGCCTTCAGGTGGGGGGCAGATTGGCGGCTTTCTCCCACCAATGGGAGGAGATAACAGAAAACAAATTCATACTGCGCACCATAACGGATGGTTACGCAATAGAATTCTCCAACCGCCCCCCAACCAAATACTTAGCGACCATGCTACCCAAGGACAGCAATCAAGCAAAGGTGTTTCTAGAATCCCTACAGAAACTATTAGATCAGAAGGTGATTTGTCACGTTCCCCAAGAGGAGGAACAAAAGGGCTTCTACTCACACATCTTCGCAAAAAGAAAACCATCAGGCAAACTAAGGCTGATATAAAAACTTAAACCACTCAACCGAGGAATAAGATACAAGAGATTCAGAATGGAATCTATCTATTCAATCAGGAACATCCTACTGCAGGAGACATTCATGGCAACACTAGACTTACAGGATAGAGCCTGGGCAACCTCGGCCGCAGAGAAAGCAGGGGCAACTCCGGAGCAGATCTGCAGGGCAGCGACATGGTCAAGCTTCAGTACTTTCGCTAAGCACTACCGCATAGACCAGCTGTCTGACCAAGACCAAGCATTTGGTCGTAAAGTGCTCCAGTCTCTAACCCCACCCTAGTAAGTATTGCTTGATATATCCTCTCGGATGCTGCCCTGGAAGACGATTCGAGAAAACAGAGTTAGGTACCTGGTAACTCTTTTTCTAAGAAGTCTTCCAGGGCAGCACTAGTTCCCACCCTTGAAACAACAAAAACCAGGTACAGAGGGGGAGCTTGCAGCTTACAGGGAATTCCTTCGGTGCTTTAACATAACTGAGGCACACAGGTAAGAGTGTGAAATTTATAATGGTGGACTAATGTGTTTCCTGTTTTAGGGAGGAGGAGCCTATCTCTCGGATGCTGCCCTGGAAGACTTCTTAGAAAAAGAGTTATCAGGTACCTAACTCTGTTTTTTTTTTCTGGTGTCTTAGCTAAATTTATAATTTAATCACATTGTTCCTTGCGCTGAAAAGCCTACCCCATGTTTGTTTGTAAGGTTGAAATGAGACCAGAAAGTGCTGGAGAACTTTTAACAGGAGAGTGAGTAAATGACCCATATAAGTCAAAAGCAGTTTAAAGTTCAAAAGCAAGTTGGTGTACTGGCTGGCTTTCTCATTGCAGAAGGGTAGCTTGCTCCATTGGGCAGGAAGGGCAGATGCCTCTGGTGCAGTAATTTCATGGGAGGGGAGAGAGCGGCATTCTCCATCGCATGTGTTGTGCATGCCAGCAGCATCAGCAGATAGTGTGCTCCGAGTAAGGGCTTCAAACCTTTAAATTGACACTGACCAGGCTCCTCACAGAGCTTAATGCCAGCAAAGCCTCTACCCTCCCCTGCAGTTTTTTCTCATGGCTGGTCAGGCTGGCCAGTGACAGAGCCTGCACCATGCTGCCTATTGTGTACAGTAAAAATATTCCCTGCACTGTGCTGCTGAAGTGCAGAATAGGAGTTCAGTGCTCCCTACTACTAACAAGCTTACTGATGGGGAGGTGTGCCGACAGCCCTGCAATAGTCAGCACATCTCAGTTCAGGTAGCATGCACTGCAGTGTCACAGGCTCCAAAAATAAACTGCCTTAAATACATAGAACTAATATTCTGCCATTCAGCTACTGTGTAAGGATGGCTATGGCTTCCAATAACGGGCTTGGGGACAGTCTGTGTCAACAGTCATGTGAGAGGAATAGGCCTCCGCTACCTGTTCCAAAAACATTTGCTCTGGTGAAAGCCAGTGGCAAAATTGTCAAGGACCCTTGAAACTTGATGGCAAAGCCAATTAAGAGAATTGACAATTTGAACACTTTAAGAATGTGTAACCAGCAGAATTTAACCCTGGATTAGCATCTATGGCTACAGGCCAAAAAGGGTAAGCAAACAACTCCAGAGTCCTTATCTCTATTTTCTAATACGTAGAGTCCTTGGTTGCTGTCTGGGCCTAGGTGGGCACCAATTTTAACCCTTTTGGGGGGTGACAGGGATATTCTGTAGTCCTTTGAAGAGAAGGCTTGAGTCTTCTTTAAGATGAGCACAGTATGGCCTGGCAAGTGGTGAATAAGGCAAAGGTGTCTGCATGCTATGTCCCTTGGTGTAAAGAGAATGAGCAAGTGCCGTTAACCAATCCCAGTGACCTCCTGCTCCACTCTGCCTTCAGGACATGAGAACATGGAATCTAGGCTGAACACTAGGGTGAACAACCGCGCTATAGCAAGTGCTGCAGAGTATCCCCTGATAGCGCAGGCAGTCTCAGCCAGCTCCTGGCTACAAATGATTTTATACAAGCAAATTCTAAAGCTTGCTTTATGCATATTAATGTAATCTAGAGAATGCCTTCTCTTTTTTTGTTAGTGAACTTGTGTTACTATGGGAAAAATTAAAGTAATTAGGCTTTGAGCTTTTTGTTTTTCTAAAATGTCACAAGAAAAATTGTATTTTAAACACTTACTGTACACTGTCCATGAGACTAAGAAATCTCTTGGTTAGGCCTGGATCTTTCCAACTTCTGATTTCTTCTAACTAGTGTTTATTTTCCTCTACATTTGGCAGTGTTCTGGCTTGAATTTGGCAGCTCTGCTGCTGAAAAGAAAAAAATACAGCTATTTTTGGTTACAGCTCCAGAAACATTTGCCACGTTTCAGAGCAATTTATTTTCAACCCCCAAAAGGCATTGTAGTGGAATGTACATTTACTTGTCCTGATTAATGTAAGCTCCAGAAATCTGTTTGCAGGGTTAGATGTGTACAGAAGCTTTGGTTTTATAAATCTGCAATATTGTATTTTCCACAGCTAAAGTAAGTCTCAGTACACACTCCAGAATTATGAGTAGTTTGCAGCAGATTAAAAAAAACAAAAACTTGGAGACTCTGTCTTTACCTGTGAGCACATATCTGAGAAGGGTAGCTCCCGACCCACGTATACTCACCTTATCTGCGTTCCTTTGCAACTCCTTGCTACGTTTAAGCCGACGCTGAAATTGACCATGTTCACAAACTAGAGGGGCGGTGAGGTCACATTACGTCAGTGGACTCAGGCCTAGCTATTAGTAGCTTAGACCTAGACACTGTCAGTTTACAGGCTCCTCCATGCCCTTTGAGGCAGCCGTTTTGGCTCCTGTGATATACTCAGTCATAAAACAAGTACAATAGCTGCCTTTTAAAAACTACTACTTGTCTGCCATCAATCATTTTTGCATCACAAGCCTCAAATAAGCATGTAATAGAGATAAGGACTTCTGATATGCACTTACATTAATTTCAAGGCAGTGACTCGAGCCGTTCTGAAGCATAAGCATGACTGACTGACCACTAGCATTTTCAAAAGGTATTAGCAGCAATGGCAGCCTTGTTTTGTTTTCCTATGGCCGTGTTCCATAAGTATTTCCATATACGTAGATGTATATAAAGCACCCATCCTTCCTGGGCCAATATGGAATGCGCACAACTATTTGTTATTGTTAGTGATTTTGTTGCCTTGTAGGTGCATCAAAACAGTTTTCTATATCGAATGAAAACGAATCTGTGTAATAATTAATCCAAGCAGAGAGAAACAAAATGTCTCAATTTCCTCCCCCGGACCACAAGCTAACTAGAGTTTTGTGTGCTCCATGAGGAGGCCTTTATGGGTGATTAAATATGGGGCGGATTTGCTCAAGTCAAAAAAAATTATTAATTTAACTATTTTTTCCTGTTGGTGAACTTCATCAATGAACCCTTCTATAGTTTAACCACTTGCCTACTGGACACTTAAACCCTCCTTCCTGCCCAGGCCATTTTTCAGCTTTCACACTTTGAATGACAATTGCGTGGTCATAGAACACTGTACCCAAAATAAATTATTTTTTTTTTCACACAAATAGAGCTTTCTTTTGGTGTTATTAAATCTCTGCTGTTTTTTTTTATTTTTTTTAAAAAAAAAACAAAAGACCGAAAAAAAATTGTGTTATAAAATGTTGAAAACGGGTAATTTTTCTCCTAAATTGATGTGCGCTGATGCTACTGCACTGGTGGGCGGCACTGGTGGGCAGTGGTAGGTGACACTGATGGGCAGCACTGATCGGTTGCACTGGTGGGCATTGATAAGTGGCACTGGTGGGCACAGACAAGGCAGTGGCAGCTTTCTGTGTGAGGGACCGATGTCCCTCTGACAGGGCTGGACTAGGACAAAAATTTGGCCCTGGACCTCATCCAGACCGGCCCACTTTAATTTTGCAAACACACACAAAAACAGTATACAAAATATACGCAATTGCGCAAAAAACATTACACACAGTACAAACATTCCACTATTGGGCATAGCCTCACCAGTGCCCATTAGTGCAGCCTCACCAATGCCCATTAGTGCAGCCTCACCAGTGCCCGATCTTCAGAGCTTCTTCTACCTAGGTCCTGGGTGCAGTGCTTGTCAGGTGGTTCCTCTGGAGCTGGGAGTCCTGGGCCAGCTGTGCACTGCTGGTACATCTGGTCCTCTCCCTTCCTCCTGGACACCACAGAGCTGGGTAACTAGGGCTAGAGGAAGGGGGGGGGCGCGAGGCAAGCGAGCGGAGACTTCCAAATCCTGTCCACCAATCAGCTAAGCTCCCGCTGTGCAGCTGTGTAGTCCACTTCCTGTCCCCTGGCCCCCACTAAACACAGGGGAGACCCGGAGAAGTTTTTTTTTTCTAAACAGCTGCACAGCGGGAGATTAGCTTATTGATGGACAGGGTTTGGGAGTTCCCGTCCACTCTACCTCCGCTGTTACTGAAATCGGCCCACCGGGAAACTCCCGGTAGACCCGATGGCCAGCACATGCCTGCCCTATGGCAGAAGCTGGTGGTTGGCTTTTGGGGAAAAAAAATAAAAAAAGATTGCCGGTCTTCTGTTTGCATAAAAAGTTATAGGACAATTTGAGCGGACTTTACCGGTACCAGAAATGGAACACTACATAATCTTATGAAATCCAATTTATTACAAATATATTGGAAAAGCAGAAATTGGTACTGGATAAAAGCAAGAAAATTTGAGTTCTCATTGATATAACCACATAATGTATATGACATATTGGATCCCTATTACTGCTAGGTCAGAGATGTCGACGTTTCGCTTTATGCTTCCTCAGGACCTTAATTCCTTGGCTGTAAGCCGGATATGAAATGCAGCAAAACATTTAATAATATAGTCCCCATACATAATATGGAGAACAGTGTACAGTGTACAAATCAGAGAGAACCCTCATACATGTAACATGCTATGGGCTATACAGAGGTGTCTAGATCAGCGATATCTATCTAAACAGTCTATATATGGATGTAGTACCCCTGAGCTATTTTTCCTTTTTAAATATACTTCTGTTTACATAAAGTGATCAGCTGTCATTGGCTGACGGCTGATCACGTGGTAAGGGGCTGGGATCTCAGACTCGGTGATAACAGAGCATGCTGCCTCTGTTGACAGCCTCTCTGCAATTAAGGCCCACTCTGTAGCAGTCATTCGGCTATAGGGTGGGAGGTAGTTAAATACAGTATGTTAGCTTCATGTATTCAGTTATAAGAATATGCATATGTTTTTTTTTTTTCTGCAACCCGGGTCAAAATTACAGTAAAATATGGATAGGCTTTCGTTTTCCACCGAGTCTGGCTGCAACCATTTTAACTGTGGGCAGTGGAAGCTGCTGCCTGTTCACTTCCTGGATTTACAGACACGCAGAGGCGCACACCACCAGCTCTGCAGCTCTCAAGCTCTCATTGGCCCCTTATGACTGCACCCCCCCCTCCCTTCCTGGCAAACTCTCCCGAGAGAGAGAGCTGTGCATGTCGTCATAAGCCTAGGCTTTTTATCAGACAAGAAACCGGAAGTGGGCTGTATAAGGTTTTTACCGACAGAAAATTTTTTTTGCTATCCAAAGTTAAAACCGCAAGGGCAGAAGATTTAATGTAAAGTTGAAAAATGACTGAAGGCCCACTTTAAGCAGCAAAGTCCATGTGGACTGTGCATTGTCTGTTCTGTGGGGCTATATACAGAATTTCTAATAGTTTTATACCCCGGTGAATGGGGGAGTGTGCTTGGCCCCTGAAACATGTTGGCTTTATTCGGTTTTAAATTTTATCATTTAATCACCTTGGACTCTTGGCGCTGTCATTGGATTGTATGTAGATTCTCAACTCTGGGACCTTTCCTTGTTTCTGGGGTTGGTCACTGTTTTGTTGTTTGCTTCCAAACCATAGTCAGTGTGTGCCCAGTGACAATTTAGTGACCATTAGAACACCTGCTTCCAGCTCCTTCATTGTCAGATAGAATGAGGGGAAATTATCATTGATGGTGCAGAAATTTTCTTAAATTGCTCCAAATGTATGGACATGGCGCATATTTCTTAATAATAAATATGGCATATAATACAAAACTGTGCAAGAGCAACCTTCCATTACAACATTTATTTGGAGTGAAGATATGGGTGGACCTTCAACAAAAAGCAGCAAATCTGAAGTTATGGAATTGGTTGAAAATTTTTTAAGAATAACATTTTAACCCTCATAAACAGTGAAGTGTACAACGTAAGAAAGTGACTTTGTCTCAAGCTAATTCTGGAAATGTAATATAACGTGTGTGTGTGTGTGTATATATATGTATATATGTATGTGTGTATATATATATATATATATATATATATATATATACACACACACACACACACACACACACACACACTGTCCGCAGTCTCTGAACCATCTCTTGTATCAAGTCTGCAATCTCTTACTTAAACACATTGCATAGTATTAGCAAAATTTCCCATTCGGTGCATTGTCAGAGACTGCAGGCATGATACAAGAGATCAATGCAGCCTCACCAGTTTCCATCAAATGCACCCTGCCTGTGCTCAGCAGCCTCACCAGTGTCAGTCATTTGCATCCTCACCAGGACCAGTCATATGCAGCCTACCAGTGCCCAGCAGCCTCGCCAGGGCCCGTCATATGCAGCCTCGCCAGGGCCCGTCATATGCAGCCTGCCTGTGCCCAGCAGCCCCGCCATTGGATCAGTGTGCCATCTATCACAGGAGGTGGGACATTGTTACTACGGCCCGGACAATTCAGCTCCGTGACACACTGAGATTGCGGCGAGAAGGGAGTGGAGAACTGAGGGCACGCCAGGGTGATACTCCCGCAATGGGCGGCACCAGCTCCCTTTTGGTATCTGCTGTTTTTTTGCTATCGACCGAATGAAAAAACAGTTTTTGGACGATAATAATCTGCGGCTGAAATTTCGGTGTGTGTGTATGTGTATGTATATGTATGTGTGTGTGTATATGTGTATATATATATATATATATATATATATATATATATATATATATATATATATATATATATATATATACATACATACATACATACATACATACATACATATATATATATATATATATATATATATATATATATATATATATATATATATATATATATATATATATACAATTATATTCACAAAAGTGAGTACACCCCTCACGTTTTTGTACATATTTTATTTTATCATGTGACAACACTGAAGAACTTACACTTTGCTACAATATAAAGTAGTAAATTACAGCTAGTATAACAGTGTAAATGTGCTGTCCCCTCAAAATAACTCAACACACAGCCATTAATGTCTAAACCGCTGGCAACAAAAGTGAGTACACCGTGAAGTGAAAATGTCCAAATTTGGTCCAATTAGCCATTTTCGCTTGCCGGTGTCAAGTGACTCGTTAGGGTTACAAGGTCTCAGGTGTGAATGGGGAGCAGGTGTGTTAAATTTGGTGTTCTCGCTCGCTTTCTCATACTTGTCACTGGAAGTTCAACATGGCACCTCTTGGCAAAGAACTCTCTAAGGATCTGAAAAAAAGAATTGTTGCTCTACATAAAGATGGCCTAGACTATAGGAAGATTGCCAAGACCCTGAAACTGAGCTGCAGCACAGTGGCCAAGACCATACAGCAGTTTAACAGGACAGGTTCTACTCAGAACAGGCCTCACCGTGGTCGGCCAAAAGTTGAGTGCACATGCTCAGCGTCAAATCCAGAGGTTGTCTTTGGGAAATAGACGTATGGAAATAGAAGTGCTGCCAGCATTGCTGCAGAGGTTGAAGGGGTGGGAGGTCAGCCTATCAGTGCTCAGACCATACGCCACATACTGCATCAAATGGTCTGCATGGCTTTCATCCCAGAAGGAAGCCTCTTCTAAAGATGATACACAAGAAAGCCTGCAAACAGTTTGCTGAAGACAAGCAGATTAAGGACATGGATTACTGGAACCATGTCCTGTGGTTTGGGTGAGACCACGATAAACTTATTTGGTTCAGATGGTGTCAAGTGTGTGTAGCAACCAGGTGAAGAGTACAAAGACAAGTTTGTCTTGCCTGCAGTCAAGCATGATGGTTGGAGTGTCATGGGTTGGGGCTGCATGAGTGTTGTGGGTAGGGTAGGCTTCTCTGAAGAGAAGGGTTTTCAGGGATCTTCTAAAAGCTAATAGAGTAGGAGATAAGTTCAGGTAGTTCAGGGCATGCACCCCCGCTTGCTGGACTCGGTTAGCATGCCCCAGCCAATGATTCATGTGTCCAATGACAGCACCGAGCCCCCGTAGCTCCCCGCACTGGGGAGCTACAGTTCATTGAGGGAACCATGAATGCCAACATGTACTGTGACATACTGAAGCCGAGCATGATCCCCTCCCTTCGCAGACTGGGCCGCAAGGCAGTATTCCAACATTATAATGACCACAAACACACCTCCAAGACGATCACTGCCTTGCTAAAGAAGCTGAGGGTAAAGGTGATGGACTTGCCAAGCATGTCTCCAGACCTAAACCCTATTGAGCATCTGTGGGGCATCCTCAAAACGGAAGGGGGAGGAGCGCATGGTCTCTAACACCCACCAGCTCCGTAATGTCATCATGGAGGATTTGAAGAGCACTCCAGTGACAGCCTGTGAAGCTCTGGTGAACTCCATGCCCAAGAAGGTTAAGACAGTGCTGGCCACACAAAATATTGATACTTTTTGGATTAGGGGTGTAATCACTTTTGTTGCCAGCGGTTTAGACATTAATGTCTGTGTGAGTTATTTTGAGGGGACAGCAAATTTACACTGTTATACAAGCTGTACACTCACTACTTTACTTTGTAGCAAAGTGTCATTTCTTCAGTGTTGTCACATGAAGATATAATAAAATATTCAAAAATGTGAGGGGTGTACTCACTGAGATACTGTGTGTGTATGTGTATATATGTATGTTTTATTTATATATATATATATATGATCTATGTATGTATAATATATCTCTTTTATCCACCAGAGTTAAACTTTATAAATAAGTCACAAACATTGACCGGCGGTTCGTACAGGTAACGTACTTGTACGTGACTGCTTTCTTCCTAGTTATTATTATTAAACAGGATTTATATAGCGCCAACAGTTTGGAATCAGAGGGCCCTGCTCGTTAGAGCTTACAATCTAGAGGGGATGGTCAAGTGGAAACAAAAGGTAATAACTGTGGGGGATGAGCTGATGGATAATATTAAACAGTTGTTATGTGTGGGTAGGGTAGGCTTCTCTGAAGAGAGAAAGGTTTTCAGGGATTGTCTAAAAGCTAATAGAGTAGGAGAGAAGTTCAGGTAGTTCAGGGCATGCACCCCCACTTGCTGGACTTGGTTAGCATGCCCCAGCCAATGATTCATGTGTCCAATGACAGCACCGAGCCCCGTGTTGACTATCAACACATGGTTCTGTACAATCTCTGTTCCTTAGCTCTGCAAAGCAGGCATAAGGAACAAATATATTTAGCAAAAAGCAGCACACATTACACATTATTGGGCACAATTTTCACCCGTTGATCATCCAAGATGTTAAACCCTTCCCGTCCAGTGTCATAAGTACAGTGACAGTGTATATTTTTAGCACTGACCACTGTATTAGTTACACTGATGTCAGCATCATTTAGCCAGTTCCCAAAAAGTGTCGGTGTCAGATTACCTGCCAGTCCCACTA
Organism: Aquarana catesbeiana; assembly: GCF_042186555.1. Classification (NCBI taxonomy): domain Eukaryota; kingdom Metazoa; phylum Chordata; class Amphibia; order Anura; family Ranidae; genus Aquarana; species Aquarana catesbeiana. The sequence continues at coordinate 111,433,067 of NC_133331.1, read as the reverse complement.
TAAGTCGTTGATCACCACCACTACTGGAAATAATAAAAAAGAATTCCAGTACATATACCATCATTGATAAACTCTATAATTTTCACAGAAACCAATTAAGTTATTTGAATTTTTTTTTTTTACCAAGACATGTAGCAGAATACATTTTGGCCTAAAGAAGACATTTTTGATTATTTTTTTTTTTTTTTTGTCTGATATGTTTTATAACCTAAAATTGAAAATATTGTTTTTCCTTCAAAATTTGTGTTTTTTTGTTTTATGTTAAAAAATAGTGTGGTGATCAAATACCACCAAAAGAAAGCTCTATTTGTGTGAAAAAAATATAAATTTCATGTGGGTAGTTTTGCATGACCACGCAATTGCCATTTAAATTATTGCAGTGCTGAATAGCAACAAATGCCCTGGCCATGAAGGGGGTAAAGTCTTCTGGAGCACAAGTGGTTAAAACATGGATACAAGACTGTTTTCAATTACGTTTAATTACACTGTGATGACAACCGTCACAAGTATCTTTACCAGGTTAGGTTGGTGCAATTTGTGCACAGAAATATGTTTGAGTTTGGTGCATAGCTGTGCTAAAGTGCAAAATATTGCGAAAATAATTTAATTTCTGATGCAGCCGTTGCACCTGAAAGATAAACTGGTTATAACCAGTCTGCCCATATTCCATGCACCAGAGGTCAGAAATACAATGATAACCCCCCATCCCTGTACATTTGTCTGGCCACCAAGGAGAGCCCTTATCACCTTTTTTTTATGTTGGAATTTTTTTTTTTTTTTTTTTTTTTTAGTTTAACCAGGCTGGGTTATTGGGATAGTTGGGGTTGTTCTAATCCAATTACAGGTCCAGTTTTAATACAAAACAAGCCATCGTTATCACTCTCCACCATGATGTGCGTGCTTTACACATGTGTTTGCATCTCCATAGCAATCTCCTGTGCAGCTAAACACTACCCTGCTTCGGCAGTGATGGAATTTGGGACCTCAGGTTTATTGAAGCCTGTGTTCTTTTGTTAGCAGTCTTGTATAGAGCCACTTCGTCTTTCTTTCCCAAGGTATAAATTGTTAGGCGGACTTTGTTAATACACAGTGAGGGCTTTAAAATTTCTGGCATTTAACTTTTTTTTTACGGTGATTTCCATGACAACGGAACAAGCGGAATAGATATTCAGTGTTGGAGGATTAACTATGGAGAAAAATATTCCATTATAGTCCTGCTGGTATGTCTACATGGCCTCTTAGCAGAGGATTAATTAAACTAATTGTATTCAATCTACCAGGCCATGTTTTTCATTTGAAGAGGCTAATGTCCATTACCAGCTCATATCACTGCTACATATTGCACTTTATAAAGCATTCAGATAGAAGCTTGTATGTTATCTTTACTTGGACAGATTCTTTTTAAATAATTATGGAAGATGTAGTAACTATAACCACCAGCAGTGATCAGGCAAAAAAAAGTCCTGACACGATGGTTGTATGCAACTTGATCGATGGATCATCTTCAGTACAACCAGTCTGCCCATAGACTGATCAAAATTTGTCTGGTTCCTGCTGAACCGGCTGAATTTTGATCCATCCATGGCTGGCTTAAGGGTGCTTGCACATGGGTGAAGAAGACCCCTCAACATGCGTTATTCCCCCTCCCAGGCAGCCAATGTGCAGTCTACAGCCTTCCATAGACCTGAATGGCTTTACGCTGCTGTACTCGAGTATACGGCAATACTGTCATAAATGGGAGTATAGCATATAGGTGTATGCAAAAATATAAACAAATATTAAAATGAAACCTTTTAATTTTTGCATACAATCATAAGCTCTACCTGCATTTATAATAGCACAGCTGTATAACTAGGTACAACAATCAATAGTCATTTTTGTCAGTGGGTGCCTGTACTAGACAAGGGAAAGGCACAGGCATTTACATTGAATGACCTTAGCTGCTCTTGTGCCAGGACTTTAATTCTCATCACAATGATGCAAACATGAACCTGGACCTACTAATGTCCTAGAATATAATGCGGAGCAACAGTGTGGTAGTGCTGGATTTTTAATGGCTGTGTGCATGCAGTCTGTACCCAGGCTGCATTTATCCATATTTTTTTTTTATTGTGTCTGTACTAGGTACTGCCCATACATATTTATTTATTTATTTATTTTGGTGACTAATAACAAAAGATGTACAGATGGGCAGGGTGGCTGCCTCTTGTACTTGAGCCTACAGCTCAAGGATACAAATTAATAGAAAGTTGTCATGAGAGAAACATGGAGGCATTGTGGACCTTTCCTTCTGAAAACACACATGGTGTTATTGCCAAATTTAGAAGTGGCAGAATGTGTTTTTGGATGTAATTCTCTAAGTATGATTATATATTTTTTTTAAATATCTTATTAATTTTCAACATTGTGTTGAAAAAAAAAAAATTCTTTCCTGCATTTTCCAAAAACTTGTGGCAAAACAATTTATTTTCAAAAGATGGACCATGCCTTTCAAAAAATACCTTAGTGTTTGCTTTCCAAAATGGGATAATTTTGTGGGCGTTTCCACTGTCCTGGTGCTCCAGGTCATCCAAAAATGTGATAGGAAGTTAGGAGATTAGATGAGTAGTTCATGCTCCTTGAAAACCCAAAGTTGTGCTCCTTGGATTTTGGGCCCCCATATGTATCTAGGCTGTGAAAGTCTCACATGTGGTATCCCCATACTTGGGAGGCATAGCAGAATGTGTTTTGAATTTTAATGAACCACTTCAGCCCTGGAAGAATTTACCCCCTTCCTGACCGGGCCGTTTTTTGCAATATGGCACTGCGTTGCTTTAACTGATAATTCGCACGATCATGCGACACTGTGCACAAACAAAATTTATGTCCTTTTTTTCCCCATAAATAGAGCTTTCTTATGGTGGTATTTGATCACCTCTGCGTTTTTTATTTTTTGTATTATGAACACAAAACTTAAATTTTCAAGAAAATAAAAATTTTTTGCTTTTTGCTATAATATCCCCACAAATGTTTTTAAAAATCAAATTTCTTCATCAGTTTTTGTCAATATATATTCTACATATTTTTGGTAATTAAAATCACAATAAGTGTATATTGATTGGTTTGCGCAAAAGTTATAGCGTCTACAAACTATGCAAAAGATTTATGACATTTTTATTATTTTTTTACTAGTAATGGTGGTGATCTGCGATTGTTTTTTTTTTTTTTTTTTTTGAGACTGCGACATTATGGCGGACAGATCGGACACATTTGACACGTTTTTGGAACCATTGACCTTTATACAATGATCAGTGCTATAAAAATGCACTGATTACTGTGTAAATGTCAATGGCAGGTAAGGGGTTTACACTAGGGGCGATCAAGGGGTTAACTGTGTTCCCTCAGTGTGTGTTCTAACTGTAGGGGAAATTAACTGACTAGAGGAGAAGACAGATCGTTAATATTTAATTTTTTCATTTCCCAAGAAATTGTGACCAAAAAATTACAACTTCAAAAAACTCAACATACCTCTTACTAAATACATTGGACTGTCTTCTTTCCAAAAAGGGGTAATTTGGGTGGTATTTATACTGTCCTGGCATTTTAGGGCCTCAAGAAATTAGATGGGCAGTCAGCATAGGGATTAATCATTTTTCAAATATATATGTACCATAGTTTTGTAGACTCTCTTCCTTTCACACAGTCTAAATAATACACACATTTGGGTTATTGTTACCATATAAATATAGCTCAATACATTGTGGCCTAATTTATGAAGAAAGATTTGCAAAATTTTATAACCAAAACTAAGAATTATTTTTGAAAAAGGTTTACAATTTTTTTGTTTTATATAGCAAAAAAAAGCGGTGATTAAAAACCACCAAAAGAAAGCTCTATCTGTCTCATAAAAAAATTTTTTGGCATAGTGTTGGGTGAGTAACTCTTTATCAAAATCATAATAGTTTTTTTAGTCTTGCTGTTTGTGAAAAAACTAGCAAAGAAAGTCTTCCTTTTTATTGACCTAATGCCTTCAGTATCCTCCTCTTTAGAATGACCCTCACTGTATTGTGTAAACATTTCTGTTCTGTTTGGGTCTAAATCCGTGTTCTCATTGGTCTAACATTTTTTAGGCCTTTACAATGCACAGATTCCAGTTTGTGCAGGTGTATCCAATTGTTGACATTTACCATAACTCTATCTAGATTTTAGACAGTCTGTCATGACGTAAAGTTTTGCTAAGTTGACATCACAGTTCAAAGGTGATTTTCATTCTGGAAAGCAGATGTTCTACTTCATTGCTTCGAAAATTGTAAGCAAAATGTTCTCAGATCTTTTCGTATGACCAAAGAATGAATGGAAGGTATTGAATTAATATAGCTTTCATTCAATGCTATGTTTATGTATCCGGCAGCTTGGGATATTTCCCAATGTGAGCTAGGAGAGATCATATGTTTAATGAATATCATTTTGCAACATGGACCAGAAAGGATCATATGTTTAATGAATATATATGCTGTGTTGTGAAGATGTATAAGCCCACAGTCATTTAAAACTGTACTGTACTACTGCAGAAGTTTAGCAAGGATGCAAAGCTCTTGTGAGCATATCGCCTACCTTATGCACAATTAATGTTAAAGCTGAACTCTATTTGTACTCCTCTCCTGTGCTGACAATTTACTCTTTTTCACTGCACACTGTGAGCCAAACTGTCCCTGGCTTTTAGTTCTCTTAGTTTTATGGAGGTTCAGCATCATATGTGGATATCACCCAAGGTGGTCTGCCTAGGAACATCCATACCTTCAGACTAGCACCCGTCCCTCAAGGCCTTTTGATATTTGCATAACACCTTCCAAAAACCAGCGCACATTTTGCATCAGAGCTGAGGGCTCTTGAGAGGAATGCTGAATCAGCCTGCATTGCATAGAGAAGCAGAGAGACTCAGTTCTGGCATCACTCTAAGGCCTCATGCACACTAGCATCAAAATGGACTATTCAGGTCCACAAAGCAAACATTGTTACCTGCTTGCCGACCGCCCGCCGTCGATTGGCGGCGACGGAATGGCACTCCTGCGCGAATTGCTGTAGCTGTATGGCGGGCGCTTTAAGGAGTATAGGGCACGCGCACCCTGAGTGACATAGGAGCCCGTGCACGTGGTACCCGCGATTGCTCCTGTGGAGAGAACGGAGATCTGTCAATGTAAACACAGAGCTCCGTTCTGTCAGGGGTTCGGAGAGAGATCCGTTGTTCCTACTGCTTAGAAGCAGCAATCGGTCTCCTCCCCCAGACAGTTCCATTCCCCCACAGTTAGAATCACTCCCTAGGACACACATTTAACTCCTTGATTGCCCCTGGTGTTAACCCCTTCCCTGCCAGTGACATTTATATAGTAATAGGTATTTATAGCTCTGATCGTTATATAAATGTCAGTGGTCCCAAAATAGTGTGAAGTATCCGATCTGCCTTCCGCAATGTCGCAGTCCCAATAAAAATTGCCACCATTACTATTAAAAAGAAATACAAAAAATAAAAATGCCTTAAATCTATCCCCTATTTTTTAGACACTATAACTTTTATGCAAACCAATCAATGTACGCTTATTGCGATTTTTATTTTTTACCAAAAATATGTAGAATAATTCATAGTGGCCTAAACTGATGAAGCATTTTTTTGGGGATATTTATTATGGCAAAAAGTAAATTTTTTTTTTCAAAAAAGTTTTTTGTTTATAGCACAAAAAGGTGATCAAATACCACCAAAAGAAAGCTCTATTTGTGGGGAAAAGGGCTGTCAATTTTGTTTGGGTACAGCGTCACACGACCATGCAATTGTCAGTTAAACCACCGCAGTGCCGTATCGCAAAAAATGGGCCCAGTCGGAAAAGGGGGGAAATTCTTCCAGGGCTGAAGTGGTTAAACAGATCTAAATGCATCCTATAGACTTCTATGGACGTTGTACACTAGACATTCAGGAATGTTTACAAGCTCAAATTTTTGACTGAGAAATTTGCATTTGCGCTCTGTTTAGTGTTGGTTTTGAATATGCTGAATGGATGTAATTGCATGTAAACGTGACTGGATGGGTTTAAACCTTCTTTAAAACATGTCGTGCTTATGAGAATTTTTCTGCATGATAATTATGAATGAGTAATTTTAAATTATGATATTGTGAAGATACAGGAGCAATCAATATGAACACAGACTAAAAATAGGAGATATTTTTCACCAGACATATATTTATACAAAATAGTTATATATATTGGTTAGCGGAAACAAATTCCATACAAAACATTGAAAACCAATTGAAACACCAGCTAATAGAAGTGTTGTACTTTTAAATGACACAGAAATGATAAAACTTCCCATATAGTTACATAGTTACATAGTTAGTCAGGTTGAAAAAAGACACAAGTCCATCCAGTCCAACCATAAAAAAAAAAAAAAAAAAAAAAAAAAAAAACGTACAATCCAATATACCCAATACTATACCCACAGTTGATCCAGAGGAAGGCAAAAAACCCCAGCAGAGCATGCTCCAATTTGCTACAGCAGGGGAAAAAATTCCTTCCTGATCCCAGAGAGGCAATCGGATTTTCCCTGGATCAACTTTACCTATAAATGTCAGTACCCAGTTATATTATGTACATTTAGGAAAGTATCCAGGCCTTTCTTAAAGCAATCTACTGAGCTGGCCAGAACCACTTCTGGAGGGAGTCTATTCCACATTTTCACAGCTCTTACTGTGAAGAAACCTTTCCGTATTTGAAGATGAAATCTCTTTTCCTCCAGTCGTAAAGAGTGCCCCCTTGTCCTCTGTGTTGACCGTAAAGTGAATAACTCAACACCAAGTTCACTATATGGACCCCTTATATATTTAAACATGTTGATCATATCCCCCCTTATTCTCCTCTTCTCAAGAGTGAACAAATTCAGTTCCTCTAATCTTTCCTCATAGCTGAGCTCCCCCATGCCTCTTATCAGTTTGGTTGCCCTTCTCTGCACTTTCTCCAGTTCCCCGATATCCTTTTTGAGAACTGGTGTCCAAAACTGAACTGCATATTCCAGATGAGGTCTTACTAATGATTTGAACAGGGGCAAAATGATATCTCTCTCTCTGGAGTCCATACCTCTCTTAATACAAGAAAGAACTTTGCTCGCTTTGGAAACCGCAGCTTGGCATTGCATGCTATTATTGAGCTTATGATCTACCAAAACCCCCAGATCCTTCTCCACTACAGATTCCCCCAGTTGTACTCCCCCTAGCATGTATGATGCATGCATATTCTTAGCCCCCAAGTGCATAACTTTACATTTCTCAACATTAAACCTCATCTGCCACATAGTCGCCCAATTAGACAGTGCATTGAGGTCGGCTTGTAAATTGGAGACATCCTGTAAGGACTTTATTCCACTGCATAGCTTGGTGTCATCTGCAAAGACAGAAATGTTACTTTTGATCCCAGACCCAATATCATTTATAAAGATATTAAAGAGTAAGGGTCCCAGCACTGAACCTTGGGGTACACCACTGATAACCTTAGACCATTCAGAGTAAGAATCATTAACCACTACTCTCTGAATTCTGTCTTTTAGCCAGTTTTCTATCCATTTACAAACTGATATTTCCAAGCCTGTAGACTTTAACTTACACATGAGCCGTGTGTGCGGAACTGTATCAAACGCTTTTGCAAAATCCAAATAAACCACGTCCACAGCCACCCCTCTGTCCAAGGTTTTACTTACCTCTTCATAAAAAGAAATCAGGTTTGTCTGACAACTTCTGTCTTTCATGAACCCATGCTGTCTGTTGCTTAAAATGTTTTTTTCCAGCAAGAACTCGTCTATGTGGTCTTTTATTAAACGCTCCAGTATCTTCCCGACTATAGAAGTTAAACTAACAGGTCTATAGTTACTTGGTAAAGACTTTGATCCCTTTTTAAATATAGGCACCACGTTCGCCCTGCGCCAATCCAGCGGTACTATTCCCGTCATTAATGAGTCCCTAAAAATTAGATACAATGGCTTTGAAATTACAGAGCTCAATTCTTTTAGGATCCGTGGGTGGATGCCATCAGGTCCAGGTGCTTTATCCACCTTTATTCTGTCTAAATATTTCTGGACCATATCCCTTTTGAGCCATTGTGGATCATTGGGGGCTGTGTCAATACCACCCCCATTATGCACATGAACTTCCCCATGCTCTTTTGTATACACAGAGCTGAAGAAAGTATTTAATAAATTAGCCTTCTCCTTGTCCCCAGTCACCCACTCTAGATTATTTTGTAAAGGGCCTACATGCTCAGACCTGACCTTTTTACTATTAATATATTTGAAGAATTTTTTGGGGTTTGTCCTACTATTTTTTGCGATCTGTCGTTCGTTTTGAATTTTTGCACCCTTGATTTCCTTTTTACATATTCTGTTAAATTCTTTGTAGCATTTAAATGACACTAGTGTTCCTTCATTTTTATATTTTTTAAAAGCTCTTTTCTTATTGTTTATAGCTTTTCTAACTTTGACCGTGAGCCACATAGGTTTTCTTTTTAGCCTTTTAAACTTATTGCCCATGGGAATATACTTTGCAGTAAGGTCCCAAACAGTCTTATAACCAATAACCATGTATATATGACGATTAGCCAGAACGTCTGTATTTCACAAATTCAACCGTTACTATACTGCAGGTAAGCAAGTGATCAACAACATGAAATAAAATAGATGCCTGCTAGGTCAACAAAAAAGAGAAAGTACAAAAATTATAATGTGTAAAAAAAAAAAAAAAAAAAAGCTTTGAGAAAATTCTACAAGGTGGTTATCAACTGGAGAGAAATATTTATCCAAATGTTTATAATAATCAATGAATCTAAATTTTAAAATAAAACAAATGAATATAAGGTAAAATCAATACAATAATTACCCTTTCCAATATGGCTGCTGGTCTAAAATGATGATTACCAGATTTTCCTCAAATGACTGCTGTGGTTTCCAAGATGGCTTCTGCTTAAAGAGGAACTGCAGTCTGCTCACATAATTTGTAATAAAAACATTTTTGCCATTCTGAAGCTTCCCTCCAACCACTTTGCATATTTTATATACTGTGATTCTGTACTTGCCAAATATGCTGCAGAAATCTCCCTCCACTGAGTCTGGCTGCAACCATTTTAAATGTGGGCAGTTGAAGCTGCTGCCTGTTCACTTCCTGGATTTAAACAGAGGCACACCTCCAGCTCTGCAGGTCTCATTGGCCATCTTATGACTCACCCCCCCCCCCCCCTCCCTTCCTGGCAAAATCTCACGAGAGTGAGAGCTGTGCATGATGTCATAAGCCTAGGCTTTTTACAAGATTTTGGTTCTCTTATTCACCTACAGGTTTAGTGCAGTACAAGAGTGTGTAAGTTAATGGTAGTTTTATGTGACATTGATGGAATTTGGGAGCGTGAATTAGATGAGACTTGGGCTATATGGTTTCTTTAATACTTTTGAACAGACCAGGAACTCTGTGCTCTTTAGGTAATATGCTTATACTTTGACTTTTCATCTTTGAACATAATTCCAAATCCAGTGAGAATATGATTTTAGTTGGCTGCATCTATTTTTCCTTGTATAGTCGATTGTTGCAGATGCCAACATATACACAGACTGGTTAAATTATAATTTGAAAGGAATTGCCGCAGTCCTTGTTTTTCAATGGATTGTTCCTTCTTCCGCATCACAAAACAAGAATGTGTGGTTTACATAACTATATAATTTAATAACCATATTGATTGCAGAACAAAGCCTGTTATTTATAGGTGGTGGTGGTGGTAACTTTCCTTCAGATCAACCAAGAATGAGGCCAAAATATTTGCTGAAAGTTCATAATTTTCAGTCATTGTTTTTTTTACAGCAGTCAGTGATTTCTGCCTTGCCTTTGCAACCTTGGTGCAGTATCCCACTTCAGGGAACTTGTAAATGTAATTAAAAGCACTGGGTATTATCTTATACGTTAATGTTTGAACTTTTTAACTTCCTTTGCTATAGAAGAGGTAAAAAAAAAAAAGTTAAAAAAATAACTTTTCTGTAAGCCAGATAAAGATGAAATTCTGCACATGTACAATTATCATTCCATCCAGTTGGTGGCACTCCAGGCTCATTTTAATAATATATTTTGGATGCTGCCCTTAGCTGCTTTTCTGGAAAAAAGCATGTTATACAGAGTAATCTAGGGCTTAAATTTACATACATGATTACAAAAGTCAGGGGCGTGACTTATCCCTCTCTCAGCCTCTGATGTGATTAGCAGGGAAAAAAAAGCATGCACTAATGGAAGGAGTGCCAAGCCAAAGGATAAGAGTCCAAATTCATTTATTGGCTGACACTAAAAAAAAAATCCAGCGTGGTTCGGGGGGTCTGAAAACTCCCCCTTCATCAGGGCTTCAGGTAAGATAAAAACCTTGAATGGACTCAAAATAGAGCTTTCCTGTATGAATCGGAGTAGGGGAACTAATTGTTGAATCAGAGTACCTAGAACGACCTTGGTATTGTACTTTAGCTCCGGTTCACACCAGTGTGGCTTTGAAATCATGCTACTTCAGCACGTTTTTAAAACCGCAGATCCGTGCAATTATTATCATCGCGGCTTTCATTGCGGCTTGCAACTTCATTTTACAGTCCATGCAAGCTGCAATGAAATTGCAGAAAATAATGCAGGAACCTTTTCTAAAAGTTGCTGCAGCTTGAGTTGCAATGATTTGTGAATGGTTCCATTGCTGAAAATATGGTGTGACTTGTCATGCGATTCTGCAATTTAGCAATAAGTCAATAATAATAATACAATTGTACAGTCTGCAAATTGGTTTGCTAATAATATGTCTCAAAATAGGTCTTAAAAGTAGTAAAGTTGGTGTTAACTGCCTTCTCCTAGGCAACCGGTAGGCAACTTCAATTCTGAGACCATCACATATGCCCTTCACCCCCCCAACAAAAGGAAGACAATGGAATAAAATTATAAAATGAATAATGGAATGGAAAGAGAAACCCGACTTGATCAGGACCAAGAAGAATAATTTCAGGGTCACCTACAGTCCCCCTCCCCCCCCCCCCAGCCACAAGTTGGGGTTCACTAATCTATACCAGCACTAAATCAGCCCAAAAGTCTTATGTTCATAACCTACCTTTTTTGAGCTTTTTTTTTTCTCTCCATACGTATATTTTTTTTGGTTGTTGTAGAAATACAGTTCTTGGTTAACAAAAAAATTATAGTGCACTGTGGTCTTATTACATCTGCTCAGAACAACAAATCTTGAAAAAAGTAAATAAATGTTTGGAATGAGACAATCACGCCTACGCACATAACTTTTGTGGGGTTTAATGAAAAACAGATGGATCACATATTACAATGGCTTGCATGGATAAGAATCCATCTGGCTATTCCAAACAAAACATGTTATGTCAGCAGGGGAGGAACTTTAAACCTTGCTCTTCAGGAAGTTGAAACACACCAGCTGAAATGTGACATCAGTATCAGCTCTGTGAAGTCCTCACAGATAAAAGGGATGCACAAACCTTGGCATTCTTGTCAGAAAATAGTAAAAACGTGACGTATTTATTTTACAAAAGTTTTTGGATTTTAAGACTTTACGGTCTATCTATTCTTTGATTACCAGAATGCATGTTCTGGTTGTCTTCCTTGGCACATTAATATTGGTTTGCAGAAAAGCAAAATCTCAAACTGAACAAATTTGGGAACTCTATTAAATGATTAGATTTTCCCAGTTTCTTTTAAAATTGAAATCTGCACATCTAGCATTTTGACATCCTCCTGGTGTTGGTCTCTTATTTTTTGTTTGTGACCAATAATCAAAGTCCCACCAAAATAGGAGTACCAATAATAATAAAAACTGGGGCATTTATAAGAAACAGGTTATCCCCCATTCCCAAAGGCTTGGTTTTGTTGCTGCAAAACAATTCTTTTCATTATTCCTCTATAAAAATGGATCACTACAAAAAACATTAATTTAGCACCTGCATGGCTTTTTAGTAACCTTTTGCAGAAGCTGCTGTGATAACATCAAATTTGAGTAGTTGTACATTATTTAGGTACAGTCCTATTACAGAATGAAGGTTGCTATTAAAAATGATAACCTACTAGGTGTTAAGCAGATCTTTTGACCCTAAACAAGTATGTAGCATGTGAATGTTAGGACTCTGAACGGCATACTTATTCCAGGTTTATGACAGAAGAAAATGTAGCCAAAGAACTGCTTGAGAGGCAGTCAATTAGCACTTTCAGGAGGTTGGGGGTGACAAACTATAGATAAAGAAACAACTTTTATTTAATGTGGAAGTAAACTCCCATGCATGACTTTTACCTATAGGTAAGGCTCCTAAACATGCACTAGTTAGGAGATGTTTACTTTTGGTGCAGCCAGTGACGTCACTGGCGCATGCGCTCTGAAGGAACGGCATACCGTACTGTTCCTTTAGAGTTCTGTGCCGTGAATGGCAGCTCCCACGCACAAGTGACAACATCGCAGCTCCGGCCCCCCCTTACACGGTTGGCGTCCACGAACCTGGAAGGAGTACCGGGTGAAGATGGAAGCCTCTTCAATGGTGACAGCGTACTGCTGGAGGGCTTCGTTCTAAGGTAAGTGTCACATGTGCGACGCGTACTAGCACCTTTTTGCCTTTACCTTGCAGGAGTTAAAAAAAACAAATGGTGGTTTACTACCACTTTAAGTTTTTGTAAACTACAACATGAACATTTACAAATTGTATTTCATTGTAACATCACTCTACATATTAACCACTTGCCACCCGCCATATAGCAGAATGATGGCAGCAAAGTGGTTTCAATATCCTGACTGGGCGTCATATTACGTCCGCAGGATATTGAGCCGCTGCGCATCCCCGGGGGCGCACATCGGGGCTATCGTTGTTGCAGTTTGTCAGTCTGACACCCCGCAACACCAATCTAGGTAAAGAGTCTCTGATAGAGACTCTTTACCACGTGATCAGCTGTGTCCAATCACGGCTGATCACAATGTAAATGGGAAGAGCCGGTGATCGCCTTTTCCTCACTCGCGTCTGACAGACGCGATTAGAGGAGAGCCGATCGGCTGCTCTCCTGACGGGGGGAGTCTGTGCTGATAGTTTATCAGCACAGCCCCCCTCGGATCCCACCCAGGACCACCAGGGAAGCCGCCAGGACCACCAGGGAAGCCATCCACACTGGACCACCAGGTATGCCCCCAAGACCCCCGGGAAATACTAATCTGTGCCCAGGCAGCTGCCAATCAGTGCCCACTCACAATGCAGCTTAGTGTCCATCACTGTCGCCTGTCAGTGCTGAATATCAGTGCCACCCATCAGTGCCCACTCATTGGTGCCACCTCATCAGTGCCGCCTTATCAGTGAAAGAGAAAACGTACTTATTCACAAAATTTTTTTAGCAGAAACAAAAGCAAAACTTTAATTCTTTTCAAAATTTTTGGTCTTTATTTGTTTAGCAAAAAATAAAAAACGCAGAGGTGATCAAATACCACCAAAAAAAAGCTCTATTTGTGGGAACAAAATGATAAAAATTTAGTTTGGGTACAGTGAGGGATGACCGCGCAATTATCATTCAAACTGCGACAGCACTGAAAGCTGAAAATTGGTCCGGGCAGGAAGGTGTATAAGTGCCCTGTATTGAAGTGGTTAATGTTTTTAGGTTTCCTTGGATGTATAATAAAAGTACTGTGAAATACTTCAGAACATTAGAGCACAGTTTGGCCAAGCCTTATTTTTATATTTGGAGAGGGATGGGTAGAATCTGTATATCTGTCCTGGAGGGACAGCCCTTCTGTCCAGTCTATTTTACCCTTGTTACTGAGGCAAGAATTCAAGGGAAAGTCTGTGAGGGGAAATTTTCTGAATGGGCACACAGTAGTAAAATGTCTAACATTTTAACCCATCCCTGTTCTATCCAAAACTAAGGGGAAAAAAAAGAACACAAGAAGGCACAGTTCAGGCAGAATTTGTTTGGTATGTGAATACTGACCTATGTTGCATTTTTGGCATTATTGTTGGAAGCAGGATGTTCTGTTGGTGGTCTTACTGGATTACTTATTTAAATATTGATGTTTATAGATACTTTAAGCTCATGCTCAAAAATTTAATTTGGAACACTTAAAATTGTTTTATTAATGTGCACTAATGTGAGTATTTTAGGTAGAGCACAGGTCACTGATAAGACAGACAAAGCTGAACTTCAGCCACTGCAGTTGCTTGTTGCTAAATACATGAAAAGATGCTGGAACAAGGTTTTAATCGTTTTTTTAACGAAAGAAGGAAGGTTTGCTGTTGCTTTCTGTTTTTCTCTTTGCTTACACCAATGAAACCCATTAAATCTAAATCTCCCGCAGTCTATTCAAAATAGTTTGCTTGGATTTGAGCTTTAACCACTTCCCGCCCAAGGACGTCACTTTCAGTGGAGATATCTGAATGATGCCTGCAGCTACACTTGTTTTCAGCCAGCGATTTTGTGCACCATAAGAATGATCATAGCAGCAGTTCCGCCGCTTGATCTTCCTTAAAGGGGACCCCCGCCGCCATCTGGTGCTTCTCCGGGCTCTCACGTGCCATCTGGGACCCGGAGAGAGAATCGGCCATGGCCGGATGACGACCATAGGGATTTCCGGTGACCAGATGGTCACCAGTCATCTCTGTGACCGTTGGAGGCCCGTGCGCGACGTTATGATGTCATGTCCGGGCCGCAGATGTAAACAAAGCCGAGATCACGGCTGGTAAGCATGAGATCATGGATTTTTTTTTTCCGATCTCATGCTTTCCAGCCTGGAGGAGAGATGTGGGGTCTTATTGACCCCTGCATCTCTCCATAAAGAGGACCTGTCACGAACGAGTCCTATTTCAAGGGATGTTTACATTCCTTGTAATACTAATAAAAATAATTAAAAACGTCCCTGTCCCCGGTAGCTCGCGCTCAGAAGCTAACGCACACTTTAGTCCTGCCCACATATGTAAACGGCGTTCAAACCACACATGTGAGGTATCGCCACGTGCGTTACAGCGCGAGCAACAATTCTAGCACTAGACCACCTCTGTAACTCTAAACATGCAACCTGTAAATAATTTTAAAGCATAGCCTGTGGAGATTTTTAAGTACCGAAGTTTGGCGTCATTCCATGAGTGTGCACAATTATAAAGCGTGATATGTTGGGTATCTACTCGGCGTAACATCATCTTTAACATTTTACAAAAAAATTGGTCTAACTTTACTGTTTTATCTTTTTAAATCATGAAACAGTTTTTTTTTTTTTTCAAAAAAATCAAGTTTGAAAAATTGTTGCGCAAATACCGTGTGAGATAAAAAGTTGCAACGACCACCATTTTATTCCCTAGGGTGTCTACTAAAAAAGAAATATAATGTTTGGGGGGTTTGAGTAATTTTCTAGCAAAAAAAATATTTTTACATGTAGGAGAGGAGTGCCAGAGATGGCCCGGTATGGAAATGGCTAAAGAAAATGTGAGGTTTCACACAGCCAAATTTCCGTTTTAGTTTTTTGTTTTCTTTAGTGTGTAGTTCTAGTTTTCATAAATCAAGCCAATATTTTATGTGGATAGGCTTCCTATGTGTGGCCTTAGCCACCATTCAGCATCTCCTTTTCAGCCCCTTTGAGAACTATCCTATTAGGTAAAATGAAGAGTTCAGTGACCCGCATAGGAAAATAAGAATTTTTTATTCACTCCATCGATCAACTTCAGTACAACCAGCCTGTTGGGTTTTTTTGCCTAATCACTGCCAGCAGCTATAGCTTCCAGGAGTGATCGGTGCATTCTGTGAGTAGAGAAGGCTCCCGCCAGCAGAACACGATGCTGCGGGAGGGATTCCCTCAACGCTGACTGTGTTGATGGGGGAATCGAGCAATTTTCTTTCCTTCAACTTGTGGTTAAAAGGAAAGAAAATTGCTTAATTGTATGGCTTGCCTAAGTTTACGAAAACAAAAGTATAGGATTTCTACAAAAGGGTTTATTGTCTTTGATAAGCATAAAGAGCTGCATGCAACGTAGTTTATTGTATTTTTGGGGAAAAGTCCCCTCTAATCTGACTCTTTCATGGAAGAAATATAGTGGCTGCAAATGCTGCTTTTCTCATCAAAATCATAGATGGTTGTCTGTCTGACTTCAGTATTTCAGACAAAGTAAACTCAATTACAAACCTGGAACAAATTTGCAGCAAATAAGTGTCGCACAAGTGTCACAATGACTTCTTTATTCTGTGTCAATCAGTAAGAAAGCATTGAAGTCCAGGCATCAGAAAGGCAACCAATGAACTATTATTTTTAGGAGAGGTTAGCAATAGCAGCTTCCATTAATCTCTCATGACAGAATCCCTTTAAGTAAACTGAAATGTGGTTGCTATGAGTTACTGCACTTTGCACAGTAATTTTTTTTTTCTTAAAGTAGAAGGGGCAAAGCTTTTTTTGCCCCCACTTCTCCTGTTGTCACAGAAGTGCACTTTGTTCTGCACTCCTCTGACCCATATTTAGGTGACAGAGGGCTAAAGTCTGCTGTTGGCTGATGTCAATCTGAAGAGATTCCAGCTTTGTCAGGATCCACCCAGATGCCTGAGCCAGCCTCTCCCGCCCCCTCCCCAACCCTGCACTCCAGTGAGCGCTGGAGGTGCAGAGCAGAATGCCAGTGACTGTCACTGGCCCTCTGCTTGCTGAAGACAGAGAACTGAGTGTTCAAAAGTCTTCACCCAGTTCTCGATGTAGAAGAGGCAGGGGACAGATGCGGTATTGGATTGAAGCTACGTCCACCAAGGTGAGTATGGGTATTTTTTTTTTTTTTTGCAAAACCCACTTTTCTCTTTTAATTAGCAGGTTTGGCATGAGCTCTATTGACACTGTTAAAGTTGGACTGCCCAACGTGATATCTCCTAGGTATTCTACGTTCACTCAACCTACTGGAACAAATACACAAATTTACAGTCATGACCGGTCCATCACCCTTTTCCATACCTATGCCTTTAATTTCCGGGCATGATCATAAAGTAAGCTGTGTGGGTGGCTAAGGATGCCTGTGGTCATCAAACTCTACATTAGCTTTTATAAACAGTCTTGCTGTGGTTAAACCATGAAGTGGAATTGGGAAATTGCAATGTGATATCTGAGAGACAGCATGCCCATTGTATGTGCTGTAAAATGTATAATCTACTCACAGAACAAGCTAAGTGCGTGGCATGCCAAACCTGAAGACTAGATTGGCCTACTTCGGCAGGTTTGGCCTACTTTTGCAGTTTTATGGGTCCTTAAATTCCCGGACAAGCTCAGAAATCATCACTTTGAATTAAAAGTGGTAATTTACCTGATTCTATTAATTGAGATTAGTCTCCAGGCTACAATAAAGAGCAACACTTCAGGACCCAGCATTTTGTATTTTAAATTCCAAACTGGATATACTTGCATGTATTATCTAGCAATAATATACTTTTTTTATTGCTTTAGTTTGACTGGCAATTTTCCATCAGCAAAATATTTTTGTGCATGGAATTTTCCCCAGCTTTATTGCTGTATTTGTCAGAACTTCCAGATCTTGCATATTTCACTATAAATGTGTAAGGCCAGATCTGTTGTACTGGGCCACTTAAGTTTGGATTAGGCCCCACTCTAGGATCATTGTAGTCCTTTACACTCAGACTGCATCTACACAAAAGGTTTAGGCTAGCTTCACATCTGTATGTTGTGGTCATGGAGAATCAGTGGTGCGTTGTGGCTTCATTAATTTTGAGCTGCTTCCCACTGCACCTTGCAAGCACACCCCAATGCTTTGGCAATGCAGTGCACCAGAAAAAAAGTGCTTTTACAGATTTATTGGCAGAACGTTCAAAATAAATGGGCTGCCTATATTGCAACATGTAGTGAACAGGGTAACACTGGAGTCTTATACTTAAAGGGTATAGAACATGCCCTACGCATTCTCTTTACAAGAAGACTTTCAACTGTACTTTCATTTTTGCTGCTGTGGGCACAAGTTACATGTGACGTTCGTTTCTACTCAGATGGAGCTGAACCTCCAGAAAAAGGGAAAAATGCTCCTTTGCAGTGGGGGTGCCCTGTGACTAAAAGAGTTTAATACTCATTTTGGTCAGAGGGGATTCAAAAAACACTTATTATTATTATACAGGTTTTATATAGCGCCAACAGTTTACGCAGCACTTTACAATATAAAAGGGAGACAATACAGTTATAATACAATAAAATACAGGAGGATTAAGAGGGCCCTGTTCAGAAATGCTTACAATCTAATAGGGTGGGGCAGGTGGTACAAAAGGTTGTAGCTGTGGGGTATGAGCTGATGGAAGTGGTAAAAGATTATTTAGAGATGCGATAGGCTTTCCTGAAGAGATGAGTTTTTAGGGATCGCCTGAAGGTAGCAAGAGTAGAGGATAGCCGGACAGGTGGAGGTAGCGAGTTCCAGAGGATGGGAGAGGCTCTGGAGAAATCCTGGAGACGAGCATGAGAGGAGGAGACGAGAGAGCTTGAGAGTAGGAGGTCTTGAGAAGAGCGGAGAGGATGATTTGGGTGATATTTGGAGACAAGATTGGTGATGTAGCTCGGGGCAGAGTTGTGAATGGCTTTGTATATTGTGGTTAGTATTTTGAATTGAATTCGCTGGGTGATTGGGAGCCAGTGTAGGGATTGGAGGAGAGGGTCGGCAGACACTGAGCGGTTGGTAAGGAGGATAAGTCTGGTAGCAGCATTCATGATAGACTGAAGAGGGGATAGCCTATGGAGAGGCAGGCCAATGAGAAGGGAGTTGCAATAGTCAAGGCGAGTGATAACATTGGAGTGAATGAGGAGCTTGGTGGTTTCATTTGTTAAAAAGGGGCGAATTTTAGAGATGTTACGGAGGTGAATTCCACAAACTTTTTACAACGATTAGATTTGAGGCTTTACTTACCTGGTCTTCTGCTCTGCATCAGCTGCAGGGGAGGTGAAGTGAAGTGAAGTGTAGTTTGATTTTTTTTTTTTTTGCCTTGAATTCTACTCCTAACTGGTATAATTTTGCAAATATCAATTATAGGAATACTTTTTAATGGCAAATTTAACAAACGGAAAGGAAGAAAATAGTCCATTGTAAGATTTTAAGGGTATGCAAACTCCTAACTTTGTTTTTGAATAAAGTGAGGAAGAGTCAACATTTATGTCTTGTTTTGCTTTTCCTTCATGTCCTGTTCCTCTAAAAGAACTATACAAAAAAAATACAGAAAAAAGTTATATACACAAAGATGACCAAAAAAACCTTACCAAGGTATCAACTGTTCTTGCTTTATCAAAAATGAAATGAAACTTTTGGTCTAAACTTGGGCATTAGGTGGTAATACAGTAAACTTCATTGGCAATAAACAATGCATGGATTTGCCAAGCACAGTAACCCAAAGCAATAATTGCTATCACTGGATGGAGAAGCATGGCATCTAGTGCCCAATTGCATCCTGTAGTTTGAATACTTCCCTGGTGAGGTCAATGGAATGGTGCCGCTTCAATGTTAGATGGATAATTATAGCCTGAGTGAAGTGCTACAATGCTTGAGAAATGTGAAAATGCATACTTTTAAGCACAGGGCATGCTGTCAGTTCATGACATATGTCAAACCCCTGAAGAAAGAGGTATGACCTGCCAAACACCATAGTGACAGAACCTCCATCCCTAGTGTGTGTGTGTGTATATATATATATATATATATATATATATATATATATATATATATATATATATATATATATAGAGAACAGGAAAGGAAATTGGTGGGACTTTATATGGGGAGCGTTACTGTTACAGATATTGCATAGATAATTTGTATATAAATATTTTATTAATGAAATGCAAATACATTGATAAATTCAATAATGAAATACATATTATAGTCATAACAGTGGTACACCAATATGCAACAGAGCTGCTATAAAAACAAGGGAAGATACACATTGTTTATTACATGGTACTAGATAAACTGATTATATAGAGGTGTGTATATATGGGCCAGTAAGTCTGTAATGAGCCAGACATGGCTGAGCACCCCATGGAAACTTGACGCGTTATGGCTTATGCCATTCATCAGGAGTTAGGTACAGAAATTAACTGTAAATACAAATGGGTAGATAGTATTGGTTAATATGTTCTACCTCTAAGGGGAGAAAAAAACCTCATGGGGGGGAAAAGGGAGATACTCACATCTAGTGCCCAATTGCATCCTCTAGTTTGAATACTTCCCTGGTGAGGTCAATGGGATGGTGCAACTTCAATGTCAGATGGATAATTATAACCTAAGCGAAGTGCTACAAAGCTTGAGAAATGTGAAAATGCATACTTTGAAGCACAGGGCATGCTGTAAGTTAATGACGGATGTCAAAACCCTGCTAAGTGCCCCCCCCACCCCCACCCTGTCGCTGTGGAGAATGAATCTCTTTTTTACTGAACTATTACTCCTGATTGGTTGCTCCTACTGCCCTCTCCACCTTCTATTTTCCTTATTGAGAAAAAAAAGTGGCTCATGGCCCAGCATTTGCTAAGTAAAACCTTTTATAAGGATTTTAAAATATTTTTAAAAATATTTCAATACATCTGCTTAAGAGAAAAGTTGAATTATTTAATGTTTGTAAAGCTATTCTCATAAAAAAAAGCACTTGATTTATGATCATTGTAATTTACTGTTTTCCGTGCTTTGCCAGACATTTCCCCCCTGAGTAATCCTAAATTACAAGAGACAGATCTCAGTGATTTATAGTACCGCGGAAGCTAGTCAAAAAAGGGTATCCATCCTGCTTGTCTGTAGTAAACCTTCATTATTCTGGTATTAGCACTGAAAGGAAACCTTTGCATTTACATATATTATATGTTGATATAAAGCCAAAGCATTTCTTTTTCATTTTGGATCGAGAAATCTTCTATGAAATGGTAAAATCCCTGACAGTTTTTTTTTTTTTTTTTATGCTGTCTGTCCCATTCTGGAGATTACAGTTCATTTCCTGTCCTGTTGACATTACAGGAAGAGAGGAAATCTCTCCACAATGGAGCTAAACTACTTCTTGGCCCTCACCAGAACAAGCATCCCCATGTTATTATATAGCAACAACAGCAAAATAGATGGTACAGGTACAATACAATTCGAGACAAGTGGAGTATCGATAAGGTTTTCAAGAAACAAAAATCCAGTTATCTAGAGGTGTGATAGGCTTGTTTAGTTCTACCTCTGGGCGAGCTGCTGGTTAGGATGGAGCCTCTATTCTGTCCCTTTCTCCTCCTTAAACTCTGCCCCTCTAAAATACTAGGGCAAGTGTACAAAGCATGCAATAGTATTATCTTGTCCACGTCACCTGGTTTGGTTGGTAACAAAGTAAGCATAGAACAATAATTTTTACCAATACCTTCAATTACGCCATGCACTACAATGCCAGGCTTCTATCTTCCGGCTGCAATATAATCCCTCCACAATTTTGTCCATGGCTATATCTACATCCTGTAAAAGTGGGTCAATAGGAGACCTTTACTCCACCCTGCAGACTGCAGTTAGCGCCCAAATGCAGGTAAATGGCTTTATTTCCTGGCAAAGAGCCTTTGAATCACTGGTCGAAGAGGAGTGAACTCAGGCACAGGAGGTCATACCGAAGGTCTCTCTCTCATCCTCTTAGCGTCTGACTCAATTATTTATTTTACATCGGGTTCATTATACCCCACAAAAGCTGTTATGCTTGGGGAAAATCCATAACACCATTATGTCCTTGTTGTACCTTAGATAATGGTTCTCTTCATATGCTTTGGCGATGCCCCAAACTTCATCGTTATTGGGAAAAGGTGTTCACAACTTTAAAGGTTGTAGGGGACCCTAAATTTGCACTTCTTGGAATAGACCCAGAGGTAGTACTCCCAGTTGAGAAAGTAAGCATATAAATGGGTTAACAATGGGTGATTAGTGATAAGGACTAGGCATTGGATGACACTTGGTGTCTAGATCAGCATAAACAATAGCAAGGTCACCTAAAGTGCAGCAGTGAGCAGTAATAAAGCTTAATTTAATGAACGCAGGAAATGTACTGCCAAAGTGCACTAATGGGGACTATGCTAGGCCTAGACTGACTGGTTGTGTACTGTCTGTAGAAATGAAGAAAAGGGGAAAAGGTAACAAAGGGGACTTGCAACATGGTTTCACTGGAAGGGCAGTCCTTTATGCTGTTCTAATGCCGGCCACCGTTGGGGAGGCTTTTATAAAGCGTTGGTGCACTTAACAGCAGTTTCAATAAACCAACATGCTGTATAGGCGCAGTAAAGGTGCGGTCCTGCCTCCAGTAACTCAGTCCCTGCTAGTACAATAAGCCCCCCAAATCCCTGTGGTGTGGCGGCTGTGATTTCTGGCTGTAGAAAGGGGGCTCCCCTCAGTCTCTCCATAGAATGCCTCCATGGGTTAAGCAGTGGGAAGTAGAGAGTGAGACGATTCTGTGGTCTCCCCGTGGAAACAGTGCAGATGAAATTGCTGGTGTCTGTGCTGCCTTGGGTGTCTCCAGTGGTCTGACCTGTCAGCATGTAGCAGATGTGCTCTCATCACTTCCCTTGGCGCCAAGAGGATGTAGCTAGCTATACAGTCTCAGTAAAGCAGCCCCACTGCTCCTCCTTGCCCCAGTGTCTCTTTTAAATTATTTTAAAGTGTCCATAAGCCCCACAATAGGGCTTACTTTCTGGACTTAAAATCCCATGATCCTCAGTGGTCTGCATAGGATTCCATAGGCTTTTCTGGCTATAGTTCGGCTATAGATAGTGCAACATGACATTCAGCATAACAGCAGAAAGTAAAAGTAAATGGATTGTAAGGAGGGAGATGTTTTCCTCCTTCATTTTTCTGTAGTCCAGCACCTGGCTACACTTGCCTGAAGAGATGAGTTTTGGGGGATCACCTAAAGGTAGACAGAGGTGGAGATAGCCATGCAGGTTAGGGTAGGGAGTTCGAGGGTAGAACGAGGCTGGAAATAAATGCAGTAACAAAAAATGCCAAAGGTGTGAATGGATGTGCTTTTACACTGATGCTTTCAAGCACCCACGCAAACCCGCACATGTATGATTGGCTCCCCTAAACAGCTCTAGGAATGCATGGTTGCACATGTTAACAGCAATGCACTAAAGCATTGGTGTATATCTGAATAAAAATGTATACTGTCATTCAGTTCTATGGCCAGCTGTATGCACCATCTGTGGCACCTAAGCCAGGAAAAAAACACCAGCATTTTACACTAATGCATGTTTTCTAGGTTTTTTTTTTGCCTATCACAGCCTGCGTGCGTGAGGCCTTTATTTTCCTCTTTCACCTCTCTTCCTGTCACACCATATTTTCGCAGCAGTCCCACAAGCGCACTTTTTTTGCAAAAAAATACACTATTTTGAATTTAAAATTAAGACAACAGTAAAGTTAGCCCAATTTTTTTTTTTATATTGGTAAAGATAATGTTACGCTGAGAAAATTGATACCCAACATGTCACGCTTCAAAATTGCGCCTGCTCGTGGAATGGTGACAAAATTTTACCCCTAAAAATCTCCATAGGCGATGTTTAAACATTTCTACAGGTTACCAGTTTTGAGTTTGAGGAGGTCTAGGGCTAGAATTTTTGCTCTCGCTCTAACGATCGTGGCGATACCTCACATGTGTGATATGAACACAGTTTTCATATGCGGGCGCTACTTGCGTATATGCATCCCTTGTAATAGAAAAAAAGCATGACAGGGCCTCAAAAAGACCTCAGATCTCATTTACACAAAAATGCAATAAAAAAAAGTCACTTGGAAAAAAAAAAAAGCGGGGGCCATCATAACCCTGGTATTCAGCATCAAAGTACTGACGTATGGGTACGTTGTTTAGCGCAAAGTGATTAAAGTGTTACTAAACCCAGTAATATGAAAATAGTTCATCTGCCCCCCCACAGTGTGGACAAGTTGAGGACTACATCTAAAGCAACGTTGTTTTTTTTTTTTTTTTTTTTTTTTTACATTTTCCAATGGAAAAATATCAGGCTTTGATGTATTAAAACCCAGAATACACAATTTATAGAACATTCTTTGAGGAAGCTCCCATGCTTTGGGTGGCAACAGATACAACCACACAAGTTTCTGGGAAGTGGCGATCAGTTTATTAGTGTAGCGGCAGTAAACCCCCATACCTTTTCATCGGCGTTCAGTGACAGCATTTATTACCTTGAACTTTTTTGTATTTAATGGCTGCCATAAATACCCCTTCTTCCCTTTTTATATGTACAATAGCAACAATAAATACCCCCCTTCCTAATAATGTGCAGTGGTGGAAATAAGTACCTCCCCCCCAAATAGTTTGCAATGGCAACAAGAAATATTTTTCTTTTCATTGGTGTTCAGTGCAAAAAATAAAGAAAAAACCTCCATTGGTGTCATCCAACACCATATACAGCCCTTAATCCACAACATTAACCCAACATCACCGGTATGATTGGAAAATAGTAATAATATTGACCTAACAAGTAGGATATATGTTAATACCTCAGGTGTTCCATTGGCCTACCTCTAGCAACTAGGAATGGTCACTGTAAAAGTAATGAAACAGTGGTTCTCTTCTGGTAGGGTCACTGTGGTGCATCAGTGGCATTGTCAAAAGTTGCTCTGCCCTCTTGTCATATATAGGGTTAGATTTGGTGGATCCATGGCATAGGCATGTCCCTGGTTTTATATTTTGAAATATGTTGACTATCAGATAAGGGTTCTTTATTGATGAGAGGCAGTGGCATTTGCAGTGATGACATTACATGAAGTAAACAGTTGGACTGTGCAATTTAAAGTTGAATTCTGGACTATACAAATATTGAGGCATGTATTGGTGTCCTTTGTGTATTTCTTTCAGATATGCGTAGTAATTCGGCATGGAACAACTCCTGCCACTTTTCAGTAATTTCTTGTAATAATGACTGGTCACGTTGCATTTTAGTGTCGTGGTTGTGTCTCTGCCCCCCTGTAATTTTCTGCAGGCATCTTTGAGTGTGTGGTCCTGTCTACAGCTTTTTTTTTTTCATGTCTGCACAAGCTATGTGGTCAGCACTATGATGATTTGTCTTTTATGATATTTAGGTTTGCAAAGGCATTTGGTGCACACAAATTGTATTTATATAATTTGTGACTACTGATGAATTTATTTAGAGGAAAGTGTCTCTGGAATTATGTTTTAAAACTCCAGGCAGATATAAAAGATACACACAAGTTACTGCAGTTCTGTGTTCATTAGTAAATCACTAAGAATCTTTTTCAGTTTTCTTGCAGTTAAATATATAAACATTTTTTGCATCAAAATGTAATTCAAGCCAAAATCTCATGCCTTCATATGTTACTTTAAGGCTTGGTTCATACCTCTGAATGTGGCTGCGGGAATGGCAGCAATACCTGCAACAACCTGCAGTGAAAACAGGCTACTCTTTGAAAATGCTTGGGCTGCCATTCATTCTGAATGGCAGCCCCACACATGTAAAATTGCAGTGCAGGAACCGCAGGGAAATCGCATGGTCAAAACAATCCAATTTCCCTGCAGGCTGCGTTTTGAAAAAGGCGCATGTACCTTTTTCTGGGAGAAATGCAGGCATGGCAGTCGATTTAAATTAATGGGCTGCTGTGCCTGTGCAAATGCTGCCTGCACAGATGCGCAATTGCAAACCTAGGGTAAAGGAAAGAAGTGTGGAGGCTAGGTTTGGACTTGTGGCTAGGCATGGCCTGTAGAGGCAACAGTGTCCTTCCCAAGTTATTGGCAAAGGTGGGAAACTTGCTTCAACATGCAAATGTTACTGCTGCAAAGCTCGCTAAAGCAAGGCCCAAGCACATTTAGTTAGGTGGTTGAAAAGGCCGAAGGGTTGTTTACCTTATTGCTTTCTCTGCATTAAGGTAAAAAAACCTTCTGTGATCAGCAGAAGGGTTTTTTTTTTTTTTTTTTATTTGTGTACCTTTTTAGAATCACTTTACGGCGATTTCCGCAGTCATTGGGGTTTATTTACTAAAGCTGGAGAGTGCAGCATAAGCCTCACTTCTGCATAGAAACCAATCGGCTCCCAGATTTTATTGCTAAAACTTAATTGATCAAGCTGAGGTTAGAAGCTGATTTTTTTCTATGCAGAAGTGAGCCTGATTTTGCACTCTAGCTATAATAAACCCCATTGTCTTATATTATAAAGCGAGTATGATTTATGATGTGCAGCTGATTGTTCAATTTTACTAAAATGCTTAAGGCCCCTTTCACACGGGACGGATCCGTGTTGATCCGCCCCGTGTTTATCCACTGCTCAGCGGGGATCGCTCCGTTTTCCCCAGCTGAGCAGGCAGATGACAGGGCGGGACCCGCACACTGTGCAGGGACCGCCCTGTCAGATCTCCGCTCTCCCCTATGGTGGAACATGGACCGTCTGTCCGTGTTCCTCCGATCCGCTCTGCAGACGGATAGAAAAATAGGATTTTCTTCCGTCCGCAGAATCGGACGAGAGCGGAGCCGGACAACATCGGGTGTTAGCGGATGTACATCCGCTGACACCCGCTATCCCATAGGGATGCATGTATGTCCGTATTTCATCCGAAAACGGATGGATGAAATACGGACATACTGTCCGCATGTGTGAAAGGGGCCTTAGGCCCCTTTCACACGGGACGGATCCGTGTTGATCCGCCCCGTGTTTATCCGCTGCTCAGCGGGGATCGCTCCGTTTTCCCCAGCTGAGCAGGCAGATGACAGGGTGGGACCCGCACACTGTGCAGGGACCGCCCTGTCAGATCTCCGCTCTCCCCTATGGGGGATCGGAGGAACACGGACCGTCTGTCCGTGTTCATCCGATCCGCTCTGCAGACGGATAGAAAAATAGGATTTTCTTCCGTCCGCAGAATCGGACGAGAGCGGAGCCGGACAACATCGGGTGTTAGTGGATGTACATCCGCTGACACCCGCTATCCCATAGGGATGCATGTATGTCCGTATTTCATCCGAAAGGGGCCTAAAGTGCATCTTAACCAAAACTTGTCTTATAGATTTGGATAGATCAGGAAATGCTGTAGAATCCTTGTTATGTATATATTGCCGGTTTTGTTTCTGATGCAGAGATTTACCCTCTTTCTTAATCCGGGTGACCATTATTGGTGGGACAGAAAGTGATCGAAAATCTAATGTTGGAAGATCATTGCTGTGGAAAGGACTTGATGGCAATGGGGAGAAGATTTCTATACTTAAAGTGAAGTTGTGTCCATAGTGCTGCACTGCAAAGAAAAAAATTAAATAAACTTTAATATTTTAAATTTGGGAATTGAGGAGAAAGCTCCCAAGTGGAACAAAGAAAGCAAAAAAAAAAAAAAACAGGCTTGGACTCTAACCATTCCGTGCTTTAGCAAAATCTAAAGTAAAAGAGAAAACATTTTTTGTCTAGAGATTCATTTTAAAAGGATGGAGTACATTAATGTATATAGTTAAAAAGCTGGCAGAACCCCAGTTAGCATTAATCAGATGGAGGTCATTAGTCCGTAGAATAGTACTCTGGACGCACCAAAGTTAAACATTCCATCTGTGAACCAGAATTTTTACTAATAAGTAAACACTGTTATCTTGATCTTTCCTGTTAAAGTCAACTCAAAACATTGTTTTACCACTATACCATTTAGCTGAATTTTATAATAACCTACCTGGAAAGAGCCTTGTTGTAATCCTTCTAGACAGATAAATGTAATGAAGGAAATGTGGTAAGGCACACATGGTTTTTAAACCTAATTTGAGATGTACAGAAATTTAATACTTAAGGCTGGCCATACATGTTCAATTATCTTTTACTGTACAATTTTCGTTTTAGATTTACCTTAAATGATGTAGTGCAAGGGCCTAAATATACAGATAACAATCAGCGCAAACAATTGTAACCAATCCCTAAGTTGCAAGCTGAACACTACAGGTAATCACATATGCCTGAAAACATAACTGAAAAAAAGGAGGGTAAGTGCAGCGCAATATAAATTCTCCTATAGGCAATCTGGGCCAGTCCACTAATAATATTCAGCGATATAGAAAATAATCTTGCAAGCAGTATCCTGTTGCGCTTACCGAAGGAAGTGGACCCCTGCACAGCAGGGGTCAAACTCAGCTGCATCCCCTGAGGGATGATGTTACTCCTTAGAGATGTCACTGGAGATGCACACTGCAGTTGAAGGATCCAAATATCCAAAGGAATGAGCCAGCCATCCAACACAGATAACCCCAGGGATGTGAAATGCAAAATTCCAATGAAGACCACTCCCAATGTAGAAAAAAATGAAGAAACTCTTCTAAGAGTAATCCATTTAATGGTAAAAAATGCAGTCAAATATTATAAAAAACAGATGCTCATCAGCGTTGTAGGTATCAAAGTTTAAAAAGTCAGACTGCAATGCAGTACCGACACACAGTCCGGCAGCGGGTGACGTCCGCAATGTAGCTCCTCCCCCCGTATGCGGCGTTACGTCCTATTGGACTCCGTCAATGAGGTGTACAGCAGACTTTTTTTCCCAAAAGTCCGACGGACCTAGGAATAAAACATGTTTCAAATCTTTCCGACGGACTCGAGTCCGGTCGAAAAATCCACTCGTCTGTATGCTAGTCCGTCGGACTAAAACACATGCTAGGGCAGCTATTGGTTACTGGCTATCAACTTCCTTATTTTAGTCCGGTCGTACCTCATCACGTACGAATCCGTCGGACTTTGGTGTGATCGTGTGTGTCCAAGTCCGTTCGTTTGAAAGTCCGGTGGACCTACGCTGCAAAGTCCTTTGGAAAGACTGTCGAAACTAGTCCGTCAAAGTCTGCTCGTGTGGACGCGGCATAAAGCTTCATGTTTTTTTGTTTTGTTTTTTTTAATAACAAACATATCATACTTACCTCCACTGTGCAGCTTGTTTTGCACAGTGCAGTCCGGAACATCCTCTTATGGGGTTCCTTGGTGGCTCTCGCAACTCCTCCCGGCATTAGATAACCCCCTGGGAGAGGCACTCTCCCGGGGGGGTTACTTTGCGGGTGCACTCCCAAGTCATTCATTGGACATCCATAGAAGCTGAATATATGACTCCGCCCCGCCCCCGACACTCGGGTCATTGGATTTGATTGACGCTAGCGGGAGCCAATGGCTGCGCTGCTATCAATCCATCCAATCAGGACCCTAGACACCGGCTTTTGCTGGTGTGCACGTCCCCAGGACGAGATGAAGGGGGTACAGGTAAGTAAAACGGGGGGCTCAGGGGGGCTGCAGCATTACAGGAGGTTTCTCACCTCAATGCATGGAATGCATAGAGGTGAAAAACATTGAAGGTTTACAACCCCTTTCATTCTTTAGAGCTTGATGTCTGGCCATAGTAGAACAGCTGAAACCATTACTTTTACTTTTCAGATCTATCATTCAGTTATCCTGGGCTAATTAGGGGGGGGGGGGGGGGGTGTGTGTGTGGTTTTTAAATTTTTTTTTTTTTTTTATGCTTCGAAAAACTTTGGCTCTGGTGATAATTGGCCAGAGTTATTGGAAATTAGACTCTTTCTATGAACATATGAAATAAGGCATATGAAATATATATAATTTGGTTTTTAGAAAGACCTTTCTCCCCCTGAGGGCATAGCCTTTCTTTATTCATCTCTACTGTAAGCGATGAATTGCATGCATGATTTTTATTCCCCTAGCTTTCCCGCTGCAAATCTTCAGTGCTGGCATAGTCTTGTCCACATTCAGCCCCTGTGCTTGGTCATTTGGCCTGAAGTCACATGACCAAATGCATGGGGAAATGTAACTGCACCTGCTGTACTACTACACTCTGCTGTCCTGACCTGAAAATCTCAGTGCTTTTCTCTCAATGACTTCTACTATATTGTAAGCGCCTGGAGAAAAGACTAATACCATTTTATTACAGTCTTGTTTTTACTACTGTATATTAGAGCTGCACGATTAATCGTTAAAGAATCAAGATCGTGATCCTCCCCCCTTCTGATCTTAAAAAAGCATTTCCTCGATTCAGTGCAGAGAGGTCTCTGCTCAAGCCGACAGCTGTAAAAAAAAAAAACACAAAAAAACAGGCAGCCTTCCAAGTTTATCACAACATCACTAAAGAGAAACATTGTAAAATATAGTTTTTAGATCAAAGGGATGAACTTCTGTCTGTAAATAAAATCAACTTAACCACTTAAAGACTAAACCTTTTTCGACACTTGTTACTTACACACTTCATCAGTATTTTTTGAATAGAACCCCCAAACAATATATGTATATATGTATGTGTGTGTGTGTGTGTGTGTGTGTGTGTATATATATATATATATATATATATATATATATATATATATATATATATATATATATATATATATATAATATATATTTAGCAGAGACCCTAGAGAATAAAATGGTGGTTGTTGCAATATTTTATGTCAAACTGTATTTGCGCAGCAGTCTTTCAAACGCAATTTTTTTGGGAAAAAATATACTTTAATGAATTAAGAAAAAGCAAACAGTAAAGTTAGCCCAATTTTTTTGTATAATGTGAAGGATGATGAGACATTGTGAGAATCGTGTAAGAATCGTGATCTTTATTCTAAGCAAAAAAATTTTGATTCTCATTTTAGCCAGAATCGTGCAGCTCTGTCTACATGATGATGGTACTGGCAAGCAAATTGCTGTTGAAAGGCAGCCCTATATAACCCTCCCTCTACCCAACTGGCCTTCCTTTTTTGTTTTCAGTTTTTTTTTTTTCAGTGATTTCACAAAAGAATTCCACACCGCTGCTCGAGCTTGTCACTACATAGCAAAGCTGTACTCTTACCCTGATTGACGAAAGATTGCAGGACCTCTGGGAAAATCCAGTCTGAAGCCTTGTGTAGAGCGTAAGGCTGATTGGGCTGAAAAAACAAGTTCTACCTTACAGTTGGGAACCACATTTTAAAGTTCATACCACTGACTTTACCACAGTAAGTCAAGGCTGACTAAACTAAGCACAGACATCATCCACTCTATGCTTTTTCTTACACTGTGCTTCTTCTTCAGCCATTCTACTAGGACCACTGCTGCTCCTGCTTTTGAAACTTCATACAGATTATCAGATCTCTGGTCTGTTCCACTTCCTGCCTACAGTGACTTTGCTCACCTCTGGCCACCAATGGCCCTCATTAGCACCAACTACTAGGGTTTTTGAGTATGCAGGGCCTTGCCTCACTGTGGGCCTATAGTTGATTTTCACCATGCAGTGAAGCATGTCTTATTGGGAGAGATCAAGCCGCCTCCTCTCTGTCCACTTTGGACTTTATGCTTGCAGCAGCTCTAAGCACACTCCTACACTATCCCACATAGTCTAGTTCTGGCCTATCTGAGCCTCCAATGCACACCATGTCCAATGCCCCTGATTCAAAGTCCTCACAGTCTACCCCTAGAGAGGCTGTTTTTGGTCATTTACGGGTACTTATTTAGTTTGCCATTGTAAAATGGGAAATTAGAGATCCCTCTATTATATAGGGAATAAAGATTATCGCAATATAAAAGAAAAAGCTGCGCTATCAAGTAAAACAAACTGAAACTGAAAACAACTACAGCTGCTAGCACACAACAAACCAAGTCCCAAATGATGTGAAAATAAAGTGCAGCGCTAACCTATATGTGGAAAAGTAAACTACTGTGTAACTTTATATATCTGTAATCAAGTGGCAAAGGGCAAAAATACAATAGCATACTGCGTATGTACAAATTAATGTCTCTAGACAGTGTGACACACTCAAAAGTCAATAAACAGTGAAAACAGGAGGTCTTCTCCCAAGCAAGGGAGTATCAGTGTCTCGGAGGGGCTATGGACACTCGTGTAGGAGGCGACCACAGGTTGCAATAACACTCCAATCTTCAAGAAAAAAGGTGGGTACTCTTACCAGATCCGTGGGACGCATCTGCCATATAGCAGTGCGTCAGTAAGGCAAAGGGGGTGGTCATCCAGGATATCCAACCAGATGATGTCTTCAGGGCCAGCTACCTCAGCTTCCCACATTGCTATTTTATGCTTTTTATCTGTTCGTGATCACCTACATTTTGTACTATTTTTTGGACTATTAAACCTCATTTTGATCTACACTATGTAGAGTCCCTTTTTCTTTTCCTCCATGGGCCCACCAAGAACCATCTGCTTCTGATCAATCTGTTCCAGTACCGGAGATCAGGTGTATTGGAGTTCCACTGCCTGTCCAGGACAACCACCCCTCCATTGGTGGTCGTGACCCTGAAGACATCATCTGGTTGGATATCCTGGATGACCACCACCTTTGCCTTACTGACGCACTGCTATATGGCAGATGCGTCCCACGGATCTGGTAAGAGTACCCACCTTTTTTCTTGAAGATTGGAGTGTTATTGCAACCTGTGGTCGCCTCCTACACGAGTGTCCATAGCCCCTCCGAGACACTGATACTCCCCTGCTTGGGAGAAGACCTCCTGTTTTCACTGTTTGACTTTTGAGTGTGTCACACTGTCTAGAGACATTAATTTGTACATTCGCAGTATGCTATTGTATTTTTGCCCTTTGTCACTTGATTACAGATATATAAAGTTACACAGTAGTTTACTTTTCCACATATAGGTTAGCGCTGCACTTTATTTTCACACAATAAAGATTATCGGAATCCTTTAATAAAAAGACCTAAAATCCCATCTGAATATTTTAAATGTATTTATTATTGCTACTCTGTACATAGTACTGTACATGTTTTTCTCATGAACCATTATTGCTTGGAATATTTGTCCCTTAGGGATATTTACAATAGAACCCAGGCCCTAGATGTTGTTCATTTTAGCCCTGTTGTGGTTATACAGATTAGATTGATGAAATTGTGACCAGAACAAACCATTTCTACTGGAAATAAACATATTTCATTTAGCTGGACTTTTCTATTCCATTGCAGTAGTATACTCGTTCTTCACTGGTCTACTTGTTTTCTAGAGTTGCTCTTTGCATTAGCATTTGAAAGGCCTGTCTGCCAAATTGTTTTGGGTTATTGAATCCTGTATCAATGTAACAACCAGAAAGGGGACATTTTAAAAACTGAATTGGGCATTGGTAGCCGTCTTTTCCTGTACAAATTTTCTTGAACGTGAGGCTAATAATGTCCATTACAGCAAGATATTTTTGGCTTTTTATAGGGGTAATGTATGCGAGTTGAGCCTCTTGCTGCAAAATTCTGTGTTGTGCATTTCCTCCATTAGGGTGTGCATGTATGAGGCTGCAAATGGCTCATAGAAAGGGTGCTACTGGGAATTAAGAAACACCTTGGTAACTATTTCACAGCATTAGGTTCAGGGTTATCCATAAAATTGGTAGGGATTTATTTAACAAGCCGTACAGCCTACATTCCCTCAGCAGGTAGACAGAGCCTGCAAAATGAGTTTAAATACAAGAGTTTGGTTTCCATAAGGAGGGCATGTCTTTCGCTATGCAGTTGTGTGTTATACAAGGCTAGCCTCACTGTAGATTTTCTTTGAAACAGAACATGCACAAAAGTTTGAAAGCATTTGTAATAACTTCTTGTGTTTTGACATCTAGGTGATTTAGCCTCTATGCAAGCCTTTGAAACTTTTGCTGGCTGCGTCAAATGTCTATACATCCCTATATTCTTCTCCTGGCAGAAAGGATCTCTGTTCTTTAAACACAAGTGGAAATAGCATGTCCCTTTGTACATGTTCCCAATACATCTGAGACTAAATTACTTCAAATGGCCGATCATGTAAAGAATACACAAAGTCATTTTAAAACCTGCACTTTAAGCCCATGATATGAATAATTCACGTTTAGGTTCTTGCTATTTAAAAATTCCACTTCTGCTTTTCATTAGGGCTAAATGTCTTCGAAAGGATTCATTCTGACCTATTACATTTTTATGCCATTTTATGGCTCGGCACTGTGTGCTTGAAACTGGTATGCAGAACTAAAGTATTATATTCATTTCATGTCTCTTCAGAATTACTTGTACATTAACCAGTGCTGCTTTTGCTAAAACACACTTTACCCTGGGTTTGTATTTGGGTTTTATTTTAAAAATCTCATGAAAATTGTTTTTTTGGATATTTTGATGTTTTTTGTGTTGTATAATGCACTGTATATATTGGCATATACATTGACATAATTGCAATTTCAGGTTTAAGCATTTTAGAATGGATTTTTAATAAATTCTATAAAATTTCAAATTTATCCAAATCATTTAGTTTTGAGAAATATCTGAAAGATGAGCAACATCTATCAAATTGAGAATACATAATTGGTCAAACAAACATTCTGACTTGCTGAAATTTTGTCTTTTTTTAATTGACCAGATTCACACTTATGTTAGAATGATGTAGAAATGTAAACATATGACACAGTTATTGTAATTTTGTCATTGTTGGGGTTAGTAGTTGGTCTTTCTTTCTTTCTTTCTTTCTTTCTTTCTTTCTTTCTTTCTTTCTTTCTTTCTTTCTTTCTTTCTTTCTTTCTTTCTTTCTTTCTTTCTTTCTTTCTTTCTTTCTTTCTTTCTTTCTTTCTTTCTTTCTTTCTTTCTTTCTTTCTTTCTTTCTTTCTTTCGTTTCGGTTTGCTTTACTTTTTTTTTTTTTTTTTGCCTTTTTTAATGATTTATTCTGTTTATGTTCAGTTGTCAGATCATGTTTAGACCATGCTGAAGAGGTGTAGAGTCTTGCTCGTATATAAGCTGTGTGGAATTGGGCATAAGCAAATTAAAACTATTAAGGGGCTCTATGTTGTTGAGCCACAGGCTCTTGTTCATAACCTGTTCAATCATCCACAGAAACCACTACAATCAGTGTACATTTTATTAATATATACATATACAAGCTGTTCCCAATCTGGTGTTATAAACACATTTTTACAGTTGTTGGAATATACTTCTAAACTCCATTTTTAAAACTGGGAATGGACTATTTTTTTGTAGGAATTTGAAGCGGCTTAACCGCAACCTCAGTTACCCTTAACATAGCTACTACATTGGTTTTATTTTACTTTGTGTGTATGTGTATATAGGGGTTTGTGTGTGTGTCATATTTTGCTGCGTGCTTTGAGGCATGAGTGTCTAACTGAAATTGTGCCATAGACTTTTAAGTTTCCTACTCTAAAATTCAATAATTGGGTACATTTGGTTAATCAAGTTTATGTGTAGTCAATACTTTTTTATCGACTAGAGAAAGGTTAAAAACTTTTTTTTTTTAATGCTTTGTGTCCTGCTAGGGAGATTTCTCTCCACTTCCTGTCATGGGAACACAACAAAGTGAGAGAATCTCCCAAACCTTGTGGGAATTGCCATCATAGTTGTCGCAAGAATATTTGTCCCCTTGGAAGATTTCCCCTCACCTTTTGCTCTCGTACTGACTCTAAAATTTCGAATTTCACCTTGCCTCTCTGTGACAATGGTTAAAGTGGATGTAAACCCTCACAAATACCCAGTGAAGTGAACAGCCTCAGATGATACACAGAGACTAAACAAATCTCCCTACATAAGTTTTACATGTATATTTGCTGTCTTCATCTGTGTATATCCTTTAGAAAGTGCTCTTCCTGTTAACATTTTTCTCTTCCTGGTTAGCACTGGGAGTGGATTATTGGCATGCAGC
This sequence comes from Aquarana catesbeiana, assembly GCF_042186555.1. Taxonomy (NCBI): domain Eukaryota; kingdom Metazoa; phylum Chordata; class Amphibia; order Anura; family Ranidae; genus Aquarana; species Aquarana catesbeiana. The sequence continues at coordinate 111,397,448 of NC_133331.1, read as the reverse complement.
CAAGACAGCTGATTGGAGGAAAGGCACACACCCCCTCTCCTCATAGGCAAAGGGAGAAAGGAATGTGCAGAGGCCTGCTCTTAGACGGCAAGCTGACTGTTAATCTATTTATAGCAACCTCCCCTGACAAACACTTCTATCTACCGTCTCGGAGAACGTGTGAGAACTTAGGCTGATAACAGAGCTACGGAGGAGACAGCTACGGGACATAGTGCTTTGGAGAGAGATAAGAAAACACTTCAGATATATGTGCCCAGCTCAAATTTCATGAATCAGGTTTACATCCACTTTAATATGGATCATAGATCAATCTCACCAATGAGGGCACAAAAATAAAAAAAGGCAAATGATCAAACACTTCCACACTCTATCCAAAGTGAATAAATAAAAACAAATCCTATACATTTTAATGATCTTGTTGGGAACCTCAATCTGGCAATTTGGGATCGCGGGCAGAATTGGGACGATTCCAAATCGTGCTACAATAGTGGCAAAACGCACCACGTGTGTTTGGATGTCATTGATTTTTAATGGCACTTCAAATGCGGTGCAGTTTTGCCACCAGAAAAATCTTGTTTACCAAAAGAAGCTCCCGGTTCCCAAATCGCCAGATGTGAACATGGCCTAAGAATAGTGTTTACTCTGCAATTGCTGACCTCTTTGAGAAATTCTAGCTCTCTTGCTGTATCTGGTTATAAGTCTTTGAGTCGCCGTGTCAGCGTGCAGCTAGCATTAACAAGTAATTCTCCTCATCTGTCTCTGACACAGATGTATTAAAACCATTAGTTTACCATGAAAGCCACAGAGTTAGCATTTTTAAAACTAGATTTCAAGTTTTACTGAAAGCTGTTTGTAATTGCTGTAGGCTATTCTGTATTATTAAATATTTTCAGTCAACACCAACTAATTTCTTTGCCCACAGCCTCTTAATTGCAATTTATTTTATTTGTAGATCCCCACATTAAAGTATCTGGCAAGAGAGAGAATGTAAAAGAAGCAAAGGAACGAATAATGTCTGTTTTGGATACAAAGGTAAGGTAAAGTGATTGTAAAGCTTACTTTTTTATTTTATTTTATTTTTTTTAAAGCAGAGCTCAACCCAAAAGAGGAAGCTCCACTTGTTTGCTTCCTCCACCCCCCCCCCCCCCACACCTCCTTTCTGCTGCCACATTTGGCACCTTGGAGGGAGGAGCAGGCACCTTTTTTTTTTTAACAGGTACCCATCCCTACTTCCAGGAGACCTCGCTGTGGCGAGTTCCCCCAAAGGTTTGGCCCCCTCCTCCTTCCACCGTCGCTGGGCCATTCAGAAAGCGCAGTGTGCTACGTGCACCAATGACACTACCAAACTTCTAATTCACTCCCTGGTTATCTCTTGCCTTGACTAATGCTACTCACTCCTCATTGGATTACCTTTACATACACTATCCTCCCTTCAGTCCATAATGAATGCTGCTGCAAGTCTCATCCACCTTACCAACCATTCAGTGTCCTCCACCCCTCTCTAACAATCCCTCCACTGGCTTCCACTCACCCAACGAATAAAATTCAAAGTACTAACCATAATTTACAAAGCCACCCACAACTCTTCCCCCAGCTACATCACAAACCTAGTCTCAAAATACCAACCAAGCCTCTCTCTTCGGTCCTCCAAAGACCTCCTGCTCTGTAGCTCCCTTGTCACCTCCTCCCATGCTCACCTCCAGGATTTCTCTAGAGCTTCTTCCTTCCTTTGGAACACCCTACCCCAATTTGTCCGACTGTCCCCTAATCAATCCATCTTTAGATGATCCATGAAAACCTTTCTCTTTAAAGAAGCTTATCCTGCTTCTAACTAATACACTGTTTTACTTTCTCCATCAACTCATCCCCCACAGCTATTACCTTTTTTGTATCAATTCACCCTCCCTCCTAGATTGTAAGCTCTAACAAGGAGGGTCCTCTGATTCCTCTTGTACCAAATTGTACTGTAACTGTAATGTCTGCCTTCATTTTGTTAATCGCTACGCAAACTGTTGGCGCTATATGAACAACAGAAAGGAGAAAGAAACGGGACTTTGTGTGAGGCATGTCACTGAATGGATACCTTATCGTTCATAAAATTATTTATTAACAAATCACGTTATACAGTGTGTCAATCTGTAATACAGGGTACAATGTACTATGATACACTTGTATGAATGTATAATTGTTATACAAAATAAAATACAATACAACATAATTAGCATTACAGTTACATAAAAACACTCATCCATTCATGAAAATTCAACGAACGTGATCGATTACTCATGATGAGCCAAACTTGTCTAGTCATCAGTTCGATGTAACTCGACGCACGTTTCATGGCTCATGCCAATCTTTAGGAGTAAAATGCTCTGAAATTAAATCCGTAATATCTATAAATATAGGATATCCTTTAAGTGGAGAAAAATCTCTCAGCATAAAGGTGTGTAAGTTACAATACGGCCCAATGGTGTCCAAAGGAAGACTGGACTGGGATGATCATCTCCCCCGGGGCTGAGGTGAGGAGTCCCATCCAGACCAGAGACAGCAGCCAGGTGAAGACCAGGCGACCATGTCACGACCATGTGAATCTGGTGTATGCTTAACAGTCCACACTGCTCTGCATGGGTATAAAAGTGAAACCATGTGTGAAGTAATTAAGTATTAATAGGATGAGCCTATACCTGTGAGTAAATGAAGTGATGAATGGTGATGATTGCTGTGATGATATGAAGCGTGTTAGCTATAAAAAAAAAACTACAAAGAAATTATGTATGCATGTACCTGCAAAGAATGGAACAAACAACAAAACCACCATGTAATGGTGGACTGTGTGATGTAGAACTAAAATGAACCCAAAAAGAAAATGTTGTAGTGACTGTGAGTCAGACTCAATTACCTTGTGTGTGGTTCTGTGGCCATAGGCTTGCCTGGTGATGAATGATCCTGCTTGTGCGAATGGTCCATGTGAAATAGTCAGCTGGCCAGCCTGAGCAGCTTATATCCCCAGCAAGGGGCAGGTCCCCACCAACACCATGAGCCCCAATTGGATGGAAAGAGGGAATCTGCTCAATGCTCAGGCATGTTAATGCACTGAGCAGGGCATCCAATCATGATGCCGATGCATAGTAGGCAATCCCCCGCCCCCAACCTGTTGCCGCTATATAAATCCTGTATAATAATGTGCAGTAGGGGATCAGCTGCAGTGTTAATTTTGTCGACTAAAACCGACTAAAACATTTTAGTCAACTAACTTACTAAATACTACTAAAACTAAAACAACTGAGATGACTAAAATATGACTAAAACTAAAATGGCATTTTAGTCAAGACTAAATTGGGACTAAAACTAAAATGGCATTTTAGTCAAAAGACTAAAACTAAATTGAAATTTGATGTCAAAATTAACACTGGTCTGTAGTGCATGTTCATACCTCAATAACATAAATAATAACGTATTCAATTTTTCACTCCAGCAGTATATAATGAGTTTGGAAATTGTAGAGAAATGCTTAAATAATGCATTATAATTTAACTACACCCTTTAGATTTTAGATGACTAAAATGAGTTTTAGTTGACTAAAATGTGGGGCATTTTAGTCAACTAAAATGTCCTAAAGATTTAGTCGACTAAATTCAACTAAAACTATTACAGAAGACTAAAATGGGACTAAAATGCCATTTTAGTCCTAAGACTAAAACTAAATTGAGATTTGCTGCCAAAATTAACACTGATCAGCTGTACTGGCCTCCCATACAAGTGATGGCGGCAGCAGCACCCGAAACCTGTTTGAAAAATCGTCTGGGGTGCCAACATTGTGGGATCCCTGGACAGGTAAGTGTCCTAATATTAAAAGTCAGCAGCTACAGTATTTGTAGCTGCTGACTTTTATTTATTTTTTTTTTGGGGGGGGGGGGGGGGGTGGAGCTCCGCTTTAAATAAACATCTTATACTTGCCTGCTCTGTTCCAGGTATTGCACAGAGCGGCTCTGAACCTCCTCCTCTTGGGTCCACCACCAGTGTTCTGGGCTCCGCCTCTTCTCAGTGCACCATCATAGGATGCCACTTGCTCCCAAGGTGGGCTGTGTGTGTCTACTGACACACGCAGAATGGCTCAGCACTGCTCTCTGCTCACAGAATTTGACAGCAGCAGGAGCCAATGGCTCCGGCTGCTGCCTCTGTAAGCAGAGAAAGAAAGAGGAGAGCCACTGCACAGGGGCACAGCACTGGATCAGGATTGTTAAAATGCATGTGTATATATTGGTTTTCCATATATTTTGATAACTGTTTCTAAACTAAATATTATCATTGTAGCTTCCTGGAGTTTGTACTAATCTCCTATTCTATGAAAAACTATGAAAGTAGTTTTCTAAAAAAAAAAAATAAAAAAAAAATTACAATTGATTCTCGATTTGTATCTTTTTGCTTTCAGAGCTCAAAAGTGTAAGCTTAAATTTACACAAAAACATACAAATTGTCAGATACACTCTTCACCCCCCCCCTCCCCCCCCCCCCTCCACCTCCCCCCCCCCCTCCACCTCCCCCCCCCCCCCCTCCACCTGCATGGCTCAATCCCAAGTTTCAATTGGAGACATCATTGCTGAAAGAAGACCACTAATGCTGTGCTGTTTTTAGAAAACCCTCAGGGCCCGTCCACTCCAAAATATGGTGCTGGAAACTTGTGTTCTGTCCGCATTTTGAGCATCGCATTCAAAACACATTGCAGTTCATGCACTACTTTTAGTGCGGTTTGGCGTGATTTCATCCCATTTAAATGAATGGACTGAAATCGCATTGCACAGGAACACACAAGCGCATTCCTGTGCACTTCATGGTGTGAACTAGCCCTCAGTGTATTTGAAAACATTCCTCACAGAATAACCTTTATAATTTTTATACAATCTTTGCTCTTGCAAATAAACATTTAATTATCAGTTTAAAAACGTAAACTTAAAGACCGACAGAAAAATAATATAGACTCGCCCCACCAAACTGTTTGCAGTGAAGTGGTTTATACTATTCATTAGGTTAGTTACGTCTCAGAATTTTAATTAAAAAAAAAAGTGTCACCCATATAGTTTTTGATTTGGATGTTACCTCACTGTATTGTGTAACTGCAGTGTCTTTATTGTTTAGTAATCCAAGGAATCCTTTAACTAAAACTTTAAATTTAAGGTTTATAGCATTAACATGTATGTGGTATATACATTAAACTCTTAATTATACATGTATGTGTTTTTAAAACCAGAATTATGCCTGTCGAGGTGTTAACAGAAACAGGTTGGCCATTTTATTTATTTAATACAGGTATTTATATAGTGCTGACAATTTACCCAGTTTACATCAGTCACGGCTCTCGAGGCGCTTACACTCTAATGCCCTGTACACACGGTCGGATTTTCCGATGGAAAATGTGTGATAGGACCTTGTTGTCGGAAATTCTGACCATGTGTAGGCTCCATCACACATTTTCCATCGGATTTTCCGACACACAAAGTTTGAGAGCAGGATATAAAATTTTCCGACAACAACGTTGTCGGAAACTCCGATTGTGTGTACACAAATCCGATGGACAAAGTGCCATGCATGCTCAGAATAAATAAAGAGATGAAAGCTATTGGCCACTGCCCCGTTTATAGTCCTGATGTACGTGTTTTACGTCACCGCGTTTAGAAAAATCGGATTTTCCAACAACTTTGTGTGACCGTGTGTATGCAAGACAAGTTTGAGCCAACATCCTAGGATTTTGTTGTCGGAATGTCCGAACAAAGTCCGACCGTGTGTACGGGGCATAAGATGCTGGTCTTAAATACAAATACTAGGATTAGTTTAGACAGGAGCATATTAACCTACTAGCATGTCTTTGGATTTTGGGAGGAAACCAGCATACCTAGAGGAAAGTCATGCAAGCACAGGGAGAACATGCAGATCGTGTCCTCACTACAGGATTCAAAGCGGGGCTCTACTGTTGCAAGTTTTATGATTAGAATTTGCATGTGCCATAGCTATGTATGGCAAAAGCCATGATCCCCAGAGCTCATGTCTGTCCTGGGACAGATAGACAATCTAAAATGCCAACATAAAAGCTTCCCTTGGTTTTAGTATGTAGGCAAACAGAGCTTTTGTATCCCTATGCTGTTTAACATTGCTGCCAGCAGAAGACTAAGGCAAGGGGAGACCCTAGATGTTGGCCTAGAGGGCACACCTTAAGACGCAATTCTCACCTTCCCTAGTGGCAGGAAAGGCTTGGAAAGTTGGAGTTTACTTCTTTGTCAGAATTCTCAGTTTTCCTGTTAATAGATGGTTTGTCACATCTGATTAATCATGTGCGTATTATGGTAAATATGATGCCATATATAGTGTATATTAAAATATAGCAGTTGCCACATGACAATTTTGTTATTCATTGAAGTATTGTCCACCTGATTTGTGTTTTTTTTTTTTTTTTTTTTTTTTCTATCTTAGAATTCTAACCTGTACTGCTTTCATCTGATATATACAATTGTTTGTTTACAATATATGATAAATTGTACTGTAAACCTGTGGTTGATTGTCAGGAAATTACTTGTTTTCCACTAGAGTAACCGTGTCACATTGAAGATGGACGTTTCTCACACAGAGCATTCGCATGTCATTGGTAAAGGAGGGAACAACATCAAGAAAGTGATGGAAGAAACTGGCTGCCACATCCATTTTCCGGACTCCAACAGGAATAATCAGGCTGAGAAAAGCAACCAGGTACACAACTTTTACTATAATTGTGTGGTTGTAACATTCCCACATAACCTTTATAAAATGTAATTGTTTTGTTTTTAGGTATTATAACATTTAAGACCAATTTCCTCTTAAACAATTCATTCAATATTACTAATAGATCCAGGTATTGCCTTCTGAGAATCAGATTGCTGTGGGCAACAAATCTGGATTGGAATTTGCCAAAACTGGAGCAGACAGAATCTGGAGAAACCTGTATATGGCAAACATCTTCCATCTTTGATTTTCAAAACTTAACAAGCTGAAGGTGAAAGGAAGCTGATTGCCATGAACAGCTTCTACTAAGATTTTTTTTTCTGTCTCAGTATTAATAAATGTACCTTTTTGTATTTAAACCAAGGGCAATTCTAGTTCACTTACCTTGTTCACCCTTCTCCCTAAGCTGTAATATTTTTGTTGCAATATATTTAGCTGTAATGTATTTTTTTTCTGGAGATCTTCATAATTTTAAACTTGCTTGGAGCTGCAGAGTCTCTTTAGCCCTGCATTGCAGTCCCCCACACATGCATAGCTGGACTGTTATACAGGTAAGTATATTACTTTATGCAAAAGCTCATCACAGGAAGGGGGCCACTTAGGATATCTGTACTAAAAGTGCCATAGCATTCCAACCCACATATGAAAATCGTGATGTTTAGGTCTACCTTAGGCCGTGTGAACTAGCTCTTCCGACCTACTTTGCTCACTTAGTTGAGGGGGGAATTTGTCACGTGCATGTGCCAACTTTCAGTCTTTCAGGCATGTTTTCATGCCCATCATTCTTTGGTAGATCTCTTCCCATCCATCGCTTTTCTAAAAGTGCTCCTAATGGGATCCATTGTCTCTGTACTTGTGAAAATGTATATTTTCTGTATTCTTGATTAACAACGATTAGTAGCAGGAAACCTTGAAATCCTATCCATGGTCCTTTTATTAGTATGTCACAAATAAGAAAATGTTTAAGAAAGATATTTTAGCCTAATGTGTGTGTGTTTTTGTTTTACATAACAGAATTTGCAAATTTATAAGACCTATGATGCCTATACATAAGTTCTTATTTGAGAAATGTTTGCATTTTCTCTAATATTCAGGACTGACTGTAATTTTTATTTTAAAAAACACTGCTGGCAGTGATTAGTAGGCACCTAGCAGTATCTGCACATATCTGAGCAGTTTTCAGCACCCTTGCTCTACGCAAATTCTTAACTGACTAAGCACCATTCTAGTAGCATCTTAAATGTAGATGGTAATGGTGCATAATCAACGGTACAACAAAAAAAGACACATTGATAAAGCATAGCAATTTGCTTTATGAATGTGCTAAGCACTCCTCTGATTTTGGAATTCTTAAACCAGCTGAGTGAGTACTATTGAATGAAGGTGGAAAAAATGGGAGAGCCAAGTCGCACGAACTGGCAAAGTCTTGTGACTGGCTTCTCTCCAGACATGGCATTCTCTCTGCTGTGTTAAACAGGTAGAACTGTGTTGAAAGCCATAGGATCCACACTGCAGCATGCCATTTTGCAAATGTCCTGTAACATGCAGGCCACCGTATGGAATACCATTGTAACGCACACTGCAAGGTTTTTTTTTTTTTTTAATTTCTAGACTTGGGCTTTAACTGAGCCTGTGCTTTTTCTATACTGGGGCATAGTAATGGGTTCACATTAGGGCATTTACTTTAAGTTCTTGATCTCCCCTAAGGGTGGGGAAGGTGACATGCAAGGGGCACTGGAAACTGGCCAATGCATGCACCAAGTGGCTGTGCCTAATCCTGGCTAGTGGTACTGAGCACTGCATTGTGAGGGTCAGGAGCATCACTGTGTTTTTCCCATACACAAAAATGTCAGTTCTCAAACAACCTAGCAATATAAAAATGCAAAGAGGGGAATTACAAAGTGGTTAGTTCTTCCTATAAACAGTCTTCAAATAAAAAAATTTAAAAAAGCTTATTTAAAAAAATTTGCATAATTTATTTTACTACTTATTGTGAGTAGTGGTTTCTGAATTAATCATCTTGCCAGAAGTCTTCTGGTGCTACTCTGGTTTAACATGCTTCAAACCCACAAACATGTGAAAACATAACCACAGATTAATGGCTGTGTAGCACAGCTTGAGACACTGTTTCGTTTTGTTGAGATAATGGTGGTTTCTCTTCTTTGTGAGTGCTGAATGTTATTAAATAAAACAAAAGTTCCCACTGATTGCAGACAAAATAACACTTTTTACCTCCTAATTAAGAAAAGCGCAGAAGTTCAACTTTTTTCCCCTGAGCTAAACAGACTGTCCCAGACTGAGGTGTGGTCTGCTTACAAATCTGTTCTCAATAAGCAGCTCCCTAACTGAAGCAGGTTTTGTTCTTATCTGGCATCGATAAACATAGTTTGTCAGTGGTGACAACATTAGACCAGACCATACAATGTTTTCAGGTCACTGAACATGATTGATGTTTTGTATTTGCTGCTACATTGTGTTTTCCTAAGGGACATCATAAATAAAAAATATTTCCAGTAAAATAATTTAACTTATTTCATAGATTCAATATTAACTGTAATGTACTGTACATCTTAATAGGCCATAAACCTTAAAGAAAACTTATCAATTTATAGCTTATGCAGGAATCTGAATATTTAGTCTTTGTTATAACGGTACAGGCTGCATTTATAGTTCTTTTTAAGCTGTCATGTATGGGAGAGGCGATGGCTGACTGACCTTCGATTTGTACATATTTTTAATTTTCCAGCTTCCTTTTAACAGCATAGAAGCAAGGGAACTACCACTGTTATAAACAGTTCCTAAACAGTGAGCGCAGAATGACAAAAAAAAGCAACAATGAATGACATTTAAAAAAAAAAATTTACACGAAAAACGATATATGTTTATAAGGCAAGACAGTCCAATATATTTTTATACTCTTTATTGCATATCAAAAACATGCATAATAAAAATTACATTCACAATTTTCTACATTTAATCATTCTGTTCATCTACTCTATCTCTCTCTAGTCCCTTCCATACTACACCATTTACTCCAAATTTTCTGATATATCTGTAGGTTCCCCTACTTTCATACATAACTTTTTCATATGCTATGATATGGTTAACTGCATTCATCCATTCTCTGATAGGAGTTATAACTTGCATCCATCTCTTTGCAATTTGCTTTCGAGCCTGAAAAGGTTTTTTTGCAAAAAGATCTTTTACATGTCTTGACCATTCTAAATCATTCAACACCCCCAACAAGCATACTTCAGGGGTACAAGGCACCGGTCTTAATCATTTCAGATATTTTTTTTATTACTTGACTCCAATATCCCATTACCTCCCTACATGACCAAATCAAATGGCAGAAATCCGCCTCATCCTGATGAAATCGCAAACATTCTGATGTTGGCCTTATACCCATTTTATATAGTCTAATACAGCTAAGATATATCTGCATTATAAACAATTGTGTCATCTTGTTATCTATTGGCGATACCAATAAATGCGAGGAGCATATCTCCTCTTATTTCTTGTCTGTCATTTCTGGGATCATACGCTGCCATTTGTCACTTGCTTTCAATGGTTCCTGCCTATTTTAGCTTGTAATAGAAACAAGTACACTATTGATATCAGTTCCTTCGGCCCTTGCGACTTCAGAATTCCTATAGGGGGTATTTTGATATCTTAAAATTCTGCTTGCCAAATTGTGCCTGCAAGGCATGTCTTAGTTTGAAATATTTATAAAAATGTTTATGCGCTATATCCTGTTTGTTCAGGTATTCAAATGTTTGCATAGTTTCGTGTTCATACAACTGCTCTAATACGATCACACCTTTCTGTTTCTAGAAGTTTCCATCTCAGCTGTTCAAATGCTGGATTATTCCAGATGGGAATTTCCTGGGGAATATCCCTAAACCCTACTATTTGTTTCTTTACACACCACTCATGCCATTGTAAACGTGGAAATCTTAATTTTGGGTAACCTTGCTGATTGTGCCTCCAGTCTTGCCACTAAATCTTCTACCTGAAGTATTTCCAATAGGTATTTTTCCACTCCTGCTCTTTCCTGTCTTATCCGTGTCTGTAGTTATTTTAACTGCCCTGCCAGGTAATATAAATATATATATCTGGAATTGCCATCCCTGCTTCATTATTCGGTCGTTGTAATGTTTTAAGTTTGAATCTACTTATTAGCCCATATCAATTTTATAAATTGCGATTTAACTTTTTAAATATGGATTTTGGTTTAACTACTGAAGAATGTGAGAATATACGTATAAACATTTGGGAAACACTGTTATACGTTTATTCTTCCTGCCACTGAATGTGGTAGCTTTGACCATATTCTCAACTTGCGTTTAATTTGTTCCAATAGAGGATTTACATTCATTGCCAGCGCTTCCTCGGGATCCAACGGAATTTGAATACCCAAATATTTAAATGAATCCACTATCTTCAACAAGGGAAATTACTCCACACTTCTCTGCATATCATGTCCAAGTGGCATTAAAACATATTTCTGCCAATTGATTTTTAATCCTGAATATTTTCCAAACGTATTTATTAGTTTCATCACTTCCATTTAGGAGTTGTGTGTCTCCCATATACAGTATTATATCATCCACATAAAGACAAATGACCTCCTTCCTATTTCCCATTACTATTCCTTTATTATTCCTCTGATTTCCTGAACCTCAAAGCAAGCATCTCTATTGCTATAGCAAAAAGATGGGAAGATGGAAGACATCCCTGTCTTGTCCCTCTCTAATCTTATCGTGGATTACATGAATCCATTCACCAAGAGTTGAACGAGATGGACTATAGATTATGGCTATCCATTATCTAAATTTTTCTCCGAGCCCAAACTGTTCAAATGATTTCTAAAAAACCAACCATTCAATGGAGTCAAATGCCCTGGTTGTATCCAAAGATGCCAAGGCACTCGACTCTTGTATGTATTCCTTCATTTGTGCCATCAATTGTGGTGGTCTTATATTAATTGATGTTGACTTTCCTGGCATAAAGCCAGTTTGATCACTATGAATAATTGATAAAATTATGTTATTAAGCCTTCCTGCTAAGATCTTCGCTGGTATTTTATAATCACTGAATTTGGCTTATACGAGGCCACATTCACTTGGATCTTTATCTGGCTTTGGTATAAGCACCATCAAAGCTTCATACATTGAATCTGGCAAAGATTCCTATGTGAATTGTTGCTAGAATATTTGTGTATAGATTTTATACCTCCAACGGAATCCCGTCAGGGGGAAGCTGATTTCCCTGATGCCAATAATCTCACAGCATGCCGCACTTCCTCTTCTGTAATCTCCTTATCTATCATACTAACTTGTTCTTCCGTTAATTTAGGATATTCTGTTTTATTGAGTACAATATTAACACCTGCCAAATGTCAAATAGATATGCTTGGTCCCCCACTTTTTTCTGTTTTTGGTGAACAGAAAAATAAATATGCAGTCAGCACTCAGATAATAAGGACAGAAGAGGGCATGATCTGAGTGTAGTAAATTAAAATATTGTGAAAAAGACAATTGGCAACTCGCATGAAAATGGATGCAAGTTTGCTCCTCATTATAGTTGGGCCTCAGTAGCATAGGACCAGAGTCCAGTCCAGGGATTGCACAAGGCTGTCAGCTGGATATACCTGTGAAAACTGAGGGGCACCAGAGGGAGACCAACCTAGGTGCAGCATATACAGTGATGGCAGGTACACATAAAATAGGCAACTTGCAGGGCCATTTTTTTCTACCCATGCATGTGCAGTCTGTGGCATCACTCAGTGTGGAAAGTGAGGCGTCCCATCTGAAAATCAGCAGCTGCTGTAGTCTAGATGTGGTAGCCAGGAGCCTTTTTACAGGTATATCCAGCCTTGCGCAATCCCTAGGCTGGACTCTTGTCCCCTGCTGCACTGAGGTCTGCACCATTAGAGGCCCAACTATGCTGATAAGCAAACTACTTCTGTTTTCATGCGACTTGCCAATTGTCTTTTTTTACAATGCATATTTTAATTTACTACACTCAGATTGTGCCCTCTTCTGTCCTTAAATGTCACTCATAGAGAATATTTCCATCTACAAGAGATACTGCTCTGAGTGTCCAGAGGCCAGCAAGCGTTAACCCCAGGAATTACAATTGGAGCTTATAAACTTTTTTTTTCTAAACTCATTAAGTTACTAATAGCTTACACTATGCCATATTTATTATTTCATTATTTTATTAATGTGTGGCACAAAGTGTCAAAAAGGGAAACCGAATATAACACTGTTTAGATTCTCATAATAGATTATAGTGCACACATATAAATGTGCTGTCTTTTTAAAAAATAGTACAAATAGCTTTTTTTCAAACATCGAGACACATTGAGAGTCCATTAAAAATTACCGTATTTATCGGCGTATAACACGCACTTTTTTCCCCTTAAAATCAGGGGAAAGTCGTGGGTGCATGTTATACGCCGATCCCCGCTAATTGTGAGCTATCGGCGGTGATCTTCACCTAGTGAGTAGTTTTAAATATGGCGCCGCGGAGTTCGGAGGGACTCGGCGGTGCTGAACGAGCGCTGCCGAAATCAGAGCCGAGATACACATAGTCGAGTGTATTCGGCTCTTTCCAGCACCGCTCAGTCACGCCCAGTCCTGCCATTGGACCTGTGTTATGCCCATCATAGGGCGGGACTGGGCGGGACTGTGAGCGGCGCCGGAAAGAGCCGAATACACTCGACTATGTGTATCTCGGCGGCGTTCGTTCAGTTCCGCCGGCGCCGAGTCCCTCCGAACTCCGCGGCGCCATATTTAAAACTACTAGCATGTGTATGTCGGCAGCGGCAGGCGGTAGGCATGGACACTGGGGGCAAGGCTGCACTGGCGGCAAGGCTGCACTGGGGTCAAGCTGCACTGACAAGGCTGCACTGACACTAACAAGGCTGCAGATGAACACTGATGAGGCTGCATTGATGGGCATTTTAATGTAAGTTTCTTTTCCTTAAACTTCCCTCCTAAAAGTTTTTTTCCTTAAAATTCTCTCCTAAACTTTGGGTGCGTGTTATACGCCAATAAATACGGTAATAGTTTGTCCCAAAGCAATGCATCTCAACGCATTAAAAATGTTAAAGCACGCAAAGGTGTGAATAGCCCCTTAATAAACAAAGAACAAAAAAAAAAAGTTAGTCCCATCTAAAACATTACAACATCTTGGGAGAATTTGACAAAATCCTTGTTGCTTTTGACCTCTGACTTCAACCTGCTGTTTTATGGGATCAGCCATTGCAACATGAGAAAAGCTTGCATGTAGCACAGCAATGTGGTTACAGGACATGATGCTTTGTGTGCATAGCAAAATGCCTTACTGGCTTTTATATTTGTAGCGCCCACCACTTTTAGGTGGGTGCTAGTTAGTTAGGATTAGTGTCAGGTAAGATTTAGAGGCAGCTCATACTTCCTGAAGATAGACTGTAAATACTGCACGTTTGTCTGTGCAAATACTGCACTGTCTGCTGATGTTATTTGTTAGGGGGGGAGAATGGAACAAAACAGCAGCTCCCAAGAGAGTAGTGCGCTACATATTTTTCCCAAATAGTTAAAGTAGACCTAAACTTGAATGTTAACAATAAAGCAATGTCAACAGCACTTCGGAGACTGGGATTCCTTTCCTGCAAACATGTTGCTTCAGATTACCTGCTGCACTGCCTGCATGTCTGTTTGCCTATACACATGGTTGCATGATCATTGCTGAAGGAGACTGTCAGTTGAAACAGTTGAATTCCACTTCATCAGAGATCACATGGCCATGTGCCAAGGCCTTTACACATGGTCAGCATTAAAGGCAACTCAAGCATATCTTCTCCCGTATAGGTATTTCAGCCTTTTTATTAGGTTTTTTCCTTTATCGAGCTCGACAAGATGGGTTACAATAGCATATTGCTTAGATTTTAGTATAGGTTTGCTTTAAGAATTTAAAAATGTTACCTCTGTAAATTTGATTCATGCTTTTGGGCATACTTGTGTTCATTTTAGATGTATGCCAAACCTGCTATGTGCTGGCAGACTACCTTTCTGGTGACCTTCTCCTGGAAAAGGACGGTGCTCTCTGAGGCTCCAGACTTTATACAGAACCCAGCCACTGTCTGGGTACACCTCCCCAGGGATTGGCTGGTTGCATAAATATTCAGACTGCCTATCTGACTCTCCCACCCACTATGTTCTGGAAACCTCTAGAAACAGGGGAAAGCATTCAACAGGGGAAAGCATTCAATCCAGCAGTCTGCAAAACCCTGAACAGCCCAAAAGTAATTGCACCAAGCTCAACTGATTACAGAGGAGCCATTAGACTAAATTTGCCTAACCAAATCCTAGTAGCCTATCTAGGAGGGTGCAACGTATCAATGCAAGTCTATGTGCCAGCTTAGACCTATAATGACTTTTTAAAAGCAAAATACTTTCTAGGTAGCTTGTCCTGTAGTTTTAATTCAATTAATCTCAGCAGTCACTAGAAAATAGATACTAGCTGCATTGTTTGACAAACATATGGGAATGTTACATATTCTATGCTTTTGTTTAAAAATATTGTAAATTGCTGTCCACATTTTGGGTGAGTAAATTCTTTAGCTAAAAAAGATGTGTGAATCTTATCATTGGTGTACATGGACCCATGCAAAACTTATATTTTTCAGATATTAATTTGTTTCCTTGCTAGGGCATGACAGTGACATCTGCACTTAAAGTAGGACTGTCATGAGAATTATGTAGATTGCTGTTACTGGCCTCTCCTTTTTAAAGTGTTACTAAACCCACAACTGTAAAATCAGTCTGTATATGCAGTAAAGCATGCTTGTTATACTCACTGTGGAACCTAAGGGGTTAATCCTCTGCCTTGTGTAAAAAGGCTGTTTGATCCTGTATGCACAGATCCTCCCCTTCTTGCATTGTCTCCAAAACATTTCCGGATAAGATAGTTACTGGAGTCAGGCTGAACATGCTCAGTTTGGTGTGTATTGCTAGTGCATTTTTGTCCAGACATTGGGTCATGGGTCCTGCATCCTGATAGGTCAGCCAGTGCAATATTAAAACTCCTCCTATAAGCTTTAACCAGGCACTGATAGAATTCACAAGATTGCTATATACTGCTGATGAGAAAAGGTATTCAGCAGTTTATATTTACTAAAATAATTGCATTTGCATGTTTTGTGTACTGTGGGAGACCAGATATAGTGAATGCAAGATCCTGGGTTTAGTAACACTTTAGGACCCCTTTCACACTGGGGTGGTGTTCAGACACTTTGGAAATAGCCTCTGCTAAGCACCTGAAAACTGCCTCCCATTCATTCCAGTGTGTCTTTTCACACTGGGGCAGTGTGCTTGTGGGACGTTGTGAAAAGTCCTGCAAGCAGCATCTTTGGGGCGGGTTGGGAGCACTGCATTTAGCGCTCCCACAGCGCCCTGCCCATTTGAATGAATGGGCAGCGCTTTCAAAGCATTTTGAAAGCGCCACAAAACACGAGTTTTCAACCCTTCTTTATCGCTAATGGACGGCACTTTCAGTACACACGATCAGCTTGTTGGCAGGGGATTGTCTATTGACAGACTGTTGGCCTAAAATCTGACCATTAGTATGCTCCTTTTGACAATTTTTGTCCAACTTTCTGCCAACAAATGTTGGATGACATGCTAGTAAATTTTCAGCAGACAACGGTCTGTTGTCAGATTTTCTGATGATCAGTACACAAGTCCATCACACAAGTCAAAAACGCATGCTCGGAATTAATGCTCACCAAGCACAAAGTTAGCAGAAGGGGCCCCAAAGGCCGCTCAAGAGCTGAAATTCCTCGTAGTACGTCACTATGTTCGTGTTTGTTGGCTGACAATTGTGTATCGTTAGTATGCAAAACAAGATCCTGGCACACGCCCTTTGGACAAAAATCAGACACTCGGTTGGCCAACAATCAGATCGTTTTTACGAGGCTTAAAAGTTGAATGCTTGTTCTGCAGGCTGAAGAAGAGAAATCCATGAAATCTCCCATCCATGCTAAGCAATGTGAATGGGAGAATGTCCCCTGATGACTATTTTGTTCAGACGACCACAGCACCTGCAGCTATCTGAATTCCCAAACAGTGAGTGCATCTGACTGCAAAGTTCAACCTGGATCCTTCCATTTTTCATTGGACTTTTGTATAGCCAGTTGGTGACAACAGAGCCACCCACAGTTCCAGTTTCTGCTGATTTGAACAGAAAAAAACATTTTCTGAATCATTGACATGGAACAAATATGAATATAAGGAATTACTCTCTTCTTCAACAAACATACAGCATTGTTGCTCAAGGGCTCTGACTGAATTGTATTGAAGACACAGTTGGGCAAGTAGCACTCTCAGAACGAGGCTAGTAATCTCAGCCCCTGTAATTCTTTAACAGGTGCACTTTAAGTTCCCAGGTCTGCTAACCAACTGCAGCAATAGCATTTCATTCATTTATATTTATTTTATATCACGAACAAAGGATAGGGAAGTAAGACTTCAGTATGGGCATAAATAGTGCTTGGAGATTGCTTTACTGAATTGCCCAAGAATGAGATGGAAACCAAAAAAGTCCACTACTCACACTTATTTGCAGTGCTATATACAGTAAAAGAAGTAGTGATTGGCTATGTACCTTAGATCAACGTTTCTCAACTCCAGTCCTCAAGTACCCCCAACAGGTCATGTTTTCAGGCTTCGCGTTATTTTGCACAGGTGATTTGATCAGTTTCACTGCCTTAGTAATTACCACAGCCATTTCATCTGAGAGAAATCCTGAAAACATGACCTGTTGGGGGTACTTGAAGACTGGAGTTGAGAAACATTGCTCTAAATCACATGTGTCAAACGAAGGCCATTGGCCATGTGGCCCTTGCACACCTCCTGCAGCTGCAGAAGAGCTCTAGCCCTTCTCTGGTCCTCCTCCAGACCCTGTACTTTCTGCTTCCCAGCAATTCCCCCAGTTTCTTCCTAGCAGCAGCACAAGGTAAGGAGGGAGCACTGTTTAAGGGAGGGTGAAGGGAATCTTGGCTGCTGGGGGGGGGGGGGTGGCTCTTGACATCCGATGTAAAGGGGGGGTGCTCTGGACATCTAGTCTTACAGATACAACTGGCCCTTTGAGGATAATCACAATGCTGATGTGGCCCATGATGAAATGGAGTTTGACACCCCTGCTCTAGATATTCTCTAGATATTCCCATTGGTCCATGTTCAATGAATTGTGGTGTCTGCTAATGGATGTGCTAAAGATGGTTTTGGCCACTCAGGACCAGTCTCCACCCAGTTCCCCCTTCATGCAAAAAGTTAGCTGGAAAAGAAAGGTGTAATTTTTTTGTTAATAAATTTGAGAATAACTCTGCAAGTGTATGCTGTAGTAGATGGGTGATGTGAAGAAGTATGTAATATGTACAGATGTTATGTGATTATTTCAGTCTGAGATGTTTTCATGTAATTTTTGTACTAAATATTTGTGAAATTTTATATGCTACCATATGTAGTCCTTTCTTTGCCAGTAAAATCAGACTTATCTGATTTTGAATAATTCTTGGTAGAGTTCACTATGAATCTCATGTTAGATCTAAATTATGATATATCCTGCTAAATTGAATAGTAGGACAATAAAGCTCAGTGTAATGCTTTTGACACTGTTTTTATATATGGTGTAGTAAAAAAAATATTGTAAAGTATATGTTTTGCTTGTTTGTTGAATTTACATGTTGAGAGTGTGATAATGATTTTGCTTGTTTGTTGATTTTGTGTTGAGAGTTGATGATCATGATGTTTTTTTTTTTTTAATATAGGTATCAATTGCAGGACAACCCGCTGGGGTAGAATCTGCAAGAGTAAGAATAAGGGTGAGTATTGGCAAGGGTTTGGTGCCCTTTGAACGCATCCACTGCTGGTCCATTCTGTTATCTTTTGAAACAATTTTTACTACAATTTAATAAGTGCACCCAAAAATGGTAATAGAGTGTAAGGCAGGCCACACACGGTGGGAATTTCTTTCCTGCAACCACGGGTTGCAGAAAAAGAAATTTGCGTGATTCCCCAATCGACAGACAGTGCTGCCAAGCTATTGTCTGCTCCCGGCATGGGGAGTCCATCCCTGCTGAGCGAAGCCGGTGATTATCACTAATGGCAATTGCAAGAAAGTCTGGCAGGCTGGTTGTACCTAAACTTATCAATCTATCAACTTGGTACATTCAGCCTGCACAATAACAGTTTGAACTGTGTATGACTGGCCTAATGGGAGTAATTGCACACTACAACCTATCCATATCTGACCTCCCAACACTTGGTGTTGGCAAACTTTCAGATTAAGTTCTATTAGCTAATCTTCGCCACTTTCGAAATGGTGAATCAGACTTTCTTACCCTGTTTTAATTTTTTTCAATTAGACCAGCGTGACTGGTGTTAACAGCAGTTGAACATTGGGTAAAGGTCTTTTTATTATCCCAATGTACATGCACACACAATAAGCAAACATAATCACAACACTGCTATTACAGCCTTGTAGGGTCCATGTGTTAATGCTGAATTTATTTCCTGACAATAAATTAAAAAATATTTGTCAAGTTTTTCAACCTACCTTGCTGAGCTTTCATCCTCCATTGGAAACGCGTGGTTATACTACAACTGTTTAACCATCTACGCTGCCAGAACATTATCTGAAGCTTTAAAATTCCTAGATATTGCACAATACCTAAAGTCCTGATGATGACCATAAAAACTGGATATGAATAGTAGATATTTGCAGTAAGACTCTGTGTAGTTATAAATCTGCACACGTGGTAGTACAATCACTCTCTACCAAAAAGTAAAATGATTAGTGTTGGCCTTAATTCTTTAAGTTTCAGATAAATTACACTTTGTTTTTCCTGAGATTTACAGTACTTATTAAATTCCACCAAGCCAAGATTTAGGCTTGTTTCCGTGTACCAGTGCTCTGTAATGTCTGATTGGGCTTCTGGTTTCTTTGGCTTGATGAATACCATTGTGCTGTTTTGGAAAAACTCCCGTGAAAATGGTTTGGATGTTTCAGTGACATATTTCATACTTCCTTCATTGCTTTGTGGTTTTTAACTCATCAACATTTGAGACATTTTATGATTTTATAGCCCAGACTAAACCACCTTTCTTCAAGCAGCTCTTTCATTTATCATTTATTACTGATCGTGTGATGAATGCTAAAGTACACACTAGCAGAAGCACTGAAAGATTTTTTTGCTTTAGATCTGGCATTTATATTGCATCTGAAATTCCTTGGACACATCTGTTACACCACATAAGCCATTCAGTAAATCGTAAAAAAATCGGAAAAGAGGAAAATTACTACTTACACCATAAGGGAGGGCATACGCCTTTTTGTTGTGAATTATTATATTTTTGCAGATTTTTATAAAGAATTTTACTCTTGCTGCTAGCCACCAAAATGCCACTAGCAGAGGCCACTTTTCTGTAGTGTCAACATCCACCATAACATCCCTAAAATACATTTTGCATTGAGATGGAACCAAGGCAAATTCAGTGAATTCTGGAACAAATCAGCTGATGCTGGTGGGACAAACACTGTCATCTCTGATAGTTACTTTAGCTCTTGTGCCCTTTATACCCTTTATGGACCAGAGCAATTTTTACAGTTCCACAGTAGGCCTGTTTGGTGATAGCTTTGTCATTGCTTAAGGTAACAAGGTGATACATACACTCCTTTGTGGCAAACAAGACTTTCTTCTGGCGATATCTTGCTAAAATGTATTTTATTTTTAAAGAAATCTGATCAAATTGGTGTTAACATATTTTTTTTTTTTCTGTAATAGTTTCAATTTAAATGGAGTCAAACATGATGTTTCTGGTAGGAAGCCTGACAGTTTTTTGTCATGCAGTGTTGAGAAAATAAATTGAATGAAAATCTAAAAAAAATTAAATCCTAAAAAAGCAGAGACCTTGATGAGTTATTTATGGCTGATCAGTGTTAATAAGAGGTTAAATAGGAATACCTTTTATTTGATATAAAAAAAATCTTTCTCAGCCATTGAGCGACACAGGAAGTCTTTAACCTGGGGGTTATGCTACCTCTTCGGGTGAACTATACACCGGTAAAAAAACTGTTAGTCAGCACAGAATACGTTTTTCCATAACCAGCAGGTTTTTTCCAGTGTCCTCTGTAAAGTGGATATATTTTCTTCAGCTCTGTTTTACTGTTCATTCTAAGACTTTTCAGCTTCTGGTAGATTCTTAACAGATACCTAGAAGTCTTTCTATTCAGCCGTTTGCAGGTTTTCCCAGGTCATTTAGTAACTGTAGTTCTCTCTGCATTGCCCATTCAATTTGGTAGGTTTCTCCAGTCATCTGCTGCTGCTAGTCCATTCAGGCCGGATATTGAAAATCCTGGACGTCTCTCCAGTTATCCAAGAAATACTTTTTTTTTTTTTTTCCCTGGTGTTCTCCCTCTTTGATAGTCCTGCAGACAGCAGTAACGCCCTATTTTGTTCTAGTTTACACAGGATTCCAGCCCAGTATGTCTGGAGATTTCTTGTAACGTTATTGGTCCAGGATGGAGGCAATCCCTGACTCTACAACTCACTGTTTAGACTATCTGGGTCGAAGTTTCCTCTTTAGGTACTAAGGATACACATGTGTTATTTCCTATAGTAACTTTTGCTGACCAACCATTTTGTGTAGGAAGTTAAAATTATCCTTTTATTCTGGTGGTGTTTACACTTTTTTGTAAAAAAAAAAAAAAAAAAAAAAAAATTGTAAGTTTTAAGCCTCATACAGCATAAAAAGGAAGAAACAAAGTACCAAAATAAAAATCAATGGTTAACGTGTCATATGGCTGAACAGTTATGTACATATATTACATATGTTGAGAAGAACAGGTCATGTATAGTAAGAGGCCTACATAAGTAAACATATTAAACAGTATATAGAGCTTAACGTAATTCCTCTAATCTAGTATGGTTGTTTACATCTTCTTTGATGTTATGAAATGTAACTGATTCTATTCTTCATTTTAATAACGAATTCTAATTGAGAATCTACCGAGGTTAGCTCAGAGACTGGACAAATCCAGCTGGTCTAGATATAATTGTTTTCTGAACCTCGGCCATATCAACGATCAGTTTTAGCAGTTCCGTTTGTCTTTCTATTCAAATTCTGCTTCACCCTGAAGCTCCGAGAGGAAGAACAGAAGGGTATAAGGAGAGAAGTGGATAATAGTACAGGAGGTATAAGTAACAAGATGAAAGAAAGAGCAGGAGGGGAAGAGAAGAAGAAGAAAGAGAGGGAAAAAAAGGGAAAGAGTAGATGGTTTGTATGGTGGGACAAGGGGGCATGGGCAACGTAGAGATAAGCTACTAGACAGAGTGGGGGTGGGGAGTCCCACCAGCTGCCCTCTCCGTCTACACTCAGCATAGTATTATATTGGACCAACACTACCAGATATTCCAGGTGAGCCATTTATGATGATGTAAGTGGTATTGCCTGTAGACCAAACATCAGTTACAATGACGTATCCTCTTGGCCAAGAATCAGTCGTTATTCTGTGTCAGTGCCTGATATTGTGACTTTTTAAAGGTAAGCCACGCCTCCCAGATAGCTGAAGTGTTAGATATCCTATCTTGTGACGTGTAGATCAGCTCCTCCATTGTGTCTATGCGGTTAATACGATGTATCCAATTTTTGGTAGGGGGGGGGATTTGGATCTCCAATGTACCGGAATACACAACCTAGCAGCGTTTATCATATGCATGGCTACCGACTTAAAGTATTTCTTTTGGGGGACTTTAGATAGATGGAGATATTGCACTGGAGAGAATTCCAGAGGTAGTGAAGAGATGGTGGTAGTTACTTCATGTACTTTCCTCCAATATGGCTGGATTATTGTGCATGTCCACCATATATGGAGGAAAGTGCCTGTCTCCTTTTCACATCTCCAACATTGATCTGATACTGTCGGAAATATTCTGTGAAGCAGTTCTGGGGTTTTATACCATCTCGTTTTAATCCAACATCCATTTTCCTGAGCGTTTACATTGAGAGATCCCTTGTGGATGTATAGGTGAACGCGATCCCAGTCAGCATCTTCAATCTCCCTGTCCAGCATGGATCCTCAGAATGCATGATCTGAGTGTAGTACAGAATACGGCTCACCAAACATGGAAGCGTAGAGTGTTGAGATTATATGATTCTGTAGATTTGAACACAGTGGGTGTTTTCGTATAGCCTACCCTTCTTCCTGGGTCATCTAGAAAATGTTTCAACTGAATTTAGGACCAGAGAGGAAAGGATTTGGTGTTAGACAATATTGCTGGATCTTGTTGTCGCATAAACTTGCCCCTATGGAAGAAATGTTTCGCAAGCATCTCTGTATAAGGCCATTCCTGAGCTAGATAGGATTTAGCTAATCCTGGAGGAAAGTCAGGGTTACCCCTGATAGGGGTAATCGAGCACTCCGTGGCTGTAAGCGCATGTGATTTACAGGCCCTATGGAAATCATGAAGGGTTGTCCCAATGAGGGGGTGTGTGTGGAGATGAGGGCATGCGCGTTTTTTGGAGAACCAAGGGAGTAGGCGGAGATCATATCCTGATATCATTCGTTCAAGATCTACCCAATCTTTGTAACTGGCATGTATCTTCCAGCCTACAACCCTAGTCATATGTACCGCCCAATAATATTGCAGTAAGTTAGGGAGGCCAATTCCTCCCTTGGCTTTGGGTAGAACTAATTTCGCCCATCCTATGCGTGCCTGTTTGGCTCCCCATTGGAAAGATCGACATAACTTCTTGTATTCTGCAAAGAAACTTGGTGGGAGGTGTATTGGTATAGTTTGCATTTTATATAATATTCAGGGGAGGACTGTCATTTTCAAAGCAGACGCCCGTCCAAACCAAGATAGGGTAGGGACATCCCATCTTTGCAAATCTTGTTTTAAATTTTTTAGTTCAGCTGAAAAATTATTTTCATAAAGGGTATCTAATTTACTGGGAAGTTGAATACCAAAATAGGTGATGGCCTCTGTTTTCCATTTAAAGGGAAAATTTGACTGACACTGCTGTACTAAATTATTCGGTAGGGAGATGTTCAGTGCGAACGATTAGGAGTAGTTTATTTTTAGGTTAGAAATATGTTTAAATTGTTCGAGGACTGGCATGCGGTTTGGCAGGGATGTCAGTGGCGCTGAAAGGAAAAGCAAGATGTAGTCCGCAAAGGCCGCAATCTTGTATTCCTGATGGTAGACCTCGATACCTTTTATGTTTGGGTTGGCCCTGATGCAGCGAAGAAGGGGCTCTAGGGTAAGAATATACAGTAAAGGAGAAAGAGGGCATCCTTGTCTTGTGCCATTATGAATGGGGAAGGCGGCCGTTGACTTTGACTCTAGCTCTCGAATTTAAATAGAGCGCTCCAATAAAAGTATGCATACATCTTCCTAATCCAAGAGCATCAAGGACTGCATCCATATAGTCCCAGGCCACCCTATCGAACGCCTTCTCCGCATCCATTGACAGGAAGAACCCCTCTCGCTGGGTCGAAGTCAGCCAGTGATGTAAATTTAGGGCCTTTATGGTATTGTCCTTGGCTTTCCTGCCCGGGACAAAGCCTACTTGATCACTTCCTACCCAGGCTGGTATATAGTATGATAGGCGCATTGCCAGGATTTTCGAGAAAAGGAGTGATTTGATTACACTTTTTTTTCACTTGGCCACAAGGAGGAGCCCCTCTTTTTATTTTCTGCTACAGGCTTTACAACAGAAATATTACTGTTTACTTTTCTTGTCCCCTTTCTTCTTCCCACAGCTCTAAAAATGGACAATGTACATGCTCTCACATTTGGATTTACAGATCTCCAACCTTTTGTTGTGCTGGGGGTGGAGTTGGGATTGTACCACCTGTTGCTCCTGCATTACTTCCAGAAACTTGGGCTAGAAGAATAATTGAGGTGGAAAGTAGGAAGCGTTATGGCTGGAGGAGTTTTGGACAAGCTGCACAGGAAGAAATGTCTATGCGATCAGTCTTTGTTTTGTTTGGTCTTTACTACTTTGGCAATTTTTTTTACTACTCTGGCAATTTTAAGAGGGTGGCTTTGCGTATGAAAATTACCTGCTGGACTTGGTTCCACTTGTTTTTTGTGTGTAGTTGATTTCTTATGGGGTGGTTCCACATGTCTGTCGGGGACCACATCTGAACCATGGTCCACCAGCAACATTTTTCCCTTTCCTTTGCTAAATTAAACAGGCATTCTAGACTTCTAGTTCAATTGGTTTCCCTCTGCAATTCTATAATCAAATTATAAGTCTATTAACTTGCTGCGCATTTTCACTGGCAAGTACACTTGCAGAGTACAAGGTAAATATGAACACCTGCAATGTTAAGGCAGTGGCTTCTACCTTCTTTTTTTTTTTTTTTTTTTCCCCAGTGTTCCACCTTGTTTGAAAAAGAGATATTGAGTGTAATGAACTTATTCAGTCTTACAAAATATAGGTATATGGTTATTCATGGGGTATGGAAACTTTTGGAGAATTGACTCAGAGGACCAATGACATGCATACAGACAGGAAGTGTTTGTGTGCCAAGATGTTTTCCACAAAGTGTGTGTTTGTGTGTATCACAGTTCATTCTATTCTACAGCTTTCATGGTTTCATAACTTTGGAACATTTTGAAAGCCTGAACAATTTTTTGAAAGCGTTTTTTTTCCTTTTATCTGTGAAAGTTTGGTGTTCTCCAATTTCTTTCTCTGTAAAAAGAATGATTCTACTTTAACTGTTATATACATTTTTTTTTTTTCCTACAGGAATTGCTACCTTTGGTTCTCATGTTTGAGTTGCCCATAGCTGGTATTTTACAGCCAATTCCAGATCCAAACTCTCCCACAATCCAGCACATTTCTCAAACCTACAACATAACAGTTTCTTTCAAGCAGAGGTCCAGAGTGTATGGTGCTACTGTCATTGTGAGAGGCTCCCAGAATAACACCAGTGCCGTTAAGGTAATTGTCTTTGAAACAGTTTTATAAAAAAAACTTGCATGATAAAGATGTACTTTGAATCGTGCACTCTGTCTGCTATAAGGTTCAATTTGCAATCACAATTCTGTTTACCCAGCTGTGAAAAGCTCTACTCGAAGTAAGAATTTCAGAAAAGTATAATAAGAGTTCATGTATTATAACTGACATATTGCAAAATTCCAGCTCTAGTTCTTAGACTGTAGAGGGGGCATCAGGTGGTCTTTAGTCAAATTAATCTCTTAGCGCACAAAAGATGCTAAATGCCTTGTCATTTTAAATTGCTGACTCACTAAAACTTATACACAGACTCTTTTTGTTTTTTCAAATGTTTTGAAAATCTCTTGCTAAAGGACTTTTTAAAGTTCAAAATGTGCCTCTTGGCTGATTTTTATTGTAACCTTACAATGCTGGTACAGGGAATTGCCATGCCAAAATAAATGTGCAGCGGCTATGAAAGCAAATTTCACAGACCTGTCTAGGCCAATATCTGAAAGGACAATGCACAAGTCTTCAATAACAACCAAATTCATTTTCCCATTGCAGGTTAAAGAAAATAATTGGGATACTGTCTCAAATCTTTGCCATTCCCTGATTAATTTATTAATATAACTAGGCCAAGATTTTGGGATGTACATCACTTCAGCTACACAGCCACAAAAAAGGCAAATAAAACAACTCTGTTTTTAGATTTAGTTTTCTTTCCTCATAAACCCCAAAAAATTGCTTTTAAATGGTCAAAATTTTAAAGCCTTGTATTATTTTTTACATTGAATTTCAATGATTTTTAGCCTACTCCTATCAATTTGAAGGATCTTGAAGTTTGTGCACTTACAGCATGTGCATACCGGTGCACTGTTTGCCTACAGTGCGATTCATATCTGTGTTTTACATGTGGTTCCCAATTACTTAGATTTGCGTTTTCCAAAAGTGGATCAGTGAATCATGCCGGACTTTCGGGGAAAATACATAGTTCCATGGGAGTGAACGTAAAACTGGATCAAAACTTATGGTGCTAATAAAGGGACTTAAAAGGACAACATAAATTATGCCACCATTTGGGTGATAACTCATATTTTTGGGTCTTTTTGGTATTATTTTGATGCGGAAGTATTGACATAGGTTAAACGCCATCACTGACTAAATTTTTTCCATCTTTGGATATTGGAAGAAATCCATGAAATATTATTGCAAATATTGAGGGATGTTCTACTGTACCACTTAAGTGGTTTGTTATTGGATTACACAAGCTCCAAGTTTAGACTTATGCTTTTACAGTTTATCTTTGTGCCAGGGTGGCCTGTAACATGATCTTATATTGTTATGTTTGTATAATTACACAAATTTGCAAGACCAGCATAGGTGCCTTTGTTAAAATGGGAGGAGTTTTGTTTCCAGGTCAAGGATTTTTGGTGGGTTTCTATTAGGGATTGGTAAACCACCATTTTCTATTTTTGTACAATAAATAGTCACCCCTGGAATCTGGCTGTTGTTAGGGCCAGTTCACACCACAGAAGCAGAAACCACAGTTTACTGTCCATATGTTTATGATGCAGAAAAAAATGCAAAGGACTGCATCTGATATGAACTGGCCCTTGTGGTAGAGTTTATATTTGAAGTGTTGCTGCCACATGCAATCTGTGTCTTTTTTAAATAGTTCCTGCCCATGGTGGTCCATAAACAGTACCTTTTTAAGTGGTATTGATGTCTTAAGTTACCTACTAAGGACTTGGGATGAAGTGGCATGGGGGCCTTTTTCTCAGTGTTGGACTGGAGTGTAGTTACAAATGATGATTATATTAATCATTTCTGCTGAAAGAGGCAATACCAGCTTTTTTTTTTTTTTTTGTGGTTAACATTTTTCTTCACAAATACATGTATTTTAATAAAAGGCAAAAAATATTCAAGCAATATCACATTTATCTGTATTCACAGTTTGCCTCTTGAAATATGTTGAAAAATATCAACATTTTCCTTGAGTTGTAGTTATTTTTACATGTCTGTAGGTTTTGGGTCCCTTTTTATAGGGGGAGGCCAGCTTTATTTTATTAAACTGTTTAATCTGTGCATAGATAAAAGACGTTCAAACCCTATTGTACAAATGTTACTTTACGTCTTGTCTTAATTACATGACTCAAAGTATTTGCAACCCCAAATAGTTTCTCCTTAAAGAAAATACAGTTCTTGGACTCTAAAACATAAATGCCCAAAATGGGGATTTGGGAGCCTTGGATTCCACCTGAGCTTGCCAATGCTCATCTATCAGGCCTAAACTTTTTTTTTTTTTTTTTTTTAACCTGCACTAAAAAAATAACTGGACTATCTGGTTTTGATACACCATATGAAGAAAACTATGAAAAAATGTTATGACTGCTGCCCCTAAAAGCTTCCCCATATGTCACCATTAGTTTCCCCTGTTATATTCCTGTAGGGAAAATGTGTGATTCTTGTGAAATGCATACTGAATTTGTTTTCAGCTATGCACCTTGTATACATTCCAGTTCTGCACAAATCCACTACTTAAAACAAAATTCCTTCACTTATTCCCCCCTGCTCAAATTCACCCTTCATCGCAAAGACTGGGAGGTCTCTAGTGATTTTTCACTTTAGATTATATACTTTTCTCCCGGCTAACATAGTAATACAAAGGCTCTAATGCCTTTTCATCCAATAAATACATAAAATCAGTTATGTTCTTTGGATTATGTAAAAACAGATACTGTATAAACTGTCTAGTTTACTCAGTACTTCAACCCAGCCTTTAGCTATGTAATTATCTAAATCGGAACAGATGTTGAAGTTCTCATTTGTATGAATATGTTGAGCTGCCTCTTGTTTTTTTGGAATGTTATGTTTTATGATTTTTAAGCAAAGTTCCCTTCTATTTATGCAGCAAATGTTAGTACTTGAAATAAGACGTAAAACAGTAAATGGCTGTAAACAACCCTTAAGATGCTTCGTTAAAATATTTCATGTACTATAGCTTTAAAAACAAGCATGTAATAATACCACCCAAAAAACAGGTTTTGAGGGAAATGCTTAACCACTTGAGTATCAGCCCGTAATACCCATTGAAGGGGTTGTGTTCTAATGTGCATGATAAGGGAGGCAAAAGGGTTCATTTATAAGTTACAGAGATAACATGGAGATGTGTAGGAGAGGAGGGTGGCATGAAGGGGTAAAAAAAAAAGATCTCTGAAATAGAATGAATGGATCTGCAGCTGATAATCTATTAATACTTTCTCTATTCACAAGTGCTCAATCTCTTTTTGCCTGTTGAGGGGGAGGGATCTACCCTGTGAACAATAACCATGTGATCGCTTTGATGACCTCTGACAGCTTGGTACACAGCAATTTCTGGGCGGATCGGCTGCCAGATGGTTGTTTATCCGGTGCCATTTATGAACGGAGCTGAGTAAATGACCACTGATCAACTGTTTAAAGACGTTCCACGGTAGACAAATGTTGAAAGTAGGCATAAACCCTGGCTAACATCTAGTTTGACGGAGCACTCTATATTGACAAGTGCCATGATTTAGTTTTTTGTGTGAAAAAAAAAGGTTCTCAAATATTTTTCATCCCTTGTTGCATTTCCATGATGCTAAACTAATGCAAGCTCTTTGCAGCCACCCCCTGTGTACATGCACCCCTACTGCAAGACATTTCTCATGTTGGGTTTCCTGATGGTGACATGGCTGCTTGTGGTTTCACTTGGGGGAGCATGTGGGAAGGTAACAATACAGGAGAACGCATAGACACTGACTGAGTTGTCCCTGTATACAAGAACAAGAAGCCCATGAACAATTAATGGCATGATCGCCAGGAAGTATTTTAATAAAAGCTGCAGATTTAAAAAGGAAATTTTTGCATTAACATGTTAACACTTGGGATTTTAGTTATTTTATTTACATAGACTTTAAATCTTTCTGTGGTTTCCTTCAATAATGTTCTCTAAAGAAATGTTCACGAATGTATTCTTTAAAACCCTTTCTGTGAAGTGGTGTATATGTGTGTGTATATATTATATAATTTTTTTTTTTATTTTTCTTTCCACTGAAAGATCAGGTCAGCAGTCCACAAACTGGGCTAAAATGACAATTCGAAAACCAAGTTGATCGATAAAATGGCAATTTGATTAAGTGTGTCTAAAGCCAATACTTTTCTTTCCAAAAAAAAAAAGTTTATTGCTGTCTGCATTACTTTTAGGGAGACTTAACACTCTAGTTGTCCTGTTACCAGACTAGAAAGTGATAGAAAAATAAACATTTGAGGAAGAGAAGCAACATCTTTCAGTGAGGGCGGAGACTTGTTCCTGGGAGAACCATCTTGTGTCCTGATTTGTCTGCAGAACAGGAAAAAAATTTCCACAATAGGACACAGATGGCATAACAAACTGTTAAGTTTTAGCCATGCTCTACCCTTTCCAAAATGGGGGGGGGGGGAAATGTTTTGGTTTCAAAATGGTTTTTATTCTCTTGTAGAATGTAGATTTTTCCAATATGCAGAGAATCATAGAATTAATGAATAATCGTCTGTAAAGTGAAAATTATATTGCTAAATCAGTCAGATCTCCACAGAAATATTCAGGAGATCAAACGGTGATGAATTTGATATTCCCTATTCAATCAAGGTTAACCTTTGCATTTGCTGTGAGTACTGAAAATCCAGTTTGATCATAAAGACTTGCATAATTGCATAGTTGGTAAGCAGTGTTAATTTCGCAGACTAAAATATTTTTTTCGACTAAATTAATACTATTTTAGTCGTCTAAAGTACGACTAAAACAATTCAGATGACTAAAATGCGACTAAAATTACATGACATTTTAGTCAAGACTAAAATGCCACTAAAGACTATGACGAAAACTAAATTGAATTTATGTTACTAACATTTTCCATAGTGTTGTATATTGCATTCACGAAGATGCCCCTCTAAAAGTTTTTTTTTAATTTTTAAATATCGACACTCCCTGCTGACACCACCAACTGTGGAAGGGAGCAGTGGCGGCTGGTCCATAATGGGCATCGGAGGCCACCCCCTAATCTCCATGCGGGGAGCTGGACTCATTGGTTTCTATGAGTTATTTTTTTTTTTTTTTTTTAGCACTTGATTAGCGCCTGAGACTCTAATTGGCGTAAAAAAGGTTGGGCTCGGGGCGCAGTGATTCCACCTATTCTGACCGGATTAGCCGAGAGGAGAAGCCGCGACCTGGATGGGGTAAATCCGGACCTAGTGGGGGGGGGGGGGGTTTGTTGCTGCCCTCCCCCTCAAAAAATGGAGCACCAGCCGCCACTGGAAGGGAGCTCCACATCCTGTCTGCTCTGACAGTGGAGTTTAAACCGCTTCTCATTCAACTTCATTGAGTGGCCGCGTCTCTTAAGAGACCTAAGATTGAATAGTTTTCCCCCTATGATAGAATCACCATTTAGATTTTTGTATATTGCGATCATATCTCCTCCTTAAGCGTCTCTTCTCCTGGGAGAATACATTTAATGTTTGTAGTCATTCCTCATAATGGAGTTTCTCCAGTCCCCTTCTCTGAACTTTCTCCAGTTTCCAGCACATCCTTCCTGAAGACTGGTGAACAAAATTGGATGGCATACTCAAGATGGGGCTGAACCAGAGTCCTGTAAAGGGGTAGAATTAGTTTTATCTCTTGAAGATACCCTTTTAATGCATTAAATAGTCTGCTGGCCTTGCTTGCTGCAGCTTGGCATTGCATGCTATTGCTGAGTCTGTCATCTACTAGGACCCCCAGATCTTTTTCCATCCTTGATTCCCTCAGATTCTCCCCCTAGCGAGTAACTTGAAATGTTAATTTTTAGCCCCCAAGTGCTTCAATTTAAATTTTTCGATATAAACCTCATTTGCCATGAAGATGGCCACTCCTTTATAGATTTGGATCATCAGCAAACACTGAGATTGAATTATTTATACCAACCTCAATTTAATTTATGAACAAATTGCTTGTCAAAGCCTGTACGTTTCTAGAGCTTAGTGACTCTTCTAGTGTTAGAAAAATATACATGGTCAGAGTAAGTAGAGAGCTTGGTAACATCAAACAGCCAATAGGAATATAGTATATATGTAAGAGCTTAAAGAAGCAGTCCAGCCAAAGCTTGTTTGGCTGGGCCTTTCCTATGGATCACAGAAGTGCAATTCCTTTTGCACTCCTGTGACCCATTTTCAGCAGAGAGCGGGCTGAAGTCCGCTCTCTGCTGAAGTCACGGATTTCAGTCCAGGCACTGCGTCATCCTGACAATGGAAGTCTGAATCTGCCAGGTGCCTGGACGAACACCCATCTCAGCCTCTCAGTGAGCCACTGAGAGCCTGAGTGGGCCCGCTCCACCCCCTCCACAGCCCAGCACTCCAATGAGTGCGGAGGGAGAAGAGCAGAGAGCTGTGACTGACAGTCTACAGCTCTCTGCTCATGGAGCTCTGAAAACCGAGTGATCCGCGGTGTTCGCTCAGTTTTCAGTGCAGAGGTGCTGGGGGACACATGCAGCATTGGACCATACAGGGTTAGTTTTTAAAAGTAAAAAAAAGCTAATGAAAGCTAACAGGAGCCTCTATCCACACAAGTATCCACAAGGTTACTTCAGTCTGACACTGACCACTGATCCACAGAAAATTTTCCAACATATCCCTTTAGCCAAAGATGATTAATAATTGACTTCCATCAAGCAGGAGAGGCCACACACTGATCAAAATTTGTCCGCTCCCTGCTGGCCTTACTAAATTTCGATTATTGTTTTGCCAGCTTTAGAGGACAGCTAAATGGGATTGCTAGAAGGGACTACTGAGAAAACTGGGTAAAATGAACATTTCTTTTCTAATTCTCATGAGCCTTCCAGAGGCTCAAACAGCAGATAGAGGATATGAAGCAAAGAGATAAACTATTGTGTTAAGTATGGTTTGTGCTTGGATTATATGGATGGTAGGTAAGGTGCAAGAGCAGCTATACTGAGGTCTGGGAACACCAAGCATATTATTCCCTATTCCCAAGACTTGACTTGTAAAGTCCATAACATTGGCATGAAGAGAATACAAAGTAGCACTATTACAAAACAACGCTGAAGTACTTTATAATGCATAGTATTTCTGGGCTAAACTGTTTGACAGATAATGGTCTAATCATTTATTTGATGCTGTTTTTCATAGGAAGGAACAGCACTGCTGTTGGAACATCTTGCTGGTAGCCTGGCAAATGCCATTCCTGTTAGCACACAACTGGATATTGCTGCTCAGCATCACCTCTTCATGATGGGCCGCAATGGAAGCAACATCAAGCACATTATGCAAAGAACAGGTGCGCAGATCCACTTCCCAGACCCAAATAACCCTTTAAAGAAGTCCACAGTCTACCTCCAAGGCACCATCGAGTCAGTTTGTCTTGCCAGACAGTATCTCATGGTATGTATTTTCACAGGATTATGTGGTTTTCTGCAACCAATTTATGATTAAAAAAAGTGTGTATTTTAAAATCATATGCCCTTGTGCAAGACCTTAAGAAACAGATATGATATCGGCAATAAGCAACCCATTATCTATTTACTTGTTTCTAGTGTGGTATTTCTGCTCAGTTAGCTCAATGGACTTGAAATGTTATTGTGTTGTATAATACTGTTCCACTAGATGGCACTTGTAACCTATTTTTCCACACACGTGTGTGTGTGTGTGTGTGTGTGTGTATATGTACTACTGTACAAATGTTTTAGGCAGGGGTGAACAAAAAGCTGTATATTAAGAAATTCAGAAATAGAACTGTTAATTCTTTTTATCAATTAAAATGCAAAGTAAATGAACAGAAAGCTCCAAATCATATAAATATATTGTGTGAAGGCTCTTTGCCTTCAACACAGCATAAATTCTTTTAGGTACAGTTGCATACAGTTTTTTGAAGCAACTCGGCAGGTAGGTTGTTCCAAACATCTTGGAGAACTAACCACAGATCTGTAAGCATCACTTCCAGGACTCCTTGTTTTTTACCCTGAAGATAGTTCTTAATGATGTTGGCTCTATATTTTTTGGGTCTTTGTCCTGCCTTCCTGATGGTATGGTATAATGGATAAGTATCTGCCTGTATTGGCATGGAGGACACCATTGATCCTGACCAAATATCCAACTCCATTTTCAGAAATACAGCCCCAATCTTGCAAGGGATCTCCACCATGCTTCACTGTTGCCTGCACACACTCATTATGGTACTGTTCTCTGGCAAACAAATCACCTCCTGCTAATATTTCAGATTTTGAGCCATCAGTTCAGAGCACCTGCTGACATTTTTCTGCAATCCAGTTCCTATGTTTTTGTGCATAATTGAGTTGCTTATCCTTGTTTCTGTGTCGAAGGTGGGGCTTTTTGCCCGCAGTTCTTCCATGAAGACTACTCCAGGCCAGACTTCTCTGGACAGATGGCTGTACCTGTACCCCACTTGTTTTCACCAGTTCTGTGCTGATGGCACTGCTGGACATTTTCTGATGTCAAAGGGAAGTAAGCATGATGTGTGTTTCATCTGCTGCATTATGTTTCCTTGGCCGACCACTGCGTCTACAGTCCTCAGTGTTGCCCGTGTCTTTGTGCTGCTTCAAAAGAGCTTGAAAAGCACATCTTGAAACTCCAGTCTGCTTTGAAATACTTGACCTGGAGAGAACTTGCTGATGCAGTACAACTGCCATGTGTCTTGTTGCTGTTCTCATCCTTGCCATAGTGTATGACCTGTGACCTGAAACTGTCCTCCAACCTCACCTTAGTAGCAGAGTTTGGCTGTTTCTCTCCCAGTTTTAAGCCTCCTACAGTATTAAGTAGGGCTGCAACTAACGATTATTTTTATAATCGATTAGTTGGTCAAATATTGTTTCGATTAATCGGTTAATAACCTTAAAAAAAAAAAAAAGTGTGGTGTATAATTTAGTTAATATGTAAAGTTTTTAAAAAAAAAAGCAATTTATTCTTAAATATCTCTATGCAGTGGTAAATATAAACAACCAACTATATGGTTAGGGAGCAAAATATTGAATCCACTCTGAGAATAACAGGCAGAAGAGATATACTGTATACACTATTAGAAGCGAAATACAGTTTTTTGTCCAATTTGTTGTTGGGCAGATTAAAAAATACAAATTGCTGCAAAAACACATTACATGCTTTTCTGCAGCTTCTCCATTGAAGTATATTGAACCAAAAAAGCACCGTTTTGCGTTAAAAAAAAAAAAAAAGTCCTTGACCCTTTCCAAATACGCAGCGGCTGAAAAAAAGCATAGATGTAAACGTGTCCCATAGAAAACCATGTTAAATGAACTGTAGTGCATTTCTGCAAAAAGCACCAAAAAACACAAAGATGTGAACCAGGTCTAAGACGTTTAGTAACATAATGGGGTTAAAAAAAAACAAAAACTAAAATGAGCCCTTTATAGTACAAAAAGGAAATAATCGCTACTGTAAGGGTTTCATTTTTTTATTGTAGAACTGTGAAAGTATTATTTACAGTAGCAATTATTTGCTCTTTTGTACTATAAAAGGCTAATTTTATTATTTTTAACCCCATTATGTTACTGGCCGATTAATCGATTATGCAATTAGTAATCAATTAATTTCATAATCAATTAGTTGTCGATTAATCGATTAGTTGTTTCAGCCCTAGTATTAAGCCTCTTTTTCAGTTAATGAGTGTGTTTCAACCTATATTGAAATGGTGAAATTGATGATCATTAACACCTGCTTAGTATAATTGGTGATTCAAAACACCTGACTCTAATCCTAAAATCCCTGACTTTGTGCAAGTGTAAGGATTGATGCTGGTTTAAAGCCAAAAATAAACAATTAAAATATATCATTTTGAAAGCATTCTTACTTTACAACATTTTTTCACACCTGCCTAAAACTTTTGCACAAATGTGTGTGTATGTATATGTGTGTTGTTTTTTTTTTTAGATTGAACCAGGGTCTAGAAATCTCCTTCTACCCATTTCAAAGATTAGTACACAAAGCACATTAACCTTTAGTGATTTCAACCTCTTGTCTTTTTCACATAATATTTATGTTATTTAAGGTAAACTCATATAGAGGTTCAGTATGGATGCTGCCATTGCTAACTCTTTTCTAAAACCACTGGCTAATTATTGACCTGGAACAAACATGCAGCTGGAAAAGTCAGCAAAAACGTCAAAACTCCTGATCTGCAGCCTTGCCATGAATTTGTGTCATTAGACCAACATGGCAGCCAAGCAACTAGCATTATCACAATGAGCTCAGCAATGTCTGCCTGCAAATACAGGGTCTAGTCAACTTTATGCTTTGTTCAACCCCATCCAAAGACTGCTTTACCAGTGATGTAAGCATTGATTAAAATGTGTTAGAAGGATCAACTGTGGTATGTGTTAATGTGTAACACTAGCAAAACACATTCTGTATTTACTATCTTTTAAAATTTTATTTAACGCTTTCAAGTAGTTTAATAACTATTTCCATCACCTTGAGAGTAAAGGCATATTGTGTCATCTTTGGACATTTCTCACAGGGTTGTCTCCCACTTGTCCTGATGTTTGACATGAAGGAAGAAATTGAAGTAGAACCACAATACATTACTCAACTCATGGAACAACTAGATGTCTTTATCAGCATTAAACCAAAGCCAAAACAGCCAAGTAAAGTACGTTTCCAAACAAATTCTGTCTGAAAGTCTATTTCACTTTGCATGTTAAATAAAGATATCCAGTTAGCAGATCCTAGAAAGGGGAATGAGTCTAGGGGAACTGCACAAGGAGGCTTACCATGTTGGGGTTCCCAATGCAGTTATGGCTTTCTTTTACAAATGACCCAAAAAGATTATAAAGATCTTAATGTGTTTTCAGATACTCCAGCTTAACACTGAACCAGCCATAGTGACTGACATATTTTTGGCTAGCGATGCTTTATTACATTTTATTATATATGAACGTTTAACTCTTGTTTGCACCTAACAGGATAGCATCACATTGCAAAAATCTAGGTAATACTTTGAGAACTCTTGATTGTGCAAGAGGTTTTCATTACAAAAGACAAAAATTATTAATCTAATCCTGTTGGTACAGTACATACAGTTAAAGTGTACCTGTCTTGACAGAAATGTTGGCCTCAATTTCTGTATTTTTGAAAATGTATGTTG
Source organism: Aquarana catesbeiana (assembly GCF_042186555.1). Classification (NCBI taxonomy): domain Eukaryota; kingdom Metazoa; phylum Chordata; class Amphibia; order Anura; family Ranidae; genus Aquarana; species Aquarana catesbeiana. The sequence goes on along the minus strand of NC_133331.1, from coordinate 111,360,533 downwards.
ACTAGCTGTGTTTGGCGCTAACAATTCTGGGTCATTGACCTAGAACAACCATGCACCAAGACAGACAACACGCTTTTTGAGAAGCAGAGCTCCACCTTGGTTTCTGCCAAATTTCTCATGACAGGTGTCCTTTATAGGCCTGCGGATAGTTGAAGCACATTATGGTAACTTTATCTCAGGCATGGGGATGACAGTGAAGACCACAGACAGTTCCATTGTAGGAAATTGAGTATTGGTATGGAAAAGTGTTGTTGGCATGCTTTTTAGGGGTTGTAGTTTTAAGGTAGATTAAGGAAGTTGTTCACGTTGTCAGTCTGACAGCTGTAGTGTGTTACCATTTTAAGCAATTATAATTAACTAAGCTCTCAATCATGTATGTGGTGGTGTTTACGTTTTTGTTTTTTTATATATATTTGAGTATCATCATAATTGGTTCTACGTTATCAAGATTCTTTTTAACCACACATTTATTATATGTACTTATAGCACCTTCAATCTGGACTTTTTTTCTTCCATTTATGTTTTGCAGTCTGTGATCGTAAAAAGTGTGGAACGAAATGCCTTAAATATGTATGAAGCCAGAAAATGTCTTCTTGGGCTTGACAGCAGTGGTGTGGCCATTACAAGCCAGTCTACCTTATCTTGCCCGATGCCTTACCATGGACTGGATATCTTGACAGCGGGTTTGGGACTTACTGGACTAGGCAAGTTATCCCAGAGCACATAGTGTTCCCAATTAGGCCATTAGGCCATTAAACCACTGTGAGTTGTGCACTTCCGGATTTCAAAGGGGTACACAAAGTTATGTGATTTTAAAATGAATGTATGGTCTTTTGTTTTCTTTAAAGATATGTTCAGGGCTACATTTCTTTTTTCGGGTAGGTAAATATGAAATATTGCTTGGAAGATATTGCATATGCATATTTATTATTTACCATTTGGAGCCAGTAGGTGGCGCACTTAAAGGGTAAATCCACTTTAATGGGAAAAACATCAAAAAAAGTAATATAGCATTTATAATTGCTAAGCAAGCCATCTTGTAAATTGTATTATGAAAATGTGCTTTCCTTTTCAGTCTGCATTGCTGTAATTATCAGTAATATTCAATGCAATATGGGTATTTGGAGGCAGTCTGTATACAGTTGATGTAGAGAACACCTCCAAAAATGTAATTTCCTGCTTGTTTGTTTGGCACAGATTTTCCAGAAGTCTGCATTAAGATAAGTCAGTTTTTAGGCACCCCCTGCAATAGAAATGTACATTTTTGTGTAATATTCCTCAAGGGTTAATCCTTTCCAAAGGGGTGCAAATGCTACAGCTTTCCCATTAATACCCAAAACATGCATCAGCTGATTAATAATAAACCAGACCCTCCCATTAAGAATGAGTATGCAACCAATTTACAGCAACAAAATGTAGTAATTTGCTACAAAGTTTGTTAAAATCCCTGCAATGTACTCTTTAAGACCTCTTTCACACTGGGGCGCTTTTCAGGTGTTTTAGCTTTAAAAATATTGCCTGTAAAGCGCCTGAAAAGTGCCTCTCATGCCTCCCCACTGGGGCGGTGCGCTTGCAGGATGGGAAAAAAAAGTCCTGCAAACAGCATCTTTGGGGTGGTGTGGGAGCGGCGTATACACCGCTCCCAAAAACGACCTACACATTCAAATAAATGGGCAGCGCCGCAAGAATCGCTTGCAAAGCGGTTCGGCATCGCCAGACAGTGGGTGCTTTTAACCCTTTCCTCGGCCACTAGCGGAGGTTAAAAGCACTGCTATAACAGTGGTAAAGTTCCGCTAAAACTAGAGGCACTTTACCGCTAACGCCGGCACTCCTTAGTGTGAAAGGGGTCTATGGCTAATCTGCATATCTTTACAAAAAATGTAAATGACTGTTAGTTTTTTTTTTTTTGCAACCATTTCACGATCAGAAGTCATTGATGTCTAGATGCTCAGGCTAAATGTAACAGTGGCAGCATGGGGTTGATTTACAGAAACTCTGCACAGAAACCATTTTTTTTTTGTGTCAAAGCTTAATTTAATAAGCTGAGTTAGAATCATTTTATATGTCCATTAAAACAGACCTTCACCCTAAGGCCCCTTTCACATGGCATGCTGTCAGTTTTCGTCTCTCCATAGGAATTGGCGGTGCTCTGGCAGGCCCCTTCCCACTCAATGAGCAGAGACGGACCTGTCATCCGCCGGCTCTGCTGATATCAACGGAGAGATCTCCTGCTGAGCTGGCGGACTTCGCTGAGTGGATCCGCCTCATGTGAAAGGGGCCTAACTGTGAAATGGTCCTCCCTTGCCTCTCTCCTCTCCCTCTCTTAGCAATGGATGTTTTTTTTAAGGACTTAAGCACTTCCATTATCATTTAGCTGAGAGAGCCCTGCGGCACATCTGCGCATGCACTTGAGCTCCCAGTATCTGTGCACACGTGGGTTTTGCCGCGCATGTACGAAGATCGCTAATATGGAAGTTGGAAACCTTCCCTATAGCATACACGTATGCTGTATTTCAATGGCATATGTGCATGTGGGCTTTTCCAGGACCCATAGGCATAGCCCATGGGGGCATCTGAGCGCACACCATATTGGCAGTACGCGTGGGGGGTAAGGGCTACTTAACGAGGCAAACTACAGTTCTGCTTTAAAGCAGAGCTTCAGTCATTTTTTGCTTATTAAAGTCAGCAGCTACAAAAAGTGTAGCTGCTGACTTTTAATAAACACACATTCACCTGTCCCAGGATCCAGCGCACTGGCTGGGTGAACTCTTGATTCTCTTACAACTGTGGGCACCCGGCTGTGACAGCTTGCTGCTTCACAGCCGGGTGCGCACATTGCGCTGTGCCTCCTGAATGGCCGGGCAATTTTCTGTGAGGTGTCCCAGAAAATTGCAAGGAGGGAGAGGAGAACTTCCACTCGGATCACCTAGGTGGTCCGAGTGTAAGCGGAAGCAGGTATTTGTCAAAACTAGGTACCCCCCCCCCCCAAAAAAAAAGACACGCCAAATGTGTGGCATAGGAGGGGGGAGGAGTGCTTAAAGCAGAATTTCCCCTTTTGGGTGGAGCTCCGCTTTAACAAAAAAGCACATATGAACCACTTTGCATACCTAAATTATAGCACATATAGGGCTTTTACTTGGTACACTGTCCTAATAATTAAAAAAATAACTTGTTTACTTTGGTATAGGCTGGCAAATGCACAACATGTTTAAAAAATAATTTTTTAAAAATGGGTTTATTAATTTGATTATTTTAGTGGTGCAACTGATAATAAGTTATATTATTAAAAGTTGGCAACACAGATGAACACTGCAGGGTGGAGGGGGCAGTGTTTATTTGCAGGCTGAAGGTTTATATGACATCTTCAGTCTGCATGTGATAACTATATCAGAGCTGACATAGTAGCCACAAGATTGGGAATCCGCCGATTCGTCAGAGGGGACCCGGTTGTCTGATAACCAGGATTGAGTAAATGTTGGATGCTTGCTCTCAAAGAGATGAGCCTTTATTAATTCAGCTGTGAAAGATTTAAAGTGGTCCTAAAGCCTAACGGTTTTTTGTTTTTTTAACCCTACTTCCGCTAATTGCATTTCCCTGCACCTGATGCATTCTATACATTGAGGTAAAAAACCTGTGCCATAGAATCCCCCCCCCCCCCCCCCCCCAGCACCCCTTATTCTTTCCTGAGCTCATTCCTGATCCAGCGCTGTGCATGAGAGCAGTGGCTCTTGCTGCTGTCAGTCAAATTCTGTGATGAGGGAGTAGAGCCAAGCCTCCCTGTTTATGTAGATCGATATATTATGTAAATTGATGCAGACAGGGCAGCTTGCAAGAGAACTCACACGAGTTCCTCCATAGAAAGCGGCTTGCTGTGGCGGCACTCACCTAAGAGTAGCCGCTAGGGTTTTTCGGCAGGGGATCCGTGAAGTGGAGGATCAAGGCTGGTCTGTGCAAAGCCATTGCACAGAGCAGGCGAGTATAACATGTTTCCTATTTTGTTTAAAACAAACCAACCTTTAATATCACTTTAATGTTCCGCAGTGTCCTATAGAATGGCGTGTGACCCCTTACAAGGTTTATTAGAAGTATTGCTTCAAACTGAATACAGTATGGCATTAATTGTTTTATCCTTGGTGTCCTCCTTCATTGCATTTAGTAAGAAGTGTTTTTATACAATTAAAAGGCTGTGTCCTTACATTAAATTTATGTACTTCCCCCTCCTAGGTCTTTTGGGCCCAAATGCTCTGTCAATGAATTCCACAACAGCACAGAATACTCTGCTGAATGCCCTCAATAGTACTGTCAGCCCACTGCACAGCCCCAGTTCTGCGGCAACTAGCCCAACACTTTGGGCAGCTTCACTAGCCAACGCCTCCAGTGCTCCAGGTAATATGAATCTTATATTGGCTTCATAATGACAATATGCTTTCATCTCAAAATGCATTCTGGTGCAGCAAGTTACTTAAAATCAATCAAACCATCTTAATGCCAGCTCTCATTTTGTTGATACAGGGGAAAAAAAAAATCAAAGGAACCTTCTGGTTATTTACACTAGGTAGCATATCTCATTTTTCTTAAATACTGATGTCTAGGTATATACAGTATATCACCCAGCATATCAACTGTGGCCAGTGACAGTACAACCAAAGAAAAACAAGTAGTCCAAATCAAAAATTCTGGCAAAGTAGTTTTTCAAGTTTTCTCACAAGATAGATTTGGGACTTCTAAAAAAAAAAAAAAAAAAAAAAAATGCACACACCAGGCCTTTTATCTGGCCTCCCTTGCAGTCAAAGGAGCAAATGTTGGGCACTGCTGATAGGCCTGATAAGAAAATCCTGCAATGTTATAAAAATGTTTTTCCTAAATCATTTGATCATTGGTCTGTCATAAATCAATAGCCAATGGTTTTCTAATCCATGAAATCCAACACCACTAAACAAATGGCATAATTGCCAACACAATTGTTAAATTATATCATGGCAAAGTGAAACTTTTTATTTTTAAGTCTTCTTTTCCATAGACGACATAGTCTGCTGCAAAATAAACTGAACAATGTGTTTTTTCTCTTTCACACAAATTCCTCCACTACACTTTCCATTTAGATATGCCTGTACAGCGTTGGACATAATTGATTGCAGTTCTAATCTATCCAGGGAACATCTTTTGGCCATTATAGTCTTTAGGAAGAAATTTGGTCCTGTGTTGCCAAGAAGACTGGAATCCAGGTTTCCCAAAATCAGGATATAAGGGCACTTTTTATGTAATTTAGAAGTGCCCATCCTTACAAAGATAAGGCTTTAAGCCATGAAATCAATTCCTGATTTCTTTGTGGATCAAAAACATAGGGGTTAATAATATAATGCACTGTAAGATGAGACACAGAGTTGGTCATGCTAATCAAAGTGTATTACATTTTCTAGACCAAAATACTTGTTATCCAGTTGATACTTTCTGCCTTTTATCATCCTGTATTTTTGATCCATGGCGATCATCTGAAGTGGCTTTTATGTTTTATTTCTTTTCAGAATGGAAAAACTTCCTGACTCCAAAACCAGAAAGTTATTTTCTCATAGGAGAAATAATCATGCTTAGATCAACTAAACTGCTTTTTTTTTCTTTTTCATTATTCATTAATTAGGGAATTTTCAAATAGGAGACCATACAAAGGTTGCATAGTCCAATACTGCAAAATGACAATTGGACAATACAATCACATGATTGTCTAATGACACACTGATGTACAAACAATAACATTAGTGAGGTGCAATTGTAGTTAAATAAAAACAAAAGATATTAGAGAAGAGAGACTTGGAGGGAGAGGTTATGGAGAGAGAAGAGGGAAGAATGTAGAGCAGATAGGGAAGGGATTTTGTATAGTAGGTAGAAAAAGAAATGGGGGGAGAGGGTTTGGTCAAGGAGTATTTCCGCTATTATGGGATAGCCATGAATAGCGCATAGCATATTTCAGGACGACTGCGATCAGACTGTCAGATAAGTGATTAACCCACGAATCTCGGACCCTGTGGAACTTGGGCATAGAGCCTTTGAGGTCAGCTGTTTTAGTTTCTCATTAGGTACTAAACATTGCACTCTGAATTTAATCTATGACACATATAGGGTCTTTGAGAGCCATGCATTTGTTTTGCAAGTGTTAAAACTTAAGTCATAAGTGCAAATTGGTACTTTTGAAATACCAAAGGGTTTCTGATTCAGGAGTGGTTCAGGTGGGTTCATAATTGATTGCTGAAAAATAGTACGCAGGATTCTGAGTACTTGCGACCACAGCCTTTGAACATGTAGGGTATGTCCACCAGGCATGTAAAAATGTGCCTATGTCCAAACAGCCGCAAAAGCAGGTAGAAGACTTGCTGGGTCTACCCACAACTTTTTTTAAATGTATTTATGAATTTATAGTTAAATTATGTTCATGGCCTCTGTGTAAACACTTGTGTGTGTCTTATAAGTGTCTAAATAAGGACGGTCTATGCAGCTCAACAAGGACCTGTTAGATTACCTGTATTAGGAAATAACATGTGAAATCTGGCTGGTATAAAGGAATATTAACATGTACTTTCAGTCTGGTAAGCGTGGTCTTTGTTACGCTGCTGCTTGTTCAGTAGCTACATAACTGCAGCCAATTGAGTTCATTAAAACAGATGCTGAAATTTCTACATGGAGATTACTAGCATTACAGATTGACACTGATTTCTGTTAATTAAATTGACGGTATTACTAACTAATATATGAAATTTTTGCTTTTTTTTTTTTTTTTTTTTTTTTAAGGGTTTTCCGCAATACCACATATGATGATGCCATCTGCTGCACAAGCTACGTTGACTAGCTTTCTGCTGTCTGGAGTGCCAAACTATGGCCAAAATACACCATCTCCTCCTCCAGGACTAACACCAGTTGATGTACATATGAATGGCATGCACTCCGAATGCAAGAAAGTCACATCCGCATTGAATGGTCATGTGAAAGTAGGTCTTTGTTATTGTACTTATATTTACTGACTTTTTGTAACTTTGCGAACAAGCTGAAGTTGCATATGTAGTTAACATGTAAAACTTGTAGAAAAATGCTGTGTGCGATAATGAGCATTTATGATGGTCAGAAGTTTTTGTTGCTCTTGAACTCTCCAAGCGATGCTCTATACATGAACAACATTGAACATTGTTCATATTTTGCATGTGTTTAAGGGATTTAAAATGGGTTGTTCTTGCACAGATCATTTTGATCCCATCTTGGTGGAATTCCCAGTACCTACCCTGCCTTTATTCAGCAAAAAGCTTCATGGGAGAAAAAATGGTGGTCTTTCTTGTTGGCTGCAAAGGGCATCACCTGTACTCTCTATTGCTTGAAAATCATTTAACCCTTCTTGATTAATGTATATATTGTTGTGACATTCTAATGTTCTATGCATGTCTCCTTGTTCAAAATTCATCTACACTGTGAGCCAGTGCAGTAATGGTGCATTCCCCTCTTCTTTTTTTTTTTTTTTTTTTTTTTTTTGTACGTGTGGCTTTCACATTAAAATGATTCTGACCTTTTTTTTTTACTGTTGCAGCCTTCAAACATGAAATATGGCTCAATAGCTACATCATCTCTGGGAGACAAAGTAATAAACGCACACCTACCTGAGGCGGCTAGGTCATCGAACAACCGCAGCTCGCCCGTTCAAACAAACACGAAGACCGACCCGGAAGGTGCGTTTATCGAAGTTCTTCGTTTTTCGTGGTGTTTCCAAGTCTCCATGTACTCATCTTTTCTGATAATGGGCCTCATTTATCAAAGTATCTGTGGTTGTCTATTGCCTACTGCCGACTATGAGAACAGATAAATATACAGAGTATCAGACTGTGTGCTAGGAGGATCACAGACCAATTAAATTGCTTCCTCAAAACATTTTAACCAAGTCCAAGTTTTTTCAATTATAGTCTAGAGCAGCATAAGAAAATAGCAATATTGGCCTATCCTTTCTGTGTCTATGAATATCACAGTGTAACAAGCATTAAGATTGGTTACAATATTTTTTGGATGATTAAAATCTACTAAATCCTTTTGGAAAAAAAAAGTACATATGCTGTAAAAAATATTGAACCATATGAGACAAGTGAAAAGTGCAGGTAATCCTATCGACTGCATACATTGCCTGATCCTCCTCTACCATCCTATTTTTGTGTTTGCTGTATACCCTTTTTTTTATATCCTTTCAGCTTTTTTTTTTTTTTTTTTTGATAGGTGGCAATGATGCCTTTGTGGAAGTAGGGATGCCAAGAAGTCCATCTCACTCTGCTAATACCAATGATCTCAAGCAGATGCTGAGTTCAGCCAAAGCACCCTGTGCTAAGAGGCAGACAGTGGAATTGCTACATGGCACTAAGAACTCTCATCTACAGTAAGTTCTGGCTGGAGAAAGCATTTTCTAGTTCTTTCTTTATACAGTGAGGTTATGATTATACAGGTAGGTTATTATTTGCAAAGCGACCAGCCAGATTCCACTTTACTGCTGCAAGATCAAAAGGTGATTGCTGATTTGATGCTTTGGGTTATTTTATAGACATTTGCCAATTTGGCTGCTTTTGTATACTTTATTTTGCCCATTATGATTCTTCTCTGGAAACAACCTGTTTGATATATTTCGAATGGGTCTAAATAGATCCTAAAATGGCACACTAGGAAGTGCCAACTATTACCAGAAGCAGTCCTGATGCATTATTTTTTCCTATTTCTTTTAATAGGCTTTTGAGAAAAAAGACTGAGTAAAAGGTTTTTTTTTTTTTATTTTTATGATGTATAGAATAACCGTGGTCATAGATAGTGGCTCAGTAAAAGTAGCCTGATGGTGCATAAACAAAATTCAACTCTGATTTGAATTTCCTTTTTATTCATTTGTTTTTTACAGTAGTAGTGAAAGGTTGCTTTCGGATTCAGAGATGAGTTCCGCAGATGGCCCGATGACAGACAAGAAGGCTCCTGGAAGTGAGCGAGCAGCCGAACGAGCTGCCCAGCAGAACTCAGAGAGGGTACGATTTAATTCACAGTCTTCCTTTACAAATGTGCAGGTAATTATCATTGTCATCATTTATCGCCTCCGCCTTCCTTACCATATCTCATAACCAGTAGGAGTCTGACACAATAGCGACAAAAAAATAAATTACCAAACTATTGCAGTTCTGAAAAGGAATCACTATAAATAAGTACAATAACTGAAAAGATACTCTCCCGGGACCTTTTTTTCTTTTTTTTTTTTTTTTTTTTTTTTTAACATTTCCAGCATTTAATGTAATTAGTCCTAGGTTTTCCATAAAATGTTTTCAGATAGTAGTTCACCCTTTCTTGATAATGCAGCTGCCTTGGGTTTAAATGCGTGGATAAATTGCTGCACCTCTGGATCAGCAGTTGACTGGCAGTGAGGAGTTGATATAATGCCTTCTCACTGCCTGTTTTAACCCTTTAAATGCTGCACCAATGCACTGCAACTGCATGCATTGAATGCTTTTGATGTGTGTGTCCCAATTTTCTTGAATGGGTCGTGTTTGGCAGTTTTACTGGCTGCAGAATGACCAGAGCAATAATTTTTGCTGCAGAAATGAAGCACAGAATAGTGGACAACCTAGTCTGCTGCCTTTACAGTTAAAGGGGGGGGGGGGGGGGGGGGCGCATTTGGGGCAAAACGCAGCTCAGCTGCCTCTTTTTAACATCCCCGAATGCAAGTCTAAATTAAGTCAGTAATCAGAAAGTTGTAAGATAGCGGACATGTCATAAAATCCAATCTCCATAAATATGGTATTTTTGAAAACAAAAAGAGTGAGAGATGTCAAATGAGAATAAAGAACAAAAATCTATATACGTTTTTACACATAAAACCTTGTCATAAACGCAATAAAATACATTAAATATATACATTAGATTTACATATTTTTGTATTTATTGCAAAGTTTCTTTATGCATATCTATGTTTTTAATATTGTGTTTGACAATGTTTTATGTGTAATACAATTTATTTAGATTTTGCATTCTGACTTTGCTCTCATTTTGGCATATTTAAAGTCCCACTACTTTTTGTTTTCAAGTATACCTAAGTCAGTAATCATCTGTTTACCTCCATTACTAGCATTTAGAGGATGACTGTGTAGATTTTTATACAAACTTATGACAGTTTCCAGGTCTGCTATATTTTTTTCCAGACTGGGTGATGTTTTGTATCTATGAAGCAGTTAAAGAGGCAGTAAACCCTGATGGGTTTTACTTCCACTTCCTCTTTTCCCCCTGCAAAGTAAAAGCATAATGGGCTAGTATGCATTGCATACTAGCTCATTATGCACTTACCTGCAAAGGAAGCCCGCAGTGTCACCAATGTCACCGATGTCACCGCTGTGTGGAAGCCTCCATCTTCACCCCTCTTCCTTCCGGGGCTGCCGACTCTGGCTCTGACTGGCCAGAGTCACGTGACATCACTCCCGCACATGCGCCACCACTCACTACCCTTTCTTCAGTGCGCATGCGCAGATGACGTTGGCGCAAGTGTGTATGGTAAATATCTCCCAAACCGTACAGGTTTAGGAGATATTTCCAGTACCTACAGGTAAGCCTTAATATAGGCTTACCTGTAGGTAAAAGTGGTCTGTCAGGGTTTAAAACCACTTTAATGATGACCTCAAATTAGTGCTCTTAAAGTACAAAGTAATTGAGCAGATTATAAATCTTTGGACAACTTTTGCTGTTGTCCCTGGCATCAAATTTGTCTGCACACAGTGCCTCTTCTTGCCTCCTCCATTGCTCTAAAATGAACACTCTTATGACTGTTTATTGTAGAGAATGACCTAGAAGATAGAAGGCACTCAAATCGTGCATGCATGGCTAGCTGTTCACTGATACCTATGGCCAGCTTACTGCTACCCAAAGTTTTCCTATTATGGTTGACCTTGCAGGCATGATCCAGCCACCTAGAGATGTTTTTTTGGAAAATTGCCCACCTGTACATGTTTAGTCATAGGGTGGAGGCGAGCCGGAGACCATCCCTGGTATGGCTATGGAAAACAATAGTAATGTGCCAAAATAATCAACTGTTCTTCCTGAGATGACTTTTGAAGGTTTCTAATACATGTAGAAATGAAAACACCCCATCTAGCTGAAGTCTGTTAGTTCAGGCAATTATGTCTACGATACAAGAAAGTTACTCGGACTTTGGATGGTCACCATTCACTACCTATAATTTCTACTTGTGTGGGCGACGTTTGTGCTGAGCTTTAGATGACTCTACCTGCTTCACGGAAAAGGTTTAACTGGAAATTTCCTGCTGATAGCCATGTCTTGAGAAACGTAGGCTAAGAGCTGGCGTGTGTTGGATATGGCCATTGGATAAAAGCATGTATATATGCATTGGGAAAAAGGATCTTTTGTTAGTACCCCTTTGCTGCCTTTATCCTGTGGCCAACTTCACTGTGAATTGTAGATACATTTCCCTAATCCATTGGATTTGAATACAGTAATAGAAACACTTAATGGGAAGTATTACGGGAAGAAAACAGGTGAAGGATATTAAGCTATAGCAACTCATTCATGTAGATCAGGGCTATCCAAACTGTGGCTCGCGTGCTGGATGTGGCCCTTGGGGCACTATTCCTTCCACTAACACCATTGGTGGGGTACTATTCTTTTCACTGACTCCAGTGACTGGGTACTCTTCCTCCCGCTGACACCAAAGATGAAGTAATTCTTCCACTGACACCTATGATGGGACACTATTCCTCTTACTGACAACAATGATGGGACACTTCCTCCCACTGACACCAATGATGGGGCACTAGTCCTCCCACTGACACCAGTAATGGGGCACTTTTCCTCCTCCCACTGACACCATTAATGGGGCACTAGTCCTCCCACTGACTCCAATGATGGGGCACTAGTCCTCCCACTGACAACAATGTGATATAATTGTTTTACGCCCACTGACCACCAAGCCTATGACATTGTTTACTCCGTTGATGCCAGGGCATTTACTGCTCCCACTGGCCACAGTCTGGCCCCCCTAAAGTGTGATGGGCAGTAAAATGGTCCTTATTTTTCAAAAATGTTGAGACCGCTGATGTTGGTGATAGAATTTATATAAAGTCTACAAACCTCTGTGAGGTATAAAGAAACACCAAGACTGATTTGAGAAAAGTGCTTTAAACCTAACCATGGTGAGCATTAAAAATGATGTTTCATTGAATGCTACCCATACAAATTCCTGTGACTGCCCCATCTCTACATAAACATATAGGACTCGTTATAGTAAAGTGACCTTTTCACAACCAGACTTAACCAGGATATCGGTACTAAAGTAAATATCCTTTACAGATTCAACTGTTTGTTGTTTTGTGCCTAATAGCCCTGTAAAGAGATATAAAGCTGATTTGATTAACTTTTAAAGTATTCACCTGTGTACGTTGTGCAGTAGTGTAATTTACATTGATCTTCTACAAGCACAGGGTAGATCTACCTAGATATATTGCATATGGGTACACATGGTGCAGTTTAAACAGATCATGCTGAGTTACTGATGGACATGTTTCATTGCAAAATAGCTTAGTTTTTATACTCTAGATTATTGTCCGTCTGTGTGTGTGTGTGTGTGTGTATATATATATATATATATATATATATATATATATATATATATATATATATATATATATACTTTTTGACACCATTCTTTCTTTTTAGGCCTATGATTATGAACAGAAAAAGTTGCTGGCAACAAAAGGTAAGTGGAGAAAATGTATACAAGTAGTAGAAATGGTAATCTATTTAAATGTACTGATTTTAGAGGTAACTTCTTTATGGAGTCGAATAGCTGGTGTCTTTAGAAATGAATTAGAATATACAACAGAGCTGCTTTTTCTGGCGCCTTATGCTGCATCCATCCTCTCCCGTGGCTCCTGCTGAGACACCCACTCATCTGCCTACAAAACCCCCTCAGAACACCTGCACACCCCGTCGCTGACTCTGCTAGTTCCCCAGCAGCTATGGATCGCTTCTTGGAAAAAAGTGGTCCATGCACACAGCCAGCTCAATGCTTGCCCGATCCATCGAGGGAGCTTCGCTCCACAACATGGCAGAGGCGGCCGACATGGAAATTAGTGCAGCCCCTGCTGGTACGTCTCCCCTGCCTGCAGACAACACAGAGCGCATTGCTCAGGCAGTAACTGCTCCCCTAGCTCCAACGATTGCAGTCTCAGTGGAAAAAGCTCTGCAGGCAGGGATGACACAAATTAATAAAAAAGAACTGGGTGATCATGCAGCTAGGATCAGTGACACAGAATTGAGACTATCTAACATGGAAGGTAAACTCTATCAGGCCCAGGAAACTGAACTACAGCAGTATAAAACAAATCAATTCATACTCCAAAAATTGGAAGATCTAGAAAATAGATTTGCTAAAACAGTTTGCGCTTTGTGGGGGTCCCAGAATCCCTCTCAGCATCCTCTCTCCTGGCATTCTGTTCATCGCGCATTCCTGGAGCATTAGGCCTCTCTGCCTCATGCACAGTCGAAAGATTCCACTGGTCGCACCCCCCTGCCCGATCATTGCTAAATATCTGTATTACAAAAATAGTCAAACCAGTTCTCTGCAAATTGACGGCATTAAGATCCTATTGCGGACTACTTACTCCATTGAAGTTTCCAGGAAACGGAAAGCCTTCCATCGTGTCTGTTCTGAACTTTTTCAGCAACGTCTCAAATTTACCCTGGCATATCCTGCCACTCTTCGCCTTAAAGCCTTTCAAGCGGGGAACAACTTTCTTTCCAGGACCTCTCGGGGGCTGAGGCCTTTCCAAACTCCCTGAACCCGGAGGCACAATCTAATATTCCTCCCAGGGCCCAACCTCCATCTTGCCCCCAAGAAAGACCCTCCCCCAAAATGCCTAAAATCCTCCAATTCCAATAACCAATCCACAAATCGATGACTTTCTTTTCTCGTGGTGACTCAGTTTATGGTACTCTGGTAACGGTCAGTGTATGTCTGTCTGTTTCTCTGTTCATAAGGTTTACGTTGACTAGCTGGTTTACATGCACAGTACCTCTTTCTGGACCTCGCTGTCTGAGTTTTTTTTTTCCTTAGGCATCACTTGCTGTTCTGACTCCCCTGTTGTTAACTTATGGGTTTGGGCTCGGAGCTGAGCACACTCGAAGCACACATGCTAAGATATCCTATCGGATGAGCTGTTGGGAGCTGGTCCTCATGGCGATCCCATGTGGAAAAAAGCGAAGTCCTTGATCTCCTGTTGGTTTGTTTTTGTATTTAGTTTTATAACACTTCTTTCTCCTTCCTACCTCCTACTTGCACACAGTATCTCTCCTCTTCTACCAGCCACCCTAGGAACGTTTACAATACCCACAGGATCATCCCTGATCCCCCAGGGCCCCTTTAGCCTCTCCTCTTTGGAAGTCATCCTCGCTTTCATACACTTCTCTCTAATCCACTATTCTAAAATACCCCCATGAAAATTACATCTTGCAATGTGAAGGGGCCTAAATCTCCCATTAAGACTATAAAAATCATCTGTCACTTTTAAAAGGCTAAAAACAGACATGGCCCTATTACAAGAATCCCATCTGACATCTTAAGACTTCAATCGCATGAAGACGCTCTGGGTGGGCACAGTCTTGGGCTCCGATGCAGTAGGTAGAAAAGCTGGGGTGCCATTTCTATTCTGTAAAAATCTCACTGGTGAGATCATATCGCTAGACACTGACCCCAAGAGACTATTTTATTACAGCCCATCTTCGATTAGGTAATAGGGAACTTTTGATTTCAAATTGTATGCTCCCAATAATCCTGGTAAACAGTTCTTTGCATCTATGTCCACTAGACTCCTAAAACACCCCAGGTCCCCCACTTGATAGGAGGCAATTTCAATTATATTCTACAAGCAACAGAAGAAAGGTCCACTCCCAAACGCCCCTCTAAAATGGCCGAGAATGTTAACCCAACTTACCTTGCCTCCGCTGTGGAATCGCTGCACTTTACTGACCTCTGGTGGTTATCAACCCCCCCATAACGTTTTTAATAGAATTGACTATATCTTTGGTATGGACAATATTATGCCCATGATCTCCAACGCTGAGATCCAAGAAATAGCCATTTCAGACCATGCCCCAATCTCAGTGTTCCATGAATTTTAGGCTCATACTTCTAATCCACATTTTTGGCAATTCCCAGCTGTCCAAAAATGCTGATTTCCAAGGCTACATGGCCAGAGCATGGGAAGAATTTTCTTCTGCAAATTCCACCCATGCAGCCATATCAACTTGTTTTGGGAGGCAGGCAAGGCTTATGTCAGGGGAAGGGTCATTTTAAATGCAGCTTCTTACAAGAAACATGCACTATCAAACTACTAAGAGGCTAGCTCCTGCCCTAAAATTGCACAACGATCCCTCTCGTCCCAGGACACACCATAACAGAGCAGAATGGCATGCGGCCAAGCGAGCTTTGGACTTGTGGGCAGACAAAATGGAGCTGACCAAGCAGGCATATACTGACGCCACTCTCCATAAATTTGGAAACAAATTGGGCAAGCTTTTGGCTAGATTATGTAAGGGCCCCACATCGCCCCATGTTTATAACCTCGCGTCCGGATACCAAGGGTACGGTTCAATCCCCTCCACAGGAGGTCAACAAAGTCATGCTAAAATTTTACGCCTCCCTCTACGCCAACAATCCTAGAGGTTCCTGGACAAAGTTCACCTTCCCAAAGTGGACCCTCACCAGGCTCTATACGCACCAATATCCCTGACGGAAATCTCCTTAACTATACAACACCTAGCTCCAAACAAAGCTCCTGTCCTGACGGCTTCTCGGGCGAGTTTTATAAAACACTCCCAAGACCTAGTTAAAACTACCCTTTTCCAAGTGTATAATGAAATATGGTCTTTGGGTTCTTACCTACCCACTTGGAACCAAGCCACCATCAAACTTTTGTCAAAGAAATGGAAAGACCCCTTAGAGCCAGGCTCCTATAGGCCCATCTCGCTCCTGAATCTGGATGTTAAAAATCCTCTCAAATAGTAGCAGCCGGGCTCGCCAACATCCTCCCGTCCCTGATTCACTCTGTCCAATCTGGTTTTGTCAAAGGGAGAACAGCCACCCTAAAGATCCGTAAGTTAATGATGGTCCTGGAACATGCCAGAAATGCGAAAAATTTTGCCATCGTCACTCTGAACGAGGAGAAAGCCTTCAATGTGAGTTTCGATTGGCTCTCTAGTTCTCGCAAAATTAAACTTTGCTGGTCCTTTCAATCACCTTTTTCAAATGATGTACGGCTCTCCGTTGGCCAGATTGGTGGTGGCAGGCTTATTATAAGATGAAATTCGCTTGCAAAGGCACTAGGCAGGGCTGCCCCCTCTCACCCTAACTATTTAATTTGGCTCTTGAACCTCTCTCTAGATATTTAGCTCAGAATGCCCCATTTCATGAAATACATTTCAGTGACTGTGAACTGCGTACCACCCTCTCTGCGGATGACATTTTTATATTCACTGTAAATCCCTTCTCCGAGATGTCCACTGTCAAAGACATATTTGATGAATTCAGACTTTGCTCTGGCCTCTGCATCAACTATAACAAGAGTGAAATTCTTCCCCTTGGTACGACACCTAATGCCAATTGGACCTCTTCCTCCCCCTTTTCTGTAGCCACATCTTGCATAACATATATGGGCATTAAGATAGGCAGAACCCCCTCCTCTGTCTACACCTTGAATTATCCTCCTTTTTATTTAAGAAAATTTCACAGGAACTGGAGAACTGTGTGGATCTGCCTCTTTCTCTACTGGGGAGATGTAAACTATTCAAAATGGTCAGCTTTGCTCGCCTCCTATACCCTCTCCAAATCATTCCAGTATTACTGAAGCAAAAAGATATCCAATCTTTAAACAGAATAATTTCTCGATTTTATTTGGAGCAAAAAGCGACCTCGCATAGTCTTGGCAAAACTCCATGTCCCCAGGAGCGAAGGCGGTATATGTCTGCCTAATATCAGAGCTTATAACTTAGCTTGTTTGCTACGTATAGGCTTAGATTGGATTCTACAGGCCTCCCTTTACTCCAGCGGATTCATTGAATCACAGATGGCCCATCCATTCTCTCTAGTGGCCCTACTGAACTGAATATGGAAGTCTTTAAGTCCGGACCTTCAACATAACATCCTCTATCAAGACACTGCTATCACCTGGAGGGAGATTTGGAAAAAACATCTTTATCTTTACTTTTTATCTTCAAACATGTACCCATCCAAGGTAGTTCTATGTTCCCTCTAGGATGGAACTTGCAGCCTTCCTTGTATGGCAACACAAAAGACTAACCCTAGTCCCATCCCTTTTTGACCTAGACTCTGGGTCGCCACACACTTAAGTTTTTGGCCAGAAAGTTCACTCTACCCTTGACTCATTTCTTTCACTGTTGGCCATGCATCAGCTTCATTACCACTCACTGCAGGTACAGAAGCAAAAGATTTATAACATTGTTGCCTGACTGCCTGTTACAAAAGGGAATTTACACTGTATTGGACATCTACAAACCCCTGATTTACAAATTTATCCCTCCCTTTACGGCTTCCTCAGTAAAGAACTGGAGCAAACACTTCCCCGTTGCAGAAATCTGACAAAATACTTCAAGGTTACAACAACTTTCTCTCCAGGGTTCATTAGGAACCAGGTAGAGTAACACAAATGGAACTGATCACACCAGGCTTTTCTGCCCTTTCTACTTGAGAAGGATCACCGCCAATCTGCACTATGCCCACTGTGTTCCCAGTCAAGGCCAACTTTCACTCACCACCTTTGGTCCTGCACATCCATCTCTTCCTTCTGGGACCAAGTACTTTCCTTTATCTACGAAATCAGTTTCCTCCAGCTTCCAAAGGATCCTATGCTCCTGCTCTTCAGTTACTGGGACAAAAACCTATTCCCACAAATGTCATCCAGGGCATGCTTTCTCACAAATCCTGGATTCTGATGTGCCTTCTAGTTGCTTGGAGATTGATTATGAAAAATTGTATCACTACTTCCCGCCTATTTGCTCTATCAAACGAGAACTTGCTTTGTTTACAGGGATAAAAGATTCTTTGAGCTGAGAAATGTTTTTCATCTATCCAACTTGATTTGCACTAGTTGACTATGCCATGTATATTATTCTTTGTCTACTATGTATTATACCCCACATGTCTATTGCAAACCTCACATCACCTTAAAAATTAGTTTAACTTTGTATCTGTTTGTTAAATCCTCCAATAAAGTCTATTAAGGGAAAAAAAAGAATGTACGGCAGTGAGCATAACCCTTTAATAAGCAGAGGTCATTAAAACCTAGATGTTCCGACTGAAGTTAGGGTTAGTATGTGTATGACACTGACCGTAATAACGACATTATTTTTAGTTTGCAGTTTTCATAATTACTTCTGTTTTTTTATTGCTCATATCTTTATCATAAGTTGACAATTGGACAGAACTGTTAAAACATGCATTTTAGTTATTTTACAAACAATTTTACAACTTAAGGACTGCTCCACATACATATACTGCGGCAGGGCGGTCCTTAAGCGCAAAATCACGTACCTGTATATGATTTCTCTTTTCGGCTCCGGGGCTCTGTGATTGGACACATCGGGAGCCAATCAGTGGGTCCGGCGGCCTTGATGGCCACCAGCGATCGTTCGCTGGAGAGGCAGAACAGTGGTCTGCCTATGTAAACAAGGCAGACCACCATACTCTCAGAAAGGGAGAGAGATCTTGTGTTCCTGCTAATCAGAAACACAGATGTCTCTCTTCCTCCAGTCAGTCCATCCCCCACAGAGTTAGAAAGCATTCCCTAGGAGCACACTTAACCATTTGATTGCCCCTGATGTTAACCCCTACCCTGCCAGTGTCATTTATACAGTGACAGTGCTTTTTGTTGCAGTCCCGCTTAAAATCGCTGATTGCTGCAATCGCTAATATAAATAAAAAGTCCATAGGTCTATCCCATAGTTTGTAGATGCTATAACTTTTGTGCAAGCCAATCTATATATACGCTTTTTGGGAATTTTTTTTTACCCAAAATATGTAGCAGAATACAAGTTGGCCTAAACTGATGAAGAAATGAAGAAAAAAAAAAAAAAAAAAAAAAATATATAAATATATATATATATATATATATATATATATATATATATATATTTATATATATATATATATATATATATATATATATATATATATATATATATATATATATATATATATATATATATTTTATATATATATATATTTTTTATATATATATATATATTTTTTATATATATATATATTTATATATATATTGGATGTGTTCTATAGCATAAAGTAAAAAAAAAAAAAAAAAATTATTTTTCAAAAATAGTTTTTTTTTTTTTAAATTGTCTACATTATCCCCTTCCCGCCGACTGTACACAGATGTACGTTCTCGGCTTTCGGGGGTTATACCGGGATGATGCCCGCAGCTGCAGGCATCATCCCGGTACCGTTGTTTAGAGCCGGCAATTGGCTATCAGTGTATAACAACCGATGTGGCTAAAAGCCGCTCAGCTGTTATACCGGAGCAGCGGGAGGGGACGTCCCGGTCGATCCGGAGGCTCAGTGACCAATCCGATGCCTCCGACGGCTGGGGGCGGGCTGAAACGAAGCTGTGGGCGGCTTTGTTCCAGCCTTCAAATTGTAAACGCGGAAGCGACGTCATGATGTCACTTCCCGTTTACTCAGCTGCCAATGGCGCCGGTTTTAAAGAAGTACACCGTATTCAGAATCTCCTTTTTCTGCGATCTGAATACTTTGAAGTGTAAAGGAGGAATGGGGGGTCTTTTGGACCCCCGATCTCTCCATAAAAAGTACCTGTCACCACCTATTACTGTCACAAGGGATGTTTACATTCCTTGTGTCAGCAATAAAAGTCATCAAAACTTTTTTTTTTTTTAAACACAATTTATGAAGTTAAAAATAAATAAAATAAATAAGAAAAAAAATTTTTTTAAAGCGCCCCCGTCCCCGCGAGCTCGCGCAGCAAAGAAAACTCATACGGAAGTCGCGCACGCATATGTAAACGGTGTTCAAATCACACATGTGAGGTATCGCCATGATCGTCAGAGTGAGAGCAATAATTCTAGCACTAGACCTCCTCTAACCTGGTAACTGTAAAAAAAATTTAAAGCGTCGCATATGGAAATTCTTAGGTACCGTAGTTTGTCGCCATTCCACGAGTGCGTACAATTATAAAGCGTGACATGTTTGGTATCTATTTACTCGGCGTAACATCATCTTTCACATTATGCAAACAAATTGGGGTAACTTTACTGTTTGAATTTTTTAAAAGTCATGAAAGTGTCCCTTTTCCAAAAATTTGCGTTAAAAACACCGCTGCACAAATACCGTGTGATATAAAATATTGCAACAATCTCCATTTTATTCTCTAGATTCTCTGCTAAAAAAATATACCTAATGTTTGGGGGTTCTAAGTAATTTTCTAGCAAAAAATACGGATTTTAACTTGTAAACACCACATTTCAAAAATAGGCTTAGTCATGAAAGGGTTAAGTTGTGACAGCTGCAGGATGTTGGCTTCTGCTTTCATGATGCCTCTTTGAAGAAGGTGGCAAGTTTGTTTGTCAACCCCATGTTAGGCTGTCACATGATCATATATTTGGTAACCACGCTGGTTGACCTGATCAGGGTTGCCAACCTCCCACAACTTTTATTACTGAGGGGGCACATTTTTACTTACAACCTGAAAAAATGACAGAACTCCTATTAGAAACTAAAGCAATCGATATTTAAACAGTATAAACGCAATCTGTAAACACTGATCATACCCGTAACAGGTAATTGGCATGGTTTACATTTAAAAAGTCAACACAGCATGACAAATTATCAGCCACCCTGCTGGGATACAGTTGGAAAAACAGTTTTCTTATACTGTACATGCCAAAGAGAGAGCAATGGGCATGACCAGATTGCGTCTAATAGTGGAAGTGTCCTAAAAGAGGATGATTAAACAGAACCGCTCCCTGACCAACCTACCTCTAAATGAACATAACAGCTGCTTGGGTTAATACACATTGTCATAGCCTTGATGCTTTGCTTCAGTGTGTGGCAATTTTAACTCAACATTTCAAAGTTTCAGTTTCACCGGCAGCATCGCTGCAAATGTTTGGCTTACGATTGTGACACCACAACATTTCATTTCAGAGTTCCCAATCGTCTGGGGGAAAAAAAAACACATTCAGGATGCAGCAGTATCCCCTTCTGCACCAACAGTGGAAGAGTCTTAAAGGGGCATTTAATACCAAAAATATGCCGGCAGGGTTCAAGTGTGTGCTACATAGAGTGCAGGGTTCAGGGTTGCGCTGTGTACAGAGTTCAGGGGTGTACTACGTTAAAGCTTGCAATGTACAAGGGTGTCCCTATTTCCCCCAAATTGCCACCTCCCCCAGTACAGTGCTCTACTCCCACCCCCAAATCCCCCTTCTTGACCGTACCTGATAAAGAACTGTGGCTGCAGAAGAGCAGTATAGGTTACTCAGTAGGAGAGTATAGTGTAACTGCAGGGCATGTCAGGTAGTGGGCACAGACGTCAGGAGCTGTTGCTGCCAGGCAAGCACTGGGTTCCAACTACTTATCTATGCAGAGGCAGCAGGTGGACCACAGTTGACATAACTTCACAGCTGGAACTAGAGGAGCAGGATCGGCAAATGAGGCCACTGCCTCCAACCTGCTTCTATTTAAAAATAACCCCAACTGGTTCCAATCTCTGCCTGGGTAAGTAGCTGCTGGTGCTGCATCAAGCTGTCAAGGTGTTTTCTTACACTAACCTTCCTGTTAAAAAAAGATTGATTTTTACTGGCATAAAATTTATCTAACGAACATTTGCTGACCACTGTAAAGATCACAGATTTTTAGAAACTGTCAGTAAATTTACTGAGGGTTTACAATCCTGGGCCTGATGGCAGGATAATTGAGGGTATTTTTGCAAGTTTGAGGTTGCAAGTTTGCAATTTATAGGCTGTAATTGACCTTTTCCCCTGTTTTTTTGTACAAGCTTGAAAATGCAGTAGGGCATTCAGATCTAGTGAAACTGTATTTTTATTTTATTGCAATTCTATAATACAACAATCTTCTTTTTTTTTCCCTTCCCTGCCACAGCAATGCTTAAGAAACCTGTGGTGACAGAAGTCAGAACTCCAACAAACACTTGGAGTGGTCTGGGATTCTCCAAGTCCATGCCTGCAGAGACCATAAAAGAACTGAGACGAGCAAATCATGTCTCATACAGGCCAACTATGAGTACGACATATGAGGTATCACATTGCAGTCAAGCGTTACCACTACCAGTTAACTGTGGGACCTTAAACATGAGAAAATTTGCTCTTTGGCTTCCAGGACACTAGCCCGTGAATCATCAGTAGGCTTTACAAAGCATTTAATCAGCTCTAAGCAGCATTCATTAAAGACCCTTTAGCTGCAGTTTGGGAGTGCTGGCTTTAGCTTTAGATAAGCTTTTACCAGGCTGCAATAGACATGTTGAAGGTTTCACATAGTGTAGGAAATCGGGACATCAATGCTTGTTAAAAGTAAAAAACAACTTTGTAAAAAGCCATGTGTTGGTCTTAAATACCTGCATACTTTTTTTAAAATAAGTAT
The DNA here is from genome assembly GCF_042186555.1 of Aquarana catesbeiana. Taxonomy (NCBI): domain Eukaryota; kingdom Metazoa; phylum Chordata; class Amphibia; order Anura; family Ranidae; genus Aquarana; species Aquarana catesbeiana. The sequence goes on along the minus strand of NC_133331.1, from coordinate 111,337,840 downwards.
TTGTAATGTTTTTATTCTTTCTTTTAGAAAGCTATTTAAAAAAAAAATATTTTTATAATTTAAACACAATTCTTTAAGAAGAGCCAATTGCCTGTAAATAGATTTGTGCTGTGTTGTAATAACTATACCATAGCCTTAGAATATCCCATATTTTCTGTATGTACAACATTGGGAATGTTTATAACATTTTTTTTTAATTATAAATCTCAAACAATAGTCCTGCTATTGCAGCTGTTAATTCAAATTCCATGTCTTCTTTCAGAAAGCAGCTCTTGCATATTTTCCAGCATGTGTTTGTTTCTCAGAAAATTATTATTCATAAAGTATGCATCTTTTATTTTGTTATGCTCTTTGTGTAATAAAATATACTTTATTACAGCTTTATGTAATACAATATTTTTTTTTATACATTTTAATTTAGCATGTAAACAAAGCAATAATTAGAATGAAAACTGGCAACCTTAAGAGTCTACTATCAGGTCTTGGTGACACCATACTCATCCACCATCTGCTATGGCTAAGACATGTTTCGGGGATGAGGGGGAAATTTAATTGCCAATTGGCTTATTTTTGGTCAGTTATGACATACTGTGTGTGTATGTGTGTGAAAAAAAAAAAAAAAAAAATATATATATATATATATATATATATATATATATATATATATATATAATTTATATATTACACACACACTTTTGTATTGCCTCTCCTGGGCCAGTCTTATTTTATAGCAATTAGTTTGGGAAATCCATCCAAGAAAATATTGTTCTCTAAGATCAATTGTTTTCTGAGGTGTCTACAGAGACCATACACTGCTCGTAGATATGGTGGTTTTCCAATTTAAACATAATTGGCCAGACTGGGTGATTGTGTCATGCCTATCGATGCTTTAAAGCAGGGGTGTCAAACCTTTTGACTTTCCCGGGCCACATTGGAAGAGAAGGAATGGTCTTGGATCACACATAATACACTAACAATAAGGAAAGCTGATGAGCAGAAACTTGGGCAGGCCACAAGTTAACGTTCCCTGATATAGATAATGTACCTATCTGAGTAATAAAACTTCATATTTTTTTTTGCACTATATTTTATTTTTTATTATAAAAGTAAAAGAGGGCATCATGAAACGAGTGCGATATTTGACACTTTTTTTTATTTCTACATCAATTTATCTGGTTTGATGAATGTAGTAGAGATTCTCAAAGAATGCTCAAAGTGCTCATCAGATATCATGGTTCTAATTTTGCCCTTCGTGAGCTTCATCCTTGAAAATAGTTTTTCACAAAAATGAATAAGGCGTGATTGTCAAGAATGGGATATTTTTCTCTGAGAAGATAAAACTTCTAAAAGTCCAGTAAAGAGACTGTCGAATTTCATAAGTGTAACACATTTTTACAAAAGATACCAAAAAAACATTATTAGGTAAGTTTTTATGATTTTGTGTTGGGCTACATCCCAGATAGCAAGACATTGTGCTCCAAGTTTGAAAATGACTTGATAAGCTATTGCTAGACTTGCCAAGTTCGCATTGCATGAATCCAGATCAACTTTCTTTGCAAACATTCTGCAAGTTCTGGTTGTTATGTTGTGCTATAGTCATCCCACCACAGGGGTGGCTGAATTTTAATGCTGTAGACTTGCAGAGCTCTTGCTATAGACTCACAACTGCTACTTTGCTCTTGCTAGACTTGCCACGCAAATTCGCTACAAATTGGAAAAGTGTCAACTAGAACTTGTGCTTCAAGTGCTCTGCAAGTGTACAACTTGCCAGTGAAAATGTGCAGCAAGTTATCAAACATACAATTCAACACTGCCACAAATTTGTGGCAAGTTATCCTTGCTATCTGGGATTTATAGCGTCTTGGGCCCCAGGTTGGACACCCCTACTTTAAAGCCTATCACTGAACCTTTTTGGTTTCCAGTTTTTGATAAACAGAGTTAGAATCTGACGGATTTGAAAGCACAACTGAACTTTCAGATAAAATCGGCTAAATTCTAGTGCCATCAAAACAAAAGGTGTCATCGTTGTCGTTATCATCGTTGTTGTTATCATCGTTGTCATCGAGCCACAGCCTGAGTGGTAAAGCCTCCCCCCCCCCCCAGCAGCTTGAAGGGCTCGTCCCCTCTGTAGTCACAGCTATAGCTCACCATTGAGCTTTGCTGATTGGAAAGCTCTAGCTGTGACTCAGCCAAGGGGGGTGTTGGACCATCTGCAGAGAGAGCGCAAGGAACCTTTTTTATAGCATTTTGGCAGGGGACAGGTGATTCTACTTAGGCTGTGGCTGCTTTCTAAAGAATATTTTCTGTAAGACTTAGCATAGCATTTGCTTTGATGCTGCGGAAATGTATTTAGCTGATTTAAGCTGGAAATTCAGCTGGCCCTTAATGCTATGACCATTTCAAGAAATTGTTCTGTCAAGTTTTAAAGGATAAGTTCACCTTTACAAAAAAAAAATAAAAAAATGCACAATGTTTTGCAGGTAAAAAAATATGCATTTTTTATTTTTTGTAATGGACCTGTAAAGCATTGAACCCATGGTTAGTAGATCGTGGGTGTAATGCCACGGTCCTGCAGACTGTGTATCTGTCTGGCCGTACCCCTGATATGGCCTGCAGTTTCACTGTGATGGGAAGACTTAATGGACTACCACAGTTCTGTGGTAGTCCATTGAGAACTACAAGCCGACAGCCGCAGAGGCTGTCAGAAACTTGTAGTTTTCCCATTCACAGAACACTGCGAATGGATGACGCGGCCGCTTTTTATGCAGATTGTGACTGATAGCAGGGGGGGGGGAATTCCCCCCGCTAGCTGTCAGAATGGGGGAGTGGGGACCAGTGCATCTGTAACATCTTACACTCTGAATATGGGTATACCATGTTACAAAGGGTGAAGTATCCTTTAACCACTTCCCGCCTGGCCAATAGCAGAATGATGGCCGGGAAGTGGTTCAGTTATTCTGACTGGGCACCATACAAGGTCCAGCAGGATAACAAGCTGACGTGCAGTGCAACAATTGGTGGTGTGTCAGTCTGACGCACCGCATCTCAGATCTAGGTAAAAAGCCTCTGACGGAGGCTCTTTACCATGTGATCAGCTGTGTCCAATCACAGTGCAAACAGGAAAAGCCATGTATCGCCTTTTCCTCTACTTGCGCTGGCAGACGCGAGTAGAGGAGAGCCGATCGGCTGCTCTCCTGACAGGGGCTGATGCTTGCCAGCACCTCTGATCAGTGCTGACCAACAGTACCATCTATCAGTGCCGCCTATGAGTGCCCATCAGTGCCACCTATCAGTGCTGCATATAAGTGTCACCTCATCAGTGAAGGAGAAAACTTATTTACAAAATTTTGTAACAGAAACAAAGACTTTTTTCTTTATCATTTCAAAACTTTCGTTCTTTTTTTTTTTTTTTGTCACGCAAAAAAATAAACCCCAGAGTTGATCAAATATCACCAAAGGAAAGCTCTATTTGTGGGGAAAAAAAATACAAATTTTGTTTGGGTACAGCATCTCATGACAGCGCAATTGTCATTCAAAATGTGAGAGCGCTGAAATCTGAAAATTGGTCTGGGCAGGAAGGTGTATAAGTGCCCTGTATTGAAGTGGTTAAATACCTGTATTCTGTTGTGGAAAGTTCCCCTTTGCTTATTGTTCCATCTGTCACCTGAACAGGAAATGAGATGAAATCTTCCTAGTAAGGCCACTGGTAGCAGTAAATTCCACACACATAGTAGGTTTAAAGCCTTTCTCACTTCCAATAAAAAAACATAGTTTTTATTGTGCTGTGCGTCTGTTTGGAACATGCCTTTTAATTTTTATTAAGCGAAAGTAAATTGAAGCGCTATCACCATAGGAGCCACTTGTGGTTTGGTCCTATTCCCCCCCCCCCCCCCCCCCCAAGCATACACAGCCAGGCACATAGCATTTTTGCACTTTTTCCTCTGGCTCAAAAGATCAGTCTGGGAGTTTCTTTTTAGGGTTTTTTTTTGTTTTTGTTTATTGGAACAGGAAATTTGATAGTGATCAGGAGCATGGGATACCCCGGCACTGTAGAACTGTACAACTTGAGGACTGCTTGGCTTCTGGCTGCTGTTAACAAACTTCAGGCTGTATGGCATAACCTCCTGGCTGTACTGCACACTTATGGCTGTTTTGCATGACTTCTGGCTGCACTGGACTTACAAAAGAAATATCCCACAGGGCTCCTTGCACTACTGGCGACCTGAACTCCTTTGGGAAATTAAAGCACCCCAGTCACTTCTCTTTGGTAAAGGGGGATCGTTTACTCACTCAGCCACAGAGTAGTTGGACTTCTTCCCACCATATTCCTCCTGTCTCAGCTCAGTCTCTGGACAAAGATTCTTTGGTAGGCCCCCCAGCTAAACATTGCTGGGACTTCATTGTCTTCACTCTGACTCCTATAGCTTTCCTGCCACAGGGGCAGAGCCCCTGCACAGAGCTCTCCTCCTGCAGGACTGGGCCAGGAATTTTGCTCTGATGCCAGGCCTCAGAGTATTTATGGACTCCCCCTCTACCTTCTGGGCACACCTCACAAGGGATGAAGGCTCTAGAAGATGGGGGAATAGCAACAGCCTCCCTGTGAAACCCTAAGTAGTCAACCCCTGCTCCACTGTTTACAGAGGAGCTAACTAAATTTACCTAGCAGCCTACTCTGAACTAGGAGGATGCTACAAAATGATAATGCTGCTTACCCGAAAATACATTCCATAAACTGCATAGGCCTCAAGCTCAGAGTTTTAATTCCAGTTATTCATTGTGCTAGGAATAGTATGGTAGCTGTCGCTCATTGGTGATCCCATTCTAAATGTGATTCTTGGAAAATGGTACCATATTTTTTTTTTTTCCATTGCTTCTTACAGGCACCTTCAATGTCCCTGTCCCGGTCAAACAGTAGGGAACAGCTTGGCAGTGGCAGTGACTCTGATAACTGGAGGGAAAGGAACGGCATTGATTCATCTCATAATGACTACTCGTCATCTATTGGCAGCCCTAAGCGAAAACAAAATAAATCTGGTAAGTTTTTCTTTCACCATATAAAAGTAAGAAAACAACACTAAGGAAATGTGTTCAAATGCCCTGTGTTCCCAATGCTGCTCCCAACTAGGTGTTGGAAGCCCACACTGTTACCCAAGATGAATAAAAAACATAAACCTGTATAGCAAGCACATGTAAAAAACGCATACAAGTATTAACAAACTGCATGTACATATAATCCACATATGATTAGTGCAAACTATAGTGCTTTGAGTTAAAAAGTCCCACATTTATTGTCCATGCAATCACAAGTGCTCTCTTCCCCCATAAAGGAAGTGCCATATCCTGTGTTTCTACATTAAACTGTGATCACCGCCATGAAATTCACATTCTACACTAACCAGATATTGGACCTGAGAGCTATGGGTCAATATGCACTCAAAATAAAAAAATGCCACTCCACCTGGCCCTGCAAAATACCACTCCTCCCAGCTCTGCGACACCTGGTGAAATACTTGTAGCTAGACATGTGCAGAATAAACAAATGTGTTTTGATTTGTTATTTACATAAATTTGTTTAGTTAAATTTAGTTTAATCCATTTAATTTGTTTTCGGAATTAGTTTTGTTCGTAATTGATTCGAATTTTAGTTTTCGAATAGTTTACAAAGAGAATAAAATAGAATACAAAATAAAGGAATAGAAAAAAATACAATAAAATAGAAAAGAATATAACAGAAATAAAAGAATCAAATATAATGGCATAGAAATGAATAGAATAAAAAATAGACTAAAATGATATATAATCCTCCTTCTGAAATTTTGTTTCGATTTGTTTACATAAATTTGTTTAGTTAGATTTGTTTAATCTGTTTAATTTGTTTTTGGAAATCTTTTTGTTAGTATTAAAATCAATTTAAAATTTTCGGAATTTGAATAGACTTTGAATCAATTTAGAATAGTATTCAAATAGTTTTCCATTTTCCAAAGAAAATAAAATAGAATAGAAAAAAATATAATAAAATAGTAAAGAATATAACAGAAAATAAAAGAATTGAATATAATGGAATAGAAATTAATAGAATAAAAAAAGAAGAATAAAATAGGATATAACCATTTTCTGAAGTTCAAATAGAAAAGAATAGAATAGAAAAGAATATAATTAAAAAAACAATAGAATAAAATAGAAATAATATAACCGTTTCCCAAAATTCAAATAGAATCATTATGAATAGAATAGAAAGTAACAGAATAGTATAGAAAAAAACATAAAATAGAATGCAATAGAATATAACCATCTTCCTATTCTAATCTATTTTCTATTCTATTCAAATTGTTTCTATTTGAAATTTGGGAAATGGTTATGTTCTTTCTATTCTATTTTTTTTAATTCTATTCTTTTTCTATTTGTTCTATTTTATTCTTTTCTATTCAAATTCGATTTTATTCTATTCAAATTTTCGGAAGATAGTTATATTTTTATTCTTTTCTGTTTTTTTTTTTTTTTTTTTTTTTTTTATTATACCGTACTATTCTGTTATTTTCTATTCTTTTCTATTATATTCAAATTTGAATTAATTCTATTTGAATTTTGGAAAATGGTTATAGTCTTTCTATTCTATTGTTTTTTTTAATTCTATTTTCTCCTATTATAGTCTATTCTATTCTTTTCGTATGTATTCCAATTTATTCTATTTGAATTTCAGAAGATGGTTATATTCTATTTTATTCTTTGAAATTCTATTCTATTCTGTTATTTTCTATTTTGTTCTGTTTTACTATATTATATTCTATCTTACTTTCTGTTATATTCTCTATTCTATTTTTCTATTTTATTCCTTTATTTTCCATTCCATTTTATTCTCTTTGGAAAACTTTTCGAATTCAAAAACGAATCAAATCGATTCACATTTTGTCCGAATTTTGTTTTTCGTTATTTCGGACTAGTTTAAATTTGGTACTATTGTAATTCGGAAATTCAGATGCGTCCAAATTTCCTAAAAAAACTAAATGTGTTTGAATTTCCTTAAAAAAAAAAAAAAAAACGAAAATTTGTCTGAATTTCAATTCGGAACTAGACGAACTGCACATGTCTACCTGTAGCTCCTCTGCATTTACATGCTCAGAACCACATAGTAAACAGGAAAGCCTTCATTGGGAACCACATATAATTTTATTTCAATGCAAGAAAATTCACATTTAAAAGTGCCACACAACCGGCACTGCATAATACAGCCTAAATCTATTAGTCTGTACAGCTGCCCCATAGTGTGGGTAATGCAGTAATGTGTCGCTGCTTTCTGAGTAAAGTATGTCCAACCACCTTAATCTGATAAGACATTTGCTAAATTTGACTCAACCCAAGCCTTTTTGCCCTGACTATTGTCCAAAACCTTGCACAATATTTAAAAGAAAACAATAGTTTAAATAGAATATTAAATCTCAATCTGACATAGATGGATCAAAATGTGTCCGGTTCAGCAGTGATGATCAGTGTATTCTGCAGGTGGAGTTGTCCCTGCTGTCAGAATACAATAGCACAGTAGAGAGGATTCCTCTAGCCACCCCGCTTGTGTGGATGGGAGAATCTGTTCAGTTTGAAAAAAAATCCCTGTATGGCCAGCTTTTGTACACTACCACCACAACTCCCCACTACTACCTGTAAGGCAGGCCATAGATTATGCAATGTTCTTTCCTGCAACACAGTGTTGATGGGGGATCCCTCCCGCAGAGCTATTGTGTTCTCTTAGCTGGAGACCATCTCTTCTAGGAGAACACAATGAATCTTGCTAGCAGCTATAACCACTGGCAAAAATCACATGCTAGAAATCTGACATGTCGCTTGTGCCCAAGTCGATCTAAAGCCAGGTACACACTACAGTTTTATTTTTTCGTGCAACCCCGTGGGGCTGTAGTAACTAGACATGTGCATTCGTTTTCGTCTGAATGCATTTTCGTCCGAATTTCAGGTATTTTCGAAAAAGTGCAGTATCCGAAAAACAAAAGATCTGACATAAACAAATGCTTTATTTTAGTTTTCGTTGCTACAACAGTTCGATATAGATAGGAGATTCGACATGATGATGACAATAACAATCTGTGTCCATCAAACCTGTGGTCGAATGTGCCTAACCTTAACTCTATTAGTCCAAGATTATTCGACGTAGGGGAGAAAAGATTCGACGTAGGGGAGAAAAGATACATAAAAATAATGATGATGATGAATGTTATTGGCTGATTGTAACAAAAGAGGAGGAGCAGTAACATAGCTAGAACTAAGTACACACGTACTTTGGCTTATGGTGTCTGTTGAAAGTTCTAAGAAGATTCAACAGAGCAGGTAAACTATACAGTGTCGTACAGTTTAGCTGCTCCGTCGAATCTTCTTTGAACATTCGACAGACACCATAAGCCTTCAATGACAGATTCGACCTTAATTTGGATTTTCGGACGAATGCAATTTTTAACGAAAAACGAAATATATAAAAACGAATTTCGGGAGTAACTAAATAAATTTTTTTTTCGGACGAAAACGAAATTCCGAAACGAAATATTTCAGTGTGCACATGTCTAGTAGTAACCTTTCTTCTTTTATCTGATTCACAGCAGAACACTACCTTAGCAGCAGTAATTACATGGATTGTATCTCCTCTCTAACTGGAAGCAATGGTTGTAACTTAAATAGTTCGTTCAAAGGTTCTGACCTTCCCGAACTGTTCAGCAAGCTAGGATTGGGGAAATATACAGACATTTTCCAGCAACAAGAGGTCAGTAAGTGTATTGTGTGCTAATTTAGAAATGTGAATGTGTATCTAAACCCAAAAATATAAAGTTATTGTATGAACCACCTTCAGCTCTAGGAGGTTTACTCCCCACCTTCATGACCAGACTATTTTTTGCAATGCGTTACTTTAACTGACAGTTGCCCGGTCATGTGATGCTGTACCCAAATAAAATGATGTCCTTTTTTTCCCACAAATAGAGCTTTCTTTAGGTGGTATTTGATCACATCTGCATTTTTTTTTTTTTGCGCTATAAACAAGACTGTAAATTTCGAAAAAACCTTTTACTTTTGGCTATAACACATTCAATAAAAAAGTAAAAAAAATCTAATGTCTTCATAAATTTAAGCCAATATGAATTCCGCTACATATTTTGGTAAAAAAATAAATCCCAATAAGTATAACAAACTATGGGATAGATTTATAGAATTTTAATTTTTAATTTTTTTTTTTTTTACTAGTAATGGTGGTGATCAGCGACTTACAGCGGGACACTGACATTGCGGCAGACAAATTGGATACCAAGTGACACTAATACAGTGATCAGTGCCAAACATATACTCTGTCACGGTACTAATGACACTGACAGGGAAGGGGTTAACAGGGGCGATCAAAGGGTTAAATGTGTTCCTAGGGAGTGCTTGCTTGCTTTCTAACTGGGGGGGATGTGATTTTACTGTGGGAGGACAGAGATCAGTGTTTCTGCTTAGCAGAAGCACAATCTCTACCTTCTCTATTAACAGAACGATGAGCTGACTTGTTTACATTGGCAGACCATCATTCTGCCTCTCTCGGTAACAATCGGCGGGTCCTGGCAGACATCGAGTCCTCAGACCCAGAAGTGCAGGATCATGTACAGGTACGTGATTCTGCAAAGGGGAGAGCCACCTTGCCGCTGTATTTGTACACTATGCGATCGGCAAGCAGTTAGCAGCGAATACTGCAGTTTATTTGTTGAAGTACAGACAAAGCTTGTTTGGCTGTACTTCTCCTGTGAATCACAGGAGTGCATTTCATTCTGCACTCCTGTGATCTGTTTGTTTTCTCCAGTGAGCGTGGATGGGGGGGGGGGGCAGAGCAGAGAGCCGGTGACTGGCGGTCACCAGCTTTCTGCATACGGAGCTCTGAGAACCGAGTGATCAGCGGTCTTTGATCGCTCAGTTCTCAGTCTTTGAGCCAGCAGGGGACAGATGCAGCATCAGACCAATGTTGCATCCACCTAGGTAAGCATGATTTTGAATAACAAAAAGCGAACTTTGCTTTTGGGCTTAATACTGCTTTAAAAGAGAACTGTTATTATATTGCAGCTTAACAATTCTTGTGATGGCTGCATTAGGCTTCTTTTTATAGGCTTTCTTCCCTTTCTTTTGACCTGGTGATCCCATCGGTAAGTCTGCTATTTTTCAACAAAACAAACTTTTCTGCAGATGTAGCTGAAAGAGGATTTCTGAAAACCATTTACCACTGACAGGGGTGTAAAACCTTTATCCCAAAGGGAATAAAACTGTTTCTGTAACTGCTTATTAAGTGTTAGTTGGAGATTGGCTTCAAGTTGTTAGTATATCTGCATCTGCTAGTACATTTAACCCCCCCCCCCCCCCCCAGACTGACAATGCGGCTGTCCAAAGGTGTCTCTGTTGCTCCTTCATCCAGAGTGTAGGCACCCCAATGATGCAGGAGGCGTGTTATTGGCCAGATCACAAGGTGGAAGTAGCTAGGAAAAAAAATATATGATGCAGCCACTACATCTAATGATTGGTAAACTGCAATATATTACATTTTTGGTTTTGTGTTTAATACCGCTTTGAGGGGTTTGTTCCCTTTATTTTCAATTGGTGTATGTGCCAATAACACACTTTCTGTTTTGGGTAATGGCACCAGTTTGTTAATGCCAGCTGACACGATTTCTGGCAAAATCAAAAGGTATTTTTTGCACTTATCAAAATATGACTTTGAATGGTATAGGTAAAGTATAACTAAAAGCAAAACTTTTTTCTTGGTTTTATATAGAGTGAATTGGTATTAGAACCCCTATCACGTTCTTATTACTATCTGTGCCCCCGTTAGGTATATTCACCCTCTGTTTGTGCTACTTACCATTATCATTGAAAGTAATTGCAAATCTCACATTTTGGGCTGTACCCAGTAAAACAGAGGAAAAATCTTCCAATGAGGACACTAGTTCTGGTGACTGACCTGGGGGTCCTCAGGGGATTCTCTTAATTTTCAGGAATTTCCTCTTCTTGTGTTGGCTGTGGGACAGTAAGAAAAGGGAAATATCCCCAATGGGACACAGATTTTTGGGACAAAAAACAAACTGATAGGGGTCATGGCCCTTCTTTATCCGGAATGAAATAAAATTATTTGCCCTTTAGTTTTACTTTAACAGACCAAAAGTGACCAAATAAGAGAAGTTCATTGTGATTGTTTACACGCACTTAACATACCTTTCTGAAAACTTGCCCCATGCTAAGAGAACATTTTCAGATTCTCCTTGCAGTTTAATTTCATACCCCGACTTTACACTGGGGACCAATCCGTGTTGTACATCACAATAAGAACATTTTCTAAATTCAGTGGGCCTGTGTGCGAGTTGGGCCCCCTTCCATTTGAATATGGAAATATGACATGACTAGTGCACTGCAGCAAAAAAAATGGGCGCGGTTTATATTGTGCTGATTATTGGTCATGGCTTAAAAGGGTGTGGTTAACTGAGGCAACTTACATAGCATAGAACACAGTGCTGGTATTTGTAATAGTCATGGACAATTCAAGAGTGTATATTGTATGTTTTTTTATTTTGTACAGTGGCAGCTGCTGCTCAATTTTCCCCACCGCCAGCTAGCCAACCACCCCAGGTGCTTACCCACCCATCACTCGATCGCTGCTTCACTTGCCCATCGCCCGCCAGCCCCACACTTACCCCATCTAGGTTGGCTCCCCCACGCGTCTTCTCCCAAGTGCTGGCGGTTGCTTCACCTCCTGGCCGGACTCAGGACAAAGGTCTAATGGCTGATCAGGACTTAGGACTCCTGGCCAATCAGGTCTCAGGACCTGCTTCCTGATTGGCCAGGAGGAGAAACAGGAAGACATTAGCAAATATTTGATAATGTCACACAACTGGGTGGGCTCTGAGCACACTGCTTTGTGCCCCAAGCCCACCCTTTTTGAAAAAAATTAGACTCTCGGGCTCTAATCATGTGCTTAAAAAAAAAAAAAAACATTCAAATCCATGCATTCGGCTCCCCATATGTATATTAGGGGCGGCACCCCCTATACCCCATATGAGCCGCCAAAACTGATTTTGTATGTACCTGGTGTGTTGCAAACCACTGCCCTTACTCTGTAATCTATCATAAGAAGTAGTTTTCACATAGTGAAGAGCACCCAAGAAAGACCCTTCTGGGGCCTTTCTTGGGTGCTCTTGCCCATGCAGAGCCCTCCCTTTTGTGTTCAAATGGGTTACTCCCTTGAAAGGATCTCTTTAAGAATGGAACCTTCTTCTGTCTGTCAGCCCTGGCAGCTGTGTTTCTACCTTGACCCGCTATTTTTCCTATGTTTCCTATGTTACATGGGGCATCCAGTATCCTGGAAGTGAGTCCTTTTTGCTTCCCTTATCGCCTTCTGTGGAAATGTCATTCTTCCTCCCTATGTACTGCCTTGACGACCTATCAAACACGCCTTACAGGTGAAGTCAGGACTGTCACCTATTCCCTTGTCAACTGACTCCTCTTCTGTTCCCCACAGAGCAGTCCTTCAGTGAGATTGCTACCTTCTTTTCCACCCAGCTGGCAGGTTATTTTGCCTTTTTTTTTTTTTCCCTGGGACTTCTGCTCTCAGGGGAACAAGTCCCTCTTTCCCTACATGAACTCATTCTTGCAAAAATGTTGGGGTTCTTTACAACATCCAGCCTTGAAAAAGAAACAAGGGAACCACACTTTTATATCGTAAATCACCATAGTGGATAAACAAATAAATCTTCATTTAAATTATAAAAATACATAAAAATTTTTTAGTTCATGTATAGATCCCACACGTGAATAACCCTCCTCGGTGAGTATAGGAAAGGTTCCTCTCCACCACCATGCTGACAGACAATGGATTCACCAGACTTAATTGCCCCCTATTACAGCGAGTCAAATTGCACATATGGGAAAATCCAAGAAGTTATAAATGAGATCACAGGAATGAATCCAAACCGCTGCTGTCATGCATTCAGTATATATATAAAGATACCGTATTCAAAGCTCCAGTGTTGCCATATAGGGAGGAAGAGGAAAAGATACTCGCATGATGCAGTATTTCAAATCCTTTATTTAAAAAGAAGGTTGTATTGCACTTACATCAAAGACGACAAGGATCAGCATCCACCTGCTTTCCAGCTGACCGGAACTTGCGTATCTCAAACGCTACCCAATGCCGTTTCGTCAGCCTATATCTGAAATCTTTAGCGGTACATCAGCATGTATTGTATAGGAATAGTATTGTATAGTGCAATACAACCTTCTTTTTAAATGAATGACTTGAAATACTGCACCATGCGAGTATCTTTTCCTCTCCCTCTCTATATGGCAACACTGGAGCTTTGAAATATATATATATATATATATATATATATATATATATATATATATATATATTATACTGATTCTTGTGACCTCATGTATAACATCTTGGATTTTCCCATATGTGCAATTTGACTCCCTGTAATAGGGGTCAATTAAGTCTGGTGAGTGCATTGTCTGCATGGTGGTGGAGAGGAACCTTTCCTATACTCACTTAGGAGGGTTATTCTCATGTGGGATCTATACATGGACTTCACAATTTTTATGTATTTGTATCATTTAAATGATTTATTTGTTCACTATGGTGATTTAGGATATGTAATTTGATACAAGAGTGCAGTGCCTTTGTTTCTTTTTCACATTATAGGTGTTTTTCTACACTTTACAAAATGCATCTCTTTATTGTGGTTTGTTTTTTGGTTACTGGTTTGCGTGTGTTTGGAACCATTGGTTTCTATATTTCCAACATCCAACCTTGGTTTTTTACTTCGAGGTCGCAGAGCCTTCGCCTGTTTTTCTGTTCACATTTTCAAAACCATGTTTTTGCTGTTTGGAAAAGTTACATCTATGATGCAGCTTCACCAAAAGAGGTAAATAAATTGTTGAAGCATATGCAAACTGTTCACCTGTGGAAGTATTCGTAAAGCGAGCTTATTTTAGCATAGTTTTTCTGCCTGTGTGATGTTATACGGCTGCACGGCATAATCAGGTTGACATTTTTTACAAGACCTCATGCTCTGTGCCACCGCCCCACCATCCTGTCTGCTCTTTTGGACATCTGACTTTCACCACACTGGTGATGTACACCTTGTGCTTTCCTCTTATAAGCACACCCTAATTGGTCTTATCTCCTGGCTATCAACTTACATTGCAGGCCCTCTCCCTACAACTCTAATGTTTTGGGTAATTAAAACAATCTGAATTTAAAATGTTATCTTTATTTAAAAAGATATGTACATTTCCTAGAGGGTTCTTCTATGTCCGCCTTGCATTCTTTTTAAAGCCACTTTGGGTTTTTAAATTGCTTAATTAATCCATTGGTTTTGTTTGTGTTTTGTATTAATGTCTGTTGACGCCATCATAAGTAGCTGAACTCATGCACTGTTAGTTAAACTCACTCTGTAGTGTTTTATAGACTGTGGAAAGTCCAACTTGTTTCTGGCAAATGATAATCTGTGTAACAGAGTGGTATTCTCAAGTATACAAAAATAAAGTCCGTACTTGTCAAACATTGACCAGTCTAAATGTTGAACTGACACAATTTAGCCTTTCCTTTGGGTTATGATTGCGTAAATGGAATATTATGATCTGGAAATAATGTGTGCCTATTATAACAGCTGTGAAGAGAGTTTCTCAAGAAAATAAAGAATACTGTCTGTGTTTACGCTCCTGTTTTGGTTTTCTACTCCAACAATGGCACGTTTAGGCCTTTTGCACAAGATACTCACGTTTGAGCATCTACTTTTTAAGATGTTTTGTTTTGTATGTATTTGCGCACATATGCATTTGCGCGCATTTTTACGAAAGCGTATTCTCGCATCCTTATTCTGCGGTATATAAATGGGCATTTGCACACATTTGTGCGCAATCGCGCACATGATGCCTCAATTACTGACCAAAAATGCAGATTTTTTCTTTATTTTTTTTACTGAAGAGTGCACGGTGCTTGTTTATGTGCCTGTGTGCATAGGCACATTATAATTAATGGGCTGTGTTTTAGCTCAGTAAAAAAGCTGTACTGAGCTTTTTCATGCTGCAGTGTGCAAGAGACCTAAAGTGTATTTCCACCTATTAAACCTAAGTAGTTTAAGGGGTGCTGGTTAGTCCTGTGATAAAAAGATGAGACCATTACAGATACTGGGGTTTGGGAACAGTGAGGAAGGTACAATTATATTCAGACTTGGGGGTGCAGTAGCACAGCAAGATAAAAGTGTAGGGTAGTCTACATAAAACTCTGGCCTTAAATGCAAAAGGTAGTGGATAATGGAATGGAAGCCATGACATGCAGTGATCACAAGCTAGAATTGACAAGAACTGATTATGAGCTGTAATTTCAGGAGGGCTTAAGCAATTCCTCCAACCAAACAGGGAACATTGTCAGTTGGTGAGTAGGCTAGCATATCAAAAAGGCAATTAGTCTTATAGGCTGCATTCACATCTGAGCGTGGCATTTTGGAGCGCTTTTCCGGCGTGTTTTACGCGTTTCTTTGTGCGATATGTTGCGCTTTTATGAGTGACTTGTGCCTTTGTATGCTGCGTTTTTTGGGCTTTGGCCTTTTTTTTTTTTTTTTTTAGCCAATCGAGAAAACTATTATCTGTTGCATAATTTGTTGCTAGGTAATTTCAGCTTTTTTAGCTTTTCCATTAGCTTTTATTCTTTTATTATTAATTCTATAATGTTTTTTCGTTTAGGTTAGGATTAGGAGTTAGGGCTAGGGTTATTTTTATTTAGTTTTAGTTTTTTTTTTTTTTTTTTTTTTTATATGCATAATAAATTAATAAATGTAAAATACATACACAAATAATCATAAATAAATTCAATAAATATGAAGTAACAATAAATAATTAACCCTTAACTTTAACCCTTACTCCTTGAAAAAATTAAATAAACACCCTAACACAAAATAAATTATTATTGTATTGTTTTTGAGTTTAGGTGTTGTTTTATTATTAGTATTATTTATTAATAATAATGTGTTTCTCTTTTTTTAAGGTTAGAGGTTAATTATTATTAATGTATTACATATTATTTAGTCTACTTATTTATGGTTATTTTTAGTTATGTATTTTACATTTATTCATACATTACTTTTTTACAATTTATCCATGTGAGCAGAAAATTGTGCAAAAATGCGTGACAAAATGCAGGAATGCGCACTAAAACACGCGTTTCCATTCATTTCTATGAGAATAAAAATGCGCTGAAAAATGCTCACATCTGCTCGATTTTGAGCTACAGAAAAAAGCTCCAGAACTTTTTTGAGCTTCAGGCGTTTGGCTTGGGTTGACTTGGAGTGGAGATTCCCCCCCCCCCAGCGTTTTGAAGCTTGAAGCTTCAAAACACTGAGGTGTGAATGCAGCCTTAGAGTGGATCATAGGTTGAAATTGCCAAAAGGCAATGATTTTACACTGCAGTAGAACAGGGGTCCACAGGTACAGGAAAGTAGCTTTAGGTGTGTATTGTGTCATTGCAGGTTTATTTTGGATTCATTCGAAAACAAGCCAAAAACACTCAAATCTGCCTGATTCAAGCTACAAAAAAAGCTCCAGAATTTTTTGAGCTTCAGGAGACTTAGAGTGGAGATGTGAACCATCAACCATAGAGAAGAATTTTTTTTTTCCCCTCCAGCATTTTGGTGCTACCACATACTACCACTTTTGACCTCCATTGTACAGTGTAGGTGGGCACTAAAAATGCATCTTTTATCAAGTTGGTCGTTCTTGCTATCACCTCTGTGCAGAGAATTTCCAAATTGGCAGCCTTATTCTGTGCAGAGTTCTTTCTAGTACTGCACGAGCACAATGTTGTCCTGAGACCTCTAAAGCCTCTTTCCTTCCTAAAGTGGTCTCTTCCTTCCACCTCAGTTGGGTATTGTCCTTCCCTCCTATTATGTCCCCTTAACATCCAGGGGAAAATTCTCTCCACTGTCTTCACATGACACATGCTGTTATGCAATCAATTTCCTCTAATTGCCAAGGGTTCCCAAAGGGGACTTCCTGCTTATCTAATCCACCTAGCAATGGGAAGAGAGAAGTCATGATTCTACCCTGTAGTCCATAGGAAAGGGTTCCTCCCTTCCCTGATAAGGCACACTCTACCAGATCTGGTATGTGGGCTTTTCAGCATCAGACATCTGTTTCTCAGTATTGCAAGGCTGCCACGTGGTCTGTTATTCACACATTTGTTGCATGTTGAGGTTTACCAGGTGGATGTTTCAGGCTTCTTCTGAAGCCATTTTTTATACTTAAACGTGTGTGCATATACCCATGCACCAAAAGCCAACAGGAGGATCAATGCCTAAAGTTTATTAGGATTTTAATGGTAGGTTTGTTGTGTGCATGCGTGTGTTTGTGTTGTTTTTGAATACTATTAGGATGGGGACCATGAACACTCATAACCCTCCAAAGATGGACTAGGAGCTTCGAGAATATATGTCAATGTCTCCTGTCAAGAATTGTGGCACTGTTGATTGGGAGGTTCAGATGTAAAGGGAAGGGGAACTCTGCGAGTTCAGGTGTAAAGGGGAACTCTGCGAGTTCAGGTGTAAAGGAACCCCTGTGATGATTAAATATATACAATTAGAATTGTTTGTTTACAAAATATATGTACAGTGTATACTACAAAAATATTTGCTGTGCACCGCTAAAGTCTTCAAGTTTGGCTTAAAGAAAAGGTGGCAACCCTTCCCAAGACATCAGGAAGGAGTCCAGCTGCAGGACCATAATAAAGGGCCCCGCAGTGGGAGAAAAGGACCTGGGTTAATTGGAAAGGGCCCTGGGATCAGAGGTCAGTGGGGCCATTCATGGTTTCTTGCACCGGGGCCCTGAGGTTTCTAGTTACGCCTCTGCTACAGCAGAGGCACAAATAAAAAGTAGGGTTAGAGACCCGCTAAGATAATCAATATAGCAAGCCTCTTAAATGTCATGGTCCCCCTCCCACTGCTATGGTGTAATATCAGCAAAGCCCCCCAGAGGTGAAACCTGGCTGAACCTCTCAATATATTTCTTTGGGGTTAGTCAACTAGTGGCGTAGATGTTGCAATTATAGTCGGTGACTAGAGAGCCTGATTTGTTTAAATATAAACTGCAGAGGGCTGACTATATTATCCAAAGCCAAGAGGTACTTCTATGTGATGTCCTAATTTTATCATTTGAGGGTTGTTTGATGTACCCTAAGGGAGGGTCAACAGATTTTCTTTTAGTGTTGTTAATTGCGGTTTTGGCTGAACCTTCCCAATCCACAGTGCCACAATTTTGGTCAGGAGAAATTGTGAAATATATTCTCTAATCTCCTAGTCCATCTTTGGAGGGTTATGAGTGTTCATGGTTCCCATCCTAATAATAATCAAAAATAACACACACCACAATCCTACAATTTATTAAATACTAACAAGCATTCTGATAAGCGTTCGGTATCAAGTGGCTTTTGGTGCATGGGTATACACACCCTTGTTTCTTGTTTGAAGTGGTTGTAAACCCTCACATATACCCAGTGAAGTGAATAGCCTCAGATGGTACATAGAAATGAAACATATCCTCCCACATAAGTTTTACTTGTAATATCTGCTGTGTTCAGCTTTCTACATTCTTTGGAATGTGCACATCGTTTTAAAAATCTTTCTTCCTCTTTCAGCAGCACATAGGGGGTTGGGGGGGAGAGCATGCTCCCCCGGCATGCAGCGTGCACTCACAATATCTCATGCACAAAATGACATACAGGTACATAGTTTTGCGCAGGTGGGCTGCCCTGCCGCAGTATATATGCAGTGGGCAGTCCGGAAGTGGTTAATAATCACTTTTCAGAGCTGAAAATATGTTTTTTTCGACTACATTTTATTGTTTATAGCAACCTTTTTCAACCAGGGTGCCTTGAGGTTTCTTCAGGGGTGCCTTAGCAAAATGCCTAAAAAATGCCTAAAAACGTATCAAACATTGTATACAAGCCAGCAGACACTGGCATTCTAACAACCAATGCTATCAGTTAATAAGGAGGATGTCTGTTGCCTTCACAGCATCCTTGTTTGACCTTCCTGTGCCCTTCTTCCTTAGCATTGGGGTTAAAATGGGGTGCCTTGTGTCTGTCCATAATTTTAAAGGGTGCCTTAAGATTGTCTATAATTTTAAAGAGTGCCTTGACTGAAAAAAGGTTGAGAAACACTGGTTTATAGTGACCTTTCTTCTAACCAGAGGTTTAAAGAAAAGTTAGTTAAAATTGGTCATTCTGTTTTATTTTACTTGAATTTTGGACCAAAATTGTTAGCTTTAGCAAGAGGATGTTGGTTTATGAATGAACACCTTTTGAACATTGTCAGCTATGTAACTACTATATGCTCTAGTTATTAGTATAACTTTATAGGCTGGATGGGAACTATCATTTTAAACCACAGAAGAAATAGTGGTAACCTGATGATGTCATAGTGAAGTAGATTGCTTATTATGATTCTGTTTATCATTTGAGCCTTTCTAGCTCATTAACTAAGCAGTAGCTTTCCAAATGGCAGTGTGGTAGGTACTATTTACTTACTATTTAGGTACATTGCACTTAGGTCCATTAAGCGTCAAAAGAAAAGCCCATTATTTTTTACAGTGTAAAGAACCTCTAATCCAAAAAAATATTCTGTGAAAACAGCTAATGTACACATATATTGCACAGATATAAGAATAGCAGCAAAGTAAGAGGTATTTTATTTCTGGAAAAAATGGACCGTAAACCGAGTACTTGAAAAAAACATCTCACCACACTAATACTTTTTTCAAATAGTTTTTGATAATATCATTTTTTCCAGTTGTCTTGAAGTTCTTTTAAATCAGAAATTTTGTTGGCAAAATACCAGAAATATGACACATCAACAATAATATAATTTAAATCTTTTCTTGTAGATTGATCTACAGACATTCCTTACACTGACAGATCAAGATTTAAAAGAACTTGGAATAACGACGTTTGGTGCAAGAAGAAAAATGTTGCTGGCTATCTCAGGTATAACATGAAATGGCATAAATTAGACCACATGCTGTCCATTATATACAGTAGAGAGTTATAAACTGTATAAGGAATAAAATCTATCTTTCTTTCTTGTACATGATGGGACACAGAGCACCATAGTAATTATAGGCACCTTCAGGTGATGGACACTGGTATATACCGAATACAGGAAGTTCACTCCCTATATAACCCCCTTTCCTACCAGGAGTACCTCAGTTTTTTTGCCAGTGTCTAAGGTGTTGGCCACGAGTGAAGATGTGCTCTGAGGAGCTCCACTGGAGGGATCCTTGCTGGATTTAAATAGCCTCCACAGACCGGATCCATCCAAAGTGCCACTGAGGTCAAGGTAGATGTTACACGGGCCTCGTATACGAAGAACGAGGTTTTGCCTGTAATGCCTCTCCTTGCAGGCCTGGACCCCAGGACCCAGGACTTCTTGGTCATGCTTACATTACATAAAGATTTTCCTGGCGGGGTGCTAATACAGGTCCAAGGGAGCGGAACCCCTGATAAAAGGGGACCCGGTCCTTGAAGGTTTGCTAACACAGCCGGCAATGATGGGTGAAGGTTGGATCAGTCTGTTAATTCAGCAGAATCCTGCGGCAAGGATAAGGTAAGGAAGAAGCCTAGGAACTATAAAAGTCCACCTATGGTTTTCTTCTTTAGGGAAAAAATGTTGTCATGCCTTAATTCTCCACTAGAGGGAGTATATGCACATACCTTAATCTGTTGTCTTCACTTCAGCTCAGTGTCAGTCCGTGTGTGGCAGCAGCAGCAGCTTGCACAGTGGGGATTCCTCTTGAGGTAAGAGATCTGCCATCCTGCATTTCTCCCCGCTGGAGGGACCAAGAGGGTTAGGGTTCAACAATGTTGCTACCCCCCTTGCAATACCCCCCTCGGGGGGGTGTAGAGGTCCCGGTTTTCGGCTCCACAGGTTTTTTTTCTTCCTTCTTGGCATCATTAGACTCTGCCTCAAAACGCCCTCCCCCCTCTCATGATGGGTCTGTGGACCCGTAGGCCGCGCGCAGGAACGTTTTTGAATTTTCAAGCGAAAGGAGGGGGTTGACGGAGGGGACGGGGCCTAGGCGCCTTGTGTAGGACGTAGTGTCCACGAGGATGCATGGCACAACAGCAGGGTTAAGAAATTAACTGGAGCAGTCTCTCTTTGGCTGTATAGTGAGGAGAAGCAAGCCTGGCTACAATTGGGACACAGGAGCGGTGGGGCACGTAAGGGCTGCAAAGAGCATTCCTAATATGCAAAGGACATGTGTTATAGAAGACCAGGATGTTTCAAAAGTGGCCTTCAGCTCTTCTGCATTGTTTGGTCTCATGTCTCTCATCTTTCTCGTGGCAGTGCCCCATAGATTCTCTATGGGGTTCAGGTCAGGTGAATTTGCTGGCCAATCAAGCACAGTATTCCCACGGTCATTGAACCAGGTTTTGTTGCTTTTGGTATTGTGGGCAGGTGCCAAGTCCTGCTGGAAAATGAAGTCCGCATCCCCATAGAGCTCATCTGTGGAAGGAAGCATGAAGTTCTCCAAAATCTCCTGGTATACGGCTGCGTTGACCCTGGACTTAATGAAGCACAGTGGACCAACACCACATGTTTATGACATGGCTCCCCAAATCAACAAAGACTCTGGAAACTTCACACTGGACTTCAAGCATCTTGCAGTGTGTGCCTCTCCATTCTTCCTCCATACTGTGGGTCCTTGGTTTCCAAATGAGATGCAAAATTTGCAATCATCAGAAAAGAAGACTTTGGACCACTGATCAATAGACCAGGTCTGTTTTTCTTTAGCCCAGGTAAGACGCTTCTGACGTTTGTTGTTCAGGAGTGGCTTGACAAGAGGAATATGACATTTGAAGCCCATGTCCAGGATCTGTCTGTGTGTGGTGGCTCTTGATGCACTGACTACAGCCTCAGCCCCCTCCTTCTGAAAGTCCCTAACACTTTTGATTGGACTTTTCCTGACAATACTCTCCAGGCTGCGGTCATCACTGCTGCTTGTGCACCTTTGTCTTCCACACTTTTCCCTTCCACATAACTTTCTATTAATGTGCTTTGATACAGCACTTTGGGAACATCCAACTTCTTTTGCAATTACCTTTTGAGGCTTTCCCTCCTTATGGAGGGTGTCAATGATGGTTTTCTGCTGACCTGCAACTGCCAGGTCAGCAGTCTTTCTCATGATTGTGATTCCCACTGAACCAGACTGAGAGACCATTTAAAGGCTCAGGGACCCTTTGCAGGTGTTATGGCTTAATTAGCTGATTAGAGTGGGACACTTTGAGCCTAGAGTATTGCACCTTTTCACTATGTTCTAATTTTCTGAGATTGTGGATTTGGGGATTTCATGAGCTGTAAGCTGTAATTATGACAAATCACGGCTTTGAACTATCTTGCTTTGCATGTAATGAGTCTATCTCATATATTAGTTTCACCTTTTAAGTTGCATTAGTGAGATAAATGAACTTTTGCACGATATTCTAATTTTTCGAGTATCACCTGTATATATTAGAATCTGGAGGGCTTATGTTTCCTGGTGTGAATCCAAGGGTTGGCACCCTCAGAGATATATCATAAGCAGAATCCTTGCCTTTCTACAATTAGGGGTAGAGATGAAGTTGACCTTGATTACTATTAAGGGCCAAGTCTCAGCTTTATCGGTCTTCTTTCAAAGACCGCTTGCTACACATTCTTTAGTCCGGGATTTTATGCAAGGGGTGATGCAGCTTAATCCGCCAGTTAGATCAGCTTTGAACCCTTGGGACTTGAACTTAGTTTTGTCAGTGTTACAAAAACAGCCATTTGAACCGATACAGCATATTCCCTTAGTCTTTCTGACAAGGAAGTTCATTTTCTTGCTTGCTATATCCTCAGCAAGGAGGGTTTCGGAATTGGCTGCTCTTTCTTGTAAAGAGCCATACTTAATTATTAACGAGGACAGAGTGGTGCTGTGCCCTCATCCAGGTTTTCTGCCAAAAGTGGTCTCAGGTTTTCACCTGAACCAAGATATTGTCCAAATTTTTTTTTTCCAGACTTTTTCCAAAACCATGTTCCAGGGAAGAGAAGTCACTACATTGTCTTGATGTGGTGAGAGCGGTCAAGGTCTATTTAAAGACGACTGCTCAGATCTGGAAGAGTGATGTCTTATTTATACTGCCAGAAAGTCCTAAGAGGGACAGGCAGCGTCGAAATCCACTGTTGCTAAGTGGATTCGCCAAATTATAATTCAGGCTTATGATTTAAGCAGGGCCGTCTTTAATATTGATTGGACCCTGGGCAAAAAATTTCTTGGGCCCCCTCCCACACAGAAATGTGCTGCCCTTTAGTAGATACACAGCAGTTCCATTAATTGTTAATGAAACCTCACGCATCTGCAGACATGTGTCTTGGCACTGTGTGATTTTGAAAAAGGGTTAGGGACTTTCTTCCGCATTTCTAGCGCATAGAGCAACCCATTGAAATTAATAGCCTGCTCTACACGCTACCTACATCTTTATCCACCTTTGCATCATAAAACCCCTGCTAACCTCTGCACCCCAAACTTCCCCCATCATTGCCACTCTAATCCCCCTCCCCTTTAACTCTACCTGCCTCCTCTACTCATCTTTGCACCCACCTTCTATAACCCTTCTTGCTCACCTGTGCACCCCAAGCTGTAATTCCTTCTCTCCCTACCTCTGCACACCCCAAACTACCCTTCCCCACACTAAATTGCTTACCTTTGCAGAACAGTCTGATCTTACGCTGAATGACAACAGTTGTAGGAAGGACTTTCAAGCATGCCCCTTCAGTGGGCAGCATTCAGCAGAAGTGATGGTGAATATGACCTCAGGGGGGCATGATATACGTATGAATGCCACCTCTTTTTGCATATGAATGCTGCCGGTCAGCTGCTATTTACATATGAATGCCGTTATTTACATGTAAACACAGGGTCTGCAGGTGAGTCATCTGTACACAACAATAGGGCTGGGCAGCTTTAGTATCAGAACTTCACACTGAGATATTGGGACATAGCACAGGACTAAAACCTCAAGGGATGAGAGAATTTAAACTGGCATAGTTTGCAAGTATGTGGCAGCTGCTTGGGACCCCACAACAATGACAGGGCCCAGGGCAGCTGCCCCTTTTGCCCTGCCTTAAAAACGGCCCTGGATTTAAGGGGTAAGATTCCACCTTTTCAAGTCAAAGCGCACTCTACCAGGGCGGTTAGTGTTTCTTAGGCAGTGCATCACCAGGCCTCCATGCCTCAGATCTGTAAGGCCGCAACTTGGTCTTCAGTACATACATTCACCAAGTTTTATCAGGTGGATGTAAAAAGGCATGAGGATATCGCCTTTGGGCACAGTGTGCTGCAGGCAGCAGTATAGGTCCTCAAGTCTGGGGGTGCCCTACGGGTTGTGTCTCCCTCCCCTCAAATAACATTGCTATGGGATGTCCCACATAGTGATTACTATGGTGCTCTGTGTCCTCTGATGTACGATAAAGAAAAAAGGGTTTTTACAACAGCTTACCTGTAAAATCCTTTTCTTGGAGTACATCATGGGACACAGAGGTCCCTCCCCTCTTTCTGGGGTTTAGGTATATTGCTTTGCTACCACAACTGAGGTACTCTTGGTAGGGTGAGGGGTTATATAGGGAGTGCTTCCTGTATTGGGTATACCAGTGTCCATCACCTGAAGGTGCCTATATACCCACATAGTGATTACTATGGTGCTCTCTGTCCCGTGATGTACTCCAAGAGAAGGATTTTACAGATAAGCTGTTATAAAAATCCTATTTATTTTTTTTTATGCAGTTTTGCTCTTTTTACTACTGGCATGTGGCCATCACCTATCCAATTGCCAGTGGACTTTGTTAAAGCGGTTGTAAACCCCCCCCCCCCCCCCCCAAAAAAAAAAACCCCTGCAAGACAAAGGCATAATGAGCTAGTATGCATCGCATTATGAAATACTTGCCTTAGAAAGGAGCTCTCTCATCTGCGCCCGCACACCGCTGAGACGGCTGACCTTTTTCCTGAAGTTTCTTCCAGGTTTTTGGGCTCTGGCACTGTGATTAGCCAGAGCCACAATGACATCACTCCTGCGTGCACAGGCAGCCATTTCTTCAGAGCGCACGGATGGTGTTGGCGTATATAGTAAATAGTAAAACGGTGCAAGTTTAGGAGATATTTACAGTACCTACAGGTAAGCCTTATTATAGGCTTACCTGTAGGTACAATTAAAAAGGAAGACTTTACTTTCTCTTTAAGAATCTCTAAATGTGAAGTAATCTTCTGTGTGCATTCAGGTTGATCATTTTATGACTGACTTAAGAAATTGGTGTCAAACATTTGGTAAACCACTATGATAATTTTTACAGGAAATCTCTCTATTGAGCGACATATATAAACAAACTCAACTTACTTGTTCCATCATTTACATTATCTTTCTATTAGGCCACCTCTTCCGATGTAGATGTAATTGTGTTTATTTCATCAAGTGCAGCTCGATAAAGCTGTTTGTTTGACTTTTTGGCATGATACGGCGTTCTTAAGTACTGGTTTATTGACTGAAAAGATTGTTGTGACGGCTGAACTTGTAATTGTGAAAATCCATACAAATCTGATATTGATAATTTTTTAGAACTTGCTGGCTCTTTAAAATGCAATTTCTACATAAGCAGTCATCAAAGGCTTCAGTCTGCCTTTAAAGCTCAGCTGTATTAGTAATTAAAAAACTGCTGCTCCATAACTGTAGGTGTCAGCCCTAAAACACCACCTAATCTGATCTGCAGATTCCAGCCATTTTCATAGTTTGAGAACAAACATGTCTTGCCCCACTTCCGAAGAGGAAATGCTCCACCCTCTGGCTAGGATGATCAGGCTTATAGAATTGCATTGAAAGATGTATGGTGGGTGCCCACCTGTCTACTATTACCAGGAAGTCACTTTTCATGTCAGATTTGAGGGCTCTCATGACTTTGTGGCAGGTTCAAAGCAGTTTTTTTATGTGGACCCATCATATCAGATGCTCAAAGGTGTACATTTAATACCTAGCATGGGTAGATCCAATCTTTAAAGCCTAATAAAAAATCAGTTGCTAGTCTTTCTGCCCCCCCCCCCCTTACTCCCATTCCTCCCTCCTAGCACACATCCTCATCCCCACTCCCATTCCTCCCTCCTAGCACAAATCCTTCCCCCTTAAATTTCCCATCCTAGCATCAATAATCCCCAATCTCCCCCCACTAGCACAAGCCCCCTAAAGGCCTCCCTCTTACCACAAATCCTCTTCCCCCAACACAAATCCTCAAATCACCATCCCTAGCACCCATCCTAATTTCCCTTCCTAGAACAATTCTTATCCTCTGCCACCCTCCAACTTCCCCCTCCCAACAGAAATCTCTCCTCCCATCTTCTCGTGGTGCCCCCCCCAAAATGATACCACAGTGCCCAGGGCAGCGACCCCTTCTGCCCACCCCTTGTCCTGGCCCTGTCTTTTCGGCTACATATTAATTTCTAAATCTTAGCCATAGTCTATCTTCACTACCTTCTTACAGCAATTACCCAGAAAGTCTAAATACAACTGTGCAACCCAATAGGCACCAGCGTTAAATCCAGTACACTCAGTAACAGTACTAGTCTGAAACACAATCTCTGTCACCTTTGTCTGCAATGCAAGTCTGCGTAATTGCACTTGTAATGAGGGCTATGGCTGCTTCTCAGCTATGCCACCAGAGTGCACTGGAAAGGCAGAAAGCCACATTTTCACTGAGCAAAAGGTACTTTGATTGTCAAGGCAGAAGGTTTTTTATCTTAAAGCGGAGTTCCACCCAAAAGTGGAACTTCCGCTTTAAGCACTCCTCGCTCCCTGACATGCCACAATTGGCATGTCATTTTTTGGGGGGGTGTGTGCCTCCTTTTTAGTTGGACTTCCTGTCCTACTTCCTCCTTCCTCTTCTTGGCTGCCTAGGCGACTCCTCCTCTCGCCCTAGGTGGCCCCTCCCTGCCAGCGATCTTCTGGGGCACATCATGGGTCCCAGAAGATTGCCCTGGCCAATAGCAGAGCGCAGTGCGCACTCGGCCGTGAAGCCGTAAGCTGTCACGGCCGGGTGCCCACAGTTGCTATGACGGCACCACGGAGAGGAGGGGGGAGGAGCAAGGTTCTGGGCGCCCGCATCGCTGGACTGTGGGACAGGTAAGTATCTATTAAAAGTCAGTAGCTATACTTTTCGTAGGTGCTGACTTTTAATAAACTAAAATAATGGGTGAAACTCCACTTTTTAATACATTCTATAAATTAAGATAAAAAAAGCCTTCTGTCTGCAGCAGCCCCCCTAATACTTATCTGAGGTCCCTCTAGATCCAGCGATGTTTCAGGAATGTCTCAGCTGCCCAGGACTCCTCTCCTCATTGGCTGAGCCAGCAGTGTGGTGCCATTGGCTCCTGCTGCTGTAAATCAAAATTAGTCAGCCAATGAGGAGAGAAAGGGGGCAAGGCCTGGCTGCAGCTCCATGTCTGAATGGACACGGAGAGCTGTGACTCAGCTCAGGTGCCCCCATAGCAAGCTGCTTGCTGTGGGGGCACTTAACAGGATTAGAGGGGCCAGGAGAGCCAAAGAGGGACCTAAGAAGAGGATCCGGGCTGCTCTGTGCAAATCCACTACACAGGGCAGGTAAGTATAACAGGTTTGTTGTTTTTAAACAAAAAAAAAAGACTTTACAATCACTTTAAGCCATTTTTTGTACTTCAATTAGGCTTTAAGCCCATGGAAAACAACCCTGCTGGTCTTACCAGTGAGATGTTTGGTAGAGATAAAGCTAATATGTATGGTTTTATTTTGTAACAGAACTGAACAAAAATCGAAGGAAGCTGTTTGAGCCAACCAATATTCGCTCTTCGTTCCTGGAGGGAGGAGCTAGTGGAAGACTTCCGCGCCAGTATCACTCAGACATAGTCAGTGTCAGCGGTCGCTGGTAGCAGTCAGTAACATGACTTGACAGAGTGCATAGAACATCATGGCTGACCTTAGAACATCATGGCTGACCTGTGAACCAGCATTGCTGTATATAACTTTTTACCATCAGCACTTTAATGTCAAGGTACCACGGACCAAAGCAATGAGATCACATGTGTGCCTGATCTATTGGACTCTTGTTTATAATGCCAAAATGAGGGATATATTTTTCATTCATCTATCTAGACTGGACCGAATTGCAATAGGGGAAAAAAGAAAAAAAAATTAATGATTTTATGTTTTAGTATTTTATGTATAACTTCATTGTATGCACTGAAATTTTTACCTTTATTGAGTGAAGAAATAATCTGATATTCGAGGGCATGACTTAATGGTTTTATTGTGAAGGAATTTTCTAGTATTCAATAATAATCAAGACGTTTCTGCACTTTACATGCTTCCCATATTGTCTCCTGTGGAAAATACATGTCCTCTCCCTTCCATACAAAACACAATAAGGTCTGGTTTATAAAAAAATTAAGTTGCTGCAAATAGCAACACAGTTTCCTGTTTTATTTTCTTTATTTTCTTATTTTCTGATTGGATGCACCAAGCAAGTGCCCTGGTTTTCATTTCTTCCAGTTTTTATAAACCAGACCCAGTTTGTCCTTTCTAATCAAGTCATATAGCCTGGTGCATATAGAGTAGCTACCATTTCATCATCTGTAAGTATTGTTAAATATTTGAACTATGCAGGTGTTATGCTGGAAACTGGGAACCATTTACAGGAATCTTATTACTGCTAGATAAGATTTTTTTTTTATGTTTAATTCTGTTATTTAATATTTTACGAACGCTTACAATGAAACAAGTTCACTGTAACAGATGAAAAGACCAATGTGGACTTTGTAGTTAGTTTTCGTTTGCACTTCTCCCCATAACATCAAAGAAGAATGAAAAGCAGGAGATGAAATATGCAAGATATTACATTTATTTATATAGAGTACATGGTTATATCCATCTCCTTATCTACAAGCTGGTTAATTTTTCTGTCATTCTAAGATTTAGGACTTAGTACTTCATAGGCCTCAAATTTTATCACCAATACAAGTAGCTGTGCCGGTTGAAATGTTAGTTGTATGTTGGGGATAAATACATTTCATGAATTGATAGTCGAGGATGAATTCTGTTCATTGAGATATAAAATCATGTATCAGATGCATCTATTATTGTTAATGTTATACTGTGAAAAATAAGTATGAAGTGTTTAAGTTATGCTAAATGCCACAATGGGAGGATATGAAGACATGCATATGGCAGTTTGGTTACCATGTTGCCTGTTTTTTCTGAAATTTAAGCACTTTGTGAACCACATATAATATGCTTTGCGATCTTTGAGGCACGCTGTGCGTTCCTGACTTCATAGTGTACAAAGCATACAGTGACCTAAAGATAAATTAAATGTTGCATTATCTGCATTAGGATAACCATTTGTTGAACACAGCCATATGGTACCGAAACTGACGTACATGTATGTATGTTCCCAGAAGACTTGGCTACACAAGCACATTTTGGTTGCGCTATTGAAAATTGTTAAAGGAAGGCCTACAGCATAAGCTACACAGGAGTGAAGACCTTCAATTAATCATGCACAAGCATACAGTAAAACAAGTATGTTATTAAATTTCCGATTGCAATATCTGCGTAGCTTGATTCCTATGAATTATTCATAGCATTTGATCAGAGCCTTTTTCCAACGGCACAATGGCGCTACTTAAAAACTCTTATGTAGCCAAGTTTTAAAGGTGTGACTTGAACCTTAGAATATATCATGTGTTGCCTGTTTTTTTAATTTTCTGTCTCTGATTACTTTTCCATATTCCAACTATAGATTTGCATGTACTCTAAAATTCGCTTCTGAAGACTGGTCACCTGTCTTGTTTACAACTAGGAAATCAATAAAGCACAGCAGGGCTGATGTATAGAAATTGGAGGAAAGGAAGCGCATAGGTGTTCATGTTAACCAATCGGGATAAAAAAACAATGGTTAAAACTGTTTTGGTTGATGTGGGCAGCACTTCCATTTTCCCTTTTTATTGTGCATTAAATATTTGTATCCAAGTATACAACAGCAGGGAGACCTTCTACCCAGACAGGTGCCTCATCTATGTCACCATAGGAGCCTGAGAGCATGGCACGGTGAACGGCTGTTCTTTAATTCTCATTAAACTTTTTGCTTTCCTGGGTAAATTGCCACACAGCTATTTGCACACAAAGGGAATGATTGTTTTTGAGGTATCTTTATTAATAAATATATATGTTTTCATTTGCTGCACCAATTTACATGTGTGGACATAAACAATGCAGCTCTAGAATAGATATATTGATTTGTAATAATTCACTATTGTTTGAATGGTGGTTTGGGAGCTTTGCACACTATATTGATAAACCACTTTTTTTTTTTTTTTTTTTTTACTGATTTGTGGTGTTGCGTACTAGTAAGACATTTAATGCCACACAATTTTCTTATTTGAACCCCACTTTTTTAAATACACCTGGGTACTACAACTTTTATATCATTTTTTATTGTTTCCTATGTAGTTTAGATTGTGTTTGACTTGTTTTGATTATAGATTTATATGACAGGGTGTGGCACAGGAATTTTTTTAATCATCACAAAGGTACTGCAAGAGTAATCGGAAGACTTTATATGTAATATAAAAACACATATTCTAAAGAATCTTTCCCTTTCTTCTTTTTTTTTTTTTTTTTTTATATAACAGGATGACACAAAATGACAGTGGTGTTAGTCAGTGCATTGCACACACAAATTAAGTTGATAAATTTCAACATTTGTTACTTTTACATTGTGCCTTGAGAGTGACAAGTTATCTGTAAATGTAGAGCAGATACAGATTGTATTTCATTTCGGGGGGCAAAACTTTTTTTTTTTTTTACTTTTTTAATTAAATGTTGAATGAGACCATTAAATGGAATTTTAACTAATCATGTGTTATGTTCAAGAAAATAAATTTATAACCCCCAATTTTGTGTTTCTTGATTTCATTTTGTTGCTGTGATTAACTATGTTAATACACAAACTAAAGCCTATTGAAACTTTTCTTATATAGGTTTTAAGGTCACATAGTAGTGATAGATGTCTCAGGGTAAGTGATCTGTTGATGGTCTACAGGCGACTGCGCAAACTAGTTACATGCAACCATCATATCAGAACATTTCTTACAGTTGTGCTCAAAAGTTTGCATACGCTTTTTTTTTTTAAACCAAAGGTAAAGTTTATTTATGTTCAAAGTAGGGATGCACCGATGCCGAGTATTTTCATGAGTACTTGTACTCGTGAAAATGCTTCCGATACCAAAAAACAATAATTTGTGGTGCACTGCTCCTGTGTGAACTCAAGCTCAAAATGACAGGCCTGGTTCACATATTAGCGGTGTGGGAAACTGCATAAGACTCGCACAGCAATCGCACTGTATTCCTGTTCAAATCACATGCAATTCTTTGCAGTGCAATTTGCACCCACTTAATTTTGTATGGATGCAAAATTGCACCCCAAAGTATTGGTACTCTATATCGGCGGGTACTTGACCGAAAGAATCGGTACTCATACTCGCCGATAAAAAAAATGAGTATCGGTGTGTTCCTAGTTCAAAGTGTACAAACCAGAGCATTCAACAGGCAGAGGTAAAGAATGACCAGTCTGTACAGCTAACCAAACTACAAAAGAGTAAAAGCGGTACAATTTAGCAATAAAGTCATATAAGACTATAAGTAGGACCGTAGATCTCCTGTTTGAGCATAAGCTTTCAAAAAGATCAGAAAAAAGACATAGACATGGCAAACAGATCTGTGCAGCTACAGAGTGCTGCACTCAGGAAACTTAGTGTAGAGGTAATTCTAAC
This sequence comes from Aquarana catesbeiana, assembly GCF_042186555.1. Lineage (NCBI taxonomy): Eukaryota > Metazoa > Chordata > Amphibia > Anura > Ranidae > Aquarana > Aquarana catesbeiana. Next base: position 111,305,926 of record NC_133331.1, on the reverse strand, counting down.
AATATATAATACCAAGTCGAGCAGAGCAAGACCTGGGGTAGCCAACCAGGCTTTCCAAAGTTTATTGTATCATTTTTAAAGAAAACACGAGTAAACAGGCAAAGCACATTTCTTTTATTTCTTGCGGGATTCATATTTAACTGTAGGTCATAACAGAATGGCACAATCCTAATCCTAAAACAAAACATAGCAACAAGTAAACAAATGAAAGGACACCTGTTCAAAAGTCTGCATACCCTTAGTTCTTATTCCTGATATTGCCCCCTTTAGCTTCAATGATGAAATGCAATCTTTTGTAATGGCTGTCTATAAGGCCCTGAATTATTGCAGGTGGTATAGCTGCACATTCGTCTTGGCAAAATGCCTCCAGGTCATGCAAAGTCTTTAATGGTCTTGCATGAACTGCATGTTTGAGAACTCGCCAGAGTGGCTCAATGATATTAAGGTCAGGACACTTTGATGGCCACTCCAGAACCTTCACCTTTTTCTGCTGTAACCACTGGAGGGTCAACTTGGCCTTGTCCTTAGGATCATTGTCGTGCTGGAAAGTCCAAGTGTGCCCCATGTGCAGCTTTCGTGCAGAAGAATGCAAATTGTCTGCCAGTATTTTCTGATAAAATGCTGCATTCATCTTGCAATTAATTTTCACAATGGGAATGGTATTCTTGTCACTATAGGCATTGCTGATCCCTCTCCAAACCTTTTTTTTGTTTTTTGGCCATTTCCTATGTCACCTATTTGACTTCATTCTGCTTACTTGGCAATAAAAAAGCATCATCCACTTTGGACCAGCAAAAAGCTTCCTTTTGTCTCAGGAGTATGGCAGAGGTAAATCGCAAGAGCAGCTGAACAAATTTTAAAAGTCCTTCAGGCCTGTTTACGCTAGTGCCATTTCAGATGTGATTTGAGTCGCACTGAATCGCATAAAAATAGGAATCACAATGTTTTTAATGATGTTCACATCAGTGCGACCGACTCAGCACAGTGATTTTTAGAGGTTTCGGCACTACTTTTGTGTGATTCCATTGCAATTTTGGCCCCATAGAATATGAAGACCTTATCCAACTAACACTACATAATTGAACTGAAAGTTGGATCAAAATCACTTTGTTGACCTTTAGGTATATGCTTGTTTGCAGTTCATTTTAATGCAGAAGTACAGACTAGATCAACTTAATAAAGAAATTCCAGCTTTTATTTAAAAATAGTGCAGTTACAGGATTTACCACACAACTGCCTGTTTCTTGGTTGACTGATGGAAGTAATTTATTTATTTCAGTTACTTATATAGAGCCGTCAATTTACGCAGCGCTTTACATATACATTGTACATTCACATCAGTCCCTACCCTCAAGGAGCTTACAATCTAAGTAATGTGGGTAAATGAAAATAAATTAAAAACAAATGGGAATGTTCAAATGGCATTCATAAGGGAGAAAATATTGGTGTGCTACTGCCACAGTTTATATTGATACAAGACAAAGATCACAGATAATGCCTTTGTAACCACACATCATTAAATAACATTTACATTTTGTAATTACATTTTGTGTAATGTTAAGAGACCACCCAAGCTATAACATAAATGCATGTTCTTTATTTTGCAATGGTATATTATAAAACCATTTTAGCTTCTCAGAATTTATTACCACATTTTCATTTAACAAACCTTCATAACGAATGCGTTGTTATATTAAGACCAACAAAAAAACATACTAACCACCATGAAGTGTTTCTTGTAGCACCTATAAAAGAGAAATTCCAAAATTGAATGAAACAAAGGTCTCATGCCCACAGGTGCCATTTGTGGTTACCTCTCTTTCAGGTCCAGGACCTTAAAGTCGGCCATACATGAATTGAAATTTGGCCAGTTAACAGGGACCAGGCTCAATTTTGATCCATGTATTGGCAGGGAGGTTGTACAGAAGTTGACCTAGCGATAGACTTCAGTACAACCATCCTATTGGATTACCCCTGCTCTGCAGGCTGTAGTCTGCAACACTAAAGTGTATTTTGGTGGGGATGGGGGTATCGAGTCAGGTTTTTTCCCTTCATCGTGCTGGTTGAATGAAAAGAAGGCTCATCTATGGGCTGCTTAACAGGCGTCCAGGCTGTAGCTTTAACCACTTGCCACCCGCCCACTGTCAAATGACTGAGGGATGGTGCGACTCGTGTTTTGGGTGGACATCATATGACATTGCCCCAGAATGGCCGCTCTTGCGCGCCCTCCACGGGGTGATCACGGCTGCACTGTGTTGCTAGGACACGGCATGACCCTGTTCTCTGTGAAGAGCCGATGACACAGCTCTTTAACCATGTGATCGGATGTGTCCAATCACAGCTGGTCACATGTAAATGTGGAAGTGCCGGTAATCGGCTCTTATTGCCTCACACTAACAGAGTGTGTGGCGAGGGGAGCCGATCAGTGGCAACTCCTCGCAGGGGACACCCGGACAGGTAATCGGGGCACTGATAATTAGTGATCTGATTACAGTAAAGCCCCTCCAGTGCCACCAATCAGTCTCCCCTCCTGGGTAGATCTGACTTTACCACCTCAGGAAGAGTGTCTGCAGTCAAGGAAAACTAGGAAGATCCCCACTCTGGCAGTAGAAAGAAATACAGACAACTTGTCAGTGGGACAGGAAGACAGTAAAACCACCTCCTTTTTACTGCAAAAACTGTTTTGTTGGAGTTTGTGCCCCCGTGAAAGAGATTTACTATCACTCCTTGAAAGAAATGAGAAAATATCTCCCCAGTGAGACACAGACTGCAAATAAAAGTCCCAGAGATTTTATCCTTTCCTTGTTCTGCTAAAACTTAGAAAAAAAAAATATTTTCAATGGATCAAAAATGTTAAACGCTGGTGAGCCGCATTTTTGAGCATTTATCAGCGGTTTTTGACGTTTTTACAGCTGAAAAACTCCCCTCAGAACCCACTAGTTTTGGGGGTTTTTTTAAAGCCAAAAAAGTCCCAGCCGAGAACAGCCTATGTGTGCATGGACACATAGGATAACATGATGGGGAGTTTATTGACTTTAGAAAAAAATGTCTGAAGCCAAAAACAGCTGCTGTCCAAAAACGTTCAGTGTGCATGAGGCCTTAAAGTAGATTTTAAGTGACAACTAATTCTCTATTACTATTTCACCGTAGTATTTTTTTCATTGATTTGCGCTTTCATATTTTACTATTATATTCAATATAGAGATTTGTTAAAAAATAAAGCAGGATTGTGTAGTACTGCAAGGTAGGATGAAAGCATGAGAATGTAATGGGTACGGATGAGCTTCGTGTTCGAGTCGAACCCATGTTCGACTCGAACATCGGCTGTTCGATCGTTCGCCGAATTGCGAACGATATGGGCCGTTCGCGCCAAATTCGTGTGGCGCGTCACGGCCCATAATTCACTGCGGCATTGCAGTGCATTGCTTGCTGATGATTGGCCAAGCATGCACTATGACCCGCATGCTTGGCCAATCACAGCGCCGCCTTAACAGAGAGCCATAATTGGCCAAAGCCAAGGAGGCTTTGGCCAATTATGGCTCAGGGGATTTAGTACACGCCCCACACTATATAAGGCCGCCTGCACGGCGGCCCTGTGCAGTGTGTTCCGGTGTGCTTAGAGAGAGAGAGAGACAGTGTCATTTCATTTGAGTTAGCTAGATTAGGCAGGACAGTCAGTCAGTTAGCTGCACTTAAAGTGTATTGTGTATATATATGCATCCCAGGTGTTGCATATATATATATATATATATATATATATATATATATATATATATATATATATATATATATATATACACACTGTATTCAGTTTAGCTAGATCCGTTCCTGTTATCTTCTAGACTATTTACATTTAGTGCAGTGCGTCCTGCTCACAGTGTTCAGCTAGATCCGTTCCTGTTATATTCCTACTGACAGGCAGGCTTGTCTTGTTACAGTATTTTGAAGAAAATTACTGGTGTTCTTTTGATCCTATTAGTACCACAGTCAGGCAGCTAGACTATTTACATTTAGTGCAGTGCATCCTGCTCACAGTGTTCAGCTAGATCCGTTCCTGTTATCTTCTTACTGACAGGCAGGCTTGTCTTGTTACAGTATTTTAAAGAAAATTACTGGTGTTCTTTTGATCCTATTAGTACCACAGTCAGGCAGCTAGACTATTTACAGTTAGTGCAGTGCGTCCTGCTCACAGTGTTCTGCTAAACCTACAAGTTGGTGGGGTGCGTCCTGCTCACAGTGTTCAGCTAAACCTACAAGTTAGTGGGGTGCGTCCACCTCACAGTGTTCAGCTAAACCTACAAGCTAGTGGGGTGCGTCCTGCTCACAGTGTTCAGCTAGATCCGTTTCTGTTATCTTCTTACTGACAGGCAGGCTTGTCTTGTTACAGTAAATACAGCTACCTGAAGAAAATTGCTGGTGTTCTTTTGATCCTATTAGTACCACAGTCAGGCAGCTAGACTATTTACAGTTAGTGCAGTGCGTCCTGCTCACAGTGTTCTGCTAAACCTACAAGTTAGTGGGGTGCGCCCTGCTCACAGTGTTCAGCTAAACCTACAAGTTAGTGGGGTGCGTCCACCTCACAGTGTTCAGCTAAAGCTACCTGTAGAAGGTTGGTGGTGTTCTCATACTACAGGCAGGCAGTTGATTTTGCTAGCTGCAGTATCAGTACATATATATATATATATATATATCCCAGCTTAGTGCAGCTACAGGCCATTAGTATGTCTGGAAGGCCAAGAAGGAGAGGCAGACAGTCACAAGCCAATAAGAGAGGGCAAGCAGGCTCTGTGTCTAGTGCTGGTCGTGGAGACGGTGCATCCTCATCAGCACGTGGCCATGGGACACGCTTGGCCTTTTTTTCGGCAGCTGGCCATGTTGAGCCGCAACATGCGGAAGACTTGGTCGAGTGGATGACCAAGCCGTCCTCATCCTCCTCATCCTCTCTCACCCATGCCCAGGGTACTTTGTCTGGCAAAGCAGCGGCCTCTTCCCTTGGCTCAATGTCATCAGTGACTCCTTCCCTAGCCCCACCATGTCCTCCTGAGGAGTCCCTCGAACTGTTTGACCACAGTGTTGGGTACATGCTCCAGGAGGATGCCCAGCGTTTGGAAGGCTCTGATGATGATACTGAGCTCGATGAAGGCAGTAACACGAGCACGGACAGAGGGGGTGCCCAAGAAGGACAGCAATCTGGCAGTCATGCTCCCCCTGCTGCAGCATACTGCCAGGTTTGCTCCAGTGATGAGGAGGGAGGGGATGATGAGGTCACTGACTCAACGTGGGTGCCTGATAGGAGAGAGGAGGAGGAGGAGGCAGTGCCTGCATCAGTGACACTGTCCCCCTTGTCCACCTGTTGGAGCACACGCTGCGTGGAATAATGGACAGGGCACTTGAGGCAGAACAGAGGCAGGAAGAGGAGGACTTCCTTAGCTCTCAAGGCCCCCTTTATCCAGACAGTGTTCCTGTGTGCCCGCCGATCACACAGGAAGAGGAGGAGGAGGAGGAAGATTGTGTCAGTATGGAGGTGGAGCCTGGCACTCAGCATCAGCAGCAGTCTTTAAGGGATCAGTCCCAAGAAACACATGGACTTGTACGTGGCTGGGAGGAGGTGGCTGCGGACCATGTCGTCCTTAGTGACCCAGAGGACTCCGGACCGAATGCCTCAGCATACCTACGCTGCATGGCCTCCCTGATCCTGCAAAGCCTGCGTAAGGATCCTCGTATTCGTGGTATCAAGGAGAAGGACCAATACTGGCTGGCAACCCTCCTTGATCCACGTTACAAGGGTAAGGTTGCGGACCTTATCTTGCCATCGCAGAGGGAGCAGAGAATGAAACATCTTCGGGAGGCCTTGCAGAAAGGTCTGTGCAACGCGTTCCCAGAGACTGGGAGGTTACAAACTCCTGTTTCCGGACAACGTGTTGCTGAGGCTTCGGTCAGTCAAAGAAGGAGCGGTGGAGAAGGTGGCCGTCTGACCGATGCGTTCAGACAATTTTTTGGTCCGCAGCCCCAAGGTATGATCGGTTCCAGCAACCATCGCCAGCGTCTGTTTTACAGGGTGCAGGAATACCTAGGGGCAAGATCAGACTTGGACACCTTTCCCACCGAAAATCCTCTGGGTTACTGGGTCTTGAGGATGGATCACTGGCCAGAGCTTGCACAGTATGCAATTGAGCTACTGGCCTGTCCTGCATCCAGCGTTCTTTCGGAACGCACATTCAGTGCTGCTGGAGGCGTGGTAACCGATCACAGGGTGCGTCTGTCCACTGACTCGGTCGATCGACTGACCTTCATAAAAATGAATGAGTCTTGGATCACCACCAGCTACCAAGCACCTGATGCTGATGTAACCGAATAATTTTTTTTGAAATCTCAGATCCCTTCAAAGACTGCCTATGCTGATGCTGAGTGACTATCCCTGAGTAATTATCCTCTTCCTCCTCAATCATCATGCTGATAGCTTGTAAGAACATTTTTGGTTCTGGGTGCTGTGACGAACGCGGGTGTCAGATCCCTGCCCTCCTCGCTAACTCGCGACAAAGGACCGGCCAACCTCACACCACGCTGTCACTTACGTAACAATGCCACTCTCAGCTGCGCCCAGCACAAAGATTTTCCAGCTTGCGGGACCACAATCTAGGTGCGAGCAGCCTGAGAGTGATTGTCACTGGGCTAATTACACAATTAACCCTTTAACTGCCACCACCCCCGTTTAAAAGACCGAGCCGGGGGAGACTCGTAATTTTGCAATACCAATTATAATTTTAGAATAAGCGTCTGACACACACACTGCCACTACAGACAGATCTGCTCAGAGTCTTACTCTACAACAGTAGCGCCCTTCAAGAGGCAGGTTCGTTTATAGCTTGCATTAGGAGCTTTAGAGACAAGGTTAACACTTTCCAACATAAGGGTTTATTATGAAAAGGTCAAAGTTGATGCAAATAAAATATTTACAGAAGAAAGATGTTTCAAAATATAAAGACAATATACAGCCACAAAGCAATAAGGTAGAATTGGGAAGAGAGAATACTTGCAATTAATGTCCGAGGGTTGATCAGAGTTCGATCGATGAGCTAGGTAATCGGTTCTCGACTTGGCAGATGTTACTTCTTGGATGGTAAAAGGAGAACTGACCATTGTCTTGGCATCTCCTCTTTTCTGTCAAATCAAAGGGGGTGTTGACAGCGACCAGTAACCAATCATCTGATCAGCTGGTTTTAGGGGTTGGTTGCTGGGAGGTGTCTACACTCATGACCACATCCCAGGTGATTTTGGTAATACATACTCATATATCTGCATCTATAGTGTTTACAGACTTCAAATATCCATATTATTATTCAACTTGAGATTTCCTTCAAAACAAGTCTAAACATGCCATATCTATAACGTATAGCCTGCTTTGGAGGAATAAGTGGTCCCAGGGGTTTCCCATATGACCTGACATAGGGGTGTCTGGACTTGAAATGTTCCATATTATCTGAGGAAGCTAAATATGTCCAGATTATGTCTGTGCTATTACTAAGTCAGAAGTTATGAAACATGCTGAAATTTCATACTTATTCTTATGAGGTGTATTCAGAAGACTTTACGACCGAGGTCTGTTAGGGCTCTGAGGGGGGAGGGTGACAGTTTTACGACAGGCCTGAACACTGCCCTTACAACAAATGTTTTCCTACTGACTTAGCCTGCTCTGTTTTCTCTGTTGAGATAACCTTTTCTGTTGAACTTAAAAAGCTTTGAATTCCTAAGGTGGGGAAGACGGAGTTCAGAGTTCTCTGTGAGGTTACATGGTTAGCAAAACTGTCATGGCTACTTCCACACAAGATGGCAGCTAGCTACAGCTTGTCATGTCCCGTACTTGATATCGTTACACCTCCCCCCTTAGGTGGTTGCATGGGAGGGAACTACAATTTCCCTCCTGACGCAACCGACTCCTGCGGGCTCGGCTTGTCGTGACAGCCCATCAGCATTGCCATGGGCGCTGCCTTTCTGATGCTGGATGGTGAAATCGTATTGCTGAAGAATTAGGCTCCACCGAAGTAGTTTGCCATTCTCCCCAGCAACACGATTTAGCCAGCTCAAGGGATTGTGATCTGTGATCACAGTGAAGTGCCGTCCATAAAGGTACGTTTGTAACTTCTGGAGAGCCCACACGATCGCAAGACACTCCTTTTCGATCGTGGCATATGCTACTTCCCTGGGAAGCAGCTTCCTGCTCAGGTAGAGGATGGGATGCTCCTCTCCGGCCTCGCCCACCTGGCTCAGGACTGCACCCAATCCAAAGGCAGAGGCATCCGTCTGCACAAGGAAACGGCGGGTGAAGTCTGGAGCCTGCAGCACAGGTGCGCTGGCCAGCGCCCCCTTCAAGGCCTGAAATGCCTGCTCACATTCTGGTGTCCAAGACACCACCTTGGGCAGTTTCTTTTTGGTTAGGTCAGTCAGAGGTTTGGCCAGGCTACTATAGTTACATACAAATTTCCTATAGTAGCCAGCGGTCCCCAAGAAAGACATAACCTGCTTTTTGGTTTGAGGGGTAGGCCAGGCCAGGATGGCCTCAACCTTCCCTGTCTCGGGTTTCAGGGTACCTCCTCCTACCTGGTGTCCCAAGTACTGCACATCAGTCATGCCAATCTGACACTTACTGGGTTTGACAGTCAGATTGGCGGCTGTCAGTTGGTCTAGGACCTGTGACAGGTGCACCAGGTGTTCTTCCCAGGTAGGGCTGAACACGGCGATGTCATCCAAGTAGGCTACGGCAAAGGTTTCCAGCCCCTCCAGTAAGTCATTCATGACTCTCTGGAAGGTAGCTGGGGCATTCTTCATTCCAAACGGCATGACGGTAAACTCGAACAATCCGAATGGGGTGATGAAGGCCGACTTTTCCCGAGCCTCAGGGGCCAGAGGAATTTGCCAGTACCCCCTGCTCAGATCCATGATTGTTATATAACGGGCGGCCGCCAGCCTATCTAACAACTCATCAATCCGGGGCATGGGGTAGGCATCTGCAGTAGTGATGGCATTCAGCTTCCGGTAGTCCACACAGAACCTGGTCGTCTGGTCCTTTTTGGGGACCAAGACTACTGGGGACGCCCAGGCACTGTGGGACTTCTGAATCACCCCCAGCTGCAGCATTTCCTCCACCTCCCTTTTCATGTCGGCCAGCACCTCCAGGGAGACGCGATAGGCCGACTGTTTAATGGGGGGATGTGCCCCGGTGTCCACCTGGTGGACAGCGAGGTGTGTCCTCCCAGGTTTTCCCGTAAACCTGCTACCATGTACTGCCAGCACTCGCTTCAGTCCAGGTACCTGGGTGGGGGTAAGATTGGAGTTTATCAGGAGTTCTGAGTCTACCTCCCTGGTGTCTGCTAGCAGGTCCAGAAGTGGATCAGCCTCCTCGGGCTCTGGCCTGCTGCAGACCGGCATGACATAGGCCGTGCGCTCATGATGGGCTTTGATCATGTTAACATGAATGGCCTTCTGCCGTCTACGCCCTTCTCCCAACCTGACCAAGTAGGTGACATCATTCAGACGCTGGGTGATGGTGTACGGGCCTTCCCATGCTGCTTGGAGTTTGTTCTGCCGCAGGGGAAGCAGAACATACACCTTCTGACCAATGTCATAGGTCCGCTCCCTAGCGTTACGGTCATACCACTCTTTCTGCCTAGTCTGGGCCTGGGTCATGTTCTCCCGCACAATTTCCACCAGCGTCTCCATTTTATCTCTGAATTTTAGGACATAATCCACAACAGAGACCTTTGAGTCGGCAATCTTGCCCTCCCAGGTCTCACGGATTAGGTCCAGGGGTCCTCTTACCCTCCGTCCGTACAAAAGTTCAAATGGCGAAAAGCCTGTGGACTCCTGAGGCACCTCTCTGTAAGCAAACAGCAGATGAGGCAGATATCGTTCCCAGTCCTTACCCTGGGAGTGCACAAAGGTGCACAACATTTGTTTCAAGGTTCCATTGAAACGCTCGCACAAACCGTTCGTTTGTGGGTGATAAGGACTGGCCATGATATGCGTCATCTGTATTTTCCGACAGAGAGCTTGCATCAAGTCGGACACAAACTGAGGGCCTTGATCGCTGATGAGCTCAGCCGGGAATCCCACTCTTGTGAAGATTCCCAGCAGAGCATCAGCGACCTTGTCTGCCCGGACGCAGGAGAGAGCCACCGCCTCTGGATAACGCGTGGCATAGTCGACAACTGTAAGGATAAAACGTTTGCCTGAACTGCTAGGGATGGCCAAAGGCCCAATGATATCCACTGCCACCCTCTTAAAAGGTTCGTCAATCACAGGCAAAGGTTTTAGCGGAGCCCTGTGTACATCCCCTGCCTTGCCAACTCGCTGGCAGGTAACACAGGACCGACAGTAGTCAGCTATGTCAGCGAGCATTGTAGGCCAATAAAAGTTATGTATCAACCGCCCTCGGGTCTTAGTGATCCCCAAGTGCCCTGCGAGGGGAATTTCATGAGCCACTTTTAGCAGCTGTCCCCTAAATTGACTGGGTACAACCAGCTGCCTGCTACCTAGGTCAGCCTCATTCCCCTCTGCAGGCATATTTTCTCTGTACAGTTTACCTTTGTCCCAATAGACCTTTTGTTTGTCATTCTCTGCAGGGGGGCGATCAGCTAGACTCCTGAGCTGTGCTAGTGTTTGGTCTGTCTGCAGTGCTGTTTCAAAGGCGGAACAACAGGTCCCAGCCAGCAGTCCTGTGGCAAACATGGACAGCTGCTGAGGCTCAACAGAGGTGGAGTCCACTGGGTCAGAACAGGGAGAGGGCCCAGAGACCTCCTCCTGCTGTTCTGCGACCAGGGCCTGCACCTCGGCTGCCTTTGCAGCACTGCGAGTGACCACCAGTACTGGCAATGCATCATCATCATTATCATCATCATCATCATTATCATCATCATCATTATCCTCATCATCATTATCATCACATTTAACCTTTATCAGTTCAGCATCATTGGAACATACATCAGTTACCTTCACTGGCAAGGGGGCCTCCTCTCCTGTCTCTGAAGAAGGAGGACCTTGCACTTCCACTCCACCCTCCCCCTCCCTCTGTCCATCTACAGGTTGCCCCGATATTACCCCAACATCTGTAAACAGTACCTTGGGAGGTCCGGAGAGATCCGTGGGAGCATCTGGGGTGCTTTTAGCAGGGGCATAGTATGAAACAAGGGTACCTAAATCAGAACCCAACAACACTGCAGTGGGGATCTCCTCCGAGACACCCACCTCTCTCATCCCACTTCCGGCACCCCAATCAATAAAAACATAGGCACGGGGTACACAGGAACGGGTTCCCCCAACTCCGGTGAGGGTAAGGAACTTCTCTGGGATGATGTCTGTTTCTTCTATAACCTCTGGTCTGACCAATGTGACTTCGGCTCCGGTGTCACGAAAGCCTGTTACAGTCCGGTGGCCTACGATGACTGGCTGCAAGTTGGCATTGGTTCCGGGAGGTTTCCCACTGACGAGCAGCACAGCGGAAGGGTTGCTAGCCGGATGGCCAGGTGATGTCGTCTTCTTCTGCTCAGGGCACTGCGCCCTGAGATGTCCGGCTCCCCCACAGTTGTAGCATTTGCGTTTGTCAGTTAGGAAGGCCTTGGCTCCAGGAGTTGCAGGTTCCGGCTGCTGAGGAACTTGTTTGGTAGGCAGAGGAGGGGTTGCCGTGTGCGATTTCCCTCCTTTCCAGCCATTCAGAGGAACCTTGCGATGGTCAGATACCCGAGAGTGGATATAGGTATCTGCCAGTTCTGCTGCTGCTTTGGCAGAGGCTGGCTTTCGCTCCAGCACAAACTGTCTGACGTCTGTAGGACAGATGTGCAAAAGTTGATCTGCAATCATAAGATCTTCCAGGGATTCAAAAGAATCGGCTTCCAAGCCTTTAGTCCACTGCCGGAATGTGGTGCGTAAGCGACCTACCACATCCATGTATGAGTCCCCAGGCCCCTTTTGCAAGGACCTAAAACGCTTCCGGTACACTTCCGGGGTTAGCTGAAACTTTTGGATGATTGCAGCTTTTAGGGCCGCATAATCGTCGCACTGTTCTTCTGACAGTTCGACATAAGCATCCAGGGCCTTGCCTCGTAGCCCTGGCGTCAGGTACCGGGCCCATTGTGCTGGGGGCAGATGGTACTGACGGCAAGTTTTTTCAAACGACAGTAGATACACGTCAATGTCACTGTCCTTTTCCATAACTGGAAATTTGGCTGCCGGGGTCACTGGCAGAGAGGCATCCCTGTGCTCTAGGGATCCGAGGTTCTGAGCCTGTCGCTGCTGCTGGAGCCTAGCCATCTCCAGTTCGTGCCGACGATCAGCCTCCCTCTCAGCCTGGCGTTCCTCCCGCTCAGCCCTGCGTTCCGCAGCCTCTCTCTCGGCCGCCGCCTGGCGCTCAAGAAACTGCAGGTACACCACAGGATCCGTCTCCCTGAGGTTTTGTAGAGTTTCTTGCATTTGAAGAGAGTCTATGATGGTTTCAGGCAATCTGATGCTGGCCTGCTCTTGTGATGGCTTGGAGGTAACAATCCGTGGTATTCCAGTGTCAGTCTCTGCTTGCCCATCTGGTGAGGCCGCCTCTGAACCACTGGGCTCTGGAGTAGCGGAAACCCTTTCTGGTCCAGTTTCCCCCAGGTTCTGGTCTGCACGGATATCAAACTCCTGTAAGGCATGTATCAAGCCTTCACGATTTTTGCCACCAACATCAATTCCTCTTTCTGTGCACTCAACAGTCAGTTCATTCTTGCTCATCTTTTTATATGCTGATAACCCAGACATTTTGCAAGCAGAAGAGATAGAACAGAAAGAAGAGATAGGAAGAAGGTGTAGGAAAGAGTTGTTGCTGTATGTCTCTCTTGAAAAAATCAAAATCAAAAAATATGCACCAGCTTGTCTCTAAGGACTGTTTCCACAAAGGTTACAATCCTTCAGTGCAGAGCTAATTCCTAACAATGCACTGAATGCTCTTAATGCGAAACTATCCCGCTACGCTGCCAGCCAATATGTGACGAACGCGGGTGTCAGATCCCTGCCCTCCTCGCTAACTCGCGACAAAGGACCGGCCAACCTCACACCACGCTGTCACTTACGTAACAATGCCACTCTCAGCTGCGCCCAGCACAAAGATTTTCCAGCTTGCGGGACCACAATCTAGGTGCGAGCAGCCTGAGAGTGATTGTCACTGGGCTAATTACACAATTAACCCTTTAACTGCCACCACCCCCGTTTAAAAGACCGAGCCGGGGGAGACTCGTAATTTTGCAATACCAATTATAATTTTAGAATAAGCGTCTGACACACACACTGCCACTACAGACAGATCTGCTCAGAGTCTTACTCTACAACAGTAGCGCCCTTCAAGAGGCAGGTTCGTTTATAGCTTGCATTAGGAGCTTTAGAGACAAGGTTAACACTTTCCAACATAAGGGTTTATTATGAAAAGGTCAAAGTTGATGCAAATAAAATATTTACAGAAGAAAGATGTTTCAAAATATAAAGACAATATACAGCCACAAAGCAATAAGGTAGAATTGGGAAGAGAGAATACTTGCAATTAATGTCCGAGGGTTGATCAGAGTTCGATCGATGAGCTAGGTAATCGGTTCTCGACTTGGCAGATGTTACTTCTTGGATGGTAAAAGGAGAACTGACCATTGTCTTGGCATCTCCTCTTTTCTGTCAAATCAAAGGGGGTGTTGACAGCGACCAGTAACCAATCATCTGATCAGCTGGTTTTAGGGGTTGGTTGCTGGGAGGTGTCTACACTCATGACCACATCCCAGGTGATTTTGGTAATACATACTCATATATCTGCATCTATAGTGTTTACAGACTTCAAATATCCATATTATTATTCAACTTGAGATTTCCTTCAAAACAAGTCTAAACATGCCATATCTATAACGTATAGCCTGCTTTGGAGGAATAAGTGGTCCCAGGGGTTTCCCATATGACCTGACATAGGGGTGTCTGGACTTGAAATGTTCCATATTATCTGAGGAAGCTAAATATGTCCAGATTATGTCTGTGCTATTACTAAGTCAGAAGTTATGAAACATGCTGAAATTTCATACTTATTCTTATGAGGTGTATTCAGAAGACTTTACGACCGAGGTCTGTTAGGGCTCTGAGTGGGGAGGGTGACAGTTTTACGACAGGCCTGAACACTGCCCTTACAACAAATGTTTTCCTACTGACTTAGCCTGCTCTGTTTTCTCTGTTGAGATAACCTTTTCTGTTGAACTTAAAAAGCTTTGAATTCCTAAGGTGGGGAAGACGGAGTTCAGAGTTCTCTGTGAGGTTACATGGTTAGCAAAACTGTCATGGCTACTTCCACACAAGATGGCAGCTAGCTACAGCTTGTCATGTCCCGTACTTGATATCGTTACAGGTGCCACCACCAGTGCCTAAGGCACAATTTTTCAGCCCCTGTTTAACAGGGGCGTGTAATTACTATTTTTGATGTAATACTTTGCAGCAGGGCTCGTTCCTGCATTCCAACTAGAGTGTCTGTGAGGGGTTGCAGTGTTGTGGCACCAGTGCCTAAGGCCCAATTTTTCAGCCCTTGTTTAACAGGGGCGTGTAATTACAATTTTTGATGCAATACTTTGCAGCAGGGCTCGTTCCTGCATTCCAACTAGATTGTCTGTGAGGGGTTGCAGTGTTGTGGCACCAGCACCAGTGCCTAAGGCCTAATTTTTCAGCTCCTGTTCAACAGGGGCATGTAATTACAATTCTTGATCTAATATTTCACAGCAGAGCCCTGTGAGGGCTTACAGTGTTGTGGCCACAGCAACACCTAAGGCCCAAATTTCTGCTGAGTATATAGGGCAGGACCCTACTTTCAAACAACCAACTTACAAACGACTCCTACTTGCAAACGGAAGGAGACAACAGGAAGTGAAATCTACCCCTAGGAAGGAAAATTCTCTCCTGTAAGAGTTAATATGGGAAAAACATTTCTCCTTTCCACTGATGCTTTCCAATCCATTGGGACAAAAAGTGAGGTGAAATCTTCTGAAGAGGAGGAAAGACAGCAAAACAAATGTCACAGGGGTGATAACCCTTCCCTATGTTTTCCAAAAAGCTTAAAAAAGATTTTTTGGCTGGAGCTAAACACGTTAAAAATGTACCCGTTCAAAATTACAAAGAGATTCTACTTAACAACAAACCTACAGCCTGTATACTGCTGTTCAGAGTATATAGGGCCTGGTGGCCCCACACCTTTCCTTATTTTAATTTGGGTGCGGGGTTCCCCTTAATATCCATACAAGACCCAAAGGGCCTGGTAATGGACTGGGGGGTACCCATGCCGTTTGTCTCACTGATTTTCATCCATATTGCCAGGACCCGACATTACATTAAACCCGCAAGCAGTTTTAAATGAGATTTTTTCCTTTAAAAATGACATTTGGTGCAGGGACTGTTCTAAACACGGGAAACATGCGTCACTTTACAGGCATACTATAGACACCCCTCAGGTACGATATTTAAAGGAATATTTCACTTTTTTTTTTTTTACTTTAAACATCATTAAAATCACTGCTCCCGAAAAAACGTCCGTTTTTAAAAGTTTTTTTTGCATTGATACATGTCCCCTGGGGTAGGACCCGGGTCCCCAAACCCTTTTTAGGACAATACCATGCAAATTAGCCTTTAAAATGAGCACTTTTGATTTCGAACGTTCGAGTCCCATAGACGTCAATGGGGTTCTAACGTTCGTGCGAACTTTCGGTCCGTTCGCAGGTTCTGGTGCGAACCGAACCGGGGGGTGTTCGGCTCATCCCTAGTAATGGGTAACCATGGTATTTTATATGGCCTTTATGTACACAAATAATTACAGATGAACATAACTTTGAAACATTAACCTGCTTTGTCAAGGTTCTTTATGGCAAGCTTTTTTTACATGTATGTATGTATGTATGTATGTATAAATATACATACTATACATTTTAACTTTGGATACTACTACTCAGGTCAGCTTTGATTTCCTATTCTATTTTTAAACAGAAGTTTTGTACAACATGCAGTTTAAGTCCTTAAACAGTAACTCCACTTTTGTTGAAAAAAAAACCCCTCAACACAATCCTCTCTCGGTAGCGGTAATTTCATAGACAAAAATATTTTCAGCAACTAAATTAACACTATTGTAGTCAACTAAAATATGACTAAAACAATTCTGATGACTAAAATGCGACTAAAACTAAAATGGCATTTTAGTCAAGACTATGACTAAAACAAAATCAAAATTTGACGTCCAAATAACACTGCACTACCACATGAGAATAAGTAGGGGGCATCTACTAAGCTGTTGAAAGATAAAAAGCTTTTTTTTTTTTTTTTTCTTAATGTTTGTAATATATTCAGTACTATGTGCAATGGCATTACACCCAATAGTTTGTATATATATATATATATATATATATATATATTTTAAAGTTGCATTTCTGTTTGTCAAAAAGCAGTATTTTTGTTTATGAAACGGTTTTATTTATAAGGACATTCAGGGCCGGCGTAACCTATAGGCAAGGTAGGTGCTGGCCTAGAGCGCCCATCAGTCGGGGGTGCCGCGCTGGTTGCATGTAGCAGTGAGGAGGGAGCACTTCAGCTGTGCTGCTGGCTGGACTGCCTAAGAAGACACAGAAAACTCCCATCCCTGCCCCTAACTCCACCCCCAGGAGGCTTGGAGTTCAATTGGGACTAGGGGAGAAGGTGCAGCCGCTTCCAAGATGACTGCGCCCGCCCCGCCGCCTTCTGCCTAGGTACATGAGGCGGTGGTACTGCAGTGACCAAAAAAATAAAACAAGGAACAGCGCCAAAAAAAATTCATGGATGGTGGAGGATTTTAGCTAGAAATGCTGCCACTTGGTACTAGTGAAACACTAGTTTATGCAGATAAAAGGGAAATGAGCTGGGCAAATCTAAAAATCCTGCAACCTCATAATAATAAATGGATTGCAATTAACACATGTGAAACAAATCAATAAACCCTGTGAATATTATGCTATTGCTAGCAATATTCTCCTAACATGTAACAATGTGTATATTCTCTGTGTAAACAAATGAAGTGTCAACACAATATTATGTGAAAACATACACTATTGTGCAAATATCTTAATTGTGAATCTGGTGCTCGCATCTAAAGAATCATAGATGTAGAAAAAATGAAAGTGCGTATATATATATATATATATATATATATATATATATATATATATATAGTGTGTTTCTCAATCTCAAATATATTTCATAAAGTGCAACTGTGCAAAAAGTAAAGTTCATATTCCCAATTTCCATAAAAAATGGACCGGACTTTTCGGCATCAAAGGTCCGATGGAACGAATCAGTCGGACAATTCGATCGTGTGTGGGCTTCATCGGACCTTTTCTATCTATCTAAATCTGATGGACCTTAGAAATAGAACAAGTTTCAAATCTTTCTTACGGACTTGATTCCTATCGAAAAATCCCTTCGTCTGTATGCTACTCCGACAGACCAAAAACGATGCAAGGGCAGCCATTGGCTACTGGCTATGAACTTCCTTATTCTAGTTCAGTCGTACGTCATCACGCTCGAAGCGATCTGACTTTGGTGTGATCGTGTGTAGGCAACTCTGTTTCGTTGGCACTCCGTCAGAACTCCGTCAAAGTCCTTCGGAGTTCAGTCTGACGAGAAGTCCGCTCGTGTGTACGCAGCATTAGTCCATATTTCAATTCCACAAGGAATTGAAGGCAAAGTTGGAATCCAACACTTCATATAATTGTACACCCGATTGTGCTCCTTCACCATAAGTCCTAAATTAACTCACCATAAATTGTAGCTGATCAGATTATAAACCAGCAACAGCGCTTTTTGCATTTTATATCAGGCAAATCCCCTCTCCACCGTGCTGTCTTTGACGTGTCATCTTGTCAGTTTCTCTCCCGAATGGATAGAAGGCTTTTTAGGAGGAAGGAAAAAAGATCTTAATACCATTAAAATAATGCCTGTTTATTAAAACTTTTTAAAAGCACTCACATTTTATAAGTGTCTACCTGACACTAGGGAACAAAAGCATGATTGTATATAATAATCTTCTCCGACTGCAGTCTCAAAAGCCGCAAGCATGATACCAGAAACACCCGATGTTAGCGTCCTAGCCTCACCCTACTCGTTTTCTTATTCAACATCCTCACGGAGTGGTAGGAACAGATTGAGCTCCCTGCACTGCTAGTTTCAATGCTGGCTGCTGAATATCTCTGCTGGAGGAGGTGAGTGGGTCTGGGGAGTGCATGTGCTGGTGACAACAGTGAACCTATAGAACAGTCTGCCTGGGTGTCCTCTCCTCTCCATGTGACTCCTTCCCCTGCCGCTGCTTTCATCCTTACACAGCAGGTAGAGGACAGAATGTCAGCAGAAGGTGGAAGCTGTCCAACTTTTCAAGTTAAAAAGCCTGTGATTTGTTGCTAGAGGCGGTCCTAGCAATCAATCATCTGTCTGTTAAATGGAAAGTTGGACAGCTCCCGTGCTCTGCTTGGACATGCCGCATATTCTGTTTTCTACCTGCTGTGTAAGGTAAGGGAGGGGCATTGACATGAAGTGGACCGGGTTGCAAAGAAAGAAGGTGGCTGTAAAGGGGACCAGGATACCAGAAAGGCAGGCACTGTGAAAGGGAGTGAGGTGCAAGTAAGGGGGGGGAATAGCTGTAGAAGAGACTAGGATACTGTATCCAGAATACAAGTAGAGGGGTTGTGCAGGGGGACTGGGATACAGGGAGGGGGCTGTGGAGGGGACTGGGATGTAGGGAGGGGGCCTGTGGAGGGGACTGGGATACAAAAATAGGTGCTTTGGAGGGGACTGGGGTACAAAAAGGGGAGTTGTGGAGTGAACTGAGATACACAGAAAAAAGGGTCTGGGATGCGTCGAGGGGACTGGGATACAAGGAAGGAGGGCCTGGGGTGCAGGGAGAGGGGCTGTGGAGGTGACTGGGATACAAGGAAGGGGGTTGTGAAGGGAACTGAGATACACGGAAGGAAGGGCTGGGATGCAAGGAGGGGGGCTGTGGAGGGGCCTGGGGTGCAAGGAGGGGGGAGGCCTGTAAACGGGACTGGGATACAAGGAGTGGGGCTTTGCAGGGTTCTGCAGTGCAAGTAAGGGGAGCAGCTGTGAAGGGGACTGGTGTGCAAGTAAGGGGTGGGGTTGTAAAAGGGACTGGGGTACAAGTAAAGGGGAATGGGGTACAAAAATACTTGCACCAGCCCTGAAGATGTTATTTATCACAACGGATAAATCAGTGTCTGTAGTGCATGTTCAAACCTTAATACCATAAATACTAACATGTTATTAGATTTTGACTCCAGGAGTATATAATGAGTTTGGCAGAAAAATTCTTAATGCATTAAATTTAACTAAAACCATTCGATTTTAGGCTACTAAAATTAGACTAAAATTAAAACAATCCAGATGACTAAAATATGATCAAAACTAAAATGGCATTTTAGTCAAAAGACTATGACTAAAATTAAATCGAAATCTGACATCAAAATGAACACTGCCTCTAGGTGATCAATGTACATTGCAAGTATTTTAACAAACTTTGTTGAAGATTGCTACCGGTTTCTGCTGTGATAAAAAATCTGCTTGTTGTCCGCAGAGTGAATCTGAATGGTAGTAACTTTTTCATTATCGTTCAGATGATGCGCTTGCAGGGTTCTAATGAGGAAATTGCAGTGACAGCAGTCCATAAAACGTGATTATCCCTGTGGGAACATCTCCCCAAAAATTAAATTTTTGTTGCAGAGAATGCCTAAAATCTGACTTCAGACTTCTGGGAAAATCAATGAACCAATCACACAAGCAGGAAATTACATTTCTGGGGAAGTTCATACACCAATGGTGTATTTGAACACTCCAGGTTGCCATATTGTATTGAATTTTACAGAAAATTACAGAGCTGCGGATTGAAAAGGAAAGCTGACTTTTAATAACATACAATTACAACATGGCTTATATAGCAATCATACTGTGTATATGTATATATAAAAAAAAAAAAAATGTATATATATATTTGTAGACACGACTGTGTAAATCTCAAAACAGGATGGGCATAAATAATTAAAAAAAAAAATATCGCTTGGCATATTAACCACTTGCCCTCCCGTATAACTTATACGGCGGCAAGGTTGCACTGCTGCGCCGAATCCGACACTTCCGGGTCTGTGTAGCGCAGGCACACCTCTGGCGACCCACTCCCACTGTGATTATACACCGCCGATCATTCAGCACAGAGGCATAACGGTGAGGCGATCTGCCTAAGTAAACAAGGCAGATCGCTGTTCTGTCAGTAGGGAAGGCATGGATCTCTGTGTTCCTGTAAAACAGAGACAAGGATCTATGTCTTCTCCTAGTAAAGCACCTCCCACAGTACACAAACACACCAGCTAGGCACACAGTTAACCCTTTGATCGCCGATGATGTTTATGCCCTTCCCAGCCAGTGTCATTAGTACAGTGACCGTGCATATTTTTAGCACTGATCACTGTATTAGTGTCAGTGTCCAACTGCCTGCCCCAATATCGTAGTCACGCTATAAGTCGCCGATCGCCACCATTTCTAGTAAAAAAAAATAAATAAAGAATAAAATATGTCATAGTTTGTAGATGCTCTAACTTTCGCGTAAACCAATCAATACACGCTCATTGGGATTTTTTTTTTTTACCAAAAATATGTAGCAGAATACATATTGGCCTAAATTTATGAAGATTTTTTATTGGATATGTTTTATAGCAGAAAGTAAAAAAATAGTTTTTTTATTCAAAATGATCTGTCTTTTTTGTTTATGGCACAAAAAATAAAAAACGCAGAGATGATCAAATACCACCAAAAGAAAGTCTGAAAAAAAAAAAAGGACATGCATTTTATTTGGGTACAGTGTCGCACGATCGTGCAATTGTCATTTAAATTAACGCAGTGCTGTATCGCAAAAAATGGTCTGGTCATAAAGGGAGCTGAAGTTGTTAAATAGCTACCATGTGTATGGAATCTGTTTATTTAGCTGTTTACCTGTAGCTCAGCTTTAATTTAAAATAAAACGGGTATTCAGTATTTGGTTCTTCAGTAAGATTAACATCTCTTAGATTGTAAGCTCTAAGGAGCAGGGCCCTCTGATTCCTACTGTATCAAAGTGTATTGTATTTGTACTGTCTACCCTCAAGTTGTAAAGCGCTACGTAAACTGCTGGCGCTATATAAATCCTGTATAATAATAATAATAATAATAACTTATAGAGGATCAAAGAACAGATGGAGATGGAACAGATTTGAGCCCACCAGAGGTAATAAAGGGAATATCATAAAGGGTTATGCCCCTTGATTTATTTTCCCTTCTACCACCCCTGTACATATACCATACTTTCTGCTTGGTAAACTTTACATACAGTGAATTCATACAGACTGGGAATAACTATTGTTTTAAAATCTGATTGTGGATAAAACAAAGTGATTTTTTTATTAGCAGTCTATTGTGCATTGGTGGATGTGACCCTGCCTGCCTAAGCTATAGAATTCATTGTGCAGACAAGTGCAGTCCCCAGAGCAGAATGATGTCAAGACAATATCCAATAACTTGATCAAAAGCCTGCGTTATTTTGACTGATTCAATCCCCTAATCTAATGCTACAAGAAATGAATGTTAACTTTGAAACAGCTACACATATGTATCCAGTGCTAATCTGTCTGTCGCAGAAAAATATTTTTATAAAGTTCTATATTCAGGAAAAATCCTTTGTGAAAGTATTTTATGTAATTTCTAACTAATGCTCAGTCAGCATTTAATGGATTGTCTATGAGATTTAAAACTTTGCAATCTAATTTTCTAGATTTGGTAATAACTATTATTTATATTGTTTTTTTTTTTTACTCCATATACTTTTTAGGTCAGTACTTAGCACCTTCAATGTGAGCAGCCTTCTGCACTGTCTGCAACCTGACCATTTATAATCTAGCCTTGCGCTCTAATGTTCTATAGACTTGAATAGTATATACCTGTGCTGCAATTTGGTGCCCAGGGCTAGTAGTTTACCAACCGGCTGCAGACAGGGTGGTCATGGGAGGGATATATGAACCGGAGGGAGATTACAGCTAAATGTATTGAAGGGCCTAGGGGGATTTTATGTGGGATTATTGCAAAAAGATGAACTTGTATTTTAAGATGTTAAAGAATTTAGCTGCCTGTTGGAAAACCTCTCTATGTATATCACTGTTCATAGTACAATTGGAGTGCAAGCTCATAGCAACAGCTTAGAAAACAGGTAGTATGTATGGTGGTATTTGATAACCAGTGATTATGTAAAAAAAAAAATGGGGTTGCGACTTTACATGAGGCATGTTGATGTGTATAATAATATATGAAATAATCATGAATAAGTTTAATGTCACAATCCCCTAGCGGTAATTCATAATGATAATAAGTATAATAAAACCAATAACGGTGATACATTTATGATACAGAATGTAGTCATAAAGAATCGATATATATATAAATACATTTAATGGCGAATAATTAATTGATGAACATATGTGACAAACAATATAAATAATAAAAAAATCAAATACAAATAATTAATACATGATTCACATGATATATGGAGATGATAAAAGTTGTAATATAAGGTTATCAGGGCGAACTTATACTTGGCACCCATGGATGAACAGTTGACGCGTTTCATGGCCTATTGCCAATCATCAGGAATTGGATGCATGAATGAGCTAAAAAATTAATAGATCATTAAATTGTCTATAGGGATCCACTGTTCCCCATAGATGGGAAAGAGGCAAAGAAGAGAAAAGAAAGGCACTTTCAATATCACTTACAAAGCAGCCCATAAATTATGGCCAGCTCCAGGAAATGGGATAGAGTGGCCTGGCGTAAGTGGTCCCACCCTGGGTTCAGGCAGGAGATCCTCGATGTGCCAGTAAATAATTAATGCAATAGTGGTGTATATGAATGTGTGTATATGTGTTAGTGTGTGTAGATGTATATTGTATGTACAGTATGTAGGTGTATGTAATGTGTGTGTGTTTGTGAGGTATGTAAAGTGATGAAAAAAAATCCCCAAATACAGGTCACATCTGAGACAGGTCACACTTGTTTCTAGTTTTCTTTAACTTGGGGTGGAAGACGCCCGCTTTCTTGAGACCTGCCCCACCTTATCATTCCCTTTATTAATTTGCTAAATTCTCCTCCCTTTTTTGATTTTACTTACTACCCATATACACCATATCAAATTTACTCTCAATCAATCATCATTCTCATCAATATTTCCAGTTGATTATCAGTCAATATACCACTGCCCCATAATAATTGTTTTAGAGACCCTCTGATCAAGAGGTGCTCCCATGCACTCCATCTTACTAACCATCCAGATCTGGTTGACTGTGTCTCATGTTCCGGGGTTGCGATGTGCTCGGGTCCTTCCCCCTGCTCGTTTCTTCCATGCAACGGGGCAGGGTCAGACCTCAGCGCAAATGTGTCGTGTGAGAGCGCCCCAGGTTCAGGGGAGGCCCAATGCTCCTCTCTTTGGCTGCCATGTGGCATACATGGCGTTGGCAGGGATCCGCTCAGGACTAGGTGTATATCTGGCCCAGGTTTGGCCGGCATCTCACTCCACATGCCATCACTACGGGGAATAGACCTCTGGGTGACACACTCATTTTCAGTTTAGGTAATTGGGGATTTTTTTTTTCATCACTTTACATACCTCACACACATACATATACACACACCAACACACATACACACACACACACACACACATCTACATACATACAATATACGTTTACACACACTAACACATACACACACAAACCTATACACACACATTCATATACACCATTAATTCATTATTTACTGGCACATCTCTTTGTATAGATGTGTATATTTACACATATTTGATATATATTTTTTAATCAATTTCACCATTTACACATTCTCTGCTATTTCACATATTCAATTATTTTTGCACACACTCATATTCACACTCACTTTACACACACACACATAGTCAAGCAACTTACTTTCTATTTGTTGTTTCTTATTACTTTACTTTATATTTGTACCCAGATTTGGGCAGATGCCAATTATGCACACATTCCACAATATGGCATTGTGTAGTGGTTGTCCGACCTGCTCCCTGGCTACTTTTCCCCATGGGTCCTGTCTCCAGGATCTCCTGCCTCAACCCTGGTTGGGACCACTTACGACGGGCCACCTTTCTATCCCATTTCCTGGAGCTGGTCATAATTTATGGGCTGCTTTGTAAGTAATATTGAAAGTGCCTTTCTTTTCTCTTCGCTGCCTCTTTCCCATCTATGGGGAACAGTGGATCCCTATAGACAATTTAATGATTTATCTATTCATTTTTCAGCTCATTCATGCATCCAACTCCTGTTGATTGGCAATAGGCCATGAAATGCGTTGAGTGTTCACCCATGGGTGCCAAGTATAAGTTCGCCCTGATAACCTTATCATATTACAACTTGTATCAACTCCATATATCATGTGAATCTTGTATTAATTATTTGTAAGTATTTGATTTTTTATTATTTATAATGTTTGTCACAAATCATGTTCATCAATTATTATTCGCAAATAAATGTATTATATATATTGATTCTTTAGGACTACGTTCTGTATCATGAATGTATCGCTGTTATCAGTTTTATTATGCTTATTATTATCATTATGAATTACCCCTAGGGGATTGTGACATTCAGCTTATTCATGATTATCTCATATATTATTATACACATCAACATGCCTCATATAAAGTCCCAACCCCATTTCCTTTTGTTTTCGCATAACATGTAGGGATGGAGGTATGCTGATGTTGTCTTAGGTTGAGACAGGTCACACTTGTTGCTAATTTCCAGAGATCATGTAGATGCTATGAACTTTAATACAACCTAAAAAAAAAAGCAAAACATGCATGAGATCTTATTCTAACACTACTAAACCTGATGGCCACATTTTAGATGTAGTATGAAATAGCCCAGCACTAGTATAAATAAAAATAAAACTGCTTTAGTTGCAATACTCACGTTATCGCCAGAAGTGCCAGATTTATATGGGGCAAAAGGGAAAATTGCCCCGGGCCCCAGACGTCCTTTATCAACAAAAAAAAAAGTAACTTCTTTTCCCATGCTATTTCAGTAGGTTTTTTTTTTTTTGTCCAGTTTTCAGCCTTTTGCCAAGGTCCGATTATGTCTGACTCCATTTCAACAGTCAGTTTTATTTCAGGACTTGCTGATACCTTTCCAGGTGTTACTGTAGCTCTTAGAATATATTTGAGCATGATGGTCACTAGTTGTTCAGGAGAAAGATCGTTCAGCAAATTGGCACTGATAAAGAATTTATCTGAGAACCACAATGACCCATGAAAGACTAAGGGCTGATTTACATTTGCTTCAAATTTAACACACATTAAAGTGTCTATAGCTTCAACATGCTTTTTTTGATGTTTCTAGAGCTTGGCAAATGCTCGGTGTGTGTTGATTTTCTGTTTGTTTTAAAAGGGCTCAGTAGTACCCCAACTCAGTAATACCCCCCAGCTCATTAGTACCCCTCATTCAGCAGAACCCCAGATTATTAGTACCCCTGTTCAGCAGATCCCCAGCTCATTAGTACCCTTGTTCAGCAGATCCCTAGTAATACCCCCAGATCTTCTGATGCCCCACTCAGTAGTACCCTAGCTATGCTGTCTCCTGTTCAGTAGTAACTTGCAGCTCTGCTGATCTCCTGCTCATTAGTAGGCCCAACTCTGCAGATCTCCCACTCAGTAGTAACCCCCAGCTCTGCTGATCCCTTAATCAGTAGTAGCCCCTAGCTCTGCTGATACCCCATTCGGTGGTAACCCTAAGCTCTGTTGGTTTGCTGATCCTTCTCTTTTTCCAGTCCCTGCTCTCCACCCACTATATTTTTTCTCTCCAATTTTTGCTCACCTCCTGCTATATTGCTCCCATGCTGCTCACCATGTGCTATTTGCTAGTTTCTTCTGCTCTGGTCCCTAGGCTTTGCTGACCCTCCACTGCCCAGTCCTCTCTCTTCCATCCCCACTCACTTTCTGCTATAGCGTTTTCAGGTTGTGCACCGTGTGTGCTGGCTGCTAGTTGCTCCCCTCTGGTCCGGACCCCACTTACCCTTTCCTTCTGCTCCAAGCTGCACACTAGATATGACACATACGCCATATACTTCCAGAATATATATACACATGAACCTGAAGTGACTACTAATGATGTCTTTCATGTTTCCTTCTTAGTGTCCCAATGCATCCTTGGATGTCTCATACCTGCAATACCTCCAAAACAAAGCAAAGCTAACGCTGAATAAAAGCCCCTCAAATGCTGTAGGTGCTTTCAGCAAGCATTGTGATAGACTTCTATGGAAATTTTGCAGATGTGAAGTGCAGGAAGAAAGACTTTTTTGTAAATATTATAGTGTGATGCATAACTATGTGGTATGACTTCCTGGTTCCAATTACCTGTGTAATGTGTATTCCTAAAGTTAAAAAATTGAGAATAAAAATCAGACAAGTCTTCATAACCTAACTTATATTTGTTTAGAACAAATGCAGTTTTATCATTCATATCTGTTCACTTTTTTTGTCATATAATTTAATTTCTTTGTTAAAGGGCCCCCCGAACTTGAAGTGCCCCAGACCCCCCAATGTCTAAATCTGGCCAAAGTGAGAGAATTCCTGGTTGTCACCTGAACTAATGTTCCCATTAAAAGATTTCCCCTCTATTACTGCCCAAGGAAGAAACAAGGAGAGGGGCGCCTCTGAGTATATATCAAAACAATTTATTTTAAAAACAATATCCACATGGATAGATAGAAGTAAAGTTGAGTTTGGGTGTATCTCTGGGCTGAGGTCACAGTGAGTCCGCTTCTAAGTTGAAAGATGCAACACATCAAATCCCAGGGAGGATAAGGTGGAACTACAAGTCACAGGAAGTCCTCTTATAGCTGACAAGGTGCAGCACATCGGAACCCAGAGAGGGTGAGGTGGGATCCCAGAAAGTCCACTTTGCAGGGTATAGATTCCAGGGAGGATAAGGGCAGTGTATCGCCAGAGCCTGTGACAAGCCTCGCTGAAGCGTCATGATTCCCGTCCGGTGTCCACAAAGATGGGAAACGGCCGTGTGGTGAGGATCCAGAAAAAGGCTTGGAAGGCAAACAGCATGGTGCCGGGCTGTGACGTCACTATAATGCGATGCATTTCAGAGCGTGCGTGCTATGAATGGTATGATAGCTGCACTCTTTTCTTGAGCATAGGGTATGGAATCAAAGGGCAGTGTTTATATAATGAAGCAGGGGGCGGAATCAGAACAAATATATGTAAACAGGGGGAAAGAAATTACTAATGACAATACATGACAGTAAAAAGGACCACTAGACAAATCAATATACTGTAATTTCCATAGACGTTCATAATGTAATATATTATTAAAATCAATATATTAATATGAAAAAAAAAAATATATTAAATATATTAAAAAAAAATAATAAAAAACTTAAATCAATTAATCAATATATAATATAAATTAGCTGACCTAAAAAGAAGAGAATTATGTACTATAATATGACAATAAATAGAGGGAGAGAAATAAAGAAAAATCTGAGTGGGGGGTTGGGGGGGAGAAAAAGTTTTATGGGGGGCGGGTTGAGTGGGGGGGGTTGCAGGTATATAAAAAGGGGGGGAGAGAGGGGGGGGTCTAGTTTAGGGCAATGGGTGCAAATTGGAAGATGTTAGTTATGTTTGGCCGAGTACAATACATAATGTTCTATATTATCTCTGTTAGGACCGGATTACCACATACTCACTGGAATATGAACCCGCCACCCCCATATATAAGATAAAGAGGAATATAGGAACCTGTGGTAGGAATAACAAAAACAAGGTTAAAAGCTGATTATTATTATACAGGATTTATATAGCGCCAACAGTTTACGCAGCGCTTTACAATATAAAAGGGAGACAATACAGTTATAATACAATAAAATACAAGAGGATTAAGAGGGCCCTGCTCAGAAGAGCTTACAATCTAATAGGGTGGGGCAGGTGGTACAAAAGGTTGTAACTGTGGGGAATGAGCTGTTGGAAGTGGTAGGAGATTAGTTGGAGACGTGATAGGCTTTCCTGAAGAGATGAGTTTTCAGGGATCACCTGAAGGTAGCAAGAGTAGGGGATAGCCGGATAGATGGAGGTAGCGAGTTCCAGAGGATGGGAGAGGCTCTGGAGAAATCCTGGAGACGAGCATGGGAGGAGGAGATGAGAGAGCTTGAAAGCAGGAGGTCTTGAGAAGAGCGGAGAGGTCGATTTGGGTAATATTTGGAGACAAGATTAGTGATGTAGCTCGGAGCAGAGTTGTGAATGGCTTTGTATGTTGTGGTTAGTATTTTGAATTTAATTCGCTGGGTGATTGGGAGCCAGTGTAGGGATTGGAGTAGAGAGTTGGCAGACACTGAGCAGTTGGTAAAGTGGATAAGTCTGGCAGCAGCATTCATGAAAGACTGAAGAGGGGCTAGCCTATGGAGAGGTAAGCCAATGAGAAGGGAGTTGCAATAGTCAAGGCGAGAGATAACAAGGGAGTGAATGAGGAGCTTGGTGGTTTCATTTGTTAAAAAGGGGCGAATTTTAGAGATGTTGCGGAGGTGAATTCTACAAACTTTTGACAATGATTGGATTTGAGGCTGAAATGACAAGTCAGAGTCTAGGATTACACCCAGTACCCTGGTGTGAGGGGAGGGACTGATGGTTGCATTGTTGATTTTGATGGAAAAGTCATGGAGGGGGGCACGGGCGGGGGAATATTAATAGCTCAGTTTTAGAGAGATTTAGTTTAAGGAAGTGGTGCGACATCCATGCTGATATGTCAGTTAGTAATGCGAGAGGAGACTGAAGGAGTGAGGTGAGGAGTAGACAGATAGATTTGGGTGTCATCAGCGTATAAGTGGTATTGGAAGCCGTGGGCAGTTATTAAGTGACCAAGAGAGGAGGTGGAGATAGAGAAGAGAAGGGGTCCAAGAACAGAGCCTTGGGTGACCCCCACAGAAAGGGGCAATGGAGAGGAAGAGACAGAGTTGTAGGTGACACTGAAGGAGCGCTGTGATAAATAGGCAGAGAACCAGGATAGAGCAGAATCTCGGAGGCCAAGGGAATGTAGTTTCTTGAGAAGGAGCGGGTGGTCAACAGTATCAAAGGCCGCAGAGAGGTCAAGTAGTAGGAGTATAGAATACTGGCTGTTGGTTTTAGCAGTTAGTAAATCGTTAGTGAGTTTTAGTAAGGCAGTTTCCGTGGAGTGCTGCGAGCGAAAGCCAGACTGTAAGGGGTCAAGAAGGTTTTTTTCATTGAGGTAGGAGCTAAGACGGTTGTAGACTAAGCGTTCTAGAAGTTTAGAGGTGAATGGGAGCAATGAGATGGGTCTTAAGTTGTTCAGGTCGGTAGGGTCCAGTGAGGGCTTTTTAAGAATGGGAGTGATCTGCGCATGTTTTAGAGGGGAGGGGAAGATGCCACTAGAGAGGGAGAGATTGAAGATGTGGGTGAGGGAACATAGGATAGAAGAAGAGGGTGACCGTAGTAGTTGTGAGGGAACAGGATCCAAGGGACAATTGATTAGGTGGGCATCCGAGAAAATTTTTGTAACCTCTTCAGTAGTAGCCAATTCAAAAGAGGAGAGTGCTGAATGTGCTGCTAGGCAAGGTATGTTGGGTGGGGAAGACGTACGCACAGTGGAGATGTCCTCACGAAACGCATCGATCTTGTCTTTGAAGTGATTGGCAATCTCTTGGGCAGTGAGTGAGTAAGTGGGTAGAGGGGGTGGTGGACGAAGCAGAGAGTTAAAGGTTGAGAAGTGCCGACAGGGACTGGATGACAAGGATTTAATAAGAGAGACAAAGTAGGCTTGTTTGGCAGCATGGAGGCATGAATTGTATTTTAGAAGGGAAGATTTATATAGGGTGAAGTCTTGCAGGCATTTGGTTTTACGCCACAGTCGTACAAGAGCACGGCAATGTCCAATAGTGACGTCCAATAATGACGTCCAATACTCTATCTAAAAGAAATTCATAGTACAGTCGCAATCTCGATACCCTTGTTTAGGCCACCTTGCGAGAGAACATCGCTGTTGCATATCCAAAAAGTCTCTTGTATCACTGAGCTCAGACATCGAGCTCTTTACTGTCACCTCTAGCTACTATGTGTATGTGCATCACACGTGTAATCTGTACTATGCTTCTCAGCAACATGTCAACTTTGTGAAAACAGGCTGGGACCAGGTAGGAAGACCTTCTTTACAAGTAAGGGCTGTGAGGGAAAGGGAGGGGGCTGTTTGTGTACAGGGAGGGGCCAGAGCCTTGTGTGTTTACAGGTTTGTGTATGTGAGGGGCTGGCATATATACAGGTGTGTGTGGGGGCTGACATATATACTGTACAGGTGTATGGGGGCTGACATATATACAGGTGTGTGTGTGTGGGCTGACATATATACAGGTGTGTGTGTGGGGGCTGACATATATAAAGGTGAATGTGTGGGGGGGCGCTGACATATATACAGGTGTGTGGGGGGGTGCTGACATATATACAGGTGTGTGGGGGGGCGCCAACATATATATACAGGTGTGGAGGGGGGCTCTGACATATATACAAGTGTGTGGGGCGCTGACATTTATACAGGTGTGAGAGGGGCTGACATATATACAGGATTGGGGGGCTGAGTGCGTACAGGTAAGGTGGCCGGTGTGCAGATTCAGTAGGTTGGCCCGTGGGCAAGCCCTGGGGAATGTTGGTGGTCAGGCTCGGGGGGGGGGGACGCACACTCGGAAACGCGTTGCATTATAGTGACGTCACAGCCTGGCGCCACGCTGTTTGCCTTCCAAGCCTTGTTCTGGATCCTCACCGCATGGCCGTTTCCCATCATTGCAGACATGGGGCGGGAATCGTGAAGCTGCAGCGCGGCTTCTCGCAGGCTCTGGCGATGCACTGCCCTTATCCTCCCTGGAATCTACACCATGTAAAGCGGACTTTCTGTGATCCCACCTCACCCTCTCTGGGTTCCGATGTGCTGCACCTTGTCAGCTATAAGAGGACTTGCTGTGACTTGTAGTTCCACTTTATTCTCCCTGGGATTTGATGTGTTGCATCTTTCAAGTTAGAAGCGGACTCACTGTGACCTGTAGTCCCACCTTCTCAGCCCAGAGATGAACTCAAATTCAACTTTACTTCTTTCCATGTGAGTGGATATTGTTTTTATAATAAATTGCTTATGATATATACTCAAAGTCGCCCCTCTCCTTGTTTCTTCCTAGTTCTACTGAAATTTGCTTCTGCTCTCCCTGGTGGCAGCCCTGACAGACTCGCCTATTTCTACCTTGACACTTGCCTCTGGACTATTATTGACCATATATTGTCATATTGAGGTATCTGAGCATTGTGCTTACTTGTTAATTACTGCCCAAGGGACAACCCAAATTTGGGATTTTCTTTCATCTGTGGTGATGATAGTAAACATGACAAATAGAGGGGCTGAATCTCCCTTACAGAGACACAGACAGCAAAAAAACAGACAGGTGTTCTAACCCCTCTCGTCTTGAAAGTTAAAATAAATCTCTTTGGCTATACTTTTACCAGTTGCGGAAACACCCACTGTAGATTTACTGTGGCAGGGCGGCCGC
This sequence comes from Aquarana catesbeiana, assembly GCF_042186555.1. Taxonomy (NCBI): domain Eukaryota; kingdom Metazoa; phylum Chordata; class Amphibia; order Anura; family Ranidae; genus Aquarana; species Aquarana catesbeiana. Next base: position 111,274,216 of record NC_133331.1, on the reverse strand, counting down.
TCTGCACCAGATCACATGATTCATGTGATCCGGGTGATTGGACACAGTGGGAGCCAATCAATGGGTCTGGCGGACGCGACGTCTGCTGGGACCCGCCAATTGTTCAGGAGAAAGGCAGAACAGCTGTCTGCCTATGTAAACAAGGCAGACCACCATTCTGTGAGAGGGGAATGTGCTGATCCTGTGTTACTGCTAAGCAATAACACGGATCTTTAGATTCCCCCAATCAAAGCACATCCCCCACAGTTAGTAATCACTCCCAGGGAACACATTTAAACCTTTGATCGCCCCTGATGTTAACCCCTTCCTTGCCAGTGTCATTAATACAGTAACAGTGCATATTTTTTAGCACTGATCACTGTACTCGTATCACTGTATTCGTGTCAAAAGTGTCAGTCAGGTGTCCGATTTGTCCGCCACAATATCGCAGTCCCGCTATAAGCCGCTGATCGCCGCCATTACTAAAATTTCAATATACCATAGTTTGTAGCTGCTATAACTTTTGCTCAAACCAATCAATATACATGCATTGGGATTTTTTTTTTTTTACCAAAAACATGTAGCAGAGTACATATTGGCCTAAATTGATGAAGAAATTAGATTTTTTTACATTTTTTTGATTGGGAATGTTTTATAGCAGAAAGTAAATATCGTTGTTTTTTTTTTTCAAATTGTTGGTCTTTATTTGTACATAGCGCAAAAAATAAAAACTGCAGAGGTGATCAAATACCACCAAAATAAAGCTCTATTTGCAGGAAAAAAAGGACACATTTTATTTGGGTACAACGTCGCACACCCGCACAATTGTCAAAGTAACGCAGTGCCGTATCCCAAATGGCCTGGTCATGAAGGGAGGTAAACATTCTGGAGCTAAAATTAACCAGTTCCTGTCCACACTATAGCCGAATGACAGCTACAGCGAGGACCTACTTGCCGGAAGGCCATCATATGATGTCCTCCCGTGCTAGAGCGGCCTGTGTGATCAGTGAGTCAATGAGACTCGGCTAATCACAGATCAGAGTAAGGGGTCGATTCAGACCCCTTACCACGTGATCAGCTGTCAACCAATGACAGCTGATCATGTGATGAAAACAGAGTTGGTAATCGGGTATTTTTTCTCCTCACGCCGCCGGTGTTCGGCTTTTTTGTTCTCCTCACGCTATTAGCGTGAGGAGAAAAAAAAAGCGAATCACCGGCGGCTGTCTGAAGGACATCGGTCCTGATCAAGGAGAGCAGCCGCCGCCTCATCTATGCCACCTGCCAGTGTCACCTAAAATGCCCATCAGTGCCACCTATCAAAGCCACCTATCAGTGCCAATCAGTGCCTCATCACCAGTGCCATCTATCACTGCCCTTCAGTGCCACCCATCAGTGCAGTCTTATCTGTGCCTATCAGTGCAGCCCATCAGTACAGCCTCATCAGCGCATATCAATGAAGGAGAAAAATTACCTGTTTGCAAAATTTTATAACAAACTATGAAAACTGTTTTTTTTTTCTTTTTTCAAAATTTTTCGTCTTTTTTTGTTTATTTAGCAAAAAATAAAAAACCCAGCAGCGATTAAATACCACCAAAAGAAAGCTCTATTTGTGTGAAAAAAATTATAGAAATTTTGGGTACAGTGTAGCATAACCAAGCAATTGTCATTCAAAATGCCACAGCACAGAAAGCTAAAAATTGGCCTGGGAAGGAAGGGGGTTTAAGTGCCCAGTAAGCAAGTGGTTAAAGGGTAGCTATAAAAGTTCACTATCTTTTTAGGTTATTATCACAAATTGATTCAAAATTGTCACTTTGCAAGCAGGTATAAATACAAAGTAGATTAATTAGCTAAAGGTAAGGGATTGATATCCCTAATGAGTTTGTTTACCTCAGATTTTTTACCTAATGAATTTCAAATGGAAACTTGGCTTTTAGTAGGCTTAGATAATAATCTGTAAAATATTCAGCTTTTTATTGTCATATAATGTTATTGGCGCTGTGATCTAATAACATACTATTCCTGTTTTTTTCATTTGCTAAAAATACTGGCAGACCTTGAAATATGTATGCATTTTGCAATTAGAACATGTGAGAAAAATCTGTTATTAGAAAACAATATCGTTAAAGTGAAACTAAATCCTCCTATCCTTTTCACCCAAGGAAGCTGCCATCTTACCCTCTATTTAATTTGTAACTGCCATAATGCTGCACATGTGATCAGTTATGACACCATTTGATGGTTTGACAGTTTGGTTGAAAGCACAAGCAAATGTGACAGTTAGCCTTCCTGGCATTCCAGGATTATAACTGCTTTTTGAAACTGTTAAATCATTGGGTTTAGTTCTGCTTTAAATTTCTGGCAAAACATCAGGTGTTTTGTCTTTGCAAGGTCTTTAAAGTAGTTGTAAACATTAAACATGAAAAAAGTAAGTTTGGCTGACGCCCAGAGAAAAAAGGTGACAAGGGAGGGAGCTTCAGTTTACTGACAGCCTCATCTCTGTTCCTTTGTGAGGGGGGGGGGGGGGGGGGGGGGGCAGAGGGGGGTTCCCTCCCTCATATCAGCTCTCAGAGCTCTTCCCACTGAGCTTTGCAGAGTCTAACTAACTTCTTCTCTCTGCCCCCCCCCCTTTTTTAAGACAACTCAGACAAACTTTATAAATTCAGGACTTTGAACAGATGTAGAGTACAGAAGATTGCAGTTAAACAGGTACAACGTATGTATGTTTCATTTCTGTGTATCACCTGAAGCCAGTCACTTCACTGGGTATATGGGTTTACAACCACTTTAAGAGGGATAAAACAGTTAATAAAAGATAATGAAATGTGCATGTTTTTTTTTTTCCTGGCATACACTTTAAAGGAAACTTATACAGAAGCATGTAAGCTGCTAACTGTCTGGCTGTCTGCCTGTCATACTTTAGGTCACTAATATGAAACAAGCTTGCTGGTAGTGAAACAAAAAATAAAAATCAAAAGTCAGTAACTGGGAAAGTATTGAAGCCTTTGGATTGGTAAAACAGGCAGACAATTGGCTTTCCAAAAGAAGAGTTCAGCAATGGTAGCCTACAAATGCTCTTAGTACAGATTCACTTACAAACATAGGTGTGCGCAGCCTATTGCATTAGGGTGTGCACCCCAAAGCTCAAACACGTAATACCGATCACTCACGATGAAAGGGAAGGGGCCGGTAAGTTACATATTTAACGGCCCCTTCCCCTACTCATCCTAAAACATCCCCACAGCAACAGCCGGAGGGAGAGGAGAGTTGGGAAGCCGGCAGCACTGCGAGGGGAAGGAGGGGGGGAGCCAGGGCAGTAGGGGGATCTGTGCTGCACATTGTGATTAGGGTGTGCCTGGGCACAGCTGGCACACCCTGTGCGGCACGCCTATGCTTCCAAACAACTACTATCTGCTCACAATCCTGTATACCACAAAAATCAAATAACAATGTTGATGTTTTCTGCAAATAAAAAAGAAAGCTTGACCCAAACAAACAAAAGTGACAGAAAACCTTGGCTTTGAATTTAAAGGATTATGGTTGATAGAGGCTTGTAAAATGCTTGATATACACGATACACTGCAGACTTCTTTTTACTAGCTGAGGATCATGTAATGCAGGCCTTAGTGATCTCCCAGGGATAGTTTTTTTGGGATGTAAAAAAGTGAAAAAAAAAAGAGAAAAGATGCCGAAATAAATTTCCCCAATCTTCCTCACAAGTTTTCTTTTTTTGTGTTCATACTGTGCAGTGTACATCTTGAATTATTTTTGGCATGCAGAGCATAGAGCCAGGTTTCAGTAATGATGTAACTCATCTGCACATGTGCAGGTGTTTCATTAGCAGTGGCTGTCCAATGACATATGGCAAAAGCTTTCCACTCTGAAGAATTTAGTTCTGCTTTAACCACTTACAGACCTGAAGATTTGGCTGCTTAACCGCTTGTCGCCCGCCGTCCATCATATGACGGCCAGGCGGCGCGGCTCTCGTTCTGGGAGGGCGTCATATGATGCCCTGCCCTTTAAACAGGGAATGCGCGTGATCGTGTGCGCGCATCCCTGTACCATCGGTGGTGGCGTGTTACGGAGACACCGATCACCACTGAGGGGGGTAAACAGCCATTGGCCATGGCTGTTTACCACGTGATCGGCCATGGTGAATTCACGGTCGATGACAGATGGTACCGCCCCCATTGTGCACAGCGCACGATCACGTCGGTGGCGGCATGTTTCCAGGAACACTGCTCGTCACGACGATGGTAAATAGCCATTGGCCGGCAGCTGTTTACCACGTGATCGGCTGTGATCCTTTCACAGCTGATCACTAAATGTAAACACAGAGCAGTAACTAGCTGTTACCAGCTCCTCTCTCCTCACACTGGAAACGGTGTGAGGAGAGAAGAGCCAGGAGCAATGAGTTACTGATCTGTGTCTGTATTGCACTGCACCAAGCACAACACTTGTCCCATCCCTCCCATTGTCATCTGTCACCCAACAGTCACCCCATAAAGTGCACCTTTCACATAAAACTGCCATCAGTGACTGTCAGCGGTGCACCTGTCAGCCATCACCCGTCCCCCATCAGTGACCGTCACCCATCAGTGACCATCAGCTATCACCCGTCATCCATCAGTGACCGTCAGCCGTCACCAGTGGCGTAGCGTGGGTTGTCAGCACCCGGGGCAAGGCAAGTGATTTGCGCCCCCCAACCTGCGGACATTTAGCGCTCCCCGAGTCCCTTCAAATACAATAGTACTGACCTGCCTGATTCCTATACTGACCATTACATTGAGAACTACACTGTCCACTACACTACATTGTCCACTACACTGACCACTATACTGTCCACTACACTACACTGTCCACTATACTGTCCCCTATACTACACTACACTGACCACCATACTACACTGACCACCATACTACACTACACTGACCACCATACTACACTACACTGACCACCATACTACACTACACTGACCCCCATACTACACTACACTGACCACCATACTACACTACACTGACCCCCATACTACACTACACTGACCACCATACTACACTACACTGACCACCATACTACACTACACTGACCACCATACTACACTACACTGACCACTATACTACACTATACTGACCACCATACTAAACTACACTGACCACTATACTACACTGTCTGTTATACTACACTGTCCACAATACTACATTATACTGACCACCATACTACACTGTCCACTACACTACACTGACCACCATACTACACTACACTGACCACCATACTACACTGTCCACCATACTACACTATACTGACCACCATACTACACTGTCCACTATACTACACTGACAATACTACACTACACTGACCACCATACCACACTACACTGACCCCCATACTACACTACACTGACCCCCATACTACACTACACTGACCCCCATACTACACTACACTGACCACCATACTACACTACACTGACCACCATACTACACTACACTGACCACCATACTACACTACATTGACCACCATACTACACTACACTGACCACTATACTACACTACACTGACCACTATACTACACTACACTGACCACCATACTACACTACACTGACCACTATACTGACCTCCATACTACATTGTCCACTATACTACACTGACCTCCATACTAAACTACACTACACTAACCACTATACTATACTATACTACACTAACCACTATACTGACCACCATACTAAACTACACTGACCACTATACTACACTGTCTGTTATACTACACTGTCCACCATACTACACTGTCCACTATACTACACTGACCCCCATACTACACTACACTGACCCCCATACTACACTACACTGACCACCATACTACACTACACTGACCACCATACTACACTACACTGACCACCATACTACACTACACTGACCACTATACTACACTACACTGACCACCATACTACACTACACTGACCACTATACTACACTATACTGACCACCATACTACACTGTCCACTATACTACACTGACCCCCATACTACACTACACTGACCCCCATACTACACTACACTGACCACCATACTACACTACACTGACCACCATACTACACTACACTGACCAGTATACTGACCTCCATACTACACTGTCCACTATACTACACTGACCTCCATACTAAACTATACTACACTAACCACTATACTATACTATACTACACTAACCACTATACTGACCACCATACTAAACTACACTGTCTGTTATACTACACTGTCCACCATACTACACTATACTGACCACCATACTACACTGACCACCATACTACACTACACTGACCACCATACTACACTACACTGACCCCCATACTACACTACACTGACCCCCATACTACACTACACTGACCCCCATACTACACTACACTGACCCCCATACTACACTACACTGACCACCATACTACACTACACTGACCACTATACTACACTATACTGACCACCATACTACACTGTCCACTATACTACACTGACCCCCATACTACACTACACTGACCCCCATACTACACTACACTGACCACCATACTACACTACACTGACCACCATACTACACTACACTGACCACCATACTACACTACACTGACCACCATACTACACTACACTGACCACCATACTACACTACACTGACCAGTATACTGACCTCCATACTACACTGTCCACTATACTACACTGACCTCCATACTAAACTACACTACACTAACCACTATACTATACTATACTACACTAACCACTATACTGACCACCATACTAAACTACACTGTCTGTTATACTACACTGTCCACCATACTACACTATACTGACCACCATACTACACTGACCACCATACTACACTACACTGACCACCATACTACACTACACTGACCACCATACTACACTACACTGACCCCCATACTACACTACACTGACCCCCATACTACACTACACTGACCCCCATACTACACTACACTGACCACCATACTACACTACACTGACCACCATACTACACTACACTGACCACTATACTACACTATACTGACCACCATACTAAACTACACTGACCACTATACTACACTGTCTGTTATACTACACTGTCCACAATACTACATTATACTGACCACCATACTACACTGTCCACTACACTACACTGACCACCATACTACACTACACTGACCACCATACTACACTGTCCACCATACTACACTATACTGACCACCATACTAAACTGTCCACTATACTACACTGACAATACTACACTACACTGACCACCATACTACACTACACTGACCCCCATACTACACTACACTGACCCCCATACTACACTACACTGACCCCCATACTACACTACACTGACCACCATACTACACTACACTGACCACCATACTACACTACACTGACCACCATACTACACTACATTGACCACCATACTACACTACACTGACCACTATACTACACTACACTGACCACCATACTACACTACACTGACCACCATACTACACTACACTGACCACTATACTGACCTCCATACTACACTGTCCACTATACTACACTGACCTCCATACTAAACTACACTACACTAACCACTATACTATACTATACTACACTAACCACTATACTGACCACCATACTAAACTACACTGACCACTATACTACACTGTCTGTTATACTACACTGTCCACCATACTACACTATACTGACCACCATACTACACTGTCCACTATACTACACTGACCCCCATACTACACTACACTGACCCCCATACTACACTACACTGACCACCATACTACACTACACTGACCACCATACTACACTACACTGACCACCATACTACACTACACTGACCACCATACTACACTACACTGACCAGTATACTACACTACACTGACCACCATACTACACTACACTGACCACTATACTGACCTCCATACTACACTGTCCACTATACTACACTGACCTCCATACTAAACTACACTACACTAACCACTATACTATACTATACTACACTAACCACTATACTGACCACCATACTAAACTACACTGTCTGTTATACTACACTGTCCACCATACTACACTATACTGACCACCATACTACACTGACCACCATACTACACTACACTGACCACCATACTACACTACACTGACCACTATACTACACTACACTGACCACTATACTACACTACACTGACCACTATACTGACCTCCATACTACACTGTCCACTATACTACACTGACCTCCATACTAAACTACACTACACTAACCACTATACTATACTACACTAACCACTATACTGACCACTATACTACACTGTCTGTTATACTACACTGTCCACCATACTACACTATACTGACCACCATACTACACTGTCCACTATACTACACTGACCTCCATACTAAACTACACTACACTAACCACTATACTATACTATACTACACTAACCACTATACTGACCACTATACTACACTGTCTGTTATACTACACTGTCCACCATACTACACTATACTGACCACCATACTACACTGTCCACTATACTACACTGACCCCCATACTACACTACACTGACCCCCATACTACACTACACTGACCCCCATACTACACTACACTGACCCCCATACTACACTACACTGACCCCCATACTACACTACACTGACCACCATACTGACCTCCATACTACACTGTCCACTATACTACACTGACCTCCATACTAAACTACACTACACTAACCACTATACTATACTATACTACACTAACCACTATACTGACCACCATACTAAACTACACTGACCACTATACTACACTGTCTGTTATACTACACTGTCTGTTATACTACACTGTCCACCATACTACACTATACTGACCACCATACTACACTGTCCACTATACTACACTGACCCCCATACTACACTACACTGACCCCCATACTACACTACACTGACCCCCATACTACACTACACTGACCCCCATACTACACTACACTGACCACTATACTGACCTCCATACTACACTGTCCACTATACTACACTGACCTCCATACTAAACTACACTACACTAACCACTATACTATACTACACTAACCACTATACTGACCACCATACTAAACTACACTGACCACTATACTACACTGTCCACCATACTACACTATACTGACCACCATACTACACTGTCCACTATACTACACTGTCCACTATACTACACTGACCACCATACTACACTACACTGACCACCATACTACACTACACTGACCACCATACTACACTACACTGACCCCCATACTACACTACACTGACCCCCATACTACACTACACTGACCCCCATACTACACTACACTACACTGACCACCATACTACACTGTCTGTTATACTACACTGTCCACAATACTACATTATACTGACCACCATACTACACTATACTGACCACCATACTACACTGTCCACTATACTACACTGACCGCCATACTATACTACACTGACCGCCATACTATACTACACTGACCGCCATACTACACTACACTGACCGCCATACTACACTGACCACTATACTACACTAACCACCATACTACACTGTCCACTATACTACACTAACCACCATAATACACTGTCCACTATACTACACTGACCACTATACTACACTGACCACCATACTACATTATACTGACCACCATACTACACTGTACACTAGCACTGACCACTGTCCACTACACTACACTGACCTCCATACTAAACTACACTATACTGACCACTATACTACACTAACCACTATACTGACCACCATACTACACTACACTGTCCACTATACTACACTGTCCATTACACTATACTGTCCACTACACTAAACACCATACTAACCACTATACTACACTGACCTCCATACTAAACTACACTATACTGACCACTATGCTAACCACTATACTGATCACCATACTACACTGTCCACTATACTATACTGTCCACTACACTGACCTCCATACTAAACTACACTATACTGACCACTATACTACACTACACTGCCCCCCATACAGACCACTACACTACACTGACCTCCATACTAAACTACACTGTCCTGCCTACAGTCTCTCTCGCCCCCGCCAGTAACAAGACTCTCACCTTCTTATCTTGCCTGCATCGATCCGGAGGAGGAGAAGAAGGAGAAGACAGCGGTGACTCAAATTCTTCTCTCCCCTGCGCTCTGGCTGCAGCCATGTTCAGTGTCCGGCGCCCTGTGATTGGGCGTATGAGGGGTCATGTGCGGAGGCGGGACTTCAGGAGCGATCTAGGACAGGCCAGCCCAACGCCTCACATGACCCCCATACGCCCAATCACAGGGCGCCGGCCAACGCCTCACATGACCCCCATACGCCCAATCACAGGGCGCCGGCCAACGCCTCACATGACCCCCATACGCCCAATCACAGGGCGCAGGCCACTTAACATGGCGGCCAGGCCGGGGACACAGGATCGCGAAATTAGGAGGAGGCAGCCAGTGACACATACTGGCGCCCCCCTAAATGTCGCGCCCGGGGCCACGGCACCCCCTGCACCCCCCACGCTACGCCACTGGCCGTCACCCATCAGTGACGTCAGCCATTAACCGTCACCCATCAGTGACCGTCAGCCATTAGACATGTGCATTCGTTTTCATCCGAATGCATTTTCGTCCGAATTTCGGGTATTTTCGTTATCGTTTTAACAAACAATAACGAACGTGCAGAATCAGGAAACCGAAAGATCCGACATAAACAAATGCTTTATTTTCGTTTTCGTTGCGACAACAGTTCGATATAGTTAGGAGATTCGACATGACGGTGACAAAAGCGATCTGTGTCCATCGAACCTGTGGTCGAATGTGCCTAAACTTAACTCTATTAGTCCAAGATTATTCTACATAGAGAGAAAAGATTCGACATAGAGAGAAAAGATTTGACATTATAGAGACAAAAGCAAAAAAGGTCGAATGTGCCTAACCTAACTCTATTAGTCCAAGATTATTCGACATAGAGAGAAAAGATTCGACGAAGCAGTAGCCATGAGTGGACATATATGATCAAATGCTCCACCCATAGGCTATAGAAGAATTCTGATGTTGGTTGACTAGTAGTAATAATTAATAAATATGATTATTACTAGTGTCATACAACATTAGAATTCTATTATAGCTTGTAGGCAGAACATTCGACTGGAAATGTACGATTGCGGCGTCGTACAGTTTAGCTGCTTCGTCGAATCTTCTTAGAACATTCGACAGATACCATAAGTCTTCAATGATAGATTCGACCTTAATTATATCGGATTTTCGGACGAATGCATTTTTTTTAACGAAACAAAATGAATAAAAATGAATTTCGGGAGTAACTAAATAAATGTATTTTTGGGGCGAAAACTAAATTCCGAAACAAAATATTTCAGGGTGCACATGTCTATCAGCCATTACCCGTCACCCATCAGTGACGTCAGCCGTCACCTGTCAGCCATCACCTGTCACTCATCAGTGACCATCAGCCATCAACCGTCACACATCAGTGACGTCAGCCGTCACCTGTCAGCCATCACCTGTCACTCATCAGTGACCATCAGCCATCAACCGTCACACATCAGTGACCCAGCGATTACCCGTCACCCATCAGTGACGTCAGCCATTACCCATCACCCATCAGTGACGTCAGCCGTCACCTGTCAGCCATCACCTGTCACTCATCAGTGGCCATCAACCGTCACACATCAGTGACGTCAGCGATTACCCGTCACCCATCAGTGACGTCAGCCATTACCCGTCACCCATCAGTGATGTCAGCTATTACCCGTCACCCATCAGTGACCGTCAGCGGTGCACCCATCACCCATCAGTGACCGTGGCCTGTCACCCGTTTGTGACCATCACCCGTCAGTGACCATCACCTGTCACCGTCCGTGGCCTGTCACCCATCAGTGAACGTCACCTGCCACCCATCTCACAGCCCATCAGTGACCGTCACCTGCCACCTGTCACACAGCCTTTAGAGTCATGTCCAAAAGATTATACACCAGTGAGGAGGTGTTCCAGATCCTCTCCATGACTGAGAGCAACAGGGAGTTCTCATCAGATTCCAATTCTGATTCCGAATCAAATTCGACATTTGAACCGAATAGTGAATCGGCAAATGATTCGGAGGAAGAATGGGTTCCTCCTAAAAGGGTACGGCACTCTGGAAACCAGGATTATATTCCAAGGCCCAGTACCAGCGCTGCCGCCAGCAATAGGCCCCAAGAACAAATTCCCAGGCCCAGTACCAGCGCTGCTGCCAGCGATAGGCCCAGGGAACAAATGCCCAGTACCAGCTGAGCCTTCCGCCGATAGGCCCCAGGAACAAATGCCCAGACCCAGTACCAGTGCTGCCACATCACGCCTGAGTACCAGCACAGGATATTCAAATCTCCCAACTACTGGTGTGTCACGTCCCCCAAGAGCCAGGGCCTCTACATATATGCCAGATGGTCTTGCCAACCCAACATGGCTGCCATCTGACTCAGGATCACCAATTTTTCCCTTATCGTCTTTCAGGACAGCACTTGAGAGAGAGTGACTCCTCCCCTTGCAAACAGGAAACACCTCTTCCACCAAACTTTAAAAGGAGGCTCCTTTGCACACATTGTCAGTTTTAGTGTTTCCTCCGGAGGGAACACTTCGTTGGGAAGTCAGGGCTCTCAGGTGCTGTCCTGGGAGCTCAAGTTTCCTGTGTTTTTCACCAAATGCTTTTTACCTCGAGAGCTGTTCCTCCCATTCCACAGCTGATGTTAGGTGCTGCTGGCTGGGCTCCCTCTCCCTCTTCATCTGGGCTCAGGGTGAGTCTGACTGTCGTGGGCATCGCTCCTAGGCGGCGGCAAGACAGGCGGTGGCCGTTTACTGTTTTTTTCTAAGGTCCACCGCCTGTTGCTTATTGCACCGCCGCCATCTTGGGGATGGCAGCGGGGCTCCATCCGCCGGAAGTGAGGCATCCGGAAAGGGGGTGGCGCCCACGGAACAGGCGTGCGGCGTAATTTCCGCCGGAAATCGCAGCGGGAAAGGGGAGGAATGGGGCTGGTGCTTATTAGCGGTTCCGGTCCGGCGCACTGGCGCTATTGGAGTCTGGAACCGGCATTTTAGCCACACAACACAGCAAGCGCTCCTCGATGAAATCTATGGCGGCAGCGAGGCCCAGGTAAGGGGCAGTTGTATACTGTCCTCCTTGTACTGTGGGGTCTCGCTCTCTCTCTCTCTCTCTCCCCCCCCCGGTGGCAGGGGCCTGTCTGGGCACATAAGGCAGTTTAGTTCTTACTGTGCACCTGTGGTGAGCATCCTTGGGAAAAGGACAGGTTGTCTCACTGGGATGGTTTCTTCTTTTTGTCTCATGGCAGGCCAAGAGCTCTGATCCGGTGGCAAAAAGGAAATGCCCTGCATGTAAATCCAAGCTAGCTGAAGGATGGAAGAAGACGTTATGTCAAGCCTGTATTGATTTGCTAGTTAAAGAAGAAGCTTCTTCCGCTTGCAGCGACTTGATTGCATCTGTTAAAAAAGAACTTGATGCGACTATCCAATCATTTCGCTCTTCGCTAGCAAACCCATCACTGAGTCAGCCTACTACCTCACAGTCCTCTCAAGGCTCACTTATAGTCCCGGCGGTGGAGACTGAGGCATCTCCTACCCCGGAGGGACATTCCCCCTCTCAATCTGAGGATTCTGATGAGGGGGAGGAAAGAGAAAATTTACCTTCAAAATTTAAATTGTCTTTAGAACAGGTAGATGGCCTGTTAAAAGCAATCTATACCACACTGGGTCTGGAGGAGGAAAGAAAGGAGTTATCTCTGCATGATAAAATGTATGCAGGGCTTAGCGAACACAAAAATCGCAATTTTCCAGTACACTCTGTTATTTCTGAAGCTATTAAGAAAGAGTGGACAGAGCCAGAGAGAGAGCCTTTCTTTCCCAAAGCCTTAAAAAGGCGTTTTCCTTTTGATGAAGATCCAGCGGCGGTTTGGAACAAAAACCCCAAACTAGATGCCGCCTTTTCCCAAGTCTCGAGGTCAACAGATTTTGCATTCAAGGACATGGGGGTGTTGAGAGATCCCATGGATAAAAGGATGGACCAGCTACTAAAAAGGGCTTTGCAATCCATCATGGGAAATCTTAAACCTGCTATGGCAACTACGGTGGTATCCAGGAATATGGAGTTCTGGTTAGATCAACTTAGGGCCCATATCTCAGCAGACTCACCAAAACAAGACATTTTGAATTCATTCTCGACTCTGCCGCTGTCGCATTTATATCTGATGCATCAGTGGAATGGATTAAAATGACAGCTAGATCTGCTGCCCTAGCCAACTCGGCCAGAAGGGCTCTGTGGTTGAAAACTTGGCCAGGGGACGGGCATCCAAAAACAAGCTCTGTGGGATACCGTTCCTGGGTGACTTGCTTTTTGGACCTGACTTAGATGCGGTTCTAGATAGAACAGCTGATAAAAAGAAGTCTTTTCCCATCAAAAAGAAAAAACAGCCAGTTAAACGTTTTTTTCGTTCCCAAAGGGCTCAGGAACAAACCAAACCCCAGGAGAAAAGAAAAAATTGGGCATCGCAGAAGGGTAAGGGAAAAGGAAATGTCTTTTTCCATCCTCCTGCAGCCTCCGGTAAAACGCAATGACTTGTGTGTACCGGTGGGGGGAAGGCTTCAAAGTTTCTTCCCCCTTTGGGCCAGCATGACAAAAGGTCTATATATTTTGGACATGCTGTCCCAAGGTTACAGGATAGAGTTTTCGGATCGCCCGCCAGAAAGATTCTTTGTAACAAACCTACCAAGGGATCTAACAAAGGCTCTGGCCATGAAGAACCTTTTAAAGGATCTGAGGCACCAGAGGGTAGTGATACCAGTATCCCCAGAAGAACAGGGTCAGGGTTTCTATTCACACATCTTTCTGATAAGAAAACCATCCGGAAACTTCCGTCTTATCCTCAACCTAAAACCCCTGAACAAGTCAGTCCTATACAAAAAGTTTTGTATGGACTCCATTTTCACTGTCAGGAACATTCTGACAAAAGATTGTTTTATGGCATCAATCCATCTGAGAGATGCTTATCTTCATATTCCTGTAGCACCTCAGTCCCAGAAGTTCCTGAGGTTTGCGGTGAATATGGGCGAAGAGATTATACATTTTCAGTTCAGGGCCCTTCCCTTTGGCCTGTCGTCAGCTCCTCGTATTTTTACGAAGATAATGGCGGAAGCTCCCGCCCCTCTTCGACTCCAGGGGATTGCGGTAATTCCATATCTGGACGACCTCCTCTTTTTTGCCCCATCCAGGGAAAAGTTGCAGGAGGATTTGAACAAAGCCCGCAGTCATTTGGAGTCACTAGGGTGGATAGTGAATGTTCAAAAATCAAATTTCATCCCAGCTCAGCAAGTACTGTTTCTGGGTTACTTGATAGATTCGGTGGAGCAAAAGATTTTTCTCCCAGAAGAGAAAAAGATCAAGGTTCAAAGGGTAATAACGGCACTACAAACAAATCAACTGATTTCAGTCCGAAAGGTTATGTCGGCTCTGGGGACATTAACCTCTTCCATGCCAGCCATCCAATGGGCAAGGCTGCATTTCAGGGCTCTCCGGAGGTTCCTTCTAAGGACATGGAACCACAGGACAGAGAGTTTGGATACAAAAATAAAGATCCCCACCAGAGTCAAACGTTCACTTTGGTGGTGGAAAAGTCAGGTGGTGCTGCAAAGAGGTCTTCTTTGGTCTTTTCCGACCAGAAAAGTGGTCACAACAGACGCCAGTTTGCAGGGATGGGGGGCCCACATGGGTCAGACCTTAGCGCAGGGAACATGGTCCCAGTTCGAGGCCCAAAAATCCTCAAATTGGAGAGAGCTGAAAGCGGTTGCCCGAGCATTAGCTTTCTTCTCTCAAAACCTCATAGGTTGCCATGTCCAGATTTTCTCGGACAATGCCACTACCATAGCCTACCTGAACAAACAGGGAGGCACAAGAAGCAGGGCTCTTCACTTACTGTCAGTAGAGATTCTGGAGTGGGCGGAGAACCACTTACTATCTCTATCCGCAGTCCATCTAAAATGCACATTAAACGAAGTAGCGGATTATCTGAGCCGACAGAAAGTTCAGGAATCAGAGTGGAGTCGGAACAGGAAGGTGTTTGCATTAATCGCCAGTGTTTGGGGCCTTCCGCAAGTAGACCTGTTTGCTTCAAAACAAAACACGCAGCTCCCAAATTTTTTCTCCCTTCAGAGAGACAATTGCTCTCAGGGGATAGATGCTCTGGCACATCCGTGGGATTTTCACCTAGGGTATGCTTTTCCTCCATTCAGGTTAATCCCTCTAGTGTTGAGAAAAATTCTGAGAGAGAGAGTATCAATAATTTTGATTACTCCATATTGGCCAAAGAGAGCTTGGTTTTCCACGATTCTTCAGTTGGCAATCAAACCATGTTGGCATCTTCCGCTCAGTCAGGATCTGTTGATTCAAGGGCCAGTGCATCATCCAGATGTAGGCAGGTTAAAACTCACTGCCTGGTATCTGAGGAGCAGTTAATGAGAAGCAAAGGCTTTTCAGAACGTTTAACTACTATGTTGCTTTCCAGTAGGAAAAAGATAACCAGGGATATTTATGCCAAAGTATGGAAAGTCTATGTTTCTTTCTGTCATTCTGAACATAGGGAGGTTAAAGATCTAATTTCAGTGCTGGAGTTTTTGAAAAAAGGTGCAGACAAGAATCTGGTAGTCAGCACTCTTAAGGTGCAGGTGGCCGCCTTGGGAGTTTATCTGGAGAGATCCTTATCTTCAGAAACTCTGATCATGAGATTTTTCAAAGCACTTTCCAGGTCTAGACCGGTCCCGGTGAGGCATTTCCCAAATTGGGATCTCTCGATGGTTCTGCAAGCTCTGGCAAAAGAACCATTTGAGCCTTTACAGGCCATATCCCTAAAGAATTTAACTTTGAAGACTATTTTTCTGGTCGCAATTACTTCAGCAAGAAGGATTAGTGAACTGCACGCCCTATCAGTAAAAGAGCCTTTTTTGTCAGTTTTTCCTGATAGAGTTGCCCTTAAAGTAGATCCAGGGTTTTTGCCAAAAGTGGCAAGCTTTAGTAACAGGTCTCAGGAGATTACTCTACCAACCTTTTGTGCTAACCCTTCGGGTGCAAAGGAAGAGCAGTTTCACAATTTGAACGTAAGATGTATCCTATTACATTATTTGGAAGTAACAGGAGGGTTTAGAGTTTCAGATTCATTATTTGTTCTTTTTTCTGGAAACAAAAAAGGCCAACAAGCATCGAAAGCATCATTGGCTAGATGGCTTAAGACAGCTATTTCTGTAGCCTATTCTCAAATGGGTTTATCTTCCCCGCTGGGAATTAGGGCTCATTCAACGAGAGCCCAGGCCACTACATGGGCAGAAAGAGCTGGTGCCATCCCAGATCAGATTTGTAAGGCGGCTACGTGGTCAAGCTACTTAACGTTTGTCGATCATTACAGACTGGATTTCCTATCAGCAGGGGATCAGGCTTTTGGCAGAAAGGTTCTGCAGGCTGTGGTCCCTCCCTAGAGGGGTAAGTCTCTATTATCCTCTCAAGTGCTGTCCTGAAAGACGATAAGGGAAAATTCAAGTTAGACTTACCGGTAACTTGTTTTCCATGAGTCTTTCAGGACAGCAGCATCCCGCCCTATTGTTTTTATATATATATATATATATATATATATATATATATATATATATATATATATATATACTGTATATATATACTGTGACTAATCATATCTCGATTATGTGTTCCAGTTTGGGGCCGGAGGTTCTCTACTACTACTGACAATGCGTGGAAAGGAGCCTCCTTTTAAAGTTTGGTGGAAGAGGTGTTTCCTGTTTGCAAGGGGAGGAGTCACTCTCTCTCAAGTGCTGTCCTGAAAGACTCATGGAAAACAAGTTACCGGTAAGTCTACCTTGAATTTTCCCCCTTTCACAGCAGGTGTGTAGGCCAACACCCAAAATTTCACAGCGATTGATTTTTTTTATCTGTTTTTGCCCGACACTTTGCTGCAATTCATTGTGGACCAGACAAATTTATATGCCCAGCAGTATATTGCCAACAGCCCCCAATCATCCATGCCCGTCCGTTTGAGTGGAGAGATCTGAATTTGGAGAGGTTCAAATTGTTTATGGGCCTCACCCTAAACATGTGGCTTACAAAAAAAAATGAAGGACATGCCTATTGGTCCACCAACCCCATCCACATCTTCATTTTAGCGACAACACCCAGTGCCCTCCCCGCAATCATCCAAATTATGACAAATTATATAAACTTCGCCCACTGATAAATTTCTTTTCCCAACAATTTGCAGAACTCTATGTCCCCGATCAGAATATATGTGTCGATTGAGTCCCTGGTACCCTTTTCAGGCCGGCTAGGAATAAAGCAATATATTCCTAGGAAAAGGGCCAGATACAAGTAGAGTAAAATTATACAAGCTCTGTGAGAGAGCCACGGGATATTTGTATGCGTTACGCATATATGAAGGAAAAGATTCCCAGCTCCAGCCCCCTGAGTGCCCGGCCTACATGGGCACAACTGGAAAGATTATATGGGACTTGGCATACCCACTTCTGAACAAAGGATATCACATATACCTTGACAATTTCTACACTGGCCTGCCCCTTTTCAAACACCTATACATTGCAAAAACCCTGGCCTGCAGAACCTCCAGAAAAAATAGGAAGTGCTTCCCACAATCTCTAGCAAAAAAAAAGCTGCAAAGGGGGGAAAGAGCAGCATTGAGATGCAATGAAGTGCTGGCCTTGAGGTAGAAGGATAAAAGGGACGTGCACGTGATGTCCACCATCCATGATGACACTACAATTGAGGTTCAAAGAAGACAAGGTCCCATTGAAAAGCCAGTATGTGTCCAAGATTATAATCTCTACATGGGGGGGGGGTGGATTTCAATGATCAAATGATTCAGCCCTATTTGTCAATAAGGAGGTCCCGATTCTGGTACAAGAAGGTAGCAATTTATCTCATCCATTTGGCCGTTTATAATTCCTACGTAGTCTACACCAAATCCACAGAAAGCCCGCCCCCTTCCTACAATTCATAGAAGAAGTTGTTACGTCCCTCATCTATCACCAAAGACACCCCCCCAGAAGAGCTTTGCTCTGAGGCTGTTTGCCGACTTAATGAGCGCCATTCCCCTTCAACATTCCACCATCTGAAGCAGCCCGAAGACGGCAAAAAAAATGTTGCACCAAAAGAGGATTTTGAAAAGATACCAGCTACCATTGTCCCCAGTGTCCCTCCCAACCTGGCCTTTGCATTGGTGAATGCCTCCAACTTTATCATACATCCCTAAAATTTAAGCCCATATTTTTAACCATTTCCCCATTTTCATCATTTGTGCTGACCATTTTCCATGCTTCCCCAAATAATCATGCCACTGCCTTCCACATTAACTGACCCTGGCCTGTTTTTTGACTATTGTTCTGTCTACCGTTTGGACTGCTTCCACGTGAACTAACCCTGCCCTGTTTTGTGACTATGCCGCTGCCTACCGTTTGGACTGCCTCCACGTGAACTGACCCTGGCTTGTTTTATCAACTACGCTACTGCCTACCGCTTGGACTGCTTGCACGTGAACTGACCCTGGCCTGTTTTATGGACTATGCTTTTGCCTACTGCTTGGACTGATATGTTGCCCTGCTACTGTAGTACACAAGGGTCCTGCATATGTGAGGGGCTGTTTTTCCAGATGGAGAGAACATTTTTTTTTGTTTTCTCCGGGTTTCGGAATTTCCAGATTAGGGTCTAGAGTCTGGAGGCTTCATAGGGATTTGGGTGGGTCAAAGCCTCTACCCCTGTGCCCCTGTGCACAGGTCTTACCTGATTGCGGCCCTCAGCCTGCTGCTGACTTACTGCCATCATGCCTCTGCCTGCCGCATGAACGGATCACACCGCTACCTGGACTATGCAAATAATTAGCTGTAGCAAGAGGCAGTATGTTTATGAAGGGCTGGAGAGCGGTACAATGAGTGTCTGCAGGTAACAGTGTACCAGGACCAATATTATGGCTGTGCTGACTGTCTCTGTCTGGACAATTTCTATTGGACTGTGCTGTGCTGACAATATCCTTGTGCTGACTATAGACAATATTCCTGCCTGCTGCCTGGATAATTACTATTGCTGTCGCTAAGCACATCCCTGCCTGCTGCCTGGACCAGTGCTCTCCTCTGCGGATACTACTAAAAGTACAGGTAATGGGTTTTTTTTACCCTTTCCGCAATAGAATTTATTTTGGATTGTAATTCTTGGTATGTACATGCTATGTGTTAGAAATCTGAAGGGCCTTCAAAAATGATAGGTTGCCAGGAAATTATATATGTCATTTATGCTCCTAGAATGCCTTATATAGTTACATAGTTAGTAAGGTTGAATAAAGACACCAGTCCATCGAGTTCAACCTGAGTGAGTGTGGGTGCATGTCTACAATTATCCCTATTTTTTTTTTATTTATTTAAGGTACCCATATAACGCTGTGTAATTTTTTTTTTTTTTTTTTACGCAGCGCTCCACACATATATCGCACACTCACATCGATCCCTACCCTCAAGGAGCCCACAATCCAAGGTCCCTAACATTCATATACTAGGGCCAATTTTTTTGGACAGAAGCCAATTAACCTACCAGCATGTCTTTGGAGTGTGGGAGGAAACCGGAGTACCCGGAGGAAACCCACGCAGGCACAGGGAGAACATGCAAACTCCAGGCAGGTAGTGTCGTGGTTGGGATTTAAACCAGCGACCCTTGTTACTGCTAGGCGAGAGTGCTATTCACTACACCACTGTGCTGCCCCACGGTGCTACTTGGATGTTGGGCCTCTGTATGTGGCCAGGCTGTGTAAAAGGCTCACACATGTGGTATCGTCATACTTAGGAGGAGTAGCAGAATGTATTTTGGGGTGTCATCTTTGCTATGTACGTGCTATGTGTTGGAAATACCTGATAAATGGTCAACTTTGTGTAAAAAAAAAAAAAAAAAAAGCGGTTTCATTTTTTTTCCCACATTTTCCAAAAACTTCTGGAAAAAAATTAACCCTTCAAAAGACTCATTATGCCTCATAGATTATACATTGGGGAGTTTGCTTTCCAAAATGGGGTCATTTTGGGGGCAATTCCATTGTGTGGTGCTCCAGGGCCTTCAAAAGTGTAATAGGTGGTTGAGAAATGAGGTGTCATTTATGCTCGTAGAACCCCTGAACATACTACTTCAATGGTGGGCCTTTGTATGTGGCCAGGCTGTGTAAAAGTCTCACACATGTGGTATTGCCATACTCAGGTCGAATAGCAGAATGCATTTTGGGGTGTCATCTTTGCTATGTACATGATATGTGTTGGAAATGTCTGATAAATGGACAACTTTGTGTAAAAAAAAAATGTGTTTTAATTTTTTTTTCACATTTTCTGAAAACTTCTGGAATAAAAATGAACCTTTCAAAAGACTCATTATGCCTCATACATTATACATTGGGGTGTTTGCTTTCCAAAATTGGGTCATTTTAGGGGCAATTCCATTGTCCTGGTGCTCCAGGGCCTTCAAAAGTGTAATAGGTGGTTGAAAAATGAGATGTGTCATTTATGCTTGTAGAACGCCTGAAGATGCTACTTCAATGTGGGGCCTTTGTATGTGGCCAGGCAGTGTAAAAGTCTCACACATGTGGTATTGCCATACTCGAGAAGAGTAGCAGAATGTATTTTGGGGTGTAATTTGTTGTATGCATATGCTTTGAGAGAGAAATAACCTGTTAATATGACTATTTTGTAAAAAAAAAATAAAAAAATTTAAAAAAATCTTAATTTTGCAAAGAATTGTGGGGAAAAAATTACAACTTAAAAAAACTCACTGTGCTACTTATTAATACCTTGGAATGTCTACTTTCTAAAAAGGGGTAATTTGGGGGGTATTTGTACTTTCCTGACTTGTTAGTGTCTCAAAAAATGAGACAGGCCTTCAGTACATTAGGAGTGATCAGATGTGATCAATTTTTAGTGGTTGACACCATAGTTTGTAGACTCTATAACTTTCACAAAGACCAAATAATTTACAGTTATTTGGGTTATTTTTACAGAAGATATGTAGCAGTATACATTTTGGCCAAAATTTATGAAGAAAAATGACTAATTTCCAAAATTTTATGACAGAAACAAAAAGGCATTTTTTTTCACAAAATTTACGGACTTTTTTAATTATAGCACAAAATCACCACTAGTGATTAAATACTACCAAAAGAAAGCTCTATTTGTGTGAAAAAAGGACACAAATTTCATATGGGTACAGTGTTGCATGACTGAGTAATTGTCATTCAAAGTGTGAGAGCGCTGAAAACTGAAAATTGGTCTGAGGTGGTTAATGACCGGGCCATTTTTTGCGATACGGCACTGCGTCTCTTTAACTGAAAATTGCGCAGTCACGCAACATTGTACCCAAACAAAATAGACGTCCTTTTTTTCCCACAAATAGAGCTTTCTTTTGGTGGTATTTGATCACCTCTGCGATTTTTTTTTTTCTTTTTTTGCGCTATAAACAAAAAAAAGAGCGACAATTTTGAAAAAAAAACATTATTTTTTTACTTTTCGCTGTAATAAATATCCCCAAAAATCTTTAAAAAAAACAAATTTCTTCATCAGTTTTGGCCAATATATATTCTTCTACATATTTTTGGTAAAACAAATCGCAATAAGCATATATTGATTGGTTTGCGCAAAAGTTATAGCGTCTACAAACTATGGGATAGATTTATGGCATTTTTATTTTTATTATTTTTTTTTACTAGTAATGGCAGTGATCAGCAATTTGTAGTGGTACTGCGATATTGCGGCGGAAAGATCTGACACTTTTGACACATTTTTGGGACCACTGACATATATACAGCGATCAGTGCTATAAAAATTCACTGATTACTGTATAAATGTCACTGTCAGGAAAGGGGTTAACACTAGGGGGCAAGGGGGCAATCAAGGGGTTAAATGTGTTCCCTCATTTGTGTTTCAAACTGTGGGGGGGGTGGAACTGACTAGAGGAGGAGGCATATCGTTGTTCCTAGCTAGGAGGAGCAGACAATCTGTCTCTCCTCTCCTCACAGAACAGGGACTTGGTTTCACTTTGCTATCAAAGTCTGATTTCTCTGACTTCAAGGCTATGTCCTGCAAATTGCCATTTGAGTGCTAGTTCACATTAGATGCAGTTCCGTTCAGTTCCGTGCTTTTTTTTTTCTGCACAAAATGCATGCACAGTGTTTTCAATGTATTCCAATGGCTCTAGTTCACACCATGCAGTTTCCGGTCAGTTTCTGCACCGGAAACTGACTGCATGATGTGAACTAGAGTAATTGGAATACATTGAAAACACTGTGCATGCATTTTTAGTGCAGAAAAAAAATGCACGGAACTGAACAGAACTGCATCTGGTGTGAACTGGCCCTAAATGTCCAAAAACACTGCCTTAACACTCAGGACACATTCCTTTGACAGTTGGATTGTAGTTAGAGCCTTCTAGCCTAGAAGTCAAAGCGTTAGTGAAACTAGACTCACCTCCATCTTCCAGCAATGCAACAGTTACATCACTTGCTAGCTATTTCATGTTCTCCCTGAGCTACTTCCAGGTGTTGGCTTTGCAGCCTCTTGATAGGCCGGCCTGGGGATGACATCATTCCCATGCTTGCACACAGGAAGCGGTCATTCTGGCACAGAAGACGACTTCGCTCAGGCAGGTAAATATGTCTTATTGCAGAAGAGACATAGCATGTCTCTTTTGCAATTAAGAACTGCCTGCTTGCAGTTTTTAAAATGTTAGGTTTGGGTTTGCTTTAATGTATTCCCCTGATAACTGTCCCAGTTGGCAGTGTGCTCATGCCTCTCAACCAAATATATAGGCCCTCAAATGGCTGGTGTCATAATTGGGATCTGGTGCTTTCTACTGTCTGTATTTGTAATCAGTTTGTTTGTTATAGACAGGTACTTCCTGTCCCTGCTAGCTGGGCCAAAAACACAGATTGGAGGATTATGATATAAATAAAGGGGAATTTCGAGGAAGTAGACACAGAACTGAGCCTCAGGGCCTCACACACACGGGAGTTGCTGTTGTATTTTACTCAGACCAGAAGCAGAGGCTAGTAGGCAAGTACTTTTGCTCTAATAGTTTAACTGCAGCTATCCATAGCTTCTGGAGTATCTGAATCCTTGTGACAGAAATATCCCTGTCCGATTGTTATTATCTCACATGTACAGTACTAGACAGCTGCATCACAATCATCCTCAGGGGCCCCTGCAACTGAACTTAGCTGGCTGCAACATTCATCTGGAGGTATTTTTTTTTAAAACACAGTTTATTGCATGAGATTTCAATGTACAGAGTACAATGGTCACAGCGTAAGAGGTAATGTACACCAGCTTCCCGGCCCGCTCCTTAACAACCAACTTGTTAAACATGCCGGAGGCCTCTGGCTCTGATAATTGGCATCTGAACCATATGTGGAAATTGCATCTAAACCACTGAACAGCCGCTTTGGAAACTTGCAGTGAAAATGGATGGGGAATTTGCACTGGACACGTGTGAACCTAGCCTAAGACTTCTGGCGTGCCGCCTGCCAGCCAATAAGAAATGATATTGCATCTGCCCACTTCACCCCTCCCATCCACCATAAGAAGATCTCAACCTGGGAAAGCCTACCAAGGATCTCAGTCTGGGAAGGCCTGCTGCGTAGCTAACGAATGGACAGACGGATGATAGGTATAGTTCAAAGGATTGAAGGCTCTTAATATATGCAATTTATACAGTTCATTTTTATCAGTTGAATCATTTTTCCCATTGTGAGCGTAAGTGGGGCCTCATGTTTAAGTTTTGTCTAGGTCTTCACAAAGCCTAGAGCCACCTTTGCCCTAAATATCTAGAGTATAAATGTCTTTTTGATTTACAAGGTTGATTTGGTGATAACAAAGTTCACCTTACCTGTAGTTTGGTTCCTCAATTTTTTTCAACCTCATGGAGAATCCTTGGAGCAGAGTGTCACTACCTTTTGGCTGTGTGACAAACAGCGATTGCACAAAAGTTCCTGAGACATTCAGTAATCTATTTTGTATTTTAACTTACAAATGTTAGCCAGAGGTGGCCTTTTCTACATACCACCAAGAATAAAGTACCTACCACCAGGAATACAATGTGTACATTAATTAAGATTTTAAGTTGTGATATGAACGAATAATGTAAAATCTCTGATATCTGGGATACATTCAGTCCTTCTACATATTTCAACATGGTTATATTTCTGTTTTAGAGCAGCTTTAAAGAAAGTACTGTGACAGCCAGATAAACACTTCAACAGAAATGTATATGTATTTCCTTTTTATTACACTTTTACTTCTGTGGGTTGTCATGGCAAGGGACCTTCCTCTCGATAGTGTTTTCATGAAAGGTGCTACATGAAAACCAATCCCTTCTCATGTTAATTCTGGTGCCAAAAAATATACTTTCCAGCTTCTTTCCTGAAATTTGCAACCCAAAGAAACCAAAGGGGCTTGGCATGTAGACGGCGTGTAATTCAATGATGGATAGTGTGTATGGCTTTGGGTAAGGTACCGCGTGTTTGATCTCCAGGTTTAAAATGCTAATGTAAACATAAAACACTGTCTTTCTGTAGATTTAATCTTGGTGGAAAAATAAACTAGCTTAAGAATTTGCAAAAAAAAAAATTGAAAACTATCAGTTACATGCCATTTAGATTACCATGAAACGTGTGGCATTTTTGTAGGCACTGGCTAGTTGGTAGTATTCATTAAGACTTGGCACATGCCTCTCCAAATTTTAACTTTGTTACAAAAGACAAGATTTGGATGAAGAGCTGTCTGAGGGGTCATTCAGAGTTTCCTTTGATAACTAACTGTGTATTGCTCTTCAGATTCGATTAAGCTGCCATTTAGCCTTAGGGCACTATTGGCAACATCACCTGGAAATTGCTCTTATAAAAGAGAACCAGTCATGAAGCAAAATATCACCCTTGAATGCTAATGCTAGATGCTGTCGTTTATGGATCCACAGACCCTACTGTATATTCTTTCCAGAAAAATGACCTCACCTACAATCAACCTGCTTTCATCATTGTCTTTGGAGTTTTTCTTTGACACATTTTACATCTCTTCTAGAATGCATCAATACATACATAGCACTAAACAAACTATGTTTGTACTTTTTAGGTTTTCGCAGGTCATTTCTTTCTCTTTTAACATGGGGTCAGTGCTAAAATACCCCCTTTAGTACATTTGAGGTCAGTGCTACAATGCCCCCTTCATACATTGGTTGTCAGTGCTGAATGTATCCCTATATTAGGGGTTAATAGAAAATTACCCCACTATACAGGGATAACTAGTGGAAAATTCCCTTTTAATACATACATCCTTAAGGTATGACAGGCTCACTTAAGCCATTTCCCGAGTCTGTCCTGGTCTAACAGCGGGACACAGAGCTTGTGTGGCAGAGCAGAAGAGCTCACAAAGTTTGAGTTCTTCAAATAAGCAGTTGCTGGAAAGGTAGTGGCATCTACAGTATGAGCATACCTGCACGTTGGCTAGAAAAAGAATACTAGCCAATGAAAGGCAGGTTAATCTGTGACAAAGTGATCCACTCTTCTCAACCCCAGACTAGAGCTTCTAAGACAGTTTCTCAGCAGAATATGTACCATTGCAGCAAAAACATGAGGTTTTTTTTTTTTTTTTTAAATCACCAGATCTGTTCACCAGAAACTCTACCCTGAGCAGACAGCCTTTGCATCCATAACATAGTTAAGCCATTGGTCCTGGCTCTTTGTTTAAGCTGCAGTTTTGCAACGATGGAGCCAGGCAATCCTATAATATCAGAGGCTGCACAGAAAAATGTGTAATGTGGAGAGATTTACAAAGAAAAAGCACTAAAAAACTTACCGACTAACATGTTTACCTGGTTTCCTTGTGGCAGGCAGCTAAAACATTAAAACAGTAAAACAGTAGTATACTATGTACTGTATTTTGAATTACCAAAAACTGCACATGTCTCTTGTGCAAATGATTAGTTTTACTTTAAACAGCATTGGACAGAAAGCTTTTAAAAAACACATCATGTTTGCAAAGCTGCAGTGCACAGGATTTGGAAAGTGTACTTCAGTTGTAATAAGTCTAATTTCTAACATCATTGACCGTTGGAAAGTCAGTAGTTTATTGTTTGATTAGTTCAAGTTAAGGGACTATGATATTGGAGTTATAACTGAAACCTATACACCTACAGTGGGGACGGAAAGTATTCAGACCCCCTTAAATTTTTCACTCTGTTATATTGCAGCCATTTTCTAAAATCATTTAAGTTCATTTTTTTCCTCATTAATGTACACACAGCACCCCATATTGACAGAAAAACACAGAATTTTTGGTATTTTTGCAGATTTACTAAAAAAGAAAAACTGAAATATCACATGGTCCTAAGTATTCAGACCCTTTGCTCAGTATTTAGTAGAAGCACCCTTTTGATCTAATACAGCCATGAGTCTTTTTGGGAAAGATGCAACAAGTTTTTCACACCTGGATTTGGGGATCCTCTGCCATTACTCCTTGCAGATCCTCTCCAGTTCTGTCAGGTTGGATGGTAAACGTTGGTGGACAGCCATTTTTAGGTCTCTCCAAAGATGCTCAATTGGGTTTAAGTCAGGGCTCTGGCTGGGCCATTCAAGAACAGTCACAGAGTTGTTGTGAAGCCACTCCTTTGTTATTTTAGCTGTGTGCTTAGGGTCATTGTCTTGTTGGAAGGTAAACCTTCGGCCCAGTCTGAGGTCCTGAGCATTCTGGAGAAGGTTTTTGTCCAGGATATCCCTGTACTTGACCGCATTAATCTTTCCCTTGATTGCAACCAGTCGTCCTGTCCCTGCAGCTAAAAAGACCCCCACAGCATGATGCTGCCACCACCATGCTTCACTGTTGGGACTGTATTGGACAGGTGATGAGCAGTGCCTGGTTTTCTCCACACATACCGCTTAGAATTAATGCCAAAAAGTTTTATCTTGGTCTCATCAGACCAAAGAATCTTATTTCTCACCATCTTGGAGTCCTTCAGGTGTTTCTTAGCAAACTCCATGCAAGCTTACATGTGTCTTACACTGAGGAGAGGCTTCCGTCGGGCCACTCTGCCATAAAGCCCCGACTGGTGAAGGGCTGCAGTGATGGTTGACTTTCTACAACTTTCTCCCATCTCCCGACTGCATCTCTGGAGCTCAGCAACAGTGATCTTTGGGTTCTTCTTTACCTCTCTCACCAAGGCTCTTCTCCCCCGATAGCTCAGTTTGGCCGGACGGCCAGCTCTAGGAAGGGTTCTGGTCGTCCCAAACATCTTTCATTTAAGGATTATGGATGCCACTGTGCTCTTAGGAACCTTAAGTGCAGCAGAAATTTCTTTGTAACCTTGGCAAGATCTGTGCCTTGCCACAATTCTGTCTCTGAGCTCTTCAGGCAGTTTGTCAGGCACTTTGACCTCATGATACTCATTTGCTCTGACATGCACTGTGAGCTGTAAGGTCTTATATAGACAAGTGTGTGGCTTTCCTAATCAAGTCCAATCAGTATATTCAAACACAGCTGGACTCAAATGAAGGTGTAGAACCATCTCAAGGATGATCAGAAGAAATGCACATCACCTGAGTTAAATATGAGTGTCACAGCAAAGCGTCTGAATACTTAGGACCATGTGATATTTCAGTTTTTCTTTTTTAATAAATCTGCAAAAATTTCAACAATTCTGTGTTTTTCTGTCAATATGGGGTGCTGTGTGTACATTAATGAGGAAAAAAATGAACTTAAACGATTTTAGCAAATGGCTGCAATATAACAAATTTAACAAAGGGGGTCTGAATACTTTCTGTCCCCACTGTATACAATGTTGTCAAAATTCATGTATAATGATTCAGTATCCCAATCTATGTTCAGAGTCTTCAGTATTAACATAATGAAAATTAAACCCATTCAAACCTGTTTTTAACAGACCCAAAAACCTGAAATGAGAACAAAAATAATAAATATCATTTGGAGCTTCATTCCCTATACATAATATGTATTGTATAAATAACTACAGAGAAAACACATTTGCCATGGTCATTAATCCCATAAAAGACCCCTCGCCCACCCTTTTAATGGTGCATTCATTGTAAACTGAACCAAGTATAGTATCACCACAGTCTCTAAACCCTAGATATCACAACATATACTACATTCTTGAGATGGGAACGAGGGACGTCTATTAGCAAAATGATGTAGGCATAGGGCACACCCACTGCCATTCCCCCTTAAAGGAGAACTATGGAAAAAAAAATTAACCACTTCAGCCCCAGAAGAATTTACCTCCTTCCTGACCAGTCCATTTTTTGCGATACGGCACTGCGCCGCTTTAACAAACAATTGCGCGGTCGTGCGACGTTGTACTCAAACAAAATTGATGTCCTTTTTTTCCCACAAATAGAGCTTTCTTTTGGTGGTATTTGATCACCTCTGCGTTTTTTATTTCTTGCGCTATAAACAAAAAAAAGTAAAACATTTTCACTATGTGTTATACACCAGGGAGGTAGTACACACAGCTCATTCATTAGATACACATACAACACTATATTTGCAATCATCCCCACACATGTGGAATGTGTTGTGGCGATCGTGTATGCTATATGGATGTTTTCTTGGCTGGGGCGGGGTTCCTTGCCTCGGCTCCGGAACAGACAACCATTTTGGGGTCCCATCTCTCTCGATGCTAGCCCAGTACAGTGCTTTAGCTGACCTTTTATTTCTGTGCTCAACTCCTGATGAATGGCATATAGCCATGAAACGCGTCGAGTATCCATGGGGTGCTCAGTCAAGTCTGGCTCATGACCTACTTACTGGCCCTTATATACCTTTTTATACATTCATAAATCATTGAGTACTATGTAACTATTTATGTATGTGTATCTTTTCTTGTTTCTACAGCAGGTCTGTTGCATATGGTGTATTATATCCACAATTAATCATGCTTAAGATTGATATTTTTCACCTTATTGCCAAATGCTGTCTCTATGACATGTTACATTTGTAGTTATACCTTTTTATCAATATTCAATACTTCTCATGTGTTGTCAAGCTGAAACATATGTATCCATCATGTTCATGCCATGTATGCATGTGTATATATATATATATATATATATATATATATATATATATATATATATATATATAAATACTTTTTTACTTGTTTCATACTATTGTTACAAATAAACAATGTTTACCAACCATTCTACATCCACAAGTCAATTGCCTCATTCAAAGTCCCACATTTACCTGAATCAGGGATGGAGGTACATTATTTGTGCCTCATTTAAAGTCCCAAACTCCCCCCTCTTATTGATATAAACAAAAAAAGAGCGACAATTTTGAAAAAGAACACAATATTTTTTTACTTTTTGCTATAATAAAAATACCAAATTAAAAAAAAAAATTCTCAGTTTAGGCCGATATGTAATCTTCTACGTATTCTTGGTAAAAAAAGTTGTAATAAGTGTATATTGATTGGGTTGCGCAAAAGTTATAGCGCCTAAAAAAGAGGTTATTGATTTATGGCTTTTTTTATTTATTTATTTATTTTTTTTACTAGTAATGGTGGCGATCTGCGATTTTTATCGGGACTGCGACATTGTGGCGGACATGTCGGACACTTTTGATACTTTTTTGAAACCATTGACATTTGTACAGCGATCAGTGCTATAAATAGCCACTGATTACTGTATAAATGTCAATGGCAGGGAAGGGGTTAACTCTAGGGGGCGATCAAGGGGTTTAATGTGTTCCCTCACTGTGTGTTCTAACTGGGAGAAGGGACTGACTGGGGGAGGAGACCAATCTGTGTTCCTATATACTAGGAACACATGATCTGTCTCCTCTCCCCTGACAGGACGTGGATTTGTGTGTTTACACACACAAATCCACGTTCCTGCGCTGCGCGAAAAGCCGACGCGGCGATTCGCGCAGGGGAGCCATTCTGCAGCCGTCAAACGACAACGGGCGGTCGGAACGTGGTTAATTAAGCCCACTTTTTTACCACTACTATTTCTTTTATACTGGCTTTTGAAATTTACAAATGCAGCAATTTAGAAACTGGAAAACACTTTTTGAAAGATAAAAAGTGCATTTTTTAATATAACTATTGTGGCAGTAGGACCCTGTGCTACCTGGAAGATTGCTGGTTTACGCCAGTTTGCGACCTGGCTATGGCTCAGGGTTCCACCCAACAGACAGGAAGTCTGTGCATGGGAGTCAGTTGGACTCCCATTCCTCTGAGAGGAGTCAGCAGCTGCAGGAGGCAGCCAGAGCATGCATGTCTGCAGGAGGCAGATGTACTTGGTGACAGAGCAGCAAGGCGCTGATCAGGAGTAAGCTAGGAGAGAGCTTAACTTTAGGAAACTCTTTTGGGTCTGAGGAGTAGACCTAAGGCCTAGGCTAAAGGCTTGAATTAGCCATATGGCAAGAATGTAAGCCAGGAGGCTAAAGTATTGAGTGTGAAAGATACAGTAATGGTGGAACCCCCCTGCGTGGGTACTGATGTCTTTGTGAACTTTTCCATGCTTTTAAATAAAAGTGGGCTACCAGGCCCATAAAAACACAGTTTCGTACTGGCTTACTCACTGGAAAGCGCACCTACCATTTTAGTCTGATAACTCCATCTTACACTATATAGATCAGACCAAAATGAGGGACAAATGAGGAGGGAATAGGGACAGAGGGACTTTTTTCCAAATCAGGGACAGTCCCTCAAAATCAGGAACAGTTGGGAGCTAGGTATACTATAGGGTAGAAACATAGATCTTAAGGCTAGATGGTCTTGTCAATAATCTAATATTAATCTCCTAAACTCAAATATAATAATTTCCCACTCTTATTTAACCCCTTCATGCCTAAGCCTTTTTCTGACACTTGTTGATTAAAATCGGTATTTTTTGCTATAAAATTACTTAGAACCCCCAAACAGCAGAGGCGTCGTCAGGGGGTGGCTATTGGGGCTACAGCCCCGAGCCTGGGGCCAATAGCCCCAAGTCTCTTGTCCAGGTCCAGAATGCAGGGGACAGGGGCGGACTGAGCCGTGGTAGTGCTGGCTCCAGTTCCGCCCCCGCCTGACTCTACTTTTGGTCACTGGTTGCTATAGCCGCCTAGCGACGTCACTGCCCACTGTGCCCACACTGCCGAGCAGTCAAAGCGGAGGAGGATTGTACTTCCTCCTCCTACGCGATAGTACTCATGGGGCCTGTGACTTGAGCGTCCCTCCGGTGGCGGCGTCAGTGCACAGCAGCAGGGATGGGGATACCTGGGCAGCCAGGAAGAGCCCAGGAGGGAGAGAGAGAAGACACCACCACCCTGAGCAGCATCCCCAGCGTCTCCCAGAGCCTGCACTCCACCTATCAGCGTGCTATGACTGGAACAGGAAGAAGGCGCGATCGATCGGAGCTCGGGCGGACCGGCTCTCCTCCTCTACTCTGGCTGCCTCACACACCAGCAGCGGTTGAGCTGCTGCTGCAGGACCTGGACACATGAAGTCTGAAGTCTGTTTCCTTCTGGTCAGGTAGGTCAGTCAGTGTGTGTATGTCAGGTACCAGGTCAGTGTATGTAGGTCAGTGTGGGTCAGGTAGGTCAGTGTATGTAGGTCAGTGTGGGTCAGGTAGGTCAGTGTATGTCAGGTAGGTCAGTGTATGTAGGTCAGTGTGGGTCAGGTAGGTCAGTGTGGGTCAGTCAGGTAAGTCAGTGTGTGTTGGGTAGGTCAGTGTATGTTGGGTAGGTCAGTGTGGGTCAGTCAGGTAGGTCAGTGTATGTAGGTCAGGTAGGTCAGTGTGTGTCGGGTAGGTCAGTGTATGTAGGTCAGTGTAGGTCAGTCAGGTAAGTCAGTGCGTGTTGGGTAGGTCAGTGTGGATCAGTCAGGTAGGTCAGTGTATGTTAGGTAGGTCAGTGTATGTAGGTCAGTGTGGGTCAGTCAGGTAGGTCAGTGTATGACGGTCAGGTAGGTCAGTGTATGTAGGTCAGGTAGGTCAGTGTGTGTCGGGTAGGTTAGTGTATGATGGTCAGGTAGGTAAGTGTATGAAGGTCAGGTAGGTCAGTGTGTGTCGGGTAGGTCAGTGTATGACGGTCAGGTAGGTGGGTGTGTGTCGGGTAGGTCAGTGTATGACGGTCGGGTAGGTCAGTGTGTGTCGGGTAGATCAGTGTATGTAGGTCAGTGTATGTCAGGTAGGTCAGTGTGTGTCAGTCAGGTAGGTCAGTGTATGTAGGTCAGGTAAGTCAGTGTGTGTCGGGTAGGTTAGTGTATGTCGGGTAGATCAGTGTATATAGGTCAGTGTGTGTCAGTCAGGTAGGTCAGTGTATGTAGGTCAGGTAGGTCAGAGTGTGTCGGGTAGGTCAGTGTATGTCGGGTATGTTGGGTAGGTCAGTGTATGACCGTCAGGTAGGTCAGTGTGTGTCGGGTAGGTCAGTGTATGGCGGTCAGTGTGTGTCAGGTAGGTCAGTGTATGTAGGTCAGTGTGTATCAGGTAGGTCAGTGTATGTATGTCAGGTAGGTCAGTGTATGTTAGGTAGGTCAGTGTATGTAGGTCAGTGTGGGTCAGTCAGGTTGGTCAGTGTATGTAGGTCAGGTAGGTCAGTGTATGTAGGTCAGGTAGGTCAGTGTGTGTGTCGGGTAGGTCAGTGTATGATGGTCAGGTAGGTCAGTGTGTGTCGGGTAAGTCAGTGTATGATGGTCAGGTAGGTCAGTGTATGTCGGGTAGGTCAGTGTATGATGGTCAGGTAGGTCAGTGTGTGTCGGGTAGGTCAGTGTATGACGGTCAGGTAGGTCAGTGTGTGTCAGTTAGGTCAGTGTATGACGGTCAGGTAGGTCAGTGTGTGTCGGGTAGGTCAGTGTATGTAGGTCAGTGTATGTCAGGTAGGTCAGTGTGTGTCAGTCAGGTAGGTCAGTGTATGTAGGTCAGTGTATGACGGTCAGGTAGGTCAGTGTGTGTCGGGTAGGTCAGTGTGTATAGGTCAGTGTGGGTCAGGTAGATCAGTGTATGTAGGTCAGTGTAGGTCAGTGTATGTAGGTCAGTGTGTGTCAGGTAGGTCAGTGTATGACGGTCAGGTAGGTCAGTGTATGTAGGTCAGTGTATGTATGTCAGGTAGGTCAGTGTATGTATGTCAGGTAGGTCAGTGTGTGTGTCAGGTAGGTCAGTGTGTGTGTCAGGTAGGTCCGTGTGTGTATGTCAGGTAGGTCAGTGTATGTCAGGTAGGTAGGTCAGTTTAGTGGTCAGCATGTGAGCTTACCCCCTGCCACACAACCACACAACCCCTCCGCCCAACCAAAAAAACCCAGCGCCACTAGAGGCCCCCCCCGTGCCGGCCTTGAACTTCGGGCTGAAGCCCCTGGTCTTTTTGCCACCTAGCAACGCCCCTGCCAAACAGTATATATATTGCAATATTTTATGTCACACTGTATTTGCCCAGTAGTCTTTCAAATGCAATTTTTTTGGAAGGAATATAATTTCGTATTATGCTGAGTAAATAGATACCTAACATGTCATGCTTTAAAACTGCACACACTAGTGGAATGGCGACAAATTACGGTATGTAAAAATCTCCATAGGCCCTTCTTTAAAAATTTCTACAGGTTACTAGTTTAGAGTTACAGAGGAGGTCTTGCACTAGAATTATTGCTCTCGCTCTATTGATTGTGGTGATACCTCATATGTGTGGTTTGAACACTGTTTACATTTGCAGACGCAAGCTAAAGATGCGTTAGTTTCTGCGCGCGAGCACGGAGGGATGGGGCACTTTAATTGCTTGGGTTTTTTTTTTTTTCTTTTTTACACTGTCCCTTTAAAAAAAATATTTTCTGATCACTTTTATTGCTGTCAAAAGGAATGTAAACATCCCTTGTGACAGTAATAGGCAGTGACGGGTACTCTTTATGGAAAGATCTGGGGTCTATAAGACCCCAGATCTCTCCTTTGCACTTAAAAGCATTCAAAACATCAAGTTTGGCTGTTTTGAATGCTGTCATTTTTTTCAAAAATTGGCGCCTTTAAGTCTTGTCATGACATCACTTCCGGGTTACTAGATAGGAGACCTGATCAAAGCCGATTCTGGCTTTGTTCAGGTCTCTGGACAGCCGGCGGATGTGCCAGCTGGTCACTCTGGCCTTCCAGTGGGATGGGACAGCCTGGGCGAGCCATGGAAGGAGGCGGCGCGGGGGGGAGTCCCCTCCCGCTGCTTGGGATAACAGCCGAGCAGCTGCCTAGCCGCATCGGTTGTTATCACAAGAAAGCTGACCGTCGGCTCTAAAAAACGGTACCGGGTAATGCCTGCAGATGCATGCATCACCTCGGTGCAACCCCTTCAAGCCAAAGACTGCATATTTGCATTACGTTGGCGTGAAGAGGTTAAAGAAAGAAGAGACTAGCGGGGGATTATATAGCTATACTGATGTAATCCACAAATCCACAGGAGATATTTCCTATACACAGTGTTAAATAATTTGCTCCAAAAGTTTATCCGTTTAATCGGCCCACCATAATGGTAACTCCTATATTTCACAGATTCAAGCATGTGTACCCTGTCTGTGGTTTCTAAATTGTGCTTAAATTAAGCTGTTTTGAAGTAACCTCACAAACACAAATCAATGTGTCATATACAGTACATAGACTCTAGAGGATGCTTGAACAATGCCGTTTAGACAGCACTCTTCAGAGGCAAGGTTTAAATTGCCTTTCAGTTTACAGTATTTGCAGTTAACAAACTCTAAAGTTACATTCCCAATGAAAGCATAGTATAGGACAATGGAAATGGCAAGTGTAACAAAAAAAACCCCATTGGTTGGTATTTGAAGAAAACTG
Organism: Aquarana catesbeiana; assembly: GCF_042186555.1. NCBI lineage: Eukaryota > Metazoa > Chordata > Amphibia > Anura > Ranidae > Aquarana > Aquarana catesbeiana. Next base: position 111,238,320 of record NC_133331.1, on the reverse strand, counting down.
GCTTATAACCCTTCTGTTGTGAATTCACATAGTTATTTTTGTTTCATCCAAGTTGACAATGACAATGCTAACTACATTCTCTGATACTTTAAATTCTATGCAAGGGTTCTGATGGAAATCATGAAGTGTCTCACATTTGGACATCCATTTTATGAAAATGTAATTGTTGCACCAACAAAACACCAAAATACAACTCAACAAGGAGGAAAGATTTTGATTTGATATGGAGGTTACAGTCCTGGTTACAGCATTTGGTGATGCTGCCTTTACCATCATGAAATGCTATATACCTACCAGCCGATTCACATTCCTACAAATCAACAGCCACTTGTAAAAAATCAACTGTTCACTTTACAAGGGAATTTTCACTTAGCTAAAATTGCAAAGAATTTCCAGTCACATGCATAGAAAAAAAATCTGTAAATTCCCTTGCAGCCTAAGGTACCTTCTAATGAAGTACCTTGTTTTTAGTATGCAAGGCTTGTAAAAATAACTTTGGAGTACTGTAAAAAGAACTTTGTCTCAAAGCAGATCCCCCTCATAGTAGGGCAAATATGTAATAAATTTGATAATAAGGGTGATAGAATATACAACGACAAATTTAAAATCTCCAGGAAGGTTCTCTATTTTGTGCAATATATTTTGTTCCACTGTGTATCTTTCCTTGCTCCATCCTATCTTTAGGGTACCTAGATGCAGTATCTGTAAAGATGCTCTTAGATTATTTTTTTGGCTGCAACCTCAGACTCATCCATCCGAAGAGTCCATATATCATTGTTACATCATCGTCTATAGACTATGTATATGACACATTGATTTGTGTTGGTGAGAAAAGGAAAGAATATCCCTTCCCCTCCAAAGTATTCCACATCCACAGGACTGTCCTTCAAATGTCCTGAATCCCACAGAACTGTCCCCCAAATGTTCTGTATCCTGGGGGACTGTGCCCCATATATCCTGGATCCCACAGAAATTGACCTCAAATGTCATGGATCCCGCAGGACTGTCCTGGGATTTGAACAAAATTCCAGTGTTCCACAAGTTTGGAACATATGCCAGAGTTGAATGCTTGAACACTTCCAGCACCTGGCACCAGAGATATGCTGGAATTTTTTGGGCAGAGTGATCTTCTGTCTAACAGCATCTGCATTGTTTAGTACAAGTAAAAAAGGCGCAATCCAAAATACCTCATTTAACATTGCCTATGTACGCAGGGGCAGGATCCATCAATCAAGATGCTTGACAAAGGAGTGCCGCTATCTCCTCCATCGATAGCGAGCTAACTCGGAAACGCGTCACACAGGAGTGACGTCACAGCTCGGCGCCACTGTGTTTTGCGATCCAAGCCTCGCTTCGGCTCCGACTACACGGCCGTGTTCTACTTCCATCATGGACGCCGGACGAGGCCCTGTGGAATACCGCTACACAGGTGAAGACCAGCTCGGACGCCCCCATCTTCCTCCCTTTGGAACCCACACCACCTCTGACGGCTCCCCTGCTTTCTTTCATTTGGTGTGCCATTGGACTACCAGATTGGCTTACTGCAGCTCACCTCAGCCCATTTGATGTGATGTTAGTGTATCCGGACTTGCTGCCACCTGTAGTCCTCTGCTCCTTCTCCTGTGTGAGATGTATCTGAAATCTACACTTCAGTCCTACATGTGAGTGGATATTGTTTTTAATAATAAATTTATTTTGATACATACTCAGTGGCACCCCTTCTCCTTGTTTATCTGCATTGTTTAGGCTGAGGGATTGATGCAGCGGCACAGAACACAGACTTCTTCAAGGTAGGTGCTCACTGACCACTAGTACTGGAGTGGGGTTTACTACTTCTCATTAGGAGGAGAGATTTTTTTTGTTTTTGTTTTACTACCATTGACCATTAATGATAGGGTGAGGTAAATCATTGACTGATTCTAGAGGGTATTTACTACCACATATCACCAATGGTTCTGGGATGTTATTTACCGTTACTGATTATTTTTTATTTCCATTAACAGGCAGAAATTATTGGGGGGGGGGTTGGGTATTTGCTACCACTGAACACAAATGATTCGAGGGAGGGTGGTTTTTGCTGACTTTAACCATCAGTTTGGGGAGGGGATCATTTACTGCAAATGCACTACAATTATGTTTCTGGTATAAAGTATGGCAAAATTATTTGTAATCAGAATAAAAGGTTTTTCCTGATGCATCATGGCAGCACACACATTGGGTTGTGACTCCACCTCCACAACCTGATCGGACTGGTTAGCTATAAGTTTTGAAGAGGAGTCCACCGCTGTATTCTCCTTTTTTTCCTCACCTAGATGGTTGGACCGGTAAAAGCTCGGAAACCCCTTACCGCTTCGCCCCAGCTAGGTTCAGCCTCTCCTAGTTGGAAGCCCTGACTGTACAGTCTCTAAATGAGCTCTATGCAGGGAACCCCACTCTGGTGGTCTCAGGGGTATGTAAAGAATCATTTGTACCTTACAAACCTTAAACAGGTTTTTGTGACATTTGCAGCGGTCTCCATGCTTTTCTCTCTTTCTTTTTTCTGTCAGCACTCACATCTTTCTTGCCTGAAAATCCCCTGTATATATTTCGGCCTGTATATGGTTATCCCGGGCGCGCTGGGCGCTGTAGTCCCACGGCATCCACTTTCCCATCATGGCGCCGGCTCTAGGGTGCACAGGATCTGACTCAGGTAGTATCCTGTTTACGCCAGGTTCCAAGATGGCGCCGCAAATGGCTACTGCGCATGCGCGGGCGTGACGTCAGAGCCACCGCGACGGCGGTCTATTTAAAAAACAAAATTTCTGTCTTTTAGCCCCTGTGAAGGCAAGAGCTTCATACCACTCTGTTTCTCTCTCCACCACAGTGCTGCCTTGTGACCATACTCTATCTCTGACACTGGGGAGTTTTCACCCACCTCCCCCTTTTTTTTTTCTTCCAGCACTGCATGACTTGACACCTCTTATTTAAAAAATCTATTCTTTTAGGTACACTCTATCTCCTTCCATGGAGGCCACTGCTCCAGCAGACCATCCACGAGTTGCAAGGTAAGGGGGCATACACTGGTTAAGTAGTGAAGAGGAGAAAAAGAGAGCCACTAATGCTATCTCATTCTGATCATCAAGGTCAGCGCACTCCAAACGCAAGGACCGCTCACCTTCAAGACACTCCCAGTCCCGAAGAAGTAGGTCAAGAACCTCCTCCCATCACCACAGAGATGAGGCTTCATCCCGTCAACCTCGTGATGACCGGCGTACCCAGCCTGCGGCCAACACCTGCTGGGTCTGCGGGGCAGTAGCATTGCCTAGTAAATTAGTCTGCCAAATCTGTTTTGACGAAGCAACTCGTGATAAGGAAATGGATGCTAGGGAAGCGTCCAACATAATAAGGGAGTGAGTAAAAGAATCTATCATGCAAGTGGCACAGGAACCCATCAGACAACCTTCAGTGGCCTCAACTTCCTATACACCCCAAGATCTTTCCCCGTCAGCCTCTCAGATTCTACAAGAGGAGTCCCCAGAAGAGGATGAAAATCTAATGCCCACTTCGTTTGATTTTGCACTCATAGATCCTTTTGCAAAATCCGTAAAAGAGGCAATTGGTTGGGAGGAGGAGAAGGACGAAGGACGAAGGACAAGTTAAGAAAGTATTTTCCTAACCTGAAAAAGGACCCTGAAACTTTCCCTTTTATCGAAGAGCTCGACGAATTAATAAAGGATGAATGGCAGAAACCAGATAAGAAATCAGGTCTAAATAACAGGATAGCTAAACTCTACCCATTAAGGGAACCAATGGTAAATCCTTTAATCTCAGCTCCTGTGGTGGATTCCTCATTAATGCGCTTGGCGCGACATGTAACTCTTCCGATTGAGGATGCCGTGACCTTCAGGGATGTAATGGATCAGAAAATAGATCTCGATCTTAAAAAGGCCTATTCAGCAGCAGGAGGAGAATGCAGGCCGACAATCACTCTGGCTGCGGTCGGCAGAGCGATTACATGCTGAGCATCCAACATTGAAAAACTGTTGCTGGAAGCAGCGGACCAAGAAAAAATAATTTCAGCTACGCAAGAACTCAGCCTAGCAGGAGACTTCGTGGCGGAAGACGCGGTTGATATAATAAGATCATCAGCAAGGGCGATGTTGGCAACATTGAAAAACTGTTGCTGGAAGAAGCGGACCAAGAAAAAATAATTTCAGCTATGCAAGAACTCAGCCTAGCAGGAGACTTTGTGGCGGAAGACGCGGTTGATATAATAAGATCATCAGCAAGGGCGATGTTGGCATCAGTAATGTCTAGGAGAGCACTGTGGTTAAAACCCTGGGTCGCAGATGCGACTTCTAAATCAACTTGGTGCAGAATCCCCTACGACGGCACCAACTTATTTGGTCCTAAGCTTGATACAGCAATCTCGAAGGTTACAAGAGGGAAATCAGGTCTCATTCCTTCCGATAGAAGACCCAAACAGCAAAGAAATCCACCTTTTAGACGCCACCTGCCGGAAAGATACCGAAAGGCAAGATCTTACAGACCCGGGAAGGAATTCAAGCGCAATTGACGAAATCCCCAACCGTCCTTTATGAGGGTGCAGAAACACAAAATCCCCAATTCAGGAGAACAGCAGAAATCTTTTTGATGGCACGCACGCCCAGCCCACAATAGTAGGAGCGAGGTTGAGGCTATTTGCTCATGTATGGTCAAACCGAATAAAGGATCCCTGGACGATTTCCACCATCCAAGAAGGTCACAGATGGACGTTCAAGCACAAACCTCCCAAAGATCACTATAGACCTACCAGGCCTCCATCTTCTCTTCCAAAGAAAAAAATTCTAGCCAGTTATATTCTGGAACTGTTACAGAAACAAGCAATTATAGAAGTTCCACAGGAACAAAGAGGCATGGGATTCTATTCTCCGCTTTTTCTAGTAGCAAAGAAGACGGGAGATTTGAGACCGGTACTAGATTTGAAAAACCTAAACGAAACAATTTCAGTCGAGTCCTTCAAGATGGAGAGCCTCCAGTTCATATTACTAGCTATAGGAACAAAGGACTGGATGCTCTCGGTCGATTTGTCCGACGCCTATCTGCATATTCCGGTACATCAAACCTTCCAGAAATACCTACGCTTTGCAATAGGTCGCCAGCACTTTCAGTTCAAAAGCCTCCCGTTTGGTATATCTACGGCCCCCAGAACCTTTACAAAGGTCTTGCTACCGGTAATAGCGCATCTGAGAGAAATAGGACTAAGAGTCCTCCACTATCTCGACGACATTATCCTTCTGGCCGACAGCCAACAAACTCTCCTCAAACATCGAGTGATTCTAATTTCCACACTTCAACAGTTCAGCTGGATAATAAACTGGAAAAAGAGCAGCCTGATCCCAACGCAAAGAATGATCTTCTTAGGCGCCGAATTGGACACCAACTTAAATACGGTCGGACTTCCCCAAGAGAAGATAGGACCATTGGTTCACAAAATAAAGAACCTCTTGGCGGCGGAACACCTTTCTGCCAGAATGTGTCTGAGCATCCTGGGCTCAATGTCTTCCACCTTCCTAATGGTCCAGTGGTCCCGGTGGAACTCAAGCATCTTCCAAAACTCATTCCTGTCACAATGGAATGGATCTTCAATGAGCCAGCGAATAGTCATCAGCCGGGCAATAAAAAGATCCGCATGGTGGTGGACACGAGTCAGCAATCTAACACGCCGTCGACCCATAGTTCCTCCATTACCAGAAATAGTTACAACAGACGCCAGCCTCCAGGGATGGGGAGCACATTACCAGCATCAGGGAGCACAGGGACGTTGGTCCTTTCGCCCACAGGGAATAGTCTCAAACGTCCTGGAGCTCAGGGCCGCCTGGCAGGCCATCCTAGCATTCGGGGCTTTCCTAGCAGGGAAGACCGTTCTCCTACGTATGGACAACACTGTGGCAGTGAACTACATCCACAAACAAGGGGGTACCAGGAGCAAAAAGCTCATGGAAGAGGTCCGACCCATATTCGAGTGGGCTCAGGTCCACCTGGTGGCCTTGAAGGCGATCTACGTTCCGGGAATACAAAATCAACTAGCGGACGACTTGAGCAGAATGTTTATATCAAACAACGAGTGGTCTCTCAGTCCACAAGCCTTCACTCTCCTTACTCGCAGATGGGGAACCCCTGATATAGATGTAGCGGCAACCCCGGAGAACAACAAATGTCCCCGATACCTAGCGAGGGCCGACTATCCGACAGCAGCAGGGATCGACTGCCTTCACCACCCGTGGAAATTTCACCTCGGTTGCATTTTTCCCCCAATACCACTAATAGCCAGATTGAGGAATTCGACATCCACGGTCATAGCAGTGTTGCCATTCTGGCCAAGAAGACCTTGGTTCATGACCATATTACAGTTGAACACAGGGGAGCCACTTCCGCTTCCAGTGAGCAAAGATTTGCTCTCACAGGGTCGATTCCTACACCCGGCACCCGAGCGTCTACACCTAACAGCCTGGAGGTTGAAAGGGAAACGCTGCTGGATCAAGGATGTTCACTTAGAGTAGTGACCACACTACAACAGGCCAGAAAAAGATCAACAAACAGCACGTATAACAGGATCTGGGACCGTTTCACCGCTTTTGCTCACCACCAGTCTTGGGATCCACTATCTCCGTCAGTTTCTCATATTCTAGAGTTCCTGCAACTAGGCCTAGAAAGGGGCCTAGGTTCGAGCACTCTCAAGGTACAAGTCTCTGCCCTGTCCACAATGATGGGAACCAGATGGGCATTAGACCCCCTCATAATTCAGTTCCTAAAGGCATGCCTGAAGATAAGGCCACCCAGGAAACCAGTCTTTCCTACCTGGGACTTATCCATCGTTCTAGAAGCTCTATCGAAAGAACCGTTCTTTCCTCTTGAATCAATATCCTTATGGGATTTAACGCTCAAGCTGTCATTCCTCATCGCAATAACATCTGCCAAGAGAGTCTCAGAGCTGCAAGCTCTGCTAATCAAGGAACCGCATTTAGTCTTTTATCCGGATAGAGTCGTCCTCAGACCATCAGAACAGTTTATACCAAAAGTCGCATCTGCCTTCCACTTCAACTCAGAAATCAATCTTCCAGTCTTCCTCTCTAACGAGGGACATCCACATCCCTTGGACATTAAATCTATCATTTCTTCCTACCTAGAGGTTACCAGACCATTCCGGAACACTGAAAACCTGCTAGTCATTCCGCACGGCCCCAAAAGGGGGCAAGCAGCTTCCTCAAGAACAATAGCGACTTGGCTAATTAAAATTATCAAAAGGACATACCTAATACAATCACTCCCAATCCCGGATGGATTTAAGGCCCACTCGACTAGAGCAGTGGCCACCTCCTGGGCAGCGTAGTGTAGAGTGTCAGCAGAAACCATTTGCAAGGCAGCAACTTGGTCTTCCAAAACCATGTTCATGTCACATTACAGAATAGATCCGGCTCAACTAACTACGATTGAGTTCGGGAGATCAATCATCCAAACTTACTCTTCTATACCTTGCAATTGAGTAAATAAAATATTCTGAAAGCACCCACCCATGTAGCGAGTTATTTCCCAATGTGTGTGCTGCCATGATGTGTCAGGAAAACGGAAAATTGTATACTTACCTTCCGTAATTTTCTATTCCTGCTGCATCCCATGGCAGCACACAAAAAAATCCCACCCTTCTAAGGTGATAGTTACTAAGAATACAGTGGTGGACTCCTCTTCAAAACTTATAGCTAACCAGTCCTATCAGGTTGTGGAGGTGGAGTCACAACCCATTGTGTGTGCTGCCATGGGATGCGTCAGGAAAGGAAAATTACGGAAGGTAAGTATACAATTTTCAGTTTTTTCCATGTTGCACTTTTTCTTTGTGGTCCTGAAAAAAGTCACAAAGAAAATGAAGGAAAAGGAAAAAATCTGCAGAAAAATAATAGCTAAGGGATAAAGGGGATGAAGATGTTTTTAGGGGTGATCAGGGTTAATTAAGGGTTAATAAGGGGTTAAATAGCAGAACATTTTTTATTTAAAAAAAAATGTACTTGCAAAGTTGCTTTAAGTGGTATTATTTGCAGGTCAAATGCCATATCATTAACCGCTTCAATACAGACACATTTACTCCCTTCCTGCCCAAGCAAATTTTCAGCTTTCAGAGCTGTCACATTTTTAATGGCAATTGTGCGGTCATGCAACACTGTACCCATATGAATATTTTCACTTTTTTTTTTTACACAGATAGCTTTCTTTCCCTGGTAGTGAATGGTGTTGCTTGAGCGTCTTGTCTTCTGCATACTGAACACAGGGTTTTTTTGCTCTGCACCCCCACCATTCAGAGAACTTCTTTTTTAAATTAAAACAATGCATTCTTCAATGTGATATATCAGAGAGGAGGGGTGGGATGATGTCATAATGCCCACCTCATCCAATCAGAGAACAACTTGCATTTATTTAAAGAAATACAAAACATTCTCTGAACAGAGGAGGGACTGAGCACCCCTCTGTGTTCAGCATGCATAAGGCAAGTCGCTTGAGCACCACAGGGAAGAGACCAGCACTGACTTTATAAAGGACAGGCTATTTACAGTGATTTTCACGGTCCACTTTGATTTATGGCTGAAGTAGATTACAACAAACACACATATGTAGCATCCCTGTCATAGGAAGGGTTGCCTACTAGGCTGTAGTCATTCAATGCTAATTTGTAGTCTGTCTTTGCTTAGCCTACCCCTAAGTTCAGCATGGCTGTCAGTTCTCTCTACTTGTCAAGAGGTGGCACTGTTACCTCTGGCATTAGAGTGAGAATTCACAGTGGGTTTGGGTTGTGAATATTAAGATCCTTTTCCAACCAACCACTAGAAGTTTCTTTCCCAGTGGAGCATCATGGGAAATTATTTAAAATATTTGGGATGAGCTGAAGCAAGCTTTCTTTCCCCTGGGATGTGGCCTGGGGAGGGTACATGTGATTTGTGCTGTCTCTTTAGCCCTGCCTGCCTGAAGAAGCCTGTATGTTATTGGGCCTGGGCCTGGAGCCTGGGCCTGCAGCTGTCCAGGTCAGAATACAGGATGGATTCCTGGGGATTGGTTGGCTCTGCTAAAGCACATTTTGTTGCTGTCCACCATGTCTGCTGGGGGATTCTAGAGACAGAAGTGTTGGTCCTGACTTAAAGACCCTTAGCTATGCAGCAGCATGTGATGTCCTAGGGTTCTACTGAGGTTCTGAAGCATCTGAATCCCTTTCCCTCTCTCCTGAGATGCGCGTGTAATAAACCTACTCTTTATTTCAAGAAAGTGACTGCAGCCAAATTCTTTACCCCTGAAGGCTAGGGGGGCACTACTTATAGTGACGTGATTTGAGTGGACTTTCTAACCAAATACCAGCTACAGTGTTTTTTATTAATTACATTTGTTTCACTGGACTGGTTTTGTTTGTTGCCTGGAAATTCTCTTTAAGTGAAGTTTGGAAGGGATCTCTATGATACAGAAGAATTTTGAATTCCTTCTCTTTTATATCACACCACAGACAATGAGCAGGCAGGACAGACATTTGCTTTTCACTTCACATATGAGACAAATGCCAACAGATTAGGTCTTAAAGAACATGATCTCCTGCATAATTAAACCTTTGTTTGGCTAGCTTTAGAAAGAGTACCACTTTATTGACTCTAGTGGGAGATATGTTTCATATAAAATAATAGTTTTATAAAAAAAAAGAAGTCAAACAATTAGGTGGCTTAACCCACCTAACCAGAGTTATTAAAATGAAAGATGTCTGGCGCGTTGTTAGGAACAGCTTGACATTTTTGCACTTCAGTAACATTTGTTTTTTAAAATTCACTCCAAAGTAATGGGCGATCATGATGAACTGTGAGCACCACTGAGAAATTCACTCATCAATAACTAAATTGCTTGGAGCCTTTTATATGCAAGCTAAGCAAACCACCAACCAGATGCATAAAGTACAAAAATTGGAGGCTGGCCCTGGAAAAACAATGCAAGGCTGGCAGTGATTACAGGTTCCTTTTATTCTTCATAATGTTCAATATTCTTTGGAAAGTTTTTATCCAACAATCTGGATATAACTTTGGCTCGGAAAAGTACATTTTCTCAGCTCCCCATTGTCCTAATAAATGTGTGGAAGTGGTCTTGTGTCATGCTAAGGTGTTAATGCAACAAGATGTATGGTGTATAAATGGATGGATCATTGTAGCTACAGTGCTATGGTAACAACACTGAAGCCCGTTTATTAGCCAAATATGTAGAATGAATTAAATCACAAAATGTTTTTTTCAGTGAATTAATGCACCTTATCTTATACTGCATCTGGGGTGATTTATTGAACTGAAAACATCCCAGATTACCAAATTACTGAATAATGTACAGTATGTGCCTACTTTCTGGAATAATTGAGGGTTCGGGTCAACGTGACTACATTGCTGGGTGCCTGTTCGCAGGGCTGCCCTTATTTTTTTACAACGCTGCTGGGGGGGGGGGGGGGGAATGAAATAGACCCCTAACATCTCACCTTTGAGACAGAGAAAAGAATTGAGCACACAGATTCCATTCCTTTCTCTATAGCCTCAGTTGCACTGAAGATGAATGAACAGGAGGCAAAGGCTCCTGTTCATTCATAAACTGAAGCATAGTAAACACAGTTTACTATGTTCAGTTATCAATGGGCACAAGAGCGATCCATACCGATTGTATATTTACCGGCTGCTTCCTCCACTCTCCATCCGCCTGTGTGCCTGCAGCAGCTGGCAGGAGAGGGAAACTGGGGGAGCTGCATGGGGAAAAAGAGGGGTCTGGACACACAGGGGAGAATCAAATGTAGGCAGCACGTGGAGGAGGATTGGTACAGTAAAAAACAATAACAGTGCAGTTAAACATGGAATAATGACATCTGATTGGATGCTACAGTTAACCAGACTTTGCACACAGGGGGGCCAGGACAGCAGGGGAATCAGTGTGGCAGAGCGGCGGGGACGATTACAGAACAGTGCACGGTATCTGTGTCTCTCCCTCCTGCCAACTGAAAGCTGGGGGGAGGGAGAGGGGGAGAAACTGACTTTTAGCTGCTGGAGGGAGAAACACAGACACAGAGCATTGTTCTGTAAATGTCCCCCCCCCGCCCTGCCGCACCGATCCCCCTGCTGTTCTGGCCCCCCTGTGTGCAAAGTCTGATTAACTGTAGCATCCAATCAGATGTCATTATTTAGTGTTTAACTGCACTGTATTATTGTTTTTTACTGTATTATTGAATGAGCCATTTCCTCTGGTAGAAATCACTGCAAAGCAGAAAATGAATTTAACCAAACGGAACATAACAGTTTGTGCAAACAGTATTCCTGGGTACGGCTGCTCTGAAGTTTTCACTCAAGCCATGCACTACGGTATCTGGTGTTGCTGTTTAGCCACTGAAGGCTGCACAGAGAGTACATTGTAATGTCGGTACACATGACAACAAATTGAATGTAAACCTCCTATCTACCATGGATGTTGCCATCCTAGCCTTTATTTTAGATCTGCAGTTGCTGTACATGTGATCAGCTATAACAGCAGCCATTTCAGGGCTTGAAAATCTGGTTAAGGGCTGACCTCATGCAATGCCAAAATTCTTATGTTGGTGAAACAGGATAGAAATGACAAAAAGAAACACCATAAAAGAACATAAGGAAGATGATTACTGCACATATGTGGGTCATCATTTGACACCAGCAGACCGCTGTATGAAGACATGAATGTTGTAGTTCTTAATGGGAACTTTAAAAATAAACATGATAGGAAAGCTTTTAAACAAAGAATGATAATTCTATTTGACACAAAAGAGAATGGACTAAATATGAACCTCAGTTTTCTAAATCACTATGCAATTTTTGTTTTGACCACACTCATATCTGTGACTCCTGCCTCCCCCTCCCCCTATTTTGTAACCTATTTCTTTTCTTATCTCAGCAAACTATCCCAATTTAATTGTCATTGCATGTGTGTGTTATTTTTATTCCCCCCAGAGATTGTATGAAATATTTTGTTTTAACTTTGTGTATCAGTACTATTTGGACCTTTGAAAGAGGGATAACACCTTTAAAGCACAACATTATCTGCCTGGAGTTTGCATATTCTCCTTGTGACTGGGTGGGTTTCCTTCGGGTACTCCGGTTTCCCCCCACACTCCATAGACATGATGTTAGTTTAACTGGCTCCTGTCTAAATTGGCCCTAGTATGCGTCTGTATGAATGTGAGTTAGGCACCTTAGATTCTTAGCTTCTTGAGGGCAGTAATGTCACTACAGTTGGTGTCACCTGGTGCCTGGTCCTGGGGAAACACCATGTTTTACCGCACTGCCGCATCGTCATGGCTCTCCCTCTCTAGCCTGCCATAGTGCTCATCCTGACGCTGTGGGGTGACAGCAGGACAGAACAGTCCTGACTCATGCAGATCTGTATGCTGTCACGGATGGGATGGTGTCACCCCTCTGGTGGGTGTTACCCAGGTGCGGTCCGCACCCCCATAGCGACGCCACTGCCCTCAGACTGATAATAACATGTTAAAGGTAAGTCAATTACATAACAAAGCAGTATTTTCCAAAACTACAGGACATTATTATATGATAGAGCAAACAGATTAGGACTTCAACGGGTAGACCATGATCATGTAACTGTAGTTTTGGAGCAGTGATTGATACCTGTGCCATATACCCAAGCTGGGACTTTTAATCATCCATCCACCTTCTACCGAAATTCCCAGCTGAGAAAAGGGACACTAGCCTCAGTGTGCAGCTCTGGCCCCGCCCCTCATTTGCATACCTGGGATTCCCCCTGCGCTGAGTTACCGGACTTGTCCTCCCTCACTTGCCTTGGGTGACGCTCTGATTGGCTAGTGTCATACGAGGTATGCAGCATATGCTGTCACGAATGGGATAGTGTCACCCCTCTGGCAGGTGTCACCCGGGTGCGGTCCGCACCCCATAGCACCACTACTTGAGGACAGGGACTGATGTGAATGTACAATATATATGTAAGGCGCTGTGTACATTGTCGATGCTAATTAAGTACCTGTAATAAATAAAGCTTGTCCTGAAAAGGTAAATGATAGAGCAAAAAAAAAAATATCACGGACAGAACTCAATTTTTTTTTTGTTAAGAACTGACACAAGCACACTGGCAGCTGTGGCAGTTATCACCAGAGGCATGTTTTGAATATCACATACTCTGCCCATGCACTAGTAGGCAGAATGTAAACAACACTGCAGAAAACCACTTTTATATGTATAATTAAGGATTTAATATTTAATAACATTTACTAAATGTTTCTTTTTTTTTTAACAAAAAAGTTTATTTAGGTTTTCCAAAACAAATAGTTTAAAATGAATTAGACATAAATAAAGACATCTAACAAAGTTTCCTTACATTTTCTAACAAATGGAGGAGTAGTAGTCAAATCAACAATATGTTTACAAGAACATTGCTCCCATCTCAGGTAGAGGTATAGAAGGTCAGATTGATTACCTTTAGTTCGTATTTTTTAACCCCACACTCTCACAGACACAAAAATCTATTTATGGGGACCAGCTTATATCAACCATCGTGAGCCTCGACCCGGGGGCCTCAATCAATAGTTAGATGTTTTGCCTTCACCCATGCTGCCCAAATCTTCCCAAACTTCTTGGGGCAGTTTCTTCCCATATATGTCATTTTATATAATGGTAATGCCCTATTTATCAAGGACTGCCAAAGCTGTCTGGTGGGTGGCTGGGACTGATTCCACTGTAATAGGATAGCCTTTCTAGCATACATTGTGGCGTAGAAGATAAATAATTTCTTCCCCCCTGAGACCTCCAGGAAGTCGCAAATACCTAACAAAAGAGGGATCGGGCTGTATGGAACCACCACTCTCCCAATAGAATTAATATCGGCAAGTATATTTTCCCAGAATTCCTTCACACCAGGGCAGGACCAGACTATATGGAAGAAGTCAGCGTCATCCGAACCACACCTAGCGCACCTCGCCGACCTATCAGGGTAAATTCTCGCTAAACGTACTGGAGAGTAATATGCACGGTGAATAAACTTCAGTTGCATGAACCTATCTCTAGCTGAGATTGTAAGAGGTAGATATTGCTGAATCCCCTCCTCCCAGTCCTCATCTGTCAGTTCCGGGATATCCCCCCGCCATAACTCACACAGCCGGGACACTCCAGATGTGTCGTGGGACGAAAATATGTTATACAGTGTGGACAACGTTTTCCCTGTATCTGGGGGTTTAAGTGTATTTTCGACAGGCGACCCCTCCAAATTTAGCGGGCCAGGGAATTGGGACCGGAATGCATGTCGCAACTGAAGGAATCTGAAGAACATATGATTCGGGAGTTCCTTATCTCTTTTTAAGGCATCAAAAGAGACTAGTCGGCCCTGTGCTACTATGTCTCCCAAGGTTTTGACCTCATATCTAGCCCACACGACCGGGTCAGGAATAGAGCGAAAGTGAGGCAGACGAGGGTTGCCCCACAAGGGAGTCGCAGGGGACCAGTCATTGGGTCCCATAAGTTGTTTTTGGACCGTATCCCAAACCCTAAGGGTCGTCTTCATGGGAAGAGTCACCCAAAGATTGGATCTGGGGCCTCTATAAACCAAATTCCCCAACTCCGCAAACGAACCAATCAATGCCGCCTCTGTGGTGGAAGCGGGATTAGTCGGGTCCTCCGAGAACCACCACTTAACAGTCACCAGGACCGCTGCCCAATAGTATTTCAGAAAACAGGGCAAAGCCAATCCCCCCAGCACACCTGGCAACTGCAGAGTTGATCTAGCTATTCTAGGGGCCTTCCCATTCCAAATAAATGAGGTAACAATACTGTCCAGGTGTTTAAAGAAGGTTAGCGGTATAGAGATTGGAGTTTGACGGAATAAATAGGTAAACTTGGGTAATACCGACATCTTGATTAAGTTAACGCGGCCAACTGGAGTTAGAGGTAAGGATTTCCATGTGGCGCATCTTTGGGAAAGGTGACTATCCACTGGGTTTAGGTTAAGGGTTATATATTTTTTTAAATCCCGATGTATTTCTACACCTAAATATTTAAACTGAGAGACTCTACTAAGCTGCCCATCTGCCTGCGAGGGGGCAGAGCCAGCATGGAGAGGGAATAGGACCGACTTCCCCCAATTTATGCATATGCCCGAGAATTTGCCAAAGTTGTTAATTACCGAAAGGGCTACTAAATGTTTCTAACATGGTGGGTTGAGTTCTGCTGTAAGACGGTGCTTACTAATTCTTTCAGACATAAAGCTAAACGAAAGTTTAAAAAAAAAAATTAAAAAGTTGATAATAATTAGGATAGTTTTTCTACAGCATTAATTGGTTGGACTCTGAAGTGATACTGTAAGGATCCTACTGTGCAAATTAATAAAGCCAATGTGCCAGGATACAATTTTGAAGGAGATTCATTGCAAGCCTTTAAATTGTGATTAAAATTGGCTGTACCTGGGGAAACCTGTCATCTGTTCAAATGAAAAGTAAGATATCTACAGAATAATATTCTGCAGATTTCTTACCACATTTAAAATAAAACTAAATATTTTGATCTCCTTATTTTAGTATTGTTAGTGCTAACCCCAACTACATTTCTTATTTTTAGTAGTGCATTTCTACCTACTGATTTTCTGATCAAAAATATTAAAAGGCAAACTTCAGATTCAGCCAGAACGGTAATATATATTTGCATAATTATACTTTAAAGTAGAAATACAATTTTTTTTTCATTTTTGATAGCATAAAGGAGGCGTATAACCCCTGTAAGGTGCTTTTTTTTTTTTTTTTTTTTTTACCATCTGTGACCCATTGGGGAGATTTCCCTTCCCTTCCTGTCCCTTAGTTAAAACAGGAAATGAGAGGAAATCTCTCCAAAATTAGGTAATCCCTTGTTGCCACCAGTTGGAACATTTCCCCTCTACAGTATTCCCATTCTGGGGACAAGCTAAATTTTGGGATTTTCTTTTATTCTAACTTTCGATGATTAGCATAAACAAGACATATAATATGTGCAGAAACGTTGTGTTTTTTTTTTGTTCCAAATGAAAAGTGATAACTACAATTATCTCACAAATAGGAGGAAATCTGTTAAATATGTGAATCTAGTATTGTCAGCATCCTGCTTAATATACTTGCAATATCCACATTGCCATCTAGTAGCTGAAAAGGAGAAGCACATTGTTACCTCTCGCCATGCTTCAAGTATTTAGGGTTAATGGTGCAGTATCCTATGTGTATTAGGGGTATAGT
Organism: Aquarana catesbeiana; assembly: GCF_042186555.1. Classification (NCBI taxonomy): domain Eukaryota; kingdom Metazoa; phylum Chordata; class Amphibia; order Anura; family Ranidae; genus Aquarana; species Aquarana catesbeiana. The sequence continues at coordinate 111,222,041 of NC_133331.1, read as the reverse complement.
CTGCTAAGTGTTTCAGCATATGGCGTGGTATACTAAGGTAATGGGTGATAGGAAATGTTGGATGTATTGTCTTGAGTGGTAACAGTTGCTGAGTACAGGGGCGTGGCTTGATGGCAGAGCGAGCGACTGCTTAGATCCACGCCTCCGGCTCTATCTACTGATTCTGCAGACATCCTGTGTCCTATCTCCTGCCCAACGGCACTGTGTCCTTCCCCAAAGCTGTGGGCACCTTCCAGCAGCAGAATGATAGTAAAATATGTGCTGCCCCTGGCCCAATCCACAGCGGAGCAGATGGCTCGGTTCCACCAGCAAGCTGGCGCCAGTCCCTTGGACATGCCTGGAGCCATGCTGCAGCCTTCTCTCTCCTCGGCGCAGGTCTCCACCTCAGGGGTGAGTAAATCTATCCCGCTGTCTTCTCCACCCAGATGGATCCTCCTTTATCCCTGGACTCCGCTTCATGTACGAAGGATAGCCATGTTTCTGACTCCTCTCATGCAGAACCCACACTGTCACAAATTATGCTGGCTATACAGGATTGTAAAGCATCTCTTGCTACTCAAATGGAAGCTATTCATATTGATTTTTCTTTACTGAAGATGTGCAAAACCTGCGTGACAGGACAGGGGCTGCTGAGGAACATATTAGTTCTATGTAGGACACTGTGCCCCCATTATCTGTCACATTACGTGCAGCCACGTATGAGCTGGTGACCCTCAGAGCCAAGTTGGATGACCTAGAGAACCGTTCTTGCAGGAACAATCTCTGCTTTGTGGGGTTCCCTGAATGTTCTGAGGGTTCCCACCCTGAGCGGTTTCTCTATGCCTGGCTGCGGAATGTATTTGGAGCTGATGCACTCTCATCTAATTTTGTCACTGAATTTGCACACCGCACCCCTTCCGCATTCTCCCCTCTCAGGAGCACCTCCATGTTCCCTAATTGCTCGGATCCATAATTCCCAAGACAAAGTCGCTATTTTATGCTTTGCTAGAAAAAAGGGCCACTCAAGTATAATAGCAACACCATCTCCATTTACACTGAATTCTCAGCTGAAGTTAAGTGCCAACGCACCTCCTTTGCAGCTGTGAAAGACTGCCTACACACCGAAGGCCAACAGTATGCTATGCTCTTTCCTGCCAAGCTGAGAATTTTTCATGATGGTAAAGCTCACTTTTACACTAGCCCGAAAGAAGCAGTGGCCTGGCTGGATGATCGTTTTGGAGCAGCTCCTAGGAGCAGACTTATTTCTGGCTGTCAATGCACTGTTGCATCTTTTGGTTCCTATACAGGTGCTCACATGGTTCCTATATCTATACGAGGAAGCAGACACAACTGCGGACATTACATATGTTCTGGTTACCTTATACCCCATGGAAGCTATGCTTCATCTCCCCTCATGCATGCGGTTGTGGGCTATGACTCTGGGTCTAGACACGGGCCAAGGCCTGTTCTATCACCTATGTCTACTGCATTCTCCCCTGCTGTGACTTATGGAACTGTTGCTTTCTGTGCCTTATAGTTTAACTTCTTCTTTCTTTGAACGAACACTATATGCATTACCATGAGACTCTCTGAATTCAACACCTCCCCCATACCAGTTTGTGGCAAGGCCATGGGTCATTTATAACCTCAGTTGTTCTATGTTACGGGATCCAAGGCTCACTGTGTTTGAAAGGGCCGGACAGGTTGGGTAAGGTTTTCTCTGGCCCTTCTCCCATTTTCGTTGATGAGTAAGGCTGGATAGTTGGGTTTTTTTTATGTTATTTTTCTTGTTTACTTGCTGGTCCTCTTAATTTTAATTTCACATGCTCTCACCTGTGTACGTTATGATGGGTATGGCTTACACTGTACTGATAATGTTTGAAATCCTTATCTCACGATACAAAATTTTTGGTCCTTACACGTCCCTGGCTGGCTAAAATGTTCCATGCCACCCACACTATCTACCCCGGGGAGGTCTCTATTTTATTGGCAAAGTCCGTCTCAGCAGAAGTTCTGAAAGTTAAGACTGACTCAGAAGGGTAAGTTGTTATGCTCACACTATGGATCATCTCTGTGATACTCACACTGGTAAACGTTTATATCCCCCCTCCATTCTCCCCAGATTTACTCTCAAAATTGTCTCTTTCACTACTATCTAGGCCCCATGGTCCCCTGCTTTACATAAGGGACTTTAATGCTGTCCTTGACCCTGCTGTAGACCGCTTGGTGGGTGGTGGTAGATCCTACTCCTCATTTACTGACTTGGGTACAGGTGTATGGTCTCACTGAGTTATGGCGGCGGAATCATCCGAATGTCTGTCAGTATTCCTGCCACTCTGACTCCTTCACACCATGTCTCGCATAGATATGGCGTTTGCCTCTGATGTTACACATCCATTTGTTTCTAAAGTGTCCTATCTACCTAGGGGCATCTGACCATGCGCCTCTTTCTGTGGACCTTTTCCACCTCCCGAGTTCGAATCCTGTTATCTGGCGTTTCAATTTTCAGTGATTGGAGGATGAGGTGGTGCAGGGAGAGTGCAAGAAGGGTATTGTGAACTGCTGGAATACGAATGTAGGTACTACTGACCCCTTTACAGAATGTGAGGCTTTTAAGACTATGATGCGGGGCAGTTTTATGTCAATTACAGGTGCACTGCGTAAAAATATCCAAAAGCATACTGAAGAATTGAAGGACGCCATGGTGGCGGTGGTGTCTGCCTATGCCAATAACCCTGACCCCGCTACACAAGACTCCTGGCTGCAGAAGCGTACAGAATACGAACTTCCCTTTTTAGACCCCACCAAAAAACGCATGCTTTATATCACTACTCACATTTTTGTAAATAATTTATTATATCTTTTCATGTGGAAACACCACAGAAATTACACTTTGCTACAATGTAAAGTAGTGTGTGTACAGCTTGTATAACAGTGCAAATTTGCTGTCTCCGCAAAAATAACTCAACACATAGCCATTAATGTCTAAACCGCTGGCAACAAAAGTGAGTACACTCCTAAGTGAAAATTTCCAAATTGGACCCAAAGTGTCAATATTTTGTGTGGCCACCATTACTTTCCAGAACTCCCTTAACCCTATTGAGCATGGAGTTCACCAGAGCTTCACAGGTGCTACTGGAATCCTCTTCCACTCCTCCATGATGACATCATGGAGCTGGTGGATGTGAAAGACCTTACGCTCCTCCACCTTCCATTTGAGGATGCCCCACAGATGCTCAATAGGGTTTAGGTCTGGAGGTCTGCTTGGCCAGTCCACCACCTTTACCCTCAGCTTCTTTAACAAGGCAGTGGTCATCTTGAAGGTGTGTTTGGGGTCATTATCATGTTGGAATATTGCCCTGCGGCCCAGTCTCTGAAGGGAGGGGATCATGCGCTGCTTCAGTATGTCACAGTACATGTTTGAATTCATGGTTCCCTCAATGAACTATAGCTCCCCAGTGTCAGCAGCACTCATGCAGCCCCAGACCATGACACTCCCACCACCATGATTGACAGTAGGCAAGACACAATTGTCTTTGTACTCCTCACCTGATTGCTGCCACACACGCTTGACACCATCTGAACCAAATACGTTTATCTTGGTCTCATCAGACCACAGGACATGGTTCCAGTAATCCATATCATTAGTCTGCTTGTCTTCAGCAAACTGTTTGGGGTGTTTCTTGTGCATCATCTTTAGTAGAGGCTTCTTTCTGGGACTACAGCCATGCAGACCAATTTGATGCAGTGTGCAGAGTATTGACTGAGCACTGACAGGCTGACCCCACCCCACCCCTTCAACCTCTGCAGCAATGCTGGCAGGCACTCATACGTCTATTTCCCAAAGACAACCTCTTGATATGACGCTGAGCAGGTGACCTTAACTTCTTTGGTCGACCATGGTGAGGCCTGTTCTGAGTAGAACCTGTCCTGTTAAACTGCTGTATGGTCTTGACCATTGTGCTGCAGCTCAGTTTCAGGGTCTTGGCAATCTTCTTATAGCCTATGCCATCTTTATGTAGCGCAACAATTCTTTTTTCAGATCCTCAGAGAGTTCTTTGCCATGAGGTGCCATGTTGAACTTCCAGTGACCAGTAAGAGAGACAACACTAAATTTAACACACCTGCTCCCAATTCACACCTGAGACCTTGTAACACTAACGAGTCACATGACACTTGGGGGGGGGGGTGGATGGCTAATTGGGCCCTATTTGGACATTTTCACTTAGGGGTGTACTCATTTTTTTGCCAGCAGTTTAGACATTAATGGCTGTGTATTGAGTTATTTTGAGGGGACAGCAAATTTACACTGTTATACAAGCTGTACACTCACTACTTTACATTGTAGAAAAGTGTAATTTCTTCAGTGTTGTCACATGAAAAGATATAATAAAATATTTACAAAAATGTGAGGGGTGACATACTGTAAATGCGCACCAAGGGCCTGTGGTAACATTACAATGCAGCTCCATTCATCTTGAATGTCTCCCCAACAAACTTTTGCAATGCAATAAAGTGCTTTGAGGTATGCTGCATGATTGTATAATTTGGTGCATTAGGTAGCTCATTCATATGAATTGGTTGCCTTAACATGAAGCACGTGCTCTAACGCAGCATAATAGTGTGAGAGGACCCTAAGTAGTTAAAGGTTTAATTTTGCTCTTTCACAAATGGTTTTGGTACACCTGTATTCAGACTGCCATGTCAGAATTTTAGTTTGTCAAATATTTAAACCAAATTTTGTTTGCCTGGGACTATAAATTCTTTAAAACATCATGCTTTCCTCTGATTGTAGAAGAATATAAACTATATTAGTTGAAAATGTAGTGCGTTAAATTAAGCTGCAATTCTGTATGTTTCTGCACTATAATGGGGCGTACACACGGTCGGACTTTTCAGCTACAAAAGTCCGACAGCCTGTCCGACAGACTTTCGACGGACTTTCGACGGACTTGCGGCGGACTTTCTAACGAACAGACTTGCCTACACACGATCACACAAAAGTCCGTCGAATTCTTACGTGATGACGTACACCGGACTAAAATAAGGAAGTTGATAGCCAGTAGCCAATAGCTGCCCTAGCGTGGGTTTTTGTCCGTCAGACTAGCATACAGACGAGCGGATTTTTCGACCGGACTCGAGTCCGTCGGAAAGATTTGAAGCATGTTTCAAATCTAAAGTCCGTCGGATTTGAGGCTGAAAAAGTCCGTTGAAAGTCCGGAGAAGCCCACACACGATCGGATTACCAGCCAGCTTTAGTCCGTCAGCGTCCGTTGGACTTTTGTAGACGAAAAGTCCGACCGTGTGTACGCGGCATAAAGGTATTATGGTACTCCTTGGCAGGTGGCACGGGGTCTAAGCGACAGTTGGTTTTAACCAGAGCTGCTGAAGGTGGAGATGGACAGCAGACCCCAGTAGTCCCAGATTACTTCTTTGCAAGCTGTCAGTAGGTGGCAGTCGTCGGGATCACCCCATTAAGCGGGTGGCTGGAACAGAGAGACTGCTGTATGGAGACCATTCACAGGGCTGCAGACAATGGAACGCCAGGTACAAGCAGGGGTTGTGGTAGGCAGCAACAGGAGAGCAGTCAGGTCTAATCGGGTCAGCAACAGTCAGGCAATCCCACAGGCAAGGATTGTAGCTTTTTGCAAAAGGGTTTCTGACAATGAGTCCCAACAGCAGCCACTGGGCATGTGCATTACGTTTCATTCCGAATCGAAATTCGGACAAATTTTTCATAATTCGGAAATTCGGATGCATCCAAATTTCCGAATTACAAAAGTAAAGAATTTAAACGAATCCAAAAAAAAGAACGAATTCGAAAACATATTCGAATCGAATTTGAAAACTTATTCGAATCGAATTCGAAGACAAGTTCGAATCTAATTCGAAAACATATTCGAATCGAATTCGAAGACAAATAGAAAATGTTTTTCTAAAAAAAAATAAGATAGAATATAAAATAATAAAGCAATAGAATATATATATATATATATATATATATATATATATATATATATATATATATATATATATATATATATATATATATATATTTTTTATTATTCTCTTCTATTGTTTTTTTATGCTTTTCTTTTCTATTATGTTATATTCTATAATCGTCTTTTCAATTCAAATTCAAATTCATTCTATACGAAATTCGAATTTCGGAACATGGCTTCTGAAGTTTGAATTTCGTATAGAATGAATTCGAATTTGAATAGAAAAGAATAGACTAGAAAAACAATAGAACAGAATAGAAGAAAATATAATATATATATAATATATTTTCTTCTATTCTGTTCTATTGTTTTTCTAGTCTATTGTTTTCTATATTTTCTAATCTATTCTAATCTTTTATATTCAAATTTGATTTCGGTCTATATGAAATTCGAATTTTGGAAAATGTTTTATATATATACATATATAGATATCTATATATAGATAGATATCTATACAGTATATAGATATCTATATATATATATATATATATATATATATATATATATTCTGTTTCATTGTTTTTCTATGCTATTCTTTTCTATTCTATTCTAAACTTTTCTATTCGAATTTGAATTCATTCTATATGAAATTCGAATTTCGGAAGATGGCTTCTGAAAGTGGAATTTCGTATAGAATGAATTCGAATTTGAATAGAAAAGATTAGAATAGAAAATAATAGACTAGACAAACAATAGAACAGAATAAAATATAATATATATATATTTTATTCTATTCTATTGTTTTTCTAGTCTTTTCTCTTCTACTCTATTCTAATGTTTTCTATTCAAATTCGAATTCATTTTATAAGAAATTCAAATTTCGGAAGATGGTTTTATATAAATAAATAAATAAATAAATATATATATATATATATATATATATATATATATATATATATATATATAAAATATTTTTTATTTTATTTTTTTTTTCTATGCTGGTCTATTGTTTTTCTATTCTTTTCTATTTTATTCTAATCTTTTCTATTTGAATGCGAATTCATTCTATACGAAATTTGAATTTCTGAAAATGGTTATACAGAAACAGAATGAAATCGAATTCTAATAGAAAAGACTAGAACAGAAAAACAATAGAACAGAATAGAAAAAAAATTATATATATATATATATTCTTTTCTATTAGAATTTGATTTCATTCTATTTCTATATAACCATTTTCTGAAATTCGAATTTTGTATAGAATGAATTTGAATTCAAATAGAAAAGATTAGAATATAATAGAAAATAATAGAAAAACAATAGAACAGAATAGAAAAAATAATATATATATATATATATATATATATATATATATATATATATATATATATATATATATATATATATATATATATATATATATATATAAAACCATCTTCCGAAATTCGAAATGAATTTGAATTTGAATAGAAAAGATTAGAATAGAGTAGAAGGAATAGACTAGAAAAACAATAGAACAGAATAGAATAAGATATAATATATATATATATATATATATATATATATATATATTATATTTTACTCTGTTCTGTTCTATTGTTTCTCTAGTCTATTCTTTTCTATTATTTTCTATTCAAATTCGAATTAATTCTATACGAAATTCGAATTTCAGAAGCCATCTTCCGAAATTCGAATTTCGTATAGAATGAATTCAAATTCGAATAGAAAAGTTTAGAATAGAATAAAAAAGAATAGCATAGAAAAACAATGGAACAGAATAGAAAAAAATATATAATATATATATATAACCATCTTCCCAAATTGGAATTTGGTACAGAATGAATTTGAATTCGAATAGAAAAGATTAGAATACAATATATTATATTTTTTTCTATTCTGTTCTATTGTTTTTCTATGCTATTTTATATTTTCTATTCTATCCTAATCTTTTCTATTGGAATTCGATTTCATTCTATACGAATTTCAAATTTTGCAAAATGGTTATATATAGTTTACTTTTTCAAATTCAGTTAATGTCTTTTACGAATGTGGTAGAATTTTTTCAAATTTGATAGTTTTTTCGAATTTGGTCGAATTTTTTCGAATTCGAATACGAAACGAATTCCGAAAACAAATGTAACGAATGCAACGAATTTAACTAAACAAATTTAGTTAAATAACGAATCGAAACGAAACAAACACATTTTTTCATCCTGCACATGTCTAGCAGCCACTGCAAGCCTGCTGCCTAAATACCCTTCCTGATTTGGGAACATGCCTAGTGTTACGGGTAACTCTAGAAGTCTATGCAGGGATTCTAAAGGTGGCCATACACGGCTGTTTTTTTCATTCAGTTAACCAGCTGGTTTCCACATCTGCACATTCAAGGTGGATAGGGAAAATTGTATTCTGCCAGCAGGACTCCTCCGGCCGACATCAGAATACACTGATCGGTGCTATAGACGATTGGCTGCAAGTGCTCAAAGCAATATTTTTCAGCAGGACCCTTCATGAAAAGTGGATTGATCGACTACTCATGAACAGGAACAGCCATACATGGATCGAAATTTCAATTCATATATGGCCAGCTTAAGGGTAGCAGTTCTCAAAGCCCTGGAAGGGATTCTGTGACTACCGTTGAAATTCCTGAAAGGGGTTGTGTGACTACCATTAGAGTGTTGTAACAAATGGATTTAAAGTGGTTGTAAACCCTTACAGACCGCTTTCACCTACAGGTAAGCCTAGATTAAGGCTTACCTGTAGGTGCTTGAAATATCTTCAAAACCTACACGGTTTAGGAGATATTTACTATTTCCCCGAACGATGCCGTCTTCAGCGCATGCTCCGATGTAAGGGCAAGCCGGGGTCATGCCGTGACTGGCGGCTCCCGTGTGCATGAGCGGGAGTGACGTCACACGACTCCAGCCAGTCACAGAGCCGGAGTTTGTGGCCCCGGAAGGAAGAGGGGTGAAGAATGGACGCTCGCTGCCAGTGAGGAAATCGGGGACATCGCAGGCTCCTGCGTCAGGTAAGTGACACATAATAGACTACTATGCGATGCATAGTAGCCCATTATGCTTTATCTTTGCAGGGAAACAAAGAGGAAGTAGATTCTAACCCCTACCTACATTTAGTTTGCTAAAATACTGTGTATAATAAACAATTTTCTCCATAAGACACTTTTTTCTATTATATCTTTTTCTCAGATATCTGTGCTGTGGATCTCCTCTAGCCTTTTTCAGGGACTTCCTGTCTACACCCAAATGACCCAGTGTCAGCTACAAATCATTGCTCAGGACCAGCTTCCTGATTGACAGCAGACCCATGCCATAGGGTGGCAATGCAGAAGCACAGCTGGGAGGCAGTTGTCACCTAACAACTGGGAGTCCCTAAACAAGGACCTTCATGGTGTTGTAGAATCTCATATTAGCCAATGTATTTCATATTATATATATTGATTTGCATATATTTTATTGATTATTATTATTATTATTATTCATATTATTATATAGTAGTGGTTTTATCAATATTATTATTCAATAAGTAAAGCAACAATTATTAATCTTTAATAATGTATACTGTGTTTTCCATAGATTTAGAAAGTCTTTATTTATAAGTGTTGAACTTTAAATGACCTCTGCTTTATGACAAGTACTTGTACACAGGTGTTCTCGAAAATGTATTAAGATGGTTTACTGGGTGAAAGTTCATTAGAATAGATTCAAGTAATATAGAATTGTCTCAAGTCTGAAATGCATATAAATCAGATAAAGATATGAAAACAGGTGGTTTAGAAATAATTAAAGTTATGTACAGTACATTAAATTAAGTTTGACAAGGTCAAACAAAGGTCTGCTTGTGCCCTCATTAAAACTGTTAAAATACATACATATAGTGAGACATATAACACATCTGGTGGGTAGGGATGAGCCGAACACTCCCCTGTTCGGTTCGCAACAGAACATGCGAACAGGAAAAAAGTTCGTTCGAACACGCGAACACCGTTAAAGTCTATGGGACACGAACATGAATAATCAAAAGTGCTAATTTTAAAGGCTAATATGCAAGTTATTGTCATAAAAAGTGTTTGGGGACCTGGGTCCTGCCCCAGGGGACATGGATCAATGCAAAAAAAAGTTTTAAAAACGGCCGTTTTTTCAGGAGCAGTGATTTTAATAATGCTTAAAGTCAAACAATAAAAGTGTAATATCCCTTTAAATTTCGTACCTGGGGGTGTCTATAGTATGCCTCTAAAGGGGCGCATGTTTCCTGTGTTTAGAACAGTCTGACAGCAAAATGACATTTAGAAGGAAAAAACTCATTTAAAACTACCCGCGGCTATTGCATTGCCGACAATACACATAGAAGTTCATTGATAAAAACGGCATGGGAATTCCCCAAAGGGGAACCCCGAACCAAAATTAAAAAAAAAAAATGACGTGGGAGTCCCCCTAAATTCCATACCAGGCCCTTCAGGTCTGGTATGGATATTAAGGGGAACCCCGGCCAAAATTAAAAAAAAAAATGACGTGGGGTTCCCCCTAAATTCCATACCAGACCCTTCAGGTCTGGTATGGATTTTAAGGGGAACCCCGCGCCAAAAAAAAAAAACGGCGTGGGGTCCCCCCAAAAATCCATACCAGACCCTTATCCGAGCACGCAACCTGGCAGGCCGCAGGAAAAGAGGGGGGGACGAGAGTGCGGCCCCCCCTCCTGAACCGTACCAGGCCACATGCCCTCAACATTGGGAGGGTGCTTTGGGGTAGCCCCCCAAAACACCTTGTCCCCATGTTGATGAGGACAAGGGCCTCATCCCCACAACCCTGGCCGGTGGTTGTGGGGGTCTGCGGGCGGGGGGCTTATCGGAATCTGGAAGCCCCCTTTAACAAGGGGACCCCCAGATCCCGGCCCCCCCTGTGTGAAATGGTAAGGGGGTACAAAAGTACCCCTACCATTTCACTAAAAAACTGTCAAAAATGTTAAAAATGACAAGAGACAGTTTTTGACAATTCCTTTATTTAAATACTTCTTCTTTCTTCTATCTTCCTTCATCTTCTGGTTCTTCTGGTTCTTCTGGCTCTTCTGGTTCTTCCTCCGGCGTTCTCGTCCAGCATCTCCTCCGCGGCGTCTTCTATCTTCTTCTCCTCGGGCCGCTCCGCACCCATGGCATGGGGGGGAGGCTCCCGCTCTTCTCTTTATCTTCTTTATCTTCTTCTCTTCTTCTTTTCTTCTCTTCTTCTCTTCTTCATTTTCTTCTCCGGGCCGCTCCGCACCCATGCTGGCATGAAGGGAGGCTCCCACTGTGTGACGGCGCTCCTCGTCTGACAGTTCTTAAATAACGGGGGGCGGGGCCACCCGGTGACCCCGCCCCCCTCTGACGCACGGGACATGACGGGACTTCCCTGTGGCATTCCCTGTGACGTCACAGGGAAGTCACCGTGCGTCAGAGGGGGCGGGGTCACCGGGTGGCCCCACCCCCCGTTATTTAAGAACTGTCAGATGAGGAGCGCCGTCACACAGCAGGAGCCTCCCTCCATGCCAGCATGGGTGCGGAGCGGCCCGGAGAAGAAAATTAAGAAAAGAAGAAGAGAAGAAGAGAAGAAGATGAAGAAGAAGAGAAGAGCGGGAGCCTCCCCCCATGCCATGGGTGCGGAGCGGCCCGAGGAGAAGAAGATAGAAGACGCCGCGGAGGAGATGCTGGACGAGAACGCCGGAGGAAGAACCAGAAGAGCCAGAAGAACCAGAAGAACCAGAAGATGAAGGAAGATAGAAGAAAGAAGAAGTATTTAAATAAAGGAATTGTCAAAAACTGTCTCTTGTCATTTTTAACATTTTTGACAGTTTTTTAGTGAATTACCATTTCACACAGGGGGGGGGGGCGGGATCTGGGGGTCCCCTTGTTAAAGGGGGCTTCCAGATTCCGATAAGCCCCCCGCCCGCAGACCCCCACAACCACCGGCCAGGATTGTGGGGATGAGGCCCTTGTCCTCATCAACATGGGGACAAGGTGTTTTGGGGGGCTACCCCAAAGCACCCTCCCAATGTTGAGGGCATGTGGCCTGGTACGGTTCAGGAGGGGGGGCCGCACTCTCGTCCCCCCCTCTTTTCCTGCGGCCTGCCAGGTTGCGTGCTCGGATAAGGGTCTGGTATGGATTTTTGGGGGGACCCCACGCCGTTTTTTTTTTTTTTTTTGGCGCGGGGTTCCCCTTAAAATCCATACCAGACCTGAAGGGTCTGGTATGGAATTTAGGGGGAACCCCACGTCATTTTTTTTTTAAAATTTTGGCCGGGGTTCCCCTTAATATTCATATCAGACCTGAAGGGCCTGGTATGGAATTTAGGGGGACTCCCACGTCATTTTTTTTTTTTAATTTTGGTTCGGGGTTCCCCTTTGGGGAATTCCCATGCCGTTTTTATCAATGAACTTCTATGTGTATTGTCGGCAATGCAATAGCCGCGGGTAGTTTTAAATGAGTTTTTTCCTTCAAAATGTCATTTTGCTGTCAGACTGTTCTAAACACAGGAAACATGCGCCCCTTTACAGGCATACTATAGACACCCCCCAGGTACGAAATTTAAAGGGATATTACACTTTTATTGTTTGACTTTAAGCATTATTAAAATCACTGCTCCTGAAAAAACGTCCGTTTTTAAAACTTTTTTTTGCATTGATCCATGTCCCCTGGGGCAGGACCTGGGTCCCCAAACACTTTTTATGACAATAACTTGCATATTAGCCTTTAAAATTAGCACTTTTGATTTCTCCCATAGACTTTTAAAGGGTGTTCTGCGGCATTCGAATTTGCCGCGAACACCCCAAATTGTTCGCTGTTCGGCGAACTTGCGAACAGCCAATGTTCGAGTCGAACATGAGTTCGACTCGAACTGGAAGCTCATCCCTACTGGTGGGGTATGTAAGAGAGATGTTAAGATAAGACTTGTAAAAGTGTATATAAATGCAAGCTCTGCAATTGTTAGACAGACAAGTCAGATAGGAGCTCATAAGGCTGAACTCTGTGTATGCTGCCCTATTGCATGGGTCATAGAGGTCAGAACCAATGGGCAAGTATCTGTCCTAACTTGTCCCCTCGGACAAGTCAGATAGGAGCTCATAAGGCTGAACTCTGTGTATGCTGCCCTATTGCACGGGTCATAGAGGTCAGAACCAATGGGCAAGTATCTGTCCTAACTTGTCCCCTCGGACAAGTCAGATAGGAGCTCATAAGGCTGAACTCTGTGTATGCTGCCCTATTGCACGGGTCATAGAGGTCAGAACCAATGGGCAAGTATCTGTCCATAACTTGTCTCCTCGTACGAGTCAGAGAAGACTTCTTAACTTGTTCCAGAATGTGGTCTCAGGTGAATTTCCCTCAAGAACTTGGTCGAGCTGGAACCCAGAACTCTGTGAGGGGACCAGACCACTGGTCGATCGACTGGTCCCTATCGGGTGACGGGTTCCCAAGAATTGGCAGTAAAGACCCATTCTGGTTCAAGGTGAGAACAATTCACAATTGTTTAAATTTGGTTAGAGGATAAGAATATTATATCTAATATGCTTGCATTGTAAGAAACTGTATAAATTAGATCTGTATCTTGTAATACTTTGAACATAAACCTGTATGTTATCAGCTGTTAATAAACCTGCATTGCTGAAGTTCTGCCTGGTTCAATACTTTACTATTCTACTTCATTTGGTGGCCCGTACGGGGACAGCATAACCTCAACTCCGATCTTGCCTAACTCCATGCTGGTGAGGCACTGAGCTCAACACAATATTGCGCAATATATCAGGTTAGCAGACACCTATTATTAGTTCTGCATTGTGTTGTGCCGTGTTTTGCTAGCGCTAGGAGGGGCAGGTGGTTGTTGTTGGGGTATCGCTGTCCACCAGGCAGATCTTTGTGATGGTAGGTTGGGTTTTCTCAACTGTGAATGCCTTAAAATGTATTGTACAGGATGAAATACCCTGGGTAAAAAAAAAAAAAGGAAAAATTTTTCCAGAGGGGTACCCCTGTAGAAGGCTAGCTACTCTCTGTGTGAACCTACCTTTAACATGCATGTTGGTATCCTAGACTGAATAAATCAGTCTAGAAGAGGTATATTTTGATTGGTATCCTAGACCTACAAAAGGTCTGGATGAGGTTTTGGGGTAAATGTTTTGACCCCTGGAGAACCTACCTTTAACATGCATGTTGGTATCCTAGACTGAATAAATCGGTCTAGAAGAGGTATATTTTGATTGGTATCCTAGACCTACAAGAGGTCTGGACGAGGTTTTGGGGTAAAAGTTTTGAGACCTGGAGAACCTACCTTTAACATGCATGTTGGTATCCTAGACTGAATAAATCAGTCTAGAAGAGGTATATTTTGATTGGTATCCTAGACCTACAAAAGGTCTGGACAAGGTTTTGGGGTAAATGTTTTGACCCTTGGAGAACCTACCTTTAACATGCATGTTGGTATCCTAGACTGAGTAAATCAGTCTAGAAGAGGTTTACTTTAGATTGGTATGCTAGCCCTACAAGAGTTCTGGAAGAATTGGTATCCTAGACTGGTAAGTCCAGTTTGGAAGAGGTTCTTGAGTTGCCTAAATTTACATGCATGTTGGTATCCTGGATTGGCAATCAATCTGGAGGAGGCTTTGGGGTTATCAGACCCCTGGAAAGCCTAAGTTAAAAACAAAAACAGTACTGATATGTAGCTACTAGTAGAAAAAGGTACCTTTGTTTTGTATAATATTAAACATAAAAATTGTGGTGTAAAATAATACTCATGAGTTTAGAAATGTCAGGAGAGGTAAGTCCTGACAGGTAAATAAGGTAAAGGTTTTGGAGCTCCATTTGTTAACAAAGTTAAAAGGTATGTATCGTCTTTGTGCTATAAGTGTATGTGTTTATATGTATCTGTTATAACGGTCTGTGTACTAACTGAGTTAAGATCAGGTTGAGACATTCCTGATCACCGTGACAAGCAGGGCTTGGCGGTTTTTCGTGTCTTAAGACAAGCGTTTTGGTAAGGAGACGTATGCGCGTACGGTGCCTTTTGGCTTTACTCTGAGCACTGCTGTCCATAAGTAATTACTAACTAACCTGTCAGTTTTAATAATTTTGTGAATGTTTGTATATTTATATATAGTCAGGAATTGTGTTCATGTGTATGCATACTTTGCTAGGTGGAGTGACTGTGCATTGCTATATAGAAAACAGAAGATAATGACATTTTGTTAATGAATGTTCACAAATGTAAGTTAATTTCTTTGTAATCTTTGTAGACTGTTAGGGAATATTGTATGTGTGAGGGAGACTGATCATCTCCCAAATTAGGTTAGAATAAGTCTGTAGTGGTTGTAACGTCGGTGTGAAAGGACCCTGTGTGTTAGTTCTATGAGTGAATTGTAAGAAGTATGTAACTGATGCTGAATTCTGCATAGCGTATGATGAATAGGGAAATGGTATGTATCCTCCATACAAATACAATTAGAACTTTCTGTGTCATATCTTTGATTTCATGACACTTGCTATTAGTGTTTGATAGGAGGATTTATATTTATATGAGTTAAATGTGTGTGTGTTTTTTTTTCTTGTATGAGGAGTAAAATGAATCCCTATGTGATTGATTGTATGTGTCTTTCGTTGAGAGGCTAGGGATTGATACATCTATGGTGACTGATTGACTTTAGCGTCAAAGTTCTAAATGTTATTGGCAGTGAGTGAGTGTGTGTGGAAGGCATGATTCATTAATCTTTTTTATATTCTTTTTGAATATGTACCTTAGCTAGATAGCGCCATGAATGAGCTGAGGGAGTTAGAAGTTATTTAAACTGTAGAAAAAAGAAAGTTGTTCGTTTTAAGTAATTTACGACACAAAGTTCACCCATATTTTTTTGTATCCAGCATACTGCTTCTGGAAGGAAAAATCTGTAGATAAATTCAATACCGCTAATGTAATTAATGTCATGCTTAAAAGATTTTACAGTTGTAGGTTTTACATGTTAGACGAAATACTGTATTTTTTTTTCAGTATGTGTTTAGGAGCTTATATGCAACAGCATTAAATCACTTTTTGTGACAGCTCATCTTAGTGCTCTGTACTGAGATAAAGGGGCACGTTTAGGTGCCTTTAGACAGAAACTGGATGAGCTGACCAGAAAATAAATAAAATCTCAGAATACGTTCTTATTCCTAAACATTTGTTGATTTTTTTATTAGAATATAAACTGTAGATTATAATAGGTATTTTGTCTTTTATATTATGGACTGTAGTAGTGAAAGGTGCATTTTATTTTTAGTGTATCACTCTTGTAAGTAGGGTGCTTATTCTCCCTTGTAGCTTTTGTTGTGTCCCTATCTTATTGTACAGTATTATGTATACTGTCATCTTTATATATTTGCCTACTTAGTAGTAATCACAAAGATAGTAATGGGATTTATTTATTTGGTACAAGGGAACTCCAAATTTATATTTGTTTATTATTTTCTAAAAAGAATAGTGAAGAGTGATGCATGGTAACAACAGTGCTACCATCTTATTATATGTGCTATATATAGCACATACAGGGGGGTGAATTAGATAATTAGAGTCTTAATTTTTAATCTTAGCTTGTAAGCTCTGGTGAGCAAGGTCCCTTATTGGTATTGGCTATAACTTATTTTGTCCTACCTGATTACAATATTTAGTAATCATCAGGTTGATTATTAGTTTGCTTAAATAAATAATTTGTTTCTTTATTCCAGGAGCAGCCAGCACGTTTTCATATGTAAAGTTATACTTTGTAAAATTTCACTTCTTTTGATTTTTTTTATTATTCAAGTTCCTAGTTATGCTACTACAGGTGGCAAAGTCAGTTTTTTTTTTGATTAGGGTCACTCTGCATTAATATGATCTAATTAACAATAAAATTTGTATATAATTATTCTTAAGGAAGGGACAGTAATGCACGTTTTCTTAACCTCTTTAGATTTAACAGACTGTGCAAGTGACCATGTAATTTTATTTGGATTTCTTTTTAATTATGAACAATCACAAAGTAGTTTCACAAAATGTAGTTCTTCAAAGTCTATTTTGTGTGCCTGTATATAGACATTATTGCAATGAAAAAACAAAGCTGTAGATATGATATACTTTAATAAATGTCTGCTCCTTTTTAAAGTAAATCACAGTTTTTCATATGGTCATGCAAATGTACGAGACAACAGCTAAGTGTCTGATGTGGGAAATTTTTCCCAGGATTGGAGTGTATACAGCATTGATATCAGATAATTGTACCCATTTTTATGAAAAATCAGTTCCATTCTACTCTATGCTTGGCATAGACGATAGAACCTTGTGTCCACACTCATATTCATTGGTGGATAGGTTGTATGGGCTGTTGTAGACAAAATTAAATACAATTTGCTGGGTCATATGAAACTTTGGATAGATTTGTCACTAAGTTTAGGAGTTCTAGAGGCAAATGATAGTTGCTTAGACTTCATGCTGTACAGTGGGAGATAAAATGTTCATGTGTTTAAAATAATTAACCAAATTGGTGTAGTTTTGTTTATAAACAGATCCTTGTTTTAGATGTGATCTCGTGTTCCAGTCAAAGCCACTAAAGGAATGTATGTCAGTAACTCTTGATGACTGCAAGTACATTAAAGATCATAAAAGGAAGTGGAAGAATTCACAATTCCAGTGTCCATTTAAATTCACATTTGTGACAGTGACATTTTCCATTTCTATAGAAGTCAAAGTCTGAGTGAGATTACCAAGAGTGTTATTCACATAAGTGCAAGTGGAATACATACAAGAGACTGTTGCAGACAAAGACATTGGAAGTATTTCAGTAATGGACAATTCTAATTAATTATATGTGATACTTTGTATGTAGAGACTTACTGTTGTTTTGTTTGTTATATATGTTATAAGTATTAATATTGTGAACACCTTAAGGTGGAACTTTGGTCAGAAAATTAATTCCTGCTGGATCACTTGAGGCTGACCCCTTTTGCAGGTGTAGCTATGAAACACAGTAAAAAATAAGTGCCTATACTGTTTAAAATCCACTGTTCCACCCTGCTCTACACAGGCTTGGTTGTGCTCTATTTTTGCACTGAATAAAATCTAGAGGCCAGTCTGCTGACAGCCTAAAATTCTACTGCTGTTCAAAGGTTCTGGGCTTCAGTGGTAGCATAATAATTAATGTGGAATGTATTTTTCTTGCTAAATGAACCTTGTTTTATCACATTTTGTGAGTAGAGTTCCACTTTGAGTAAATGTTCAATCATTATAAACAAATAGTTTTATCATTTTTTGAAAAAAAAAAAAAAAAGTGGGGAGGTGTAATGTAATGAGTATGACATTGTTGCTAAAGACTGTATGCTATTGATGCTTTATAGGATATGTTATGATATTTGTCATGATTTTGTTTTATAAATTATGTTTTAAGACATAGGAGAGGTAGGCTACTGATTTAGACAGTATAGCAGTGACTGACAGAAGAGACCCATGCTGACTGTTATTGTATAATATTCTGCAGTATAGTATGTGCAGAAATGGACAAAAAGTGAAATGGTTTTGGGTTTAGCAAACTTTTTATTGTACAATATTCTGCAGTATAGTATATGCAGAAATGGACAAAAAGTGAAATGGTTTTGGGTTTAGCAAACTTTGTGGGAAGACTACAAAATTAAAACTAATGAAGTATCTGGACTGACTATTTTGACAGTATGACATGACCAGGGTAATAGTGACTGATAGGTGGAGTCAAGGTTAAGAAATGATAAAAATTTTACAATTATTGTATGGGAAATAGTATAGGTTGGGAAATGTAAAAAGAATAGTCTATATAAAATACTTTGTAGTGAAAACATCTTCACTTCAAGGGATTTATAATAATAAATATTATTAATATTGTAAGAGTATTGTATTATGATAAAACTATATAGATACATGTATATTATTTTAGCGGATGTTGTAGAAATAAAAGGAACACACTAAATTAAGTTATTAAATAAAATAAGAGTGTAAGAGCCATTGCTTTGTAGGTTGCCCTGAAGTGCTTGCCAGAGACCTATTGTATCCTGACACTGACTTTATTTTTATTTTTTATAACTATATTTTTGAAGTGTATTTTATATCCAGACGAATATCGGGTGATCGCAGAAGACATGATGCAACTTGTTACAAATGTTAATTGCTACAAAGGAAGGATTTCATGCATAAAAGGAGGAACTGAAACATCTGAGACTTGTATCCTTGCAGAACAGGTATGCACTGAACTTGTGTCTTACAGCATCCAAAGCAGCTTGTGCTATGATACTGGACCAGCAAATGATGATGAAGGAGATCTCTCCAGACACATCAAGTACTTGGCTAAGCTGAAAAGACCTATGCAGGAAAAGGCAGAGCCTTATGGGACTGAGTCTGCTGAATGCTCCCTGGAACCACATACTTGGCTTTCATTCACTAGCTGAACGGATTGTTCCTCTTCCCTGTTATCCTTGATGTGATGTTGCTGAGTAAATGTTGCCTGTTGCAAGACGTTTGTGGCAAGAATGATCACAATGCCACTGAGACTGACAACTATGTTTTCCGTGCCACATATGGAGAAGGACTTTGCAGCTACAGAAGAAGATGCAGTGTGTTTTTGATTGGACTGATTTATTTATTTTTTATTTTTTGGACTGAATTATTTTTATTTTTTTTGGACAATTTATGTGATCAGTGTTGGGTGCATGGGGTCTCTGAAGAGCATGGTGGGTGATCTGTACTGTAATTGCTGTGAGGCTTATGCCTCAACAGGGGGGAAATGTTGTAGAATCTCATATTAGCCAATGTATTTCATATTATATATATTGATTTGCATATATTTTATTGATTATTATTATTATTCATATTATTATATAGTAGTGGTTTTATCAATATTATTATTCAATAAGTAAAGCAACAATTATTAATCTTTAATAATGTATACTGTGTTTTCCATAGATTTAGAAAGTCTTCATTTATAAGTGTTGAACTTTAAATGACCTCTGCTTTATGACAAGTACTTGTACACAGGTGTTCTCGAAAATGTATTAAGATGGTTTACTGGGTGAAAGTTCATTAGAATAGATTCAAGTAATATAGAATTGTCTCAAGTCTGAAATGCATATAAATCAGACAGATAAAGATATGAAAACAGGTGGTTTAGAAATAATTAAAGTTATGTACAGTACATTAAATTAAGCTTGACAAGGTCAAACAAAGGTCTGCTTGTGCCCTCATTAAAACTGTTAAAATACATACATATAGTGAGACATATAACACATCTGGTGGGGTATGTAAGAGAGATGTTAAGATAAGACTTGTAAAAGTGTATATAAATGCAAGCTCTGCAATTGTTAGACAGACAAGTCAGATAGGAGCTCATAAGGCTGAACTCTGTGTATGCTGCCCTATTGCACGGGTCATAGAGGTCAGAACCAATGGGCAAGTATCTGTCCTAACTTGTCCCCTCGGACAAGTCAGATAGGAGCTCATAAGGCTGAACTCTGTGTATGCTGCCCTATTGCACGGGTCATAGAGGTCAGAACCAATGGGCAAGTATCTGTCCATAACTTGTCTCCTCGTATGAGTCAGAGAAGACTTCTTAACTTGTTCCAGAATGTGGTCTCAGGTGAATTTCCCTCAAGAACTTGGTCGAGCTGGAACCCAGAACTCTGTGAGGGGACCAGAACACTGGTCGATCGACTGGTCCCTATCGGGTGACGGGTTCCCAAGAATTGGCAGTAAAGACCCATTCTGGTTCAAGGTGAGAACAATTCACAATTGTTTAAATTTGGTTAGAGGATAAGAATATTATATCTAATATGCTTGCATTGTAAGAAACTGTATAAATTAGATCTGTATCTTGTAATACTTTGAACATAAACCTGTATGTTATCAGCTGTTAATAAACCTGCATTGCTGAAGTTCTGCCTGGTTCAATACTTTACTATTCTACTTCAATGGCAAGATCATAAGGTATTCCTTTAATGAAAGCTGCAATATTAAAGTTTTTAAAAACAACTTTTGAAATTAAATTAACAGGCCAAACCTTGAATGGGATTTTAGTGGTTGAATATAGAAGTACGGGCTACATAACTGCAGACTTTGAGGATGAGGGGAAAAAGGGATTACTCTGATTAAAAAGGCTACCAATCACAGTAATTCAGAAGATCACTAGCTATCATTTTTTAAGTTCTCTAAGAACAAATAGTCTACTGAAGATCAGCTGTTTTCAGCATCTACTCTTAATCAACCACCCGCAGATTGCACTGTAAGGAAACAGAGAAGCAAATTATTTTTATCCTGAGTCTATAGTGTGGAGCACTTATCTATAAATTAGGATTCAGAAGCACATCTGCAGGATGAGCCTAACAACAAATCTGCCAACTAGTTTGCTGAGGAGTAAGGGAACAAAAAGAAACTCAGTAAAAAGTAACAATTAAATTTACTCATCCCTGGATAACCATGATGTTCTTAGATATCCTAAAATTGTGTTAATCATGTGTCTGCCGTTTGTCTTGGAAAATATCCCTTACTTAATAGCAAGGTTTGAATATGTTGGTTCTCATTTCTAGCCAAAGAACACTGTAACATCTTGATATGTACTTCTCCTTCAACTTCTCCTGGAGATTAAACTGCCAAAGTCAAGGTTAGAGACTGAGAGACTTGGAACGTTGTTTTAGTAATTAAGCTGTTTCCACTGACATCTGGTGTAGAGAGTACAAGAGTTTATGTTGTCAAGCAGTCTGTAATGTACTTAGTAAAATTGGGAAATATTTTTTAAATCTGTAGGAATGAAAGGTGTCTACATTGCTAATGGGTGCTGCCAGTTGATCATTTAACCCTAAAACAAACTGGGTGGTTTTGGCAACAGAGAACGCTTTGCTTCTTGTAGATTATACAAATGAGCCCCATTAATTATGGATATACTAATAAAAGAAAACACCTTTTCAAAATATAACATGCTGTCAGGGGTGTTTCAACAGAATGTGAGTTGTGGAATCTTTAACTGTAAAGTGCCAGCTCCTGGTATAAGAGAAAATGCAAGTCCATTAATTGTTGATAATTGTTTAGAAACCATAGAAGGAATAGTGACCCATCTTTGGTGTCAGTAGGAGGAATGGTGTCCCATTATTGATGTCAGTGGAAAGAATAGTGCTCCATCGTTGGTGTCAGCAGGAAAAATATGCCCCAAGGGCCAGTAAAAAGAAATTAAAGGTCCTCAGTTTGCTTACCACTGATCTAAATCATGATAAAAACAACTGATACAAATTATTTGATATATCTGTAAAACCTTACTTTGCTTTGAAGAATGATCTTACACATGTTAATACATTGATTTCTCTATGCAAGTTACTCTTCCAGTCCCTGTAACTATTATAGTCCTTCATTATGGTTCATATTGATAACTCTATGGTTAAAGACCCCATTGTTATGGCTGAGACAGGTGGGTGAAGATGAAAAACTCAGAGACAGAGGTCTTGTTTTGCGAATCACAAAAGCACATACTCAAAATTAAAAATCTTTTTTTGAGCTGTTTTCCTGGCTGCCCCCAATGTCATAGCCTTATGTTTTGAATTCTCTGGGCCATAACTATATTGTATGCAATTCTGTCTAGAGTAATTAAGTGTACTTAAATGCACAGATATATACAAACTCACCCTATCCCATGCCAACTGCCTATAGGCCAGCGAGGCTGCCAATCACAGTAAATGCTCAGGGAGCAATACAGGGATGGCTAAACTAAACTTTGACAGGAAAAGTGGAAATTTGCACATCAAATTTGCTGTCTTTAGTTCATAATCTGTTAATTATGCTGGCTTACATTTTCACTAAAAGTGACCTCTTTTGACAAATTATTTCACCATATTGTCAGTTTAACCACTTGCCCTCCGGAAGATATACCCCCTTCATGACCAGGCCATTTTTTGCGATATGGCACTGTGTTATTTTAACTGACAATTTCGCAGTCGCGCAACACTGCACCCAAATAAAATGTATGTCCTTTTTTTCCCACAAATAGAGCTTTCTTTTGGTGGTATTTGATCATCGCTGCAGTTTTTATTTCTTGCACTATAAGGAAAAAAAGGCCGACAATTTTGAAAAAAAAAAATATTTTTTTACTTTCTGCTATAAAACACATCCAATAAAAAAAATCGAATTTCTTCATCAGTTTAGGCCAATATGTGTTCTGCTACATATTTTTGGTAAAAAAAATTCCAATAAGTGTATATTGATTGGTTTGTGGAAATCTTATAGCGTTTACAAACTATGGGATATTTTTATTGTTTTTAATACTAGTAATGGCGGCGATCGGTGACTTTTTTAGCGGGACTGCGATATTGCGGCAGAAAAATCGGACACGAACTGACACTTCTGACACTATGGAAGCCCATTCACACTTGCCTAATGGGCTGTCAAAGCTCCCATTAATGCACTATTTGACAACACACCACAACAGAGTATTCATAGATTGTGGTGTGTTAAGGCAAAGGTGCTTTTTTATTTATGTATATGTATATTGAGGTGACACCCATACTCTGCAATGCACAGGTACCCATGCATTAAAATTTGTCAATCCAGCTTACTTGTGCTTTAGGTCAAAATGTGACTTTTTTGGGGAAAGATTAGAAGTATGCTGTACTTTGTTCTTCATTCAAAGCAGTTAAGCATAAAATAGTGGCATCAGCTTAAAATACATTCTGTGAATACTCAAATTACTAGCTCTCTTCGTTCCATTATAAATGTTTCATTTATTTAACCTTCTGTACTCTATCCATCAACACATTTCCTTCCCATTACATTTGTTTCCTTTAATTTCTAGAGTGTGTTGGCACTATATCAAATGTTCTACTAAATGTATGCACAGCATATGTTCCACATTTCTTTGTTTTGCGATCCTGTTTTTTCTTATAGCTTAATTATTTACTTGTCATAAAACATGGAAGCCCTGCAGCATATTCTCCAGCTGTTAAGGGACTACAAGTCTCAGCAGGTGCTGTCAAATTTGTGGTGAACTGCAATTCTGCATCAATGGGCACAATTTTATATCACAGTATGTTTTTTCTTACTGATAATTTCGGGAGAAAACTGATAATCAGCAATTTCAAGTGAGCACAAAAACACTTTGGAATGGTATTAGGCATAGACTAGAGTCAAGGTGGTCTTGCTCTTTTGGATTTGATTGAAATTTGTCTTGAATATTACCGCTGAAATCATAATGTTTCAATATATATAATGGTAGGTCACTTTATTAATTTTTATTGGTGAAAATTTCAAATAATACAAAAACAAAACATTTAATTCAATGCATCAACAGCTAAAAAATGTTTCAATACTGCATCCCATTTTTTTGGTTCCATCACCTTGTCAGGTGGAAAGGCTGCCAGAGATCTAAACTTAATAAACGTTTGAGATATTTACTGAATATGATTGTCTGGTTACTCAATAAAGTAAATAAAATAATCAAATCACATTCTAGACTGAATATTATTTAACCTTTTGTCAAAGATGTAAAGCATATGTGTGGCAGCAGGGGAGTAGGCCTTAACACCGACAAGCAGCACATATGCATCCATGGCAGCTAAAGTTTTTGTACATACTTACTGCCCGCTTCCAGCACAGTGACCAAGCTGCCACTGGCAGCTCCTGGTTTTAGTTATGATCTGCAGTTGACTAGGCTACCATTCATATGACCACTGTGGCAGTCAATCACAGTGGTCACATTATTGGAAAGTCTGTCCTGCCCCTACCTTAATACCCTGTACACACGGACGGACTTTTCGGCAACAAAGGTTCAACAGTCTTTCCGACGGGCTTTGGACGGACTTTTGACGGACTTCCGACGGACTTTCGAACTAACAGAATTGCCTACACACGATCACACCAAAGTCCGACGGATTCGTACGTGATGACGTACAACCGATCTAAAATAAAGAAGTTCATAGCCAGTAGCCAATAGTTGCCCTAGCGTCAGTTTTTGTCCGTCGGACTAGCATACAGACGAGGGGATTTTTCTAAAGGAACTGGGTCTGGCAGAGTTCTGACGTAAAGATTTGAAACATGTTCCAAATCTAAAGTCCGTCAGATTTTCGACAGAAACAGTCCGCTGAAGGTCCAATGAAGCCCACACACGGTCGGACTGTGCGCCAGATTCGGTCCGTCGGACCAGTCCGGTCGAAAAGTCAGCTCGTTTGTACAGGGCATAAGACCCAGTTAAAGGGCAATGGCTAGCAGCCTGGAAGGGGTTAATAAATGAGTTGGGAACTGCATAAGCAGGCAGGAAAACTTAGTACCCATTAGGGATGGGCTGAACGGACCCCTGTTCGGTTCGCTTCAGAACTTTCGAACATCACGAAAGTTTGGACCCGAAAAACAAACCCCATTAAAGTCAATGGGACCCAAACATAAAAAATCAAAAGAGCTCCATTTGGAAGGCTTATATGCAAGTAATTGGGAATACAATGGTCATAGGGGTCTGGGTCCTGCCTTGGGGGAAATGTATCAATAAAAAAAAAGTTTGTGAAAAACATCATTTTTAAATGAGCAGTGATTTTTGATTTTTAAAGTGAAAGCCTAAAAATGAAAAATTCCTTCCAATATAGTGCCTGGGGGGTCCCCTTAGTCTACCTGTAAAGTGGCAGATCTAGAATCTTCTGCAGAAATAATTGCATTTATAAAGCCAAAAAAATGACATTTTCCCTGCAAGCTGCCTTTATTTTGCTCAGCAACAGTTTTTTTGGATACATTCTGGTGTCACTTTGACTTTGTATAGAAGTAACATGTGCGTAAAAATTGGTCTTTGGGTGGCAGTGGCGCCTTCTTACTGTGAGCCTATAGAGGTACTCTTGATGAAAGCAAGAATTGGCCTTGCTGTAAAAAATTGCAATGATATGCACCTGTCAAACAGGTGCAGAAAAATTACTCTGTGAGTGTCGGGGGGACCTTCCCACCATAACCCTATAGAGGTGCTCTTGATGAAGGCAAAAAAAAATTGCAATGATATGCATATGGTTGGTGTTTTTGCCATGTTTGATGTGCCTGAGACACAGTTTGCAGATAGCAACAGTGCGATCTGCTGCAGATGTGCTGAAAAAGGCCCAGACAACTGAGCTTTGGGGAGTGGGCAGGGAGGTAACAGCTGCAGAATGTGATGGAATAGGATGGCTCTCTATTCTTTCTTGATGTTGGCCTCCCTGGCGTTGTGCCACCTCACCTTCAGTTTCCTCCTCTATCTGGCACTCAAGTCGCATCAGTGACATCATCATCATAATCATCTCCATCTCCTCCATCTTCATCATTACCACTGGAGACAACTTGGCAATACGCTGCAGCTTGGGGAACATGAATGCCAATTTGTCTACCAGTGTTCCTCCCTCTCTCTAGGCTCATGTTCCTGTCATTCTCAACCAACATCTGAATCCAGTAATGGCTGGGCATCATCAAGGCGCAAGTGGCTGATGCTGTGGTCAAATAACTCAGCTGACTCCTCAATGGCTGATGTTGGGGCTATGGCAGGAATAGATGTGGACAAGGAGGCAGGTTTATCCACTCTGGCAGATGCAGGGAACTGCACACTTGTCTCTGCTTGCATGACAGAGGATGAGGAGGATGAGGAAGGTTTAGTAAGCTAGTCTCCCACCTCCTCTGCATGCTGTGGCTGGATAGAACGGGCAAACTCACTAAACAGAGGAAATGATGCCCTGCCTGACGACTGACCACCATGTCCACCTTTGCCTGTGGACACATTTGTTGCTGGCCCCCTTACAGTGCCACGGGAACGTCTGCCTCTCCTTGTTGTCCTCACAGATATTATTGGGTGGGAGGGGGGCAGTGCTCATAAGCAAATGTAAAGAAGAAGTTGAAATCTGTATGTAGATGCACTTTAATCAATGTAAAGAGGTGTATGGTGCACTTTAATTTGCGTACTCACACTACACAGACACACTCTACGGATACACTATAATATATTGGAATATAATGCGCCAAACTTACAGTGACGCACAGAATTATACTAACCTTCTGTACTCTATCCATCAACACGTTTCCTTCCCATTACATTTGTTTCCTTTAATTTCTAGAGTGTGTTGGCCCTATATCAAATGTTCTGCTATGTATGCACAGCATATGTTCCACATTTCTTTGTTTTGTGATCCTGTTTTTTCTTACAGCTTAATTATTTACTTGTCATAAGACATGGAAGCCCTGCAGCACATTCTCCAGCAGTTAAAGGAATTACAAGTCTCAGCAGGTGCTGTCAAATCTGTGGTGAACTGCAATTCTGCATCACTGGGCACAATTTTATATCACAGTATGTTTTTTTTCTTACTGATAATGTCGGGATTGTCAGAAACCATGAAATCAGACCAAGAAAGAAGTACAGTTCAATCACACTTGTTTTATAATAAAAGTAAAAAGAACAAACGTAGTCAAAACATAGCCAAAGTTCAGTAACCGGAATGGATAGTCAGCCAAGCCAGGAGTCAGGGATCAAGGTAGTGGAACAGCAAGCAGGATCTGGAGCCAGAAGGGATGTCAGCAAAGCAAGTCTTGAACAGGAATGCAGGAGAAAGTTTCTGTGATGTTGACCAAGACGAAGGCAGAGATTCTCTGGACTGGACGGCTTAAGTAGGCAGGACTGACGAGCAGGATATCATCAACAGCTGAGTAACTGTGGAGAGATAGGAGCTGGCAATTAGCCGACAGCTGAGTGGCCAGCTCTGAGAAGGAAGGGCTGAGCCCAGCTCTGACAGTACCCCCTCCTCAACAACCCCTCCCTCTTGGAGGACCACCGGGCTTGCGGGGAAAACATCTATGGAAATCACGGAGGAGGACAGGGGCATGTATGTCGGAGGATGAGACCCAAGAGCGTTCCTCCAGACCGTACCCTTTCCAATGCACCAGGTACTGTATGTGCCCACGGAACCTACGGGAGTCAACAATGGACTGTACTTCATACTCCTCATGGTTCTCAACCTGTACAGGGTGAGGACGTGGCACCGAGCTGGTAAAGTGGTTGCAGACCAAAGGTTTTAATAAGGAGACATGAAATACATTAGAAATATGCATATTAGAAGGAAAGTCTAATGCGTAAGCCACTGGGTTAATCCTGCGAAGAATACGGAAAGGCCCAATAAACTGAGATGCGAACTTCAGAGAGGGAACACGAAGTCAGAGATTGCAAGATGACAGCCAGATCCTGTCCCCAACCTGGTAGGAAGCCGCAGGCAGGTGTCTGCGGTCAGCATGGAGTCTGTACCTATCATTAGCATGACGCAAAGCCTCCTGGACTTATGCCCAAGTGGAACGAAGACCACGGAGATGCTCCTCTAATGCAGGAATACTCTGTGGAACAAACAAGTCAGGCAACATGGAAGGTTAGAAACCATAATTCGCCATAAACGGGGAAAATCGGGAAGCAAAATTCAAGACACTGTTGTGAGCAAACTCTGCCCATGGTAATAGGTCTGACCAGTTGTTATGATGGTCAGAAATATAGCAACGTAGGAATTGCTCCAAGGACTGATTGGCTCGTTCTGTGTTGCATTAGACTGCGGGTGATACGCAGAGGAAAAAGCAAGCTGAATTCCCAACTGTGCAGAAAAGGCTCGCCAGAACCGAGACACAAACTGACTACCCCTGTCCGAGACAATCACCTTGGGTAGCCCATGTAAGCAAAAGATCTCCCAAGCAAAAATGGAAGCCAGTTCCTTAGAAGTGGGCAACTTCTTATATAGAATACAATGACACATCTTTGAGAACAGGTCAACCACCATAAGGATAACCGTGTTTCCCTGGGAGTTGGGTAACTCCACAATAAAATCCATAGACAGGTGGGTCCAGGGCCTCTCTCCATTAGGTATGGGTTGTAGGAGGCCCACTGGAAGGTGTCGTGGAGTCATACTCTGAGCACACACATAACAGGCAGCTATGAAGGCAGTTACTTCAAGCACGTAGACTAGGCCACCAGAATTGTTGGGAAATGGCCCAAACGAGTTGATTCTTCCCAGGGTGGCCAGCTGCCTTGGGAGAATGGTAAGTCTGGAGCATGGCAGTACGGAGACTTTCTGGGACAAAGCAGCAGTCGCAAGGTTTCTCAGGAGGAGCATGGACCTGAGCAGCAAGAATTTTGTCACCCAAAGGAGAAGTGAGACTGGTGCGAACCGTAGCCAGAATACGATCAAGAGGAATCACAAGAACCGTAACCGACTCCAACTTGGAAGCAGAGGAAAATTGTTGTGACAAGGCGTCAGCCCTTACATTCTTAGTACCGGGTAAGAATGAGACAATGTAAATGAAACTTGATGAAAAAAGAGCCCATCGTGCCCTTCTGGGAGAGAGGCGTTTAGCCTCAGACAAGAATGTGAAACTCTTATGGTCAGTAAGAATGAGAACCGGCACAGTGGTACCTTCATGGAGGTGTCCCCACTCCTTCAGGGCTAAAATGATCACCAACAGCTCTCTGTCACCAATCCCCTAATTGCACACCGCAGGTGACAATTTCTGGGAAAAGTAGGCACAGGGATGCATAGCGCTCTCAGAGGTAGGATGTTGAGATAGAAGGGCACTAACTCCAGTCTCGGAAGCATCAACCTCAAGGAAAATGGTAACGTAGGATCAGGATGTGCCAACACAGGAGCAGAAACAAAGGCAGCCTTGAGACTCTCAAAGGTCTTAATGGACTTCGGAGACAAACTCTGTGAGTTACCGTCCTTTCTGGTCATATATCAGTCTGGGGCTTGACCAGAGATGAGAAGCTACGAATAAATTTCCGATAATAGTTGGCAAAGCCCAGGAAACGCTGCAGAGGATGTAAACCCATGGGTTGGGGCAACTGTAGGACTGCTGAAAGTTTCTCTGGGTCTATTGAAAAACCAGCAGTGGAAATTACATAGCCCAGGAATTTAACCTGTTCACGATGGAACTCGCACTTCTCCAGTTTACAATAGAGATTTTCTCTCTTAGTTTCTGAAGAACACAACAGACATCTGTGTGGTGGTTCTCCAGGGACTTGGAAAATATGAGGATATCATCGAGATAGACCACCACACATAACTGCAACAAATCTCGGAGGACATTGTTAATAAGTTCCTGAAAAACTGCCGAGATGTTACAAAGGCCAAAAGGCATTATGAGGTACTCATAATGGCCTGTTCTGGTATTAAACGCAGTTTTCCACTCGTCGCCCCCTTAATCCTCACGGGATTGTATGCCCTTCTCAAATCAAGCTTTGTGAAAACTGTTGCTCCCTTGAGGCGGTCAAATAACTCCGTAATCAATGGAGATGGATAGGCATTCTTAATCGTGAAACGATTGAGACCCCTATAATCAATACAAGGTCTCCAAGTTCACCACTCTTCTTCACAAAGAAGAAACCAGCACCAGCAGGAGACGAGGATTTGTTGAAACCTCGAGAAAGTATATCTGCAACATACTCCTCCATGGACTTATCCTCCAAGACCAACAAAGGGTAAACCCAGCCACGAGGGGGTATGGCACCAGGTTGAAGGTCAATTGCGCAATCATACGGCCGGTGTGGAGGCAAACTACCAGCTTGACCTTTGTCAAAGACATCTCTAAAATCGTGGTACTTTTCCGGCAGGGAGGAGAGTGAAGAGGGGCACAGGACCTTGGCTACCATCTGGAAGCATGTCTCGTTGCATTGTGGTGACCAGGAGATAACCTCAGCACAGAGCCAATCAAAAGAGGGGTTGTGTCTCTGTAACCAAGGATAACCAATAACCAGCGGAAACTTAGGTGAGGAAATAACTCAGAATTGGATTATCTCATGGTGAAGAGCCCCTACGGCCATGGACGACGAAACCGTCTCATGAGTCACATGGGCAGGCTGTAGAGGTCTCCCGTCAAGAGCAAGTGGAGTGTCACGCAGCTGCAGCAGAATCGAGTGCTTAGAAACAAAGGCAGCATCAATGAACAGGCCTGCAGTCCCAGAGTCAATTACAGCCTGTATCTCAATGGACGACCCAGCCCAAAAAAGGGTGACCGAAACCAGGGGCTTATCCTTCTGGATAACTGGGGATGAAACAACATCACCTAAGGTCTGTCCGTGACAGGACCTCAAGGTTCGGGCATTTCCAGGACGGGTAGGACAAGACTTCAAAAAGTGACCTCCCTGGCCACAATAAAGGCACAATCTCTCCTTTATCCTAAAGGTTCTCTCATCTGCAGAGAGACGCGTAAAACCCAATTGCATGGGTTCACCTTCACTGCCCGACTCGGTAGCAGGAGGCATGGGAGGTGAGGGAGGCACGGCTGGGACTGCAAAGCTCTGAGACAAATGTACAGGAGTCTTCCGCAAGCGCTCATTAAAAGAGTCTTTCTCTGAGTCTGGAGTCAATGAGGATGGCAAACGTGATCAACTTCTTCAACTCAGTGGGTATATCTCGGGCTGCTATCTCATCCTTGATGGTATCCGAGAGACCATGAGAAAAAGCAGCCACGAGGTCCTCATTGTTCCACGCAACTTCTGCTGCCAGGGTACGGAATATAATGGCATAGTCGGCAACAGTTCTCATACTGTGTTTGATGGACATGAGGCACTTAGCAGCTTAAGTGGAGCGTGCGGGAACGTCAAATACCATTTTAAACAAAGCCACAAACTCGGAGCAGAGCAGAACCAGACATACCTCTTATAGAGGTAATACTCGAGGCGGGTGCCTGCACAGAGACTGGAGCAGCAGCATCGATGGCCCGCAACACAGGTTGTACCGGAGCAGCCACAGTGGGAGATTCCAGGTGAGCCGTGCGCCTCAGGAAGGTTTGTAACACCATGGCGAACTGATCCATGCAGTGATCCAGTTCATCCAATCTGGAAAAAATATTACCAACAAGTGGATTGACTGCATCTTCTGAATTCATGGCCTTCGCCTACTGTTAAAAACCAAGAAATCAGACCGAGACAGAAATACAGTTAAATCACACTTGTTTAATAATAAAAGTAAAAACAACAAACGTAGTCAAAACATAGCCAAAGTTCAGTTCCCAACAGATGGTGTGTGTAGCATTCAGTCCTGTCCCCTAGGATCTGTTGGGAACGATTAGTACGCCACCCCATTGCCAGCCACCGTCACCCGATCGTTACTGCTGTTTTAGAGTGGCGCACTGTAAGCGCCTTGACATTGTGAGTACCCATTGTGGGTTTTTATTGTGATTTTAAATAAAGGTAATACATACTGCACCATGAAGTTCTCTTTATATTGATATACTGAGGTATAAACTGGACTGCTGTGAGGAACAAAGGCACAAGTGTAACCTATCCAGGATCCAGCATACAATACCGAACCCATAGAGGTTCTAAGGCGCATTTTGACCAAGCTTAATCGCAAGGTCACATGCCCTAAGGTGAGGAACTATCACCTGGGGGGAGCACTTATATGAGCACACAGCACTTTAGTTTGTGTTCACTGAAACACATGGATGGATTTTGGAATGTTCGCACAGATGCAACACTGAATTACATGGATGCAGCACTGAATCGCATGGATGATTTTTCTTTGGAATTTTTTATCTAATATTGTTTGAACATTGCACTATCACTGAATTACAGAGATACAGCACTGCATTGCATGGATGCAACACTGAATCGCATGGATGATTTTTTTCTTGAAATATTTATTTAGTATTTGAATATTGCACAAATATTTTGGAATATTTATATATATATTTTCACATATTTGCACAATACCACTTTATTAATTATAAATTTATATTTAACATTTTTATAGAGCAGCGTTTTATAACTTGATAAAAATCAAAAGTGCCTATTTTGAAGGCTTATATGCAAGTAATTGGGCATACAATGGTTATAGGGGTCCGGGTCCTGCCCTGGGGGGCATGTATCAATAAAAAAAAAAGTTCGTGAAAAATGTCATTTTTAAATGAGCAGTGATTTTTTGATTTTTAAAGTGAAAGCCTAAAAATGAAAAAACTTCCAATATAGTGCCTGGGGGGTCCCCTTAGTCTATCTGTAAAGTGGCAGATCTGTAGCATGTCTAGAATCTGCTGCAGCAATAATTGCATTTATAAAGCCAAAAAAAATGACATTTTCCCTGCAAGCTGCCTTTATTTTGCTCAGCAACAGCTGGGGAGCCAGTGTGTATGATGAGGTCACAATGTAGTACACTGGGAACAAGATTAGAGATTTTTTGGATACATTCTGGTGTCACTTTGACTTTATATAGAAGTAACGGGTGCATAAAAATTGGTCTTTGGGTGTCAGTGGCGCCTTCCCACAATAACCCTATAGAGGTAATATTGATGAAAGCAAGAATTGCCCTTGCAGTAAAAAATTGCAATGGTATGCACCTGTCCAACAGGTGCAGAAAAATTGGTCTTTGGGTGTCGGTGATGCCTTCCCACCATAACCCTACAGAGGTACTCTTGATGAAGGTAAAAATAATTGCAATGATATGCATATGGTTGGTGTTTTTGCCATGTTTGATGTGCCTGAGACACAGTTTGCAGATAGCAACAGTGCGATCTGCTGCAGATGTGCTGAAAAAGGCCCAGACAGCTGAGCTTTGGGGAGTGGGCTGGGAGATAACAGCTGCAGAATATGATGGAATAGGGTGGCTGCTCTCTACTCTTTCTTGATGTCGGCCTCCTTGGGGTTTGTCCCGCCTCACCTTCAGTTTCCTCCTCTGCTCTATCTGGCACCCAGGTCGCATCAGTGACCTCATCATCATCATCTCCATTTCCTCCATCTTCATCATTACCATTGACGACAACTTGGCAATACGCTGCAGCTCGGGGAACATGAATGCCAATTTGTCTGCCAGTGTTTCTCCCTCTCTCTAGGCTCATGTTCCTGTCATCCTCAACCTCAGAACCAACATCTGAATTCAGTAATGGCTGGGCATTATCAAGGAGCAAGTGGCTGACGCTGTGGTCAAATAAGTACTCACACTACACAGACACACTCCAAGGATACACTATAATATACTGCAATATACTGTAATGCGCCAAACGTACAGTAACGCACAGAACTATATGATGTTAAACTGGCAGTAACGCACAAAACTATATAGCGTTAAACTGGCAGTAACGCACACAGAACTATATGGCGTTAAACTGGCAGTAATGCACACAGAAGTAAATGGCGTTAAACTGGCAGTAACACACAAAACTATATGGCGTTAAACTGGCAGTAATGCACACAGAACTATATGGCGTTAAACTGGCAGTAACGCATATATAAGTAAATGGCGTTAAACTAGCAGTAATGCACAAAACCATATGGCGTTAAACTGGCAGTAACGCACACAGAACTATATGGCATTAAACTGGCAGTAACGCACATAGAAGTAAATGGCGTTAAACTGGCAGTAATGCACAAAACTATATGGTGTTAAACTGGCAGTAATTCACACAGAACTATATGGCATTAAACTGGCAGGAACGCACACAGAACTATATGGTGTTAAACTGGCAGTAACGTACACAGAACTATATGGCGTTAAAATGGTAGTAATGCACACAGAACTATATGGCATTAAACTGGCAGTAACGCACACAGAAGTAAATGGCGTTAAACTGGCAGTGATGCACACAGTACTATATGGGGTTAAAATGGCAGTAATGCACACAAAACTATATGGCGATAAACTGGCAGTAACGCACAAAACTATATGGCGTTAAACTGGCAGTAACTCACACAGAACTATATGACATTAAACTGGCAGTAATGCACACAAAACTATATAGCGTTAAACTGGCAGTAACTCACACAGAACTATATGGCGTTAAACTGGCAGTAACTCACACAGAAGTAAATGGCGTTAAAGTGGGAGTAACACACAAAACTATATGGAGTTAAGCCAGCAGTAACGCACACAGAACTATATAACATTAAACTGGCAGTAATGCACACAGAAGTAAATGGCGTTAAACTGGCAGTAACGCACAAAACTACATGACGTTAAACTGGCAGTAACTCACACAGAACAACTATATAACATTAAACTGGCAATAATGCACACAAAACTATATGGCGTTAAACTGGCAGTAACGCACACAGATATAAATGGCGTTAAACTGGTAGTGACGCAATCAAATAGACGGTGTTCAACCGTCACTACATCTGAACTGTCCCTACTCTAGCTATACACTAATGTAAAGATTACTGACACGGTCTCACTACACTACACTGCAACTATCTGGGCTGTCCCTACTCTAGCTGCACACTATGCAAAGCTGAATGATGGTCCTCCTCACTACACTCACACTATCCCTAGACTGACACTAAACTAATATTCTATACTGACAATTGAAGCAAAATAGCACAGTATAGCACACTAACTAATAGCACTGAACAGATCCCTGTTCTATCTCTCTCCACGCCGAAATCACACTGAAAATGACTGCCATTGAAAGAATACTTTTATACTGTGGGGCGAGAATGAGCCATGATTGGATAAAGTCATGATGACAGTGTCCAATCATGACACTGACAGTGCTCTGTGCCCTAATTGGCTGAAGCTTTCACTGCTTCAGCCAATCAGGGCTTGCAATGCACTGTTCAGTGCCGCGATGGATTGTGGTCGGTTCGGGGGGGCGAACAAACAGTCAGACGACCCGTTTGTTTGGCTGTTCGCCAAATGTCCGAACAGCGAAAGTTCGGCCCGAACTTATACTTGGCCGAACCGTTCGCCCATTCCAAATACCCATTACTGGGGCAAATGAGAGGCAGGTTGCCTCCTCAAAATGTTCACTCCAATTGTTGTGACACATGGGCAGATCACCTGTGCACAACCTCAAGCTATATAATTTGGTTGGGAGACAGCAGATAGTCATATAATACCTAACTTTACCACAACAGTCCTAAAATTATGGGGCATGCTATCAAAATGTCAATCTCATAAACACATCTCAATATCTCTGTTCAGCCATAGGGGTTTATTTACTAAAGGCAAATCCACTTTGCACTACAAGTGCACTGAAAGTGCACTTGGAAATGCAGTCGCTGTAGATCTGAGGGGGACATGCAAGAAAATAAAAAACAGCATTTTTGCTTGCACTATGCTACCTTATTTCCAGAGGCATTCCCTTTAAGAAACACCCTAACAATGATTGTTGCACAAGAGTTGTTTCACATATTCACGATTATGGGGCTAAGTTCAGAGATCTTAAAGAGTCAAGGCAACCTGTTTTAGTCTAAGATTTTGAAGGAGCTGTGCAAATTGCTTAAAATGAAGCACTTATGAACTTAAGTGTATCTTCTGCGAACTGACAAGTTAGTGGAAACGGTTCAGCAAAGCCCTAGATGGGATGCTCAAGAAAGTGGTTGAAAAAAAGATGGTTGTGATTGGGATTGTTGTTTGCCATATGGGAGGTTCCCCAGGCATTCAAATGGTTCTTTCCTTTCAACTTGGTTTATTGGTAACATACCTGTAGACTACTGGATCTAGTTAAAGAATGGGGAACAAGAGACTAGGCTCTATCAGATTATAGTGGAATGTAACTATATACTGTAAAGGTAGATCGACTATAAATGTGTAAGAAATGGATACTAGTTATATATAGTACATAGTGGTCTTTAAAATCAGTCTACTTTAACCTCCCTGGCGATATTCCCGAGTCTGGCTCGGGGTGGATTTTCAGTACCAAAAGCGGTAACCCCGAGCCAAACTCGGGACCGCATCGCAGGATCCATGTAGAGGTTACTTACCTTGTCCCCTGGATCCTGCGATGTCCCCCCGCTGTGATCTGCTCGATTCACAGTGCTGAGCTCCGTTCCCTGCGAGCGTTGCGACACACGGGGATGGAGTTTGGTGCCAAATTCAAAAGGTAAAAAACACAGTATAGATACAGTACTGTAATCTTACAGATTACAGTACTGTATCAAATAATTACACATCCTCTTTGTCCCTAGTGGTTTGTCCATTGTCCTGCATGCAGTTTTATATTATAAATACTATTCTTTCTGCCAGGAAACTGGAGCTTGTCCATAGCAACCAAAAAATGTCCATTTACGTCAAAAGTGCTTTTAGACCAGCTAGAAAAAGCAATAATAAATTAGAATAACTTGCAGAATTGAGCGATAGTGATTTGTGGGGAAATCCATCATCAAACACTGAAAGTAATGACAGTGACAATTCTGTACCTGAGCAAATTTCAGTGTTTTTGATTTGATTACAGTATTGAATAATTTTATTGTTATTATATTATTATTTGTTAGAATTATTTATAGTTATTTATTATATTATAATTTTTTATTTTGTTTTTTAAACTTTATCATACCCGGGATGTCTACTAGACTCTTGTTTGGACAGATTTAAGTGAGTTATTCCTAAGAATTACAGGCCTACAATATAAAATGCCAAATTTCTGTGCAAAATAATTGTACCGCTTTCAGCTTCAAAAATCTGAAATTATCATACCGCCAGGGAGGTTAAACCATCAAAATGCCTCAAATCAGTGTTTAGACATATTCAACTAGATAATGGATCATGACATTAAGAAATTCTAGATTAAAATAATTAATAAAGATATTGAAAACAAATAGATAAGCTTGAGAAACAAAAAGAAGTTGTGGTTAGAAATAAAAATAAGTCCACAAAAGGGATGATAACACTTACATACTATAATCACTATTAAGGTGCTTACTGTGGTACCTGCAATATAAAATGAGGAACTAGCATGATCAGTACTCAAGCTGATTGTATAAAGGCTTACTGAGCTCTTACATGATGTGAGGTCCTGCAATCTGAGTTTTCACCTGTAGGCGACGATGGCTGTCTCTTTACTGTGATTTTCAAAAATTGGGTCACAGTATTGGAGAACACCAACTTCTTCCTGCTGTGATATCATGCCACCCATGTGATATATGTACTGAATTGTCCCTGCAGCCTTCAGTATGTGAATTACACCTCACATTAAATTTCTTCGGAGAAACATGTGAATAACATCAAAAGGATAAAAAAATCCTTCTAATGCCCTGTACACACAATCGGAAT
This sequence comes from Aquarana catesbeiana, assembly GCF_042186555.1. Classification (NCBI taxonomy): domain Eukaryota; kingdom Metazoa; phylum Chordata; class Amphibia; order Anura; family Ranidae; genus Aquarana; species Aquarana catesbeiana. The sequence goes on along the minus strand of NC_133331.1, from coordinate 111,184,138 downwards.
TTCTGATGGAAAATGTGCAATCAGAGCTTGTTGTGGCAAATTCCGACCGCGTGTAGGCTCCATCGGACTTTTTTCATCGGAATTTCTTACACACAAAGTTTGAGAGCTGGATCTAAAATTTTCCGACAACAAATCCGTTCGCATAAATTACAATCGTGTGTAGACAATTCCGACGCACAAAGTGCCACGCATGCTCAGAATCAAGCAGAAGAGTCGCACTGGCTATTGAACTTCATTTTTCTCGGATCATCTTATGTGTTGTACGTCACCGCGTTCTTGACGTTCAGAACTTCCGACCAACTTTGTGTGACCGTGTGTATGCAAGACAAGTTTGAGCCAACATCCGTCGGAAAAAATACGATTTTCTTGCCGGAATGTGCGATTGTGTGTACAGGGCATTAGACACTTTCACAAGGACAATAGTATTTTAAAGAAATGAAGAGGATCAAATCCCAAAATAGATATTTCAACAAGCAAAACAAAATTCCTTTTTCTTATTGGATACTTTACAACCACATGAACCAAATGTTGAAATTGATCTAAACTGTTTGTTATATAACGATTAAAACTATGGCCCCATGACCTTGAAAGTGCCCAATCGCAGAGGCTAAGCAGAACCAGACATATATCCTCAGAAAATGTACATACAATTATGTCATCATAAATAGCTGCAACTTCATAATAAATATTATGCCTTTTTCTAGCAAAAAAAATAGATTTTTACATGTAGGAGCGAAGTGCCAGAAATGGCCCGGATGGCAAATGCTTCGATTGCAATTTGAGATACAGCTTTGACTTATTATAACAGAAAGTTATAAGAAGGTAGTACAAAACCTAAAAAGAAGAATTGTAAAAACTATATATGTATTTTTTAAATTGTACATACTGTAACCAGAGCAATTTCAGTGTTTCTGATCACATCAGTCATATTGTCATATTGTCCCTATGCAATGCCACATCAGTTACAGAGTCCTTGATCACCATCACACCAGTGACAACGTCCTTGATCACCACACCTGTCTTAGTGTCACCAGACCAGTTCATGCCAGCAACAGTGCTCCTCATCACTGCCACACCAGTCACAGTGTCACCACACCAATGTAAGCCAGCAATGGTGTCTCTGATTGTCACCACATCAGCCCCAGTGTCACCAGGCCAGTGATCCTGATTACTGCCACACTATTCTCCAGTGTTGCCAGACCAGTGTAAAAGTTCCTGATCCCTGTCACACCAGTGCAGTGTTGCCTCTGCCTACTGTCTGTAATAACATTGGCATCTTTGTTGAGCGCGTTTCTGCCTGCTGCCTGGACCTTTTTTTGCCTGTTTGTTGAACTAACCCATCTGCACATCCCCCGTCTATGTTGCTGTCAGACACCAGTCCCAGCCATCTCTTGCAGTCAACTGCACTCCTGGAACCACAGGAACTCTTTTGTTCTTCCTTTCTTCAGCCTTCTGTACTTCCTTGCCAGTTAACATGGATTTCCTGGGGGCAGCCACATACCAGTAGACTTTGTTTGCTTGGCTTATAGAAACTGGGACTGCTATAGGTGACACTACACTAACCTTTATTCCCCGATCACTCATGCAGAGGCAACCATTAAAGTACAGTTGACACAAATGGTTGATTTGTGATATATACAAGATACAATGACCAGCACATAATCCGTCCAGACAGTGAAAAATCTCACACATGTGATATCTCCATACTCGAGAGGAGTAGTAGAATGTTTTATGTCCATGGTGTGTGTGAGAAATATCTTATTAAATATTAGTAGTAGAAAAATATATAATTTTCATTTTCTTTCCACATTTTCCAAAAACGTGACAAAAAATTAAATCTTTAAAAGACTCACCATGCCTCTTAGAAAATACTTTAGGGTGTTTGTGTTCCAAAAATCTAGTAATTTTGTGGATGCTTCCACTGTCCTGGTGCTTCAGGGCCTCGAAAAATGTGATCGATAGTCAAGAAATTATATATGTAATTTATGCCACTGGAACCCTTGAAGGTGCTTCTTGGATTGTGAAAAATATCAATGTATGGTATTGTCATACGGGGGAGGAGTAGCAAAATGTGTAATTCTAAAGCCTCGTATACACGATCGGATTTTACAATGGGTAATGTGTGATGACAGGCTGTTGGTGGAAATTCCAACCGTGTGTATGCTCCATCGGACAATCATTGTCGGATTTTCCGCAGACAAATGTTGGCTAACAGGTTTTAAAATTTTCCACGGACAAATGTCTGTTGTCGGATTTTGTGTACACGAGTCTGTCGGACAAAAGTACAAAGTACAAACACGCATGCTCGGAAGCAAGGACGAGCCAAAAGCAGTCGGTCTTGTAAACTAGCGTACGTAATGGAGAATTAACATTCGTGACATGGCAAATTATGAAATCTCGAAATGCAGCGCACAATTCTCTTCTTCTTTAAGCTGCTTTGCTGGTGATACTGATGGAGTTATTGCAAACAAATTTTCAAAGGCTTTTTTTTTCTAGTGATATCAATAATAATATTATTATACTTTTTTTTTTTTTATTTGGGCAAGTTACAACAACACCATTATCTAGGGATGCACCGATACCGGTATCAGTATTGGTGACGATATTTGGCATTTTCAGGGGTATTGGTACTCGTGAAAATGCACAGATACCAGAAACCGATACTGGAAGTGACGTCAGCTTGGGCGGAGCTAGGGAACCGGATAAGGTTGCAGCCTCTCCACACGGCAGTGAGTGCTGTTTCCCTCATGACATGTGTTTTGCTGCAGCTGCGCCTGCTACATGGCTGCCCCACATGGTGAGCATCCTCCTTACACCATGTCCCCTCATGGCAGCTGGTGAGTGCTCTTCTCTATTTCTAACTGTTGCTTGCTTTCTTCTTATGTGTCCCGCGGCCGGTGATTGCTGTACAGTACTACTAGCTTACATCATCACTTGCCTAACATGGCAGACGGCCTGTGTTATACTTAAGTTAGTTTTGTCCCACATTGTCTCTCTTTCTCCTGCCTAACATGGCGGCTGGCCTGTGTTATACTTAAGTTAATTTTGTGTTTGACATTGTCTCTCTCTCTCTCTTGCCTAACATGGCGGATGGCCTGTGTTATACTTAAGTTAGTTTTGTCCCACATTGTCTCTCTCTCTCCTGCCTAACATGGCGGATGGCCTGTGTTATAGTTAGTTTTGTCCCACATTGTCTCTCTCTCTCTCTTGCCTAACATGGGGGCTGGCCTGTGTTATACTAAAGTTAGTTTGTCCCACATTGTCTCTCTCTTGCCTAACATGGTGGGCGTCCTGTGTTACACTTAGTTTGTCTCTCTCTCTCTTCCCTAATATAATGTCCACTGTCCAGCATGGCGGCCGGCCTGTGTTTGTGTGTGTTACATAACTTAGTGTCCCACATTGTCTCTGTTGCCTAACATGTCCATCATGGCGGCAAATGACTGTTGCTGTTACATAAATCATCATTGTCTCTTGCCTAACATTTTCCTGCCTGTTGCCTTTCTGAGACTATCCTCTGCTTTTTTGTATTGTAGAGATACCGACCGTTGTACCCGACAGATGGATGTCATCATCCCTGCTGGTTTACTTGGCCATACCAAGATGCTAGATGCAGCAGGAACAAACAACAAGCACCGGTGAGAGCAACTTCATTATTCTAAAAAATAGTAGGTGTCATCATGTGTGAAAAAATCAGAAAACAAACCATTTGGGCTCAAAATTTTTTCCCCATTTTCCTCATTTTTTTCCCTTAAGGTGGAGAGACTTACTTATTTCTGGCTTTAAGTGCAATGCAAACGGATGCCACTGCCAGCAAAATGTCAGCTGTCTGGAAGTTTTTTAAAATTGATGAAACCAACAAACGCATTGCAGACTGCAAACTCTGTTCTGCCAAAATATCCAGAGGTGGTTCAAAAGTTAGTTCTTATAAAACCAGCAATCTCATAAAACACCTCAAAATGAAACACAAGAGTGAGCATGGCAAATTTACAGCTGTCACTAGCTCTTGCACTCAGCAGCTGACACTGCAGCAAACCCTTGCCAGACGTGAAAAATTTTCCATGGATAACCCAAGGGCTAAAAAAATTTCCAAAGTAGTTACCCAATTCATCGTTCTTGATGATCAGCCACTATCAATAGTTGACAATGTGGGTTTTCATCGACTTATGAATCTTTTGGAGCCAAAGTACGAAATTCCCAGCCGCCATCATGTCACAGATGTCATGTTGCCACAATTACACAACACAGTGAAAAAACACATTACCAACATTCTACAGGAGGACATAAAGGCTATCAGTTTCACCACGGACATTTGGAGCAGCAGTGTGAGTCCCATGTCTGTAATTCGCTTAACTGTACAGTGGATTGATGCCAATTTCACTCTGCACCAAGTCATGCTGCGCGCAAAGAAATTTCAAGGCTCTCATACAGGCCAAGCTATAAGAAGCATACTAGAAGAAATGCTTGACACTTGAGCGATTCCCAAAAGTTCTGTCCATGTGGTAGTCCATGATAATGGCAGAAATATGATAAAAGGTGTACAAGATGCTGGTCTTCAGAGTCTTTCATGTGTGGCACATACACTGCAGCTGGCTGTCTCAGAGGGGCTTTTATCACAGCGCAGCATTACGAAGGCTGCGGGAGTTGGGCGCAAAATAATTGGGCACTTTAAACATTCAAACCTGGCATATTCTCGGATGCAAGATATTCAGATCCAGCTTGGTCAACCCATTAAAAGACTTCAACAAGATGTTCAGACTCGCTGGAACAGCACTTTTTACATGCTGCAGTCTCTGATAGAGCAAAAACGGGCCATTGGAGTATATGTGTCAGAACATGAGCTGCCTGCAACGATCACTGCAAATCAGTGCAATCTCATGGAGAAGATGATCAATATCTTGGCTCCCTTTGAAGAGTTGACTCGGCATGTGAGTTGTTCAGATTCTTTTGCCTCGGATGTAATTCCTGCAGTGACTGGGCTACAGCGATTATTATCTAAAGAAGTGAATGAGGACCACAGTGTTAAAACAATGAAGAACACATTGCTTGGTGCTTTGCAGAAATGGTTCTCTGACATGGAGAAAAATCCACTTTACTGCATCGCTACCTTACTCCATCCAAGGTAATCAATTATTTATTGCTGGCTGCTATTTTGCATTGTTTTTATTTGAATATTGATGATATGATTTTGTTTTTTGTTTTTTGGGTAAGGGTGATATTTTACAGTGTTATTATCACTTGCTTGCATTAAAAAAAAAATTGTAATGCAAGTGATAACACTGTAAATCTCACTTTCATAAAAACACAAAACAAAAACGATAATGACAAACACACTTACCTGCTCTGCCTCTGTGTAATGGTTCTGCACAGAGCAGGCCAGACAACTGTTTTTGCCGTGTCCCCTGCCGTCACCTTTCCTTCTAGCAGTGCCCCCACAGCAAGCTTCCACAGTTGCTGCTTTGCTTGCATGACATTGTCTAATGTCTTGTATTTTTCTTCTTCTAGGTATAAAGATCGGTTCTTCTCAAATGCAGATGCTGGCAGGCAGGCCAAAGAGATGTTCGTGCTGGAAATGCAACAAATATCTAAACCAGCTACCAAAAGGCCTCGCCCAGAGCAACAGCCAGGTACCGGTGTGACTGTGGACAGTGTTTTTCAAGAAATTGCTTATTCATCTACATTTGAGAACAGTGCTCCCACAGCTGCTACCATACAACTAGAAGCATATCTTGGAGAGGTCACTGTGCCTCGTTCGGACAAACCTCTTGAGTATTGGGCAGCCAATAAACTGCGATTTCCCACTCTAGCCCAAATGGCACAAAAATATCTTTCAGCTCCTTGCAGTAGTGTGGAAAGCGAGAGATTGCTCAGTGCAGCGTCACACATTCTGACTGACACCAGAAACCGACTTCTAACTGAACATGCAGAGATTCTTCTGTTTCTTAAAAAAAAACTTGCCACTTGCATTTGAATTGGAAAAGTAATCTACCGCCTGTTACTGTCCAACTGTAAGGCATCATGCACAGTTGCACGCTGCAGCTCAAAGCAACTGCTCCACCTGGCATTTGAGCGTTTCCTCTGCCTGTTAACCCCCCTCCATGTTGGCCTTAAAAAAAATAATAAAATATGCCTTTTTAACTCCATGCCACAACATTTTCCTTAAGTGAAAAAGTGAATCGCCTATGGTGTGAACATTGCACACTAGGTGATTCAACGTGCAATGCATGGGGGACACATAGCCTAATATGGAGCGGCATAGAGTTAACACTACAGGCAAACGAAAGGCTCAAAAACAGGGAGCTCAAACGCCTGTAGGAGCAGCTACTTTGAGCTTTATTGTGCATGTGGCCTTACTGCTGCTAAGTGCTTGACTCCTTGGCCTTGCCATCCTGGAATGACCCTAATTTTGGTCTGTGAAAAATGTTTTTTCACGAGTTTCATAAGAAGTTGAACTAGAAGCTAGCACTTTTTTTTATTATTTAACAAATGTTTACAAAATAATGTTAGTTTTGAGGTACTGTTCAGTTGCTCCTCCTCAGGCCTAACATTTAACTGTATTGCACTTGGGTTGGTTGATGTGATGACGTGAACTTGTGATGTTTGTTTTATACGTGGCGTCATCAAAAATGATGATATTTCATGTTCTGTGTGACATTTGAGCTTTTCATTTTCCTTGTCAAAAGAAGTTTATTGAGTATACAATGTTATAAAGATACATAAAGTAAGTTTACAAGGATCTATAAAGTAAGCTCATTGTTTTACAGTAGGGTTTATATAGGTAAATATCATGAAATTTCAAATATTAAACATTGGATTCACGTAAACCTAAATTAAAGATATATATCATTTCCTTAGTTACTTTTGTAGGTATTTAAATTATTTATACCTACTATACATATTGTTTACAAGTAGAGTGTATATAGGTCAAATAAATTCTGATAATGAGCTTTAATCGTAAGGGAGCTTTTTATTTTCAAGGCATAATGCCTGTACAATGCAGCTAAAAGCATCTGCTCCTCAAGGAGTTTGAGCTTTTTTTCTGTCTGTTAACACCTCCCTTCCATGTCAGCCCATTGTATACTAGTTTCAGGAGTTTAGTGGCAGGAAAGTTTACAGGCAGAAAAAAAATCCAAAGATTTCCATTTCCAATTTCTTTGGATTTTTTTTTCTGCCTGCTGCCTGTAAGCAGAAACCGCATAGTGTATCTCTAAACTTCTGAAACCGCATAGTGTATCTTGGCCAATGGCCATGAATGAACACATAGGCTAACATGGAGGGGAAGAGGTAACGGGTAGAGAAAAAAAAGCTCAAAAGCGCTAAAACCCCTGGAGAAGCAGCTGCTTTGAGCTGTGCATGAGGCCTTACTGCAGCCTACATGCCAACCTAACATACATCCTTGTCATCCTGGAATGTTCTGTCTGTGAAATGTGTTTCTCTTACACATGTGTAAGTTGAACTGGAAACAAACACATGTTGTGTTTTTTTTTGGTTTTTGAAATTTTATAAATAATGTCTTGTGTTGTGCGTTGACTGAGGTACTGTACTGTTCTTGCTTCTCCTCATGCCTAAACATTGTGAACTTGCAATGTACATGTCATTGATGACATTGACATTATTTTTTATATAACATGTTCTGTGCAATTTGCGCTTTAACAGCTTTGTGACCAGCAAATAAACATGTTTTCTTTCATAATCTTTTGACTGCATTTTAATTCCTCATATTATGGTGAAAATATGTAATTTTTCATTATTTTTTTAAAAAATGGTCACATGACCAAAATCAGGTATTGGCGAGTACATGATGTCAAGTATCGGTACTCGTACTCAGTGTCAACAAAGTGGCATCAGTGCATCCCTACCATTATCATAGTTTTTAAGACCAAAGATACAACTATGTTGGTGTAACCGCCTACTCCCAAGCTGTCATTTGAAGTAAAACACATAGCCAAGTATTATTCTACACAATTTTTTTTATTGTGCATTAAAAAAGAAAACAAATAAAATTTGACATGCTATCTGCCAAAAGAACTTAAACAAAAAGCTCATTCTATGCATCCAAAAATATAGAAAATATACCAAATCAAATCATTATTCAACCAAAAAATAATGTCAAAGCAATAACTCCAAGGCCAATAATAAATAACACGTTATCTCCTCCGATTCCGCAACATGTCGGGTTGACGAATGGTTGTTTAGAAACGAACTGAAAAGCACAAAATGAAAAGCGTGAAATGAAAAGCGTGAATCAACACTCACCAAACTTCTACTAACATGAAATTAGCAGAAGGGGCCCAAAGGGTGGCGCTATAGAGCTGAAAAACCACGTAGTACGTCAGTGCATTTGTGTTTGTTGGCCGACAATTCCTTGCCGTTTGTATGCAAGACAAGTTTGGTCCAACACCCTTCAGACAAAAGTCATCGTTTTTGTTGGCCAACAATCCGATCGTGTGTACGAGGCTTAAGCATGCCTACAATGTGTTAAAAATACCTATTTAAATTACAATTTTGTAAAAAAAAGAAAAAAAATACTTTTTAATTTTCTATTCTGCATTTTCCAAAAACATGACATTTTCAAGAGAGTCACTATGCCTTTCAGAAAAAATACCTTGAAGTATTTGCTTTCTTAAATGTGGGAGTTTCTACTGTGGTGGTGCTCTAGGGCCTCCAAAAATCTGATAGGTTGTTTAGGAATTAGATGTGTAATTTATGCATAATTTAAGATCCTTAATTTAAGAGCCCAAGGTGCTCCTTAGATGTTGCACCCCTCTATGTATTTGGGCTATGAAAAAGTTTCACACATGGTAATCCCATACTCAGGAGGAGTAGTAAAATGTGTTTTGGGGTGTAATTATAAATAAGCCTATGCTGTGTGTGAGAAATAACTTGTTAAATGATAACTGTGAAAAAAAAAATTTATTCAATCAATTTTTCAAAAATGCAACATAAAAAAAAACTCACTATGCCTCTTACTAAATACCTTGTTCCGTCTACTTTTTTGGGGGGGTATTTTTACTGTCCGGGCATTTTAGGGCCTCAAGATATGAGAGTCAGTACATCATGATTGATCAATTGTTAAATATACTGTACATACAGTGTTTGTAGACTCTCTAACTTTCACACAGACTAAATAATATACTCTGATTTATTTTTTTACCAAAGAAATGTAGCATAATACATTTTGGTCTAAATGTATTAACCACTTGCTTACTAGGCACCTAAACCCCCCTTCTGCCCAGACCAATTTTCAGCTTTTAGCTCTGTCACTCTGTGAATGACAATTGCGCAGGCATACAACACTGCACCCAAATTAAAATTTTATCATTTTTTCCCACAAATAGAGCTTTCCTTTGGTGGTATTCGATCACCTCTGGGTTTTTTATTTTTTGTTAAAAGAATTAAAAAAGACCGAATTTAAAAAAAAAACAAAAAAAAAACTGTTTTATATTTTCTTAATACATTTTGCAAACAGGTAATTTTTCTCCTTCATTGATGTACGCTGATAAGGCTACACTGATGGGCACCGATAGGCTGCATTGATGGGCACCGATAGGCTGCATTGATGGGCACTGATAAGGCGACACTGATGGCACTAATAGGTGGCACTGGTGGGCACTGATGAGGTGGCACTGGTGGGCACTGGGATGTGGCACTGATTGGTGGCACTAATGGATGGCAGTGAAGGGCATTGATAGGTGGCGCTGAAGGGCACTAATAAGTGGCACTGATGGGTGGCAGTGATGGGCACTGATGGGTGGCAGTGATGGGCACTGATGACACTGATAGGCAGCACTGCTAGGTGGCACTGATGAGGCACTGATTGGCACCACTGGTGGGCATTGATAGGTGGCACTCATGGGCATTGATAGGTGGCACTGATGTACTGGTGGGCACTGATTGGTGGGCACTGTGGGCACTGATTGGTGGGCACTGTGGATACTCATTGGTGGGCACTGTGGTCACATATGAGGCGGCTTCGCCTCTCCCTGCTCGGGACTGATGTCCCTTCAAGAGAAGCTGGTGTTCGGCTTTTTTTTCTCCTCACGCTGTCAGCGTGAGAAGAAAAAAAAATGATTACCGATCCTCTGTTTACATCACGTGATCAGCTGTCACTGGCTGATAGCTGACCACGTGGTAAGGGGTCGAGTTCGACCCCTTACTCCGATCTGTGATCACCCGAGTCTTATTGACTCGGGTAATCACAGCGCGTGCCGCGTGCGCCCTGCAGGGGAGGCTTGCAAAGGGGAGGATGTCTATTGATGCCCGGCAAAGCAGATCCGCGTTGTTAAGAAAGATTATTTGCAACAGAAACTAAGAAGTGTTTTTTTTTTAAATGATCAAAACTGCATTTCACAAATTTTGATAGATGCCAAGTTTGATATGATTTTAGCAAAAGAATGCTCAACGTACATACTTTTACTATTCTCAAAACAACCTTTTTATTTGAAAAGATTTGGAGCAAAAACCTTGGTGGGAAGTGTGGCTTAGAACATATTGATGTATGAGGTGAGAGGAATCATTTGACTTGTTTTCCTGGTTAAACATAGCCAAGGTTTTGTGGTCATGGTACCTTTTTTCATGAGAATTTGAGTTTTATTATAACCAAATTAGATTTTAATGATGGTCTCCAAAAAGAATGATGGTACATTTGCAGTAAATGTTTTTCTGCTGAAGCGTGATATTATTCCATTATGGTTAAAAAACCAAGAACTTCCAAATTGTTGCTGACCTGAACTTGTACTTGACATGTTTACATTTCTTTAATCATTTTTTGACTTTGTGCTATAAAATGCATTTTCCTGCCATATAATCCTTGAACTTTGAACACAGGGAAGAAATACTAAAGAACAGTTTTATTTTGTTTGCATCAATCAAATGTTTCTTTCCTATACCCGAGACTTCCAGCAAACTTACCTGTGGAATATATATAGAAAATGATTTGTGGTCAAATTTAAAAGGTTAAAGCTATTAAAAAGCAAATATACCAGGGTTAGACTGGCAATTTAGCATTTGCAGTGGTCATGCATGCCTATTTTACTTGTTCTTACTTTCTCGGTTTTCTTTTTGATGATATCATGCACTGTAGATAATGATATATTTAAAGTCTTTTTAATTTTATATTGAGGAACATTATTCTGAAATCAAATGGTCAACAATTTTTAGACACAGGTTTTCACAGATGGGTAAACCACCTCTGCCATCTTTACTTTTTTTTTTTAATTTAAACTTTATTTGTTTTTTCGTATAACAAACCAACATACAGTATATCAAATGTTTAAAAAAAGGAAAACAAAAAAAATTCTATGTACAGTATATATTTACAGTAATGTTTACCTCTCCCCTTTCCCCCCTTCCCCATTCCCCCAACCTCCCCACCTATTGTCAGTCTCCTCTACCCCTTCCCTCCTATTCTTTTTTTTTTTTTGATCAAACGAAAAATTTATTGAGCATAAATGTCAATACAGGTTATTAACAACGGATTACAAAGTGCAATATGTTTCAATGGTATGCATAGTGTTCAGTTCACAGAATTTTAAGCATGTCATTATGGCTTAAATTCAGGTATCAAATATTGTCATACATGTGTAAAAGGTGGGTTGCTTAGGGAAAGGCTGGGTCTGTGCAACAACAGTTTCACCAAACAAATAAAAGTCATAGAACAAGAAAAGTAAAAACAGAAGAGGTGGGACACAATTGGTACTAGTCAGTGCATGTGGAAGCCTCATTTATCCACCTGTCCCATATTCTATGGTATTTGCCTGGGCAGCCACGGTGGGTATACAAAACCTTCTTGTAGGGGAGGGTAAGATTCACAGCCCTCTTCCATTATTGCATGGTAGGGGGGGTGGGCCGAAGCCACTGTTGGGCTATCTGCATTCTGGCTGCAAAAAAGGTTTCCTGCAGGAATATTGATAGATACTTTGCTTCTTCTGAGACGGGAAGAAGGCCAAGCAGGCATTGACGTGGGCACAGTGTTAGGGGGCAGCCCATGCAGTTATGGAGAAATTTGACAATTTGTGACCAGTAGCATTTGATAGATGGACAGGACCATATAAGGTGATAAAAGGTACTGGGGTTGTTGCCGCAGCGGGGACAGGCTGGATCAGTATCTGGCTTATATTTAGAGATTCGTGCTGGAGTGAGGTATGACCTATGCAGGATATAAAGTTGGGTAAGGCGGTCCGATAGTTTAGGAGACACCTTCGTGCTAGTCAAAAGAATTTCTTCCCACTGTTCGTCGTTTATTTCACCAGTGTCAGTCTCCCATTTGGCTCTCAAGTGTTGCGTATGGGTGATAGCTGAGGGTATGAGTAGGCTGTTATACAGGTTGGATATCAGTTTTTTGGGGTCGTCGCATAGAGCTATATCTGCGAAGGTCATTATTTCCAGATTGGGAATGGAGTTGTCAAATTGGGATTGGAGGGCGTGACGGACTTGAAGATATCGAAAAAACATATACTTGGGAAGAGCATATTCTTCCTTTAGGGTCTGAAATGTTTTAACTGCTCCTCCGGATATGAGTTGGGAGAGGTAGATGACTTTATAAATAATCCACAGTTAATAGTCTGGGATGGACAGTAATTCAGGGAGCTGGGGATTGTCCCAGAGTGGTGTGTGGGCATGTATGGAAGGGGCCCCAACGGTGGTAAGGGCACGCTGCCAAATTTTGCTGTGGTGTTTTAGCATGTGGTTCCCACCCGTGAGATGAGACATCCCTCTGTGTTTACAAAAAATTATCTGAAATGGATGGGCCACTACATCTGTCGCAGATGTGCATACCAAAGCAGAGTAACGAAGTTTGTCATGATTATTTAAATAATAGAAATGGGACAATTGGGAAGCCATATAATAAAATGTGAGGTCAGGGGTGGCCGTACCCCCGAGGTGAGTGGGGCACTTCAATGTCTGCCATTAAATTTGTGTCGGGAGGAGCCCCATATAAAGGTGTTGAGTATAGATTCCTTCCCTCCTATTCTTAATCTCCATTTCTACTCTTTCCTCCCAATACCTTTTTGATTCATTTCTCTGTATATTTCCTAGTTTTCTTGAAACTTATCCATTTTTCCCATGTGCTATTGAACCTTTCTACCTGACCCTCCTCCCTGCTACTCAAGTATTCCATTTTGAATATATATTCTCTTCTTTTCAACCATTCTTTTATGGTGGGTTTTCCCAGGTCTACCCATTTTTTAGGGATTATCCCTTTTGCTGCGTTCTATAGGTATGGTATCAAGATTCTCCTATATTGTTTTTTGTACTGTTTGTGTTATGAAATAGGCACACCCATGGATCATTTGGGGTTTCCTCTCCTGTATTTTCCCTTATATAACATTGTATTTCCTGCCAATACTCCTTTATTTTTGTACATTCTCACCAAATGTGGGTCATAATACTTTTCTGATTGCAACCTCTCCAGCATAGGGGGGATTTACTTTGCTGGTATTTTTGAGATTTCACTGGGGTTATATACCATCTCGCTAAGCATCTATAATACATTTCTTTTTTGTTTATATCAGTCGCATAATCATGTACTGCTCCCAACACTCTGGTCACCTGTTGTTTTTCCAGTCGTATACCCAATTCCTCTTCCCATTTTCTTATGAATGGAGGTGCTCCCAGCCCCACCATCTCCGTGAGTATTCTATAGATCCATGATATTCTGTGCTTGAGCAATGACTGTAAATTACATAATCTTTCTATTGGGTTCAAATTCCCCTCGGGTCTAACTGGTTGTGGTAATGAAGTCATGAAATGCTTTAGCTGAAAGTACCTCCATTCCTTAATCTTTATTTGTTCACTTTTGTGCAATATTTCCTGCATATATCTTATTTTCTGTTTATTCACGATGTATTTTAATTGTGTATTTCCTATCCAATTTCCATAAAGTGAAATATATAAGCTGGAACAGAAACATAAAAGGAAAGTAGGCACCGAAGTCCAACAGATATATAATAATATAAATGGGGGAATAAAACAGGAAAATATCTTGCAAAAACCTTAAAAAATTAAAAAACATTGAATTATACAGAAAAGATGAAAAATAAGAAAGGACAGGTGGTGTATGAAACATCAGAAACAAATACAACAATAAAGACACGAATATCCAATGTCCCGTACACACGATTGGACATTCCGACAACAAAATCCATGGATTTTTTCCGACGGATGTTGGCTCAAACTTGTTTTGCATACACACGGTTGCACAAAGTTGTCTAAATTTCCAATCGCCAAGAACGCGGTCACGTACGACGAGACTATAAAAGGGCAGTTCAGAACCAAGCACGGCACCCTTTGGGCTCCTTTTGCTAATCTTGTGTTAGTAAAAGTTTGGTGAGAGACGATTTGCGCTTTTTCAGGCTTGTGGTTTTCAGATTGTTTTCTGCAGTTCAGTTTGTGCTTGTGGGTTTGTATTTGGTCTTCAGTGCGTGCAGCGAGTTACGCTTGACTCTGTCATTGTGTTCTTGTTTGTTCGTTACTGTTTTTCAGGTCGCTCTTCACAGGCCTTGCTGTTCTTCAGTGCGTTCTGTTGCTTCGTTCTGAGCAGCCGACCATTTTCTAGCCATGTTGCGTATACGTACTCCTTGTAGAGTTCGTGCTGTGCGGGGGCTTGGTGTTGGGGTCCCTACCTTGACACAAGTCCAGTCCATGAACAGGGTGGGGAGGAGTTCATGGACCAAGAATTGGTTGCTCCAGCGTGACCAATTCTGTCACATGCCTTTGCTCCGTGAGATCAGTGAGAATAATCCTGACAATTTCAGGAACTTTCTCCGGATGACGGACCCCGTATTTCACCGTTTGTTGGCTTTGCTGACCCCTTATATTAACAGGCAGGATACCTGCACGAGGCAAGCCATCACTCCGGAGCAGAGGCTAGTCGCCACCCTGCGGTACTTGGCGACGGGGAGAAGCCTGCAGGACCTCAAGTTCTCGACAGGCATCTCCCCCCAGGCTCTGGGGATCATTATCTCAGAGACCTGTTCTGCCATCATCCAGGTCCTGCAGAAGGAGTATATTAAGGTAAGATTTTTATCCTTTAATATCAAATTTTATTGTAGTTAATGTTTGATAATATATTGTATCCTCATTCCCTAATTACCATGATTGTAATATTCTGTGAATGTCCCCTTTGTCCAAATGCATGCTGCATTTTTAGGTAATTTTTTTTTGTCCTTCATACATATTTGCCTTCACTTACCTCCCCAGCATGCTCTCCTGACCTATATTTACCTCATGTAGTCACTTAACAATGTATTTTGTCAGCTCCATAGTAGTGCTTTACCCTAAATACCCACTAAAATTTGGTGAATTGTGATTTGTGCTTTAAATTCAGGCAGAGTGCCAGAGGGTTTTTTTTGTGTCCCAAAATCATTTGGAACCCTCCCTCCCCCCTCAGCTCATACCAATCATCTATCTGCTGACTTTGCCAAGCCCATACACACTATACCCACCTCTTTAGTGGTCAGATTTATGGATGAATTCCCCAAAGCATGTAGTGCAAGGGCCTGCCGAATACTTTCAAATGGTACTGTTTAAAGTTTTTGTATCCTATTATTATCTTGATAGGTAATAGCAGAATGTCAAAATGTGCTTAAATGTGTACAGTGTGTATTTATATCTTTGTATTATGACACTTCTTACCTGTCCAGTGGGCTGCCAATAGTGTAAGGAGGGGCTGGCCAAAGTAATCCACATTATTTAGGCATTCATCTCTCAATGAAGTGGAGAGGCTTACCTGTCCAAAACATATTCCCCCCACCATAAAATTTTTAAAATGGCCCAAGAGAGGGGGGGGGAGGAATCTGATAGGTGGACCTTATACCTTTGTCTTTAACTACTTCCCACCCAGCCAATGTACATAAACGGCCGAGTGGGCGCTCTCTCCTTCTGAGTGGACGTTCAGGAACGTCCCTCAGAAGGAGCGGGATCGCGCGCGTTCCCGCGCAGCGGCACGATCCCGATGCACTCGTGTCACCCGGACACGGCGCATCTCGGATCAGCAGGAGGGCTCTGTGATTGGCCCTCCTGATCACAGGACGGCTGTGTCCAATCACAGCCGTCATGTGATGTAAACACAGCCGGTTGCTAGGCAATCAGCTCTCCTCTCCTCACACGGAAGTTGTCGCTGAGGAGGAGAGGGGATCGCTGCAGCCAGCTGATAATCAGTGAGTATGAGCTGTTTTTTACAGCTTTTTACTCACTGATCACCAACCTAGTGTCAACACACATGTCCCCATACAATGTAAAACACACATATGCCCCCACATAATGTAAAACACACATGTCCCCACACAATGTCCCCAAAACACATGTCCCCAAAACACATGTCCTCAAATATTAAAAAAAGCTGTCCCCCACATATGTCCCACTAAAATCACATGTCCCAATGGTAATCTGCGCACATATGTACGTGATCACCTGCGCACATCTGTACATGATCATTTGTGTACATATGTCCGTGATCACACAAACCAATTATTATACACTTAACAGGATTTTTTTTATCAAAAACATGTAGTAGAATACATTTTGGCTTAAATTTATGACAAAATTCGATTTTATTGGATTTCTTTTAAAACAGAAAGAAGAAAATATTGTTTTTTTCCCAAATTTCAGCTATTTTTGCACTTATATCGCAGAAAAAAAAAAAGGGAGTCGTGAATAAATACCACCAAAAGAAAGCTCTATTTGTGCGATAAAATTTTCATTTGGGTACAGCGTAGCATGACTGAGTAATTGTCATTAAAAGTGCGAGAACGCTGAAAGCTGAAAATTGGTCTGGGAAGGAAGGGGGCGAAAGTGCCCAGTATTGAGGTGGTTAAATACTCCCTAAACTAAATGTTATACTGATGTTGGCCAAGAATGTTTGTGTCTAATCTGCTTTCCATGTTTATGTGCAAAATGATTCATTTATTTTTCTTGTTTGACTCCACAGTTTCCTTCCAACCCACAGGAATGGCAGACTGTGGCCTCCCACTTTGCCCAGCGGTGGGACTTTCCTAACTGCGGTGGGGCAATTGATGGGAAACACGCCCACATCATCCCACCACCCAACTCGGGGTCATACTATTACAACTATAAGGGGTTCAATAGTATTGTGATGTTGGCGGTGGTGTCGGCTACTTATGAGTTCCTGTATGTGGATGTGGGGAAGAATGGCTGGATGTCAGATGGTGGAGTCATCGCCCAGACGGAGTTCTACAGGCATCTCCAGAATGGCAGCTTGGACTTGCCACCTCCAGAAGACAATGTGGAAGGACTCCCATTAGTCTTCGTTGTGGATGAAGCATTTGCACTGGGGGACCATCTTATGCGGCCATTCCCGATGAGGACCCTCCCCCCGGACCAGAGGGTTTTTAATTACCGGCTGGCCAAAGCCAGAAGAGTGGTGGAGAACACGTTTGGAATCATGGCCAGCCGGTTCCACCTATTTCTTACACCCATACACATGGCGGAGTATAAACTGAATCATATCATCCTGGCGTGCTGTGTTCTCCACTACTTTTTAAGGCGAAATTCTGCCTACTATGCTGCCTTAGTGGGGCCTGAGGCTGGAATTCATGGAAATGAACCAAACCTGACGGCGCTTGAGGCTGGCCGTCCTGGCTTGCCCCCCCCTGAGTGCCCGCGAGGTTCGTCTAAGATACCTTGAATACTTTGCGGGTAGGGGGTCATCAATATGCCAGACAATGTCTGCTGAGCCTTTTTTTAAATAAAATTAGTTACCTACTAAAATATTTTTCAGACATTTATTACTGCTTGTGTTTCTTTTAGCTGACCCTGACTGAAATGTGGGTAGTCCTGAAAATGGCGTGATTGTGTAACATTCAAAAGCACTGTTGGGTGTTATTTACTAAAGGCAAAGACAGTTGCACTACAAGTGCACTTGAGACTGCACTGAAACTGCACTTGTAGCGCAAAGTGGATTTGCCCTTAGGAAATAACCCCCATTGTCACAGAAAACCACAATTTAACCACAAAAAAAGTTTTCGAGCATTGAAACAGTAATCCACACATTCTTGACTATCAATCTTTTTAATACCAGCAATCACATGTGCATTTATAAAAGGTTTTTAAAACAAACCAACATATTTGTTGTATAACAATTTTTTGGTCACATTAATAAAAGTAGAAATGTCCATTTCAGGTAAAACAGGCATGTTTAAAACCAACAAGAAATACACAAATCTGGAACTTACAAAGTTCAACTTTGTTATAAATTGAAGGCAATATCAGACATGAGTATTTATAAACTGTGTTTGATATTGCGTTCAGATCAGGGGCGGATCCAGAGTCTAGTCTTGGGAGGGGCACTGCCAGAAAATATATTTTTTTGGGGTACATCTATCGGGGAAATGGCTGGTGTTGGCGCTTCAATCATCACGGCACCATGGTTGTTATGGTGTCAGGATGATTAAAGCGCATTATTACTATTATTACTTTTTTATAAAAAATTAAATAGTTTAACTCACCTTAATGCAGAATCAGTGGGAGCCCCGAGTGTGTCACTTGTCACGTCACCTGTCACCAGATGCATATTGTCACTTGCCACGTCGCCTGCCACATGTTGCGGATTGTCACTTGCCACGTCGCCTGTCACCAGATGCAGATTGTCACTTGCCACGTTGCGGATTGTCACTTGCCATGTCACTTGCCACGTCGCCTGCCACATGTTGCGGACTGTCACTTGCCACATCACCTGTCACCAGATGCAGATTGTCACTTGCCACGTCGCCTGCCACATGTTGCGGATTGTCACTTGCCACGTCGCCTGTCACCAGATGCAGATTGTCACTTGCCACGTCGCCTGCCACATGTTTCGGATTGTCACTTGCCACGTCGCCTGTCACCAGATGCAGATTGTCTCTTGCCACGTCGCCTGCCACATGTTGCGGATTGTCACTTGCCACGTCGCCTGTCACCAGATGCAGATTGTCACTTGCCACGTCGCCTGCCACATGTTACGGATTGTCACTTGCCACGTCGCCTGTCACCAGATGCAGATTGTCACTTGCCACGTCGCCTGCCACGTTGCGGATTGTCACTTGCATGTCACTTGCCACGTCGCCTGCCACATGTTGCAGATTGTCACTTGCCATGTCACCTGTCACCAGATGCAGATTGTCACTTGCCACCTGCTAAGGTGGTCTCTTGTGTCCCAGAGACAGGCAGCAGAGAGATGTTGTAATCTCTCTGCTGCCGCAGCTGCCTGCATGGTGGGGGGAAACTGCAGGGATGCAGGGCGGGCGGTGAGAGATGATGTCATCTCTCTGCTCCCCCGCCCGCCTGCTCCCTGATTGGCCACACATGTCAGCGGTGCTCTGTCACCTATGGAGCCGCCTGGCGGCTCTTTTACTCACAGAGCCGCCCAGCGGCTCTCTCTCTCACGGAGCCGCCCGGTGGCTCATTTACTCACGGAGCCGCCCAGCGGCTCTCTCTCTCACGGAGCCGCCCGGCGGCTCTTTTACTCACGGAGCCGCCCAGCGGCTCTTTTACTCACAGAGCCGCCCAGCGGCTCTCTCTCTCACGGAGCCGCCCGGCGGCTCTTTTACTCACGGAGCCGCCCAGCGGCTCTTTTACTCACAGAGCCGCCCAGCGGCTCTTTTACTCACGGAGCCGCCCAGCGGCTCTCTCTCTCACGGAGCCGCCCGGCGGCTCTTTTACTCACAGAGCCGCCCGGCGTCTCTCTCACAGTGACACTCACCTGCATTTCTCGGAGGGGGCAATTGCCCCGTTGCCCCCCCTAGATCCGCCCCTGGTTCAGATGGGGTGAAGTCACCCCCTGGAAAAGCCAAATTTTGAAGATGCACACAAATTGTCGAATGTCAACATGTGCTAGCTGCTATCACGGGGGATCAAGGGACGTGTTTTGTGGGTGCAACCCCTTCCTCTCAGCTACTTTATTATTGAGGAAGGGGCTGTACCCCCAAAATGCATACATTGATCTCCCGTGATGGCAGATAGCACATGTTGACACACTGTGTGCATCTTCAAAATTTGGCTTTTCGAGAATATGTAAAAAAATGTGAGAAATTTTTAGATTTCAAAAAGCCCAAAAAAGGGAAGGGATTTGGAGTTGTTTTAAACTCTCCCTAAAACATCAATGATGTTCTTCATTTTGTTTTGAACATCATTGATGTTTTTCAGGATGTTTTCCAAGTCCCTATTATACCCCATGATCTCCCCGATCAGGATCTGTGCACTTTTACTGGTGAAATGACCTGGATCGACAACATCACGATCACCTAAAAATATAGAAACAAAAACACACCATTTATTATAAATATATATAATAAATATATTATAAATACGTCTCCTTCCTCCTCCTCCTCCTGTTGGCTTTGGGGGATTTCACCTTCTTCCCGAGGTGGGGGGTCTGTGGTCTCCTCGGATGAGTGGTGTCCTCCGAGTCTTTTCTCCCCTTATGTAAATAAAAAATAGGTATACTTAGCACACAGATGTTTCATGTCAGAAATAGTAATATGAAACATTGCTTGGAAGTGGGGTACAATTGTCTATTTTGGCAGAGTTGCAAGATGAAGAAATATTTTTGTCCTTTGTCAAGCTTGAATACTTACCTGTTTTGTACACCCCTATAGAATACACTGGAGCACCTGTGTGGGCCCCCTAATAAAAAGGGTGTTCTGATGTCCCACACTAGTGCTCCAGTGTCCAGATGTGTAAACAGCTGCTGAGTGTCCTCTCCTTACATAGAATCTAGTTTGCATTTCATTCTAGTTACAAACCCATCTACACAAAATTATTTTAAGAGAAGTAGGCTAGCAAAAATGTATTCAAATGCATATGGCCAAAACAATGGTGTTTTCTAGGCCAGACGAACAATGTTTCATGTGCCCATGAACATGAAAGTTGCCATTTTAAACTGTACAACAGTTAACCACTTGCCGACCACCTCACGACGATGTACGTCGGCAGAATGGTACGGGCAGGCAGAATCACGTACCTGTATGTGATCTGCCTCCCGCGGGCGGGGGGTCCGGTCGGACCCCCCCGGTGCCTGAGGCGGTCGGCATTTGTCCCCCGGCGATCGGAGGTGAGGGGGAGGCCATCCATTCGTGAGCCCCCCCTCCCGATCGCTCCCAGCGAAAGGGATCATTTCCCTGCCTCTGTATAGTACACAGAGGCAGAGGAAATGATGTCATCTCTCCTCGGCTCGGTATTTTCCGTTCCGGCGCCGAGGAGAGAAGGCTGTAATGTGAGTGCACAACACACACACACACACTCAGTAGAACATGCCAGGCACACATTACAGCCCCGATCCCCCCCCTGATCACCCCCCAATCACCCCTCCCCCCCGTCACACTAACACCAAGCAGTTGTTTTTTTCTGATTACTGCATTGGTGTCAGTTTGTGACAGTTATTGTGGTAGGGCAGTTAGTGGTAGCCCCCTTTAGGTCTAGGATACCCCCCAACCCCCCCTAATAAAGTTTTAACCCCTTGATCACCCCCCATCACCAGTGTCGCTAAGCGATAATTTTTCTGATTGCTGTATTAGTGTCACTGGTGACGCTAGTTACGGAGGTAAATATTTAGGTTCGCCGTCAGCATTTTATAGCGTCAGGGACCCCCATATACTACCTAATAAATGTTTTAACCCCTTGATTGCCCCCTAGTTAACCCTTTCACCACTGATCACCGTATAACTGTTACGGATGACGCTGGTTAGTTTGTTTATTTTTTATCAGGGCACCCGCCGTTTATTACTGAATAAAGGTTTAGCCCCCTGATCGCCCGGCGGTGATATGCGTCGCCCCAGACAGCGTCAGGTTAGCAACAGTAGCGATAACACCCACGCACGCACCGTACACCTCCCTTAGTGGTACAGTATCTGAACGGTAAATATCTTTTCCGATCAGATCTATACTAGTGTCCCCAGCAGTTTAGGGTTCCCAAAAACGCAGTGTTAGCGGGATCAGCCCAGATACCTGCTAGCACTTGCGTTTTGCCCCTCTGCCCGGCCCTGCCCAGCCCACCCAAGTGCAGTATCGATCGATCACTGTCACTTACAAAACACTAAACGCATAACTGCAGCTTTCGCAGAGTCAGGCCTGATCCCTGCGATCTCTAACATTTTTTTTTGGTAGCATTTTGGTGAACTGGCAAGCACCAGCCCCAGGCAGCGTCAGGTTAGCGCCAGTACCTCTAACACCCACGCACGCACCGTACACCTCCCTTAGTGGTATAGTATTTGAACGGATCCATATCTGATCCGATCAGATCTATACTAGCGTCCCCAGCAGTTTCGGGTTCCCAAAAACGCAGTGTTAGCGGGATCAGCCCAGATACCTGCTAGCACCTGCGTTTTGCCCCTCCGCCTGGCCCTGCCCAGCCCACCCAAGTGCAGTATCGATCGATCCCTGTCACTTACAAAACACTAAACACATAACTGCAGTGTTTGCAGAGTCAGGCCTGATCCTTGCAATACACCCATACCTCATTTCTTTGACTCAGATGAGTGGATGTGGACTCTCCTTGAATGTATGTACTCACATAAATAGGTACTAAAGGTTTTACTTCTCCTTATGTTTTCAAAGAATGGATCATTCCCCCTTTGAGGAGTTTAGTAACCTGATTAGGTCATTAGATATTTTTCTTTGACCAATTATTCCTTTTTGATTTCGCCTCTGAAAGACATCCAGAAAGACTATCAGGATAAAGAACAGATTACTTCTGACCTATCTTCGCTTATCTCCTGTCTAACTAAAATCTTGGAGAAAAAATCGGCCTTGCACTGGCACATTGAATCTTTAGGAAGGTATATTAGAGAGGGTATCAACCCTATAGGCTTAAGAATACAAATATTCCCCACTTTAGACAATATTACTAAAGAACTTAAAATAAACTGGGAAACAAAACTAAACGAATGTTCCAAAAACCTCATGCTGCTGTTACAAAATGAATATCGGCAGCAATTGAAAGGTATGGATATGGAAATCAAAACACTGTACACCTGACTTTCCCCTCTCAAAAAACATGAACAATATACAGTATACGAAAAGAAACTCAAGGAACACTTGGAAATTTTCAGCAAAAATATCCTGATTAAGAAGGAGAAAAAATATTGGATGGACAAGAACGCCTTCGGTGAAGGCAGGACCTATAAGTGGAATACTGATCAAAAAACAAGAAAAAACTCCAGACTCCCAAGACAGAACAACACTAATCAGACTAATGATTATCTCTCAGATACACCCTCTAATAATTCTTCTTCCTCGGCCTCCTCTCAGGCAGGTATATTTTGAGGCGAAAGAAAGGGACCCTTTCCCAAACATCCGGATATGGAAGGAGAGATTCAACAAATGAATAAGAAAAGGACCACTGATGTACAACCCAATGAAACCGCACGAGGTGGAAGAGGAGGGGGAACGGGAAGGGTTAGGAGTGTGATGCCGGGAAATCCGAAAGGTCCCCCCTCCCTGAACTCTGGGAAAAGCTATAAAGAACAGGGTGCCTATCCAAAAACCCAGCAGACCCAAATAGACAATTTTTTAGACAAGGGAAATGCACAATCCCAACTCCCCCCAACCCCGACACCACCTCCTCTGACACAACTGTCAATGATATCCATGACAGCTCCACCTGTGAAGGAAAGCTAAACGTCATCAACCTTTCATCCCACAAACTTACAACAGCAGAACAGGAAGTACTATCCTTAGGCCTCTCTTTTTGTCCCAATCGTAGCTTAGACAGCTTTGAAACCATCAAAGATATAAACCTGTTTGCCAGGAAACTTCTACTTAAAAGTTTATATACTAAAAAAACTATAGCCACACCTGAAGTGGCACCTAATCTTAAAGCAGCCGACTTTAGAGCCCTCAGAGACCTCAATCTACTATTGCAAGAAAGCGATCTTGCGGAGGAATTCTGGGAGGGGGACCTTGACAGTGAAGGCAGTGAGGAAGAACAAGAGGAATCCAGCAAAGTCGAAAAAAAACCTAAAAAATTCAAAAGGAAATCGCACAAATTTCCACCACTCAACCCAAATCCAGCTATAGCCCTCTTTGTAGGACAAGTCACCAAAGAAATTGAAAAGATGGAAAAATACACTACCAAAAGTAATCTGAATTGGGAACAGCAACAGGCGTTAAATACCCTTAAAAACAACACAGAAATTACGATCAAAGCGTCGGACAAGGGAGGGAACATTTTCCTTATGGAATGGGGAGGCATCCTTCACCTAGGCAACAATGAGCTACAAGACGCTCTCCCCAAGCCTCCCATAAAAGGATACTCAATGCAAGGGGCGGCGGCCAGTTGAAACCGTGCCCCTTTCACAGCACTACCAATAAGCAGGAGATCACCATTAGATTGATGAAACGCCCAAGACATAATCACGCCCACATCCCCTTTATTAGGACGCCAGGGACGGCCAAGGGCAGCATTCCACAACTGGCTTTCAACAGAGAGGTACTCCAGGACCAGGGCTCACCGTTACTGGAACTTTACCTATATACTCTATACGACCAATTGAAGGTATTTTCATCTAGAATCTTTGACTTTTAGGTTTTGGGGAACATAGCTCCCCAAGATCCACTATTATTCTATATATTCTTTATTTATTTATTTTTTATTCATTCCCCATTTATCTAAATATTGTGTTTTTTAGCCTCTTCTTCTTTCATGGCTGCCGAATATTGTTTTTTTCAAATATACCAGGCCGCTCCGTAGAGGATATTGAACGGTATAGGCAATTGTCAGCACTGGGAATGCATTTTTTGCAGCTACATGCCAAATGTAAGTTGCATGATGTTTTGTTTTTAGTTGAAATGTGATTACTTAGATATAGGCGATATGCATATATATATATGATTTGTAACTATGCTATTTTTGAAACCTTAGAACGTGATGCAATCCTTCCCTGAGGAAGACTTTGCTTTGACATTATAAAGTTGAAACGCGTTGGAATTTTGCTACTGGACACCATCATACTAATTTAGGTGGTGTTTGTATCTAGCAGCAGGATGCATCATTTGTTTTCATGTTGTCTGATGACCTTTTTAACCACATAGTATTTCAAATAATTATTTTGTATGTTTATTTCTATTTTACTTTCTTTTGTATCAATAAAAATCTTTTTTAATATAAAATCTTTCTATTATTACATTGCCTTAAAAATCCCACATTGAGGTGTGTATTTGTTTTTTTGAACATTTTTTTTGGTAGCATTTTGGTGAACTGGCAAGCACCAGCCCCAGGCAGCGTCAGGTTAGCGCCAGTACCGCTAACACCCACGCACGCACCGTACACCTCCCTTAGTGGTATAGTATCTGAATGGTAAATATCTGATCCGATCAGATCTATACTAACGTCCCCAGCAGTTTAGGGTTCCCAAAAACGCAGTGTTAGCGGGATCAGCCCAGATACCTGCTAGCACCTACGTTTTGCCCCTCCGCCCGGGCCCTGCCCAGCCCACCCAAGTGCAGTATCGATCGATCACTGTCACTTACAAAACACTAAACGCATAACTGCAGCGTTCGCAGAGTCAGGCCTGATCCCTGCGATTGCTAACATTTTTTTAGTAGCATTTTGGTGAACTGGCAAGCACCAGCCCCAGGCAGCGTCAGGTTAGCGCCAGTACCGCTAACACCCACGCACGCACCGTACACCTCCCTTAGTGGTATAGTATCTAAACGGATCAATATCTGATCCGAGTAGATCTATACTAGCATCCCCAGCAGTTTAGGGTTTCCAAAAACGCAGTGTTAGCGGGATCAGCCCAGATACCTGCTAGTACCTGCATTTTGACCCTCTGCCCGGCCCAGCCCAGCCCACCCAAGTGCAGTATCGATCAATCACTGTCACTTACAAAACACTAAACCCATAACTGCAGCGTTCGCAGAGTCAGGCCTGATCCCTGCGATCGCTAACAATTTTTTTGGTAGCGTTTTGGAGAACCAGCGGCCTAGTACACCCCAGTCGTAGTCAAACCAGCACTGCAGTAACACTTGGTGACGTGGCGAGTCCCATAAGTGCAGTTCAAGCTAGTTAGGTGGCAAGCACAAGTAGTGTCCCACTGCCACCAAGAAGAAGACAAACACAGGCCCGTCGTGCCCATAATTCCCTTCATGCTGCATTCGCCAATCCTAATTGGGAAACCACCACTTCTGCAGCGCCCGTACTTCCCCCATTCACATCCCCAAATGACCCTATTTTGGAAAGTAGACACCCCAAGCTATTTGCTGAGAGGTATAGTGAGTATTTTGCAGACCTCACTTTTTGTCACAAAGTTTTGAAAATTGAAAAAAGAAAAAAAAAAAGTTTTTTCTTGTTTTTCTTCATTTTCAAAAACAAATGAGAGCTGCAAAATACTCACCATGCCTCTCAGCAAATAGCTTGGGGTGTCTACTTTCCAAAATGCATCATTTTGGGGGAGGGGGGGGGTTGTGCCACCTGGCATTCCATGGCCTCCGAAACTGTGATAGGCAGTGAAGAGTGAAATCAAAAATTTACACCATTAGAAATCCTGAAGGCGGTGATTGGTTTTCGGGGCCCCGTACGCGGCTAGGCTCCCAAAAAGTCCCACACATGTGGTATCCCCATACTCAGGAGAAGCAACAGAATGTATTTTGCGGTGCAATTCCACATATGCCCATGGCCTGTGTGAGAAATGTATAATTTAGTGACAACTTTTTGTAATTTTTTTTTTTTTTGTCATTATTCAATCACTTGGGACAAAAAAAATTTAATATTCAATGGACTCAACATGTCTCTCAGCAAATAGCTTGGGGTGTCTACTTTCCAAAATGGGGTCATTTGGGGTGGGGGGGGTTGTGCCATCTGGGCATTTTATGGCCTTCAAAACTGTGATAGGTAGTGAGGAGTGAAATCAAAAATTTACGCCCTTAGAAATCCTGAAGGCGGTGATTGGTTTTCAGGGCCCCGTAAGCGGCTAGGCTCCTAAAAAGTCCCACACATGTGGTATCCCCATACTCAGGAGAAGCAGCTAAATGTATTTTGGGGTGCAATTCCACATATGCCCATGGCCTGTGTGAGAAATATATCATTTAGTGACAACTTTTTGTAATTTTTTTTTTTTTTGTCATTATTCAATCACTTGGGACAAAAAAAATGTAATATTCAATGGGCTCAACATGCCTCTCAGCAATTTCCTTGGGGTGTCTACTTTCCAAAATTGGGTAATTTGGGGGTGTTTTGTACTGCCCTGCCATTTTAGCACCTCAAGAAATGACATAGGCAGTCATAATCTAAAAGCTGTGTAAATTCCAGAAAATGTACCCCAGCTTGTAGACGCTATAACTTTTGCGCAAACCAATAAATATACGCTTATTGACATTTTTTTTACCAAAGACATGTGGCCGAATACATTTTGGCTTAAATGTATGACTAAAATTGAGTTTATTGGATTTTTTTTTATAACAAAAAGTAAAAAATATCATTTTTTTCAAAATTTTCGGTCTTTTTCCATTTATAGAACAAAAAATAAAAACCGCAGAGGTGAACAAATACCATCAAAAGAAAGCTCTATTTGTGGGAAGAAAAGGACGCAAATTTTGTTTGGGTACAGCATTGCATGACCGCGCAATTAGCAGTTAAAGCAACGCAGTGCCAAATTGTAAAAAGTGCTCTGGTCAGGAAGGGGGTAAATCCTTCCGGGGCTGAAGTGGTTAAGAAAAGCACATGGAGCAGCACAAACGTAATAGAAATAAAGAATAGGAACACAGCACAACTACTTACTTTTTTGCAGCACTCTCCCGATCCTTCTGTACTGCTCGTGCTCCCTTAATTTGAGGTCTGACCACTGCTTCCTGAGCTGATCCTTGGATCGCCGTACCCCAAAATTCCGGTGCAGACTCTTCACAACTTTCGCCATGATCTTGGCCTTTCTGACATTGGGGTTGGGGTAAGGTCCATACTTCCCATCATAGTCCGCCCTCTTCATGATGTCCACCATCTCCAACATCTCCCCAAAGGACATATTTGAGGACTTAAATCGTCTCTTCCGGGATCAGGACGTTTTTGGCTCCGGGCTTTCCTCCTCCTCCTCCTCGTTGCTGTAATTAGCACGCACCTGTTGTGTCTCCGCCATGTGCTCTTCCCCACTGTGCCGAACGAGAAGGGGCGGGGAATAGACTAAAAAGAACGTCAGGGGCGGGCGGAGTTTCACGCATGCGCAGTGTATATAAAGCGTAACACGCATGCATAGTACGTACGATCTGTGAGTGGAGGAAGGAGTATCGGAGGCGCCGATCGTGATAATGAAGGTAAGATTTAAACTTGGGCCTATACTGCTTCTAGATTGAGGCCTATATTGTGACAAGATTAGGAGCGTTTCGCCTGACATTAGGGTTTGTCTTGTGTCTTGCAGATAAAATGGATGGCTTCAATGACCACAATTTCCTCCCCCTGTTCACAGACAAATACAGGGAGCTGCCCTGTCTGTGGCAGGTGACACACCTCCAATACAATAATAAACAAAAGAGGCAGGCAGCGCTGGAGAAACTGCTGGAGTTGGTTAAGCCAGTGGTCCCTACGGCAACCATCCCCTATTTAAAAGCCAAAATTGGTGGCCTGAGGAGCACTTGTCTTAGGGAGCGCAAGAAGGTCACGGATTCCCAGAGATCAGGAGCTGCAGCAGATGACGTTTATGTCCCCAGGCTGTGGTACTATGAAAGACTGCAATTTCTGTCAGACCAGACTGGAGTCAGGGAATCCCTCTCAACTCTTCCTTCCACTCTTCCTTCCACCCCAGCTGAGGCTTCCGATGTCCAACCTGGGACTTCCAGCCAGGAAGAAGTGGAGGAGCCCAGCTGGAGCCAGGTATAGCATTGTTCTACAGATTTCTGGTCAATAAATAAATTATGTTTACTAGATGTTATTATTGATCACTAATTGCTGATTTCATAAAGTGTTTTACATATCAATAGACAGTAGTGGGCACAAAAAATTGGGACAAGAATGAAAAATGCTGGGCTCAGAATTATAGTCTGTTATATTTGTTAACATTCAATTTGTAACAGTCATAAGGTGAAAATTGTGTGTGATTGATGAATAAAAAACTAAAACGATGTCCCTTTTTCATACACAGGAAGACCTCAGCCAGGAGGAAGCTGTGGAATGTGGCACACAGGAGGAGGCTGTGGAATGTGGCACACAGGAGGAGGCGGGGGTTAGTGGCAGCCAAGAGGAGGCGGGGCTAAGTGGCAGCCAGGAGAAGGCCGGGCCCAGTAGGAGCCTCACAGAATCGCAGGTTCCTCCCCTCAGCCTTCCAAACAAAAGACCCAGAAAGGGGAGTAACATGCAGAATTCAGCACTCAGGCTGATTCAGGAAGCTTCTGCGTCCCTCAGAGCCTTCCCCACTCCTGAAGAGGCCTTAGCCTCCATGGCTGCCACAAAACTGCAGGGCATGCAGGAGGGCCAACGCCTCCTGTGTGAGGACCTTCTTTACAAAACACTAACTAAGGGGGTGAGGGGCGAAATCACACACAAAACCCACCTGTGTGAGTTGGACCATCCTCCTCCTCCTCCTCCTCCTGCCACAACTCCACTACCACAGACACAGCGTGGAAGGAAGACCAGAGAGTGATGACCTGGGTTCAGTCTGGTCTGACAAAAGATGCAGGCTCTTGTATGACCACAGCCTGGGAAGATACATGTCATCTGCTGCTGTTCAGGATCTCTTGGAATTCTGTACCAGACTGCACTCCCTTAGATATGGACTCCTCAGGCCACCAATTTTGGCAGGAAATAATTGATGTGTGCCCTGGGGGCTGAAGGCTTCGCCAATTTCTACTGTTTCTCCAGCGTTGCCTCCCTCTTTGTTTGGTTATGAGCCCTTAATAAAAGATTTTTTGTTGCAATTATACTCGCCTATGTGTGTTTTCCTTCAAAAAGGATAGTTTGTTTGTGAGGAGGCAGGTACATTTCAAAAATACAATGTGAAATTAACAAGAGACACCAACACCAAACAATCTCCTTGAGATTAAATAATACAAGATAATAATGGTGTTGTGGTAACTTGACACACAAAACACACCCAAAAATATTCTTGAGTTTAAAAAAAAAAGAAAAAAAAAAAGATCAGGCTTGAAAAAAATACAAACAAAAAACAAATAAAAAAAACAAATTTTGAATCAGATGTGACAAATACAAATATTATATTGATGAACTCATGACAAATAATAAAGAAAGACGTTTGTGAGAAGTCTGTGTGAATATCAGCAGCAAAACTACTTCATTCTTCTAGCATTATAAAGAAGAAGAGAGTGCGCTGCATTAAACTATTTAAAACATTGCAGCCTGACGAAAGTGCTATATCCATTCCGAACGCTAATTTTACCAGACCGAGCTGTTCCGTCTCGGAATTTATTCTGAGCATGCGTGGCACTTTGTGCGTCAGAATTGGCCACACACGGTCGGAATTGACGCGATCGGATTTTGTTGTCGGAAAATTTTATAGCCTGCTCTAAAACTTTGTGTGTCGGAAAATCCGATGGAAGAAGTCCGATGGAACCCTACACACGTTCGGAATTTCCGACAACAAGCTCCGATCGCACATTTTCCGTCGGAAAATCCGACCGTGTGTACAGGGCATTAGAGAAGCAAAATTGCCTAGAATCTCGCTAGAAAAACTAAAGGACTTGGAAGACCCAATATCACAAGAAGAAATTAGAAAAGCAATAAATAGTACAGCAGCAGCAAAGAGCCCTGGATCCGATGGATTTACAATTAGATACTACAATATGGATCAGATCTCCTGACGCCTTATGTCACAGACCTAGCCAGAACAGAGGCTGTTGGAGAGGACTGTATGCAAGCCTGTTGCCTTTTGATTATGGGCCCTGGATTTTCAATGGAACAATACTCTTTGTGAGGTGAATGAGAAATCCAGTCTGAACTGTATTAATCGGACTCAGTCGTGTATATATGTATATATTGTATGGGGACTCCTTACTGTAGATTTGTGTCCCTGAAGAGGGAGGGGGGATTCCTCCAGCAGCCCCCTGCTGATAAGACTGATTCATTCTGCTGGGACACATCCTGTGAGGAGATGCTGGTGTTATCAACCTGTGTTTATGTTAATTGAGAGAGCTGATCACATTAGCCACCAGCCCTGGCTAGGAGACGAATGGTCTAGGCTGAGGAGGGGGGAGATTGTTGTTTGTATTGTTAATTGTAATTAGCTCCAGCTATTGTGTTTATATTAATGTGTGAAGCTCGGTGCCCACAAGACTGTCATCTGGTCTAGGTACATTTTGTAGTAAATTAGCTCATGTTAATTAGGTTAGCTTTGAGTCATCCCTGCTGTATAAAGGTCTGTGAGATCTCAAAATAAAGGTAGTTCTGATGTACTCCAAGACTGGTGTTGTCTAGTTCTTGGGGTTCCTATAGCCAGATCCATTGGACTTGTGTTCCAGAACTTAGGAAGCGGTATATGACGGAAGCACTCAAGCGGAGTGTGGGGCGTTCCGTGACATTGGTGGCAAGCAGCGGGAAAGCTTCCTGAAGTCTGAAGTCTGGGACATCCAAACCTCCAACTGGATCCAAGATCAGCATAGCAGACTTCAGTCACCCCAGCGGAGATATGGACCTGGCATCAGAATTCCCGGGGCTGCTGCGGATCATCCTTTCAACGTACACCAGGACTGTGTCTGAGGATGAATACCTGGAGCTCAGGCAGCTGATTCAGGTGGAGCTCTGGATTGCAGCCCTCCGTCTCGCTGGTATAAAACAGGGCAAGTGCTTTCCAACCCAAGAGCAACGGGCCAGTGACCAACGGGCATTGCGGATGGCATTCCTGGGAGAGCAGCCCCAGGAGCAATGGGTGACTGAGTTGGACAGGTTGGTCCAGCAGGAGATAGAGCTGGACAATCGGTATCGGGCTCTGCAATGGCACGCAGAGGAGGGATATTTAGGGGAGACAACAGAATGCTCTCCGGAGGGATATGACTTTGGCGGCCCTGGATTGCTGTGGGAGAACCTTACAGATCTTTTTATGTTTGGCGATGAGGGGGAACCTGACCTTGAGGACATGAGAGACTATAGAGAGTCTATGCTCGGTCTTGCAGGGGTCTCAGAGCTCAAACCTGATCTGGACCATTTGCTAAGGAAGGAACAGCATCTGGAAAGGGCATACAGGAAACTGCTAGAACAAGTTCAGCAGCATGCCAGAGAATCGGCAGTGGAAAATCCGAAGATTGCCGTCCCCAAACCTGAAGTGCTGACAACAGGGCAGAGCTCTGCTAACCTCTGTCCAGAAATGATAACATCTTCTGGGTTCCATGGACAGGAGATGGTGAACCTCTATTCCCAGACATCAGTTGCAGAGACATGGGATTTGATAGACTTTTCTGCTGAGGAAGAACAACCTGATGAGCCTCCATGCAGAAGAGCTGCTATCAGGGCCAAAGTTCACTGTGTTCTGCCCAGCACCAACAGTGGCTTCGGCCTTCCTGAGAGAAGAGGTAGTCGGCCTTTCTCCCACAACACTGACAGGGACATGTGATTTTCTGCCAGCAGCATCTATGGAGTTAAAACAAACTTCTCCAGCTGAAGATCTGGTAACTGAACAGAGGGTCCAAGACCTCTGCCCCACACCTGCAGCAATTGTGGAGGCTCAGGGTGAGAAGATGGCAATCACTTCCCAGCAGCAGATACAGGGGGAGAAGGGAGAGGAGGTGTGTGTTGTCCCTCCCCAACAGTTGGCCAGGGTGGAGGAAGTGGGCTTTCCTCCCCAGCAAAGATCCGTGTACCTGGGAGACAGTACCATCGACATGTCGTCCCAGCAGCCAGACGAGGGAATGGAAAAGGAAGCAGCCGGCTCACCTCCCCAATGGCAGCTACACAGTTTGGGAGGGGAGGAAGCCAGCTGCCTGCCCCAACAGTTAGCCGGAACAGATGGTGTGGGGTTTCCAGCAGAAGGGCTGGCAACAGGGCCGAGGACTGCTGGACTCTGCCCTCAACTAACAGAGGATGGATTTCCTGTGAAGGTGGATGGGACTTCAGTCTCCACCTGTATACCCCAGGGATGCTGGCCAGTGGGCCCAGATCCCCAACAGCATGACAGAGTGAGCCCAGTCACCCTGTCTTCTCTCCAGCGGCAGAAAGGATTCCAGGGAGAAAAGCCAGTCCAGGCCTCTCCCCAGCGGCAGATATGTTCTCTGAGAGAGGTAGAGGTTGGCTGGGTGAGTAATACTCTGTTTGGAATAATTTATTTGGGGTACGGTGTGGGTACAGGCAGTAGAGGACTGGAGCTGTTTACTAACTTCGGAGTCAACCCGTCTGGGGTCTCCTCCTGTGTCAGTCTCCTGCCGAAAGGGGAGAAATGTCACAGACCTAGCCAGAACAGAGGCTGTTGGAGAGGACTGTATGCAAGCCTGTTGCCTTTTGATTATGGGCCCTGGATTTTCAATGGAACAATACTCTTTGTGAGGTGAATGAGAAATCCAGTTTGAACTGTATTAATCGGACTCAGTCGTGTATATATGTATATATTGTATGGGGACTCCTTACTGTAGATTTGTGTCCCTGAAGAGGGAGGGGGGGTTCCTCCAGCAGCCCCCTGCTGATAAGACTGATTCATTCTGCTGGGACACATCCTGTGAGGAGATGCTGGTGTTATCAACCTGTGTTTATGTTAATTGAGAGAGCTGATCACATTAGCCACCAGCCCTGGCTAGGAGACGAATGGTCTAGGCTGAGGAGGGGGGAGATTGTTGTTTGTATTGTTAATTGTAATTAGCTCCAGCTATTGTGTTTATATTAATGTGTGAAGCTCGGTGCCCACAAGACTGTCATCTGGTCTAGGTACATTTTGTAGTAAATTAGCTCATGTTAATTAGGTTAGCTTTGAGTCATCCCTGCTGTATAAAGGTCTGTGAGATCTCAAAATAAAGGTAGTTCTGATGTACTCCAAGACTGGTGTTGTCTAGTTCTTGGGGTTCCTATAGCCAGATCCATTGGACTTGTGTTCCAGAACTTAGGAAGCGGTATATGACGGAAGCACTCAAGTGGAGTGTGGGGCGTTCCGTGACACCTTACATCTGAGGCACTCATCATTTTGTCTCCTTCCAAATCCAAACATTTTTTGGGGGGTATAATAAACTCTATGAATTAGGAACAAATGGGATACCTTCTGCGAGGGAGAAATCGAGACCAGGTCTCCACGTTCTAAGATCCTACCCCATTGTTCCGTAGTTATTGCCCCCACATCTCTTTCCCACCCTGCTTTATTCCTGGATGGCCCTGCTCCACTTATTATTCTAGCCCCCAAACCAGCATACAACTCAGAAATTAATTCTTTAGTTGCAGCTGGTTTAATTATTTTTAGAAGTGTGGGATCTGAGTCCATTCAATGGTTTGTGACCTAACCTGTGCTTGGATGGCGTGCCTAATCTGCAAATATTTATAAAATGCCTTATTTGATATATTAAATTCCCGTCTTAAGTCCTCAAATGTCTTCATGAGATTGCCCTCATATAATTGAACCAATCGGTTAATACTCTGCCTCTCCCATTCCCTGGGCCCTCTCTATACCCCTTACTTCTGCCAAATTTGTATTGTCCCATAAGGGGGTATATTCTGTTACCCCATTATATCCAATTAATGCCTTTGTTACCTGCCATACTTTACTAACTCATTTTATCGTTGGGCATCTATGAATAAATGAGTCCACCTCTCACACCGCTACCAGTACATTATGTGGGCCCCCATTATCCTCATTTTATTACAAGGTTTCCCCCCTCCCAGGTCTCCACAACCCATTAAATGTTGTAACTGGGATGCCAGAAAATATGATCTGGGATGTGGGAACGCCATACCCCCTTCTTTATTCGGTAATTGCATGGTTCGCAATCCAATCCTAGATTGGCCCTTCCTCCAGATTAGTTCCCTAAAAAGGGATTCTATTCTCTTGAACCACTTCTGACCTATCCAAATGGGAAAGTTATGGAACAAGTATAGAATCTGCGGTAGCCATATCATCTTTATTAAATTACAACGCCCTGCCACTGATAGAGGGAGTCAGATCCAAATATCTCTCCTTTGCTTTAATTTAAGTAATAGTGGGACTAAGTTATCATTAGTGTACTGGTTTATATCGCTCGTGATCCAGACCCCAAGATATTTCAATTTGGTAACTACCTGCAAGTGGGGAACTCCAGGCAGTATCTGGTTACCAAGTGGGTCAATTGGTAACAAGGCCGATTTCTCCCAGTTGATAACCAGACCTGAGAATCGCCCAAATTCATCAACCATTTGTATCACTGTATTTAACAAGGTATTAACATCCCCAAGAAAAAACAGGACATCGTCTGCGTACAGTGCCATCTTGTCCTCCTCCATTTGCCGCTAGAACTCATGTATATCTAACTGTGATCTAGTCATAATTGCTAGTGGTTTCATTGCAAGAGCGAACAATAAAGGGGACAAAGGACAGCCCTGTCTCATCTCTCTCTCCAGCTGAAATAATTCTGAGTATTCATTGTTAATTTTTATTTTAGCTCTTGGTTCGCTGTACAGTATTTTCACCCACATGATAAAGGAGGGGCCAAACCCAAATCTCTCTAACACCCTCCATAAGTAGTTCCATTCTAGGCTATCAAAGGCCTTAGCAGCATCCAAGGCCAATATGGCCCTTGAGCATGCAATGTCAGTTGGAATCTGCATGTTTAAAAAGACCCTTCTCATGTTGGTGCTAGTTGATCTGTTTTGAATGAAACCCGACAGGTCAGGGTGTGTCCACTTTTGAATACATCCATTTAGGCGGGTTGCTAGAACTTTAGTGAAGATTTTTACATCGGTACATAGTAGTGAAATTGGGCGATAAGAGGAGACATCCAATTGGTCTTTCGCCTCCTTGTGTATTACAATGATGGCTGCTTCCGACATTGAAGTGGGAAGTCTCCCATTGGCTAATGCCCATTCTAATGTTATCAACAATTCTGGGAGTAGTACCTCACCATATTGTTTGTATATTTCTACTGGGAGCCCATCTGGGCTTGGAGATTTTTGGTTGGACATCCCAGCCACTGCTTGTTTTAGCTCCTCAAGGGTCACTGGTGCTTCTATATCTGTTCTATCCTTCTCTGATAAGGTCGGGATTGATATTCCTTGAAGGAAAGCATCTATTCTTTCACATTCAGCTCCCCTCTTTGATTTATACA
Source organism: Aquarana catesbeiana (assembly GCF_042186555.1). Taxonomy (NCBI): domain Eukaryota; kingdom Metazoa; phylum Chordata; class Amphibia; order Anura; family Ranidae; genus Aquarana; species Aquarana catesbeiana. The sequence goes on along the minus strand of NC_133331.1, from coordinate 111,148,003 downwards.
AATATTTATAATATTCACTGAATGTATACATTATCTCTATCGCATCAGTGGATATCTCCCTGTTTGGTAACCTAATTGCCGGTACAGAAGAAGGGGGAGTATTAGATTTAATCAAGAGGCACAACATACGGCCCACTCTCTCCCCTTCTCCAAAATGATTCTGCCTCTAGAATATACATCTGTTCTCCATCCTCTTTGTAGTGGCCATTTTGTAGACTTGTTGCTTATCTAGCCATTCCCTTTGCCTATCTGGAGTTGGGTCCTCAACATATCGCCTCTCTGCCTGCATCATCTCATCCCTAATGTCCCTTTCCCACTCTCTAGATTTCCCCTTGGTTCTTGTTGGATCAAGAGACCTCTAAGATAGGCCTTCAGGACATCCCAGACCACTCCGGCTGATGCCGTGCCTGCATTGATCTGCACAAACTCATTCAATCTAGTCACCATGTCTCCAGAGTTGTCAAACAATTCCAGCCAATAGGGACTAATTTTTCATTCTCTGGCATGAGCTTTATGCCCTATATTTATTGTCAACACCAGCGGGGAGTGGTCCGAGACTCCTCTTGGACCATACTCTATATTGCTTACCGATGTCAATACCTCCCTATTAGTGCAAAGATAATAGAAGTATACACTGCGCTAAATTCAAAAAGTATATGGTGCGGAGCGGCTACATACAGGGTGACAACAACCAAAGAATCATGTGAAAGTAAAATGTAGCGCGTGAATTGTGCAAAAAGTCTTCGATCAAGAAAACAACTAGAATAAAGTAAACAAATGTCCACAAGTGATAAACATAACAATGGTAAAACTTATAAGTCTCTCAATATAGGTGAAAAAAGGTCCAGTAAGTGAAAATAAAAAAACAAATAACATGGAGTGTCCCACTGAAAATGGTACGTGGATGTAAGACGACAGATGTTGTAACAAGGGTAAATCATCAGATCTTCCCTAAGCTGTATCTCACAACTGCATGTGACTTAGTAAAGTTGGTGTGTAAGAAACTCTTACCAGATACATTGGACTCCCTTGTCAGCGACAGGGAGTCACTCGAGCGGGTTGCCTCTCAGGGCCTGAAAGCGGACATCACAGCTCTGCGAACCTTCTGGGTCAAACTCTGCGTGGATCTCCCGGGGCCGCCAGGTGGGTACTCCAAAGGATGGCCAAGGTGCGAACCAGAGGGAACCGTGCGTCACGTGAAAAAACTGAAGTGAAGGATGGTTGGATCTCTCAGTGGATATGTGGAGAAAAAATAAACAGGCTCCACATAGTGTAGATGAGCAAAGTGGGATTTTTATTGCTAAAAAAGCCAGGTAACAATAAAATGTGATTACAGAGTATAAAAACAAAGATGGGCAACAAGAAGGATGCATCCTTCTTGTTGCCCATCTTTGTTTTTATACTCTGTGATCACATTTTATTGTTACCTGGCTTTTTTAGCAATAAAAATCCCACTTTGCTCATCTACACTATGTGGAGCCTGTTTATTTTTTCTCCACATATCCACTGAGAGATCCAACCATCCTTCACTTCAGTTTTTTCACGTGACGCACGGTTCCCTCTGGTTCGCACCTTGGCCATCCTTTGGGAGGACCCACCTGGTGGCCCCGGGAGATCCACGCAGAGTTTGACCCAGAAGGTTCGCAGAGCTGTGATGTCCGCTTTCAGGCCCTGAGAGGCAACCCTCTCGAGTGACTCCCTGTCGCTGACAAGGGAGTCCAATGTATCTGGTAAGAGTTTCTTACACACCAACTTTACTAAGTCACATGCAGTTGTGAGATACAGCTTGGGGAAGATCTGATGATTTACCCGTGTTACAACATCTGTCGTCTTACATCCACGTACCATTTTCAGTGGGACACTCCATGTTATTTGTTTTTTTATTTCCAATACCTCCCTATTACCTAGAGCCATATCTATTCTGGAGAGAGTGAGATAGGAGCTCGAAAAGCATGAGTATTGTCCTTCTTGCGCAGTGGTTCTCAACCTGGGGATCGGGACCCCCTCGGGGATCAAATGATGATTTGCCATGGGTCACCATATCCTAAGCTGTTCCTGAAGCCCATGCTGCTCTCCCAGCCTTTTCGCGGCTGCCCAGCAGGGCTGTTCCTGGAGCTGGCGGACACCCACTCAGCCTCTTCGCAACCGCCAATTCAGTTCACGGCATGGTTGGAGGGGGCAGAGACTAGAGGTCAGCTGACTGGTGAGGAATATGAAGTGGGAGGGGCTGGAGGAGACCCCATTTCCTGATTTTGGCATAGGTGTCACTGCTACGAGACACCACAAAGTCGGAGACACAGTGAAGCCAGAGATAGAATGAGTAACACTACCTGTGATTATAGTTGCCATTAAAAGTCCCCTCAACAGTTCTCATCAGCAGATGACCTTGATCAAGAGCACCTAAGTTGGCTGATCAGAACTCCTCCCAGCACTGCCACTGATCCCACCCCCCAGCAGCGCCACCACTCATCCCACCCCCCACCAGCACAGCCACTCATCCCACCCCCCACCAGCACAGCCACTCATCCTACCCCCCACCAGCACTGCCACTCATCCCACCCCCCCCCACCAAGGAGTAAGAGAAGGAATAAAAATAGAGAATACATGGAAGGGAGAGGAAAAGAGGAGAGGAACAAAGAAAAGGGAACAGAAAGAATAAGAGAAAGAACAAGAAAGACAGCTAGAGGGAGGGATGGGGAAAAAAAACAAGAAGTTAGGATAGAGAGGGATAAAAGGGAAAGAAAGGACAACAAAGAGAAAGATTGATACATCCTAAAATGTACCAAAAGGGGTTTTAATACTGTACGAGTGGAAGGGACTCAAGGAGCGCTAAACGTCTGTGAGTTAGGGGCACAAACTACTTGGGTGCTGACAACAAAAGCTACAAATTTTTTTTTTTTACTGTTAAGGGTCCCCACAACTTGGGAAATTTTATCAAGGGGTCATGGCACTAGTAAGGTTGAGAACCACTGTTCTTGCGGGTGGCTTATTCACCATATGTCATACAGCCCCAACTCCCCAAGGAATCGAGAAAGCCGACCCTCTCCTATCATAATGGGCCTATTTCCTGGTGAAATAAAGAAAGGTAATTTATGCGGCGCTTTCTGAATAACAAATAGAGCTATTGTCAAGCAATAAATTATTAAGGAGATTCATAAAAGAAAATCCAAATAATAATTGTTTAATATTGATATTCCATAATATTGTGTAACTGAAGGTTATAATGAGCCATTGTTACATCAATGAAATGAATCATGCAGGTTTTAAAAGAATGTGTTTTATTCCAGGAGGGAAGAAAGCAAAAAAAATTAAAAAAGGGGTAAAAATTCCTCAAAATAAATGATAAATGATGGTTCTATACTCAAGGCACAAGGAAAATAAGTGTACACTATATCCTAGGTAGAAGTACAAAGTGCAAAAAGGTGCATTAATAAATCATGATCTGTTAATAAATAATTTGTAAAAAATTCCTCAAAATATATAATGAACAATAAATCAATGCTCAAAAAAGGCACACCGAAAATGGGTAAATCCTCAATCATAAGTGAAAATGCCAAGTGCAAAAAAGTGCATGAATAATGTTATACTAATATATCATTGTAGATAAAAAATAAACTCTGTGCAAACATTTTTTATTTTTATTTTTTTTAATATTTTTTATATATTTTTTATTATTTATTATTTATTTTTTTTATCTACAATGATATATTAGTATAACATTATTCATGCACTTTTTTGCACTTGGCATTTTCACTTATGATTGAGGATTTACCCATTTTTGAGCATTGATTTATTGTTCATTATATATTTTGAGGAATTTTTTACAAATTATTTATTAACAAATCATGATTTATTAATGCACCTTTTTGCACTTTGTACCTCTACCTAGGATATAGTGTACACTTATTTTCCTTGTGCCTTAAGTATAGAACCATCATTTATCATTTATTTTGAGGAATTTTTACCCCTTTTTTTATTTTTTTTTGCTTTCTTCCCTCCTGGAATAAAACACATTCTTTTAAAACCTGCATGATTCATTTCATTGATGTAACAATGGCTCATTATAACCTTCAGTTACACAATATTGTGGAATAGCAATATTAAACAATTATTATTTGGATTTTCTTTTATGAATCTCCTTAATAATTTATTGCTTGACAAGCCTAGCTCTATTTGTTTTTCAGAAAGCGCCGCATAAATTACCTTTCTTTATTTTGTCTTTTTTGGTGTGAGAACATCCGTATGCTGGCAGCTCTATTTCAGTAACCCTTTGGTTGTTTGTGTTCCTACATTCTTTTGGTGTGCGCACAAGTACCTCACTATTCATCACCTATTTCCTGGTGGAAACCTGTCTAAGCTCTTATCTAGAACTTCATTAAAATCTCCCACTGCTATTATTGGGATTCCCGTTTTATCTAGTGCAAACTCCAACAATTTATGTAAAACCTCAAACTTAAATGGTGGGGGGATATATATATTGGCCAATACATATGGTTTATTCTCAATCAGACAAAACAAAAAGATATACCGGCCCTGTTCATCAATACAGCTCTCCCTGCAGGAGAACGCCACTCCTCTCCAGGGCCGTTTTTAAGGCAGGGCAAAAGGGGCAGCTGCCCTGGGCCCTGTCATTGTTGTAGGGCCCAAAGCAGCTGCCTAATACTTGCCAACTATCCTGGTTTAAATTCCCTCATCCCTTGAGGTTTTAGTCCCGTGCTGTGTCCCAATATCTCAGTGTGAAGTGCTGCTACTAACACTGCCCAGCTCTGCCCTTTTTGTTGTGTACAGATGACTCACCTGCAGACCTTGTGTTTACATGTAAATTACCGGCATTCATATGTAAATAGCGGCGGCCGGCTGCATTGATATGTATATCATGCCCTCCCTGAGGTCATATCCACAGTAATCTCTAGCAGCCAATCAACAAGCAGAAATCATGTGCTGTAACCTCTAGCAACTAATCAGTGAGCCATAATGTGTGCTGTAACCTCTGGCAACCAGTAGGTGAGCGGTAATGATACACTGTAACCTCTGGCAACCAATTGCAATCGCTGCCTGATCTGATTCAGCAAACTGATTTTGAGTCTAGCTGCTATTTATTGTATGTCTCATAGAAGGTGGAGAGCAAAACTGCATGGAAGAGGGGGCCCCAAGAAAAGTTTTGCCCAGGGTCTCCCAACCATTATGCTCACCCCCCTTGAATAGGAGGAATGGACCGAATAGTATTGGGTTTGGAACCTCCGGCTGTGGAGTTGTGTCACCACAGCGTTGGTCAAATGCGTCTCCTGCAGGCAGAGCAGACCAGGCCCACTCCCCTCCAATGCCGAGGGATAAATAGCTCTCTTGACTGGGTCCCCCAAACCTCAGACATTCCAAGAGGTTATACTAAATGTCCTTCCTTGCATGGAAAGATGTAAAAAAATTAAAGAACAAACGAGAAAAAAAAAAAAAAAAAAAGCACATAAAAAACAAAAGAAAAAAGGTAAACGGTTCGAGACTCTCGCTCTCTCCCCTCCACATTAAATATTTCCACCTGTCTATATATTCCTTATTCCTTCCATATCTCACCCTTCCCTCTATTTGTGTCTTCAGTCGTGTAAGTGTTAATATTTGTGATGTGTATTTCTTACCCTCCACCCTACCCCATTCCCCCTCCCTACCCCCACCCTCTCTCCCATATCCCCCCTCCCGTGGCCATCTAGGCCTACCCTAGGAGCTTCATCTGTAACTGCACCATTCCCCCCACCATTCCCACCTCTTATTCAAAATCAGTAACATTCTATAACATTCAACCAAAGTGTAGTTCCACTCCACTCCATCTCTATTAAACCATCAATGTGATAACAATGTTATAACAATGGTTATAACAATGGTGTTATAATGATATTATAGTGATTTTATAGTGATAGTGGTGATTGTAGTGATATTATAGTAATGTTATAGCGAGTGGGTCTGAGAAAAACAAAAGGAGAGAAAAAAAAAAAAAAAACAGGAAAAAAAGGGGGGGGGGGGGGAAGGGGGGAAGGGAGGCAATCGTCCCGAGAAAGATAGAGAAAAAAAAAAAAACAACTCTCAATCAACTTACCCCCTCTTCCCCACCCCCCCTCATCTATATCTATACTTAGTCAAAACAATTCCATGTCCTTTGTTTTTCACAATTCTACAAGTCCTTCTTGTTTTCCTCCAACCACTGTGTCGCGTCTGCCGGTGAATTAAAGAAAAAAGTTCCACCGAGTGCTGTCACCCGTAAGCGGGCTGGATATAGCAAAGCATATACTATCTTGTATTTCATCAACAAGAGTTTAATTGGTATAAATTTGGCTCTGGGCTTCTGGAGATCTGGTGAGAATTCAGGGTACAATGAAACCCTAGCCCCGATATACTTAATGTTCCCCATCTCTCTGGCCTTCTGTAGCAAGGTCACCTTATCGTTGTAATTCAAAAGTTTTAGGATTAACGGCCTAGGATAGTTATCCACCTGTCGGGCTTTAAGGGGGACTCGATCACAAAAAGAGGTGTAAAGGGAGTAGGCCCAAATATCTCCCTAAACCACCCCTCCAGGAATGTTATGAGGTTAGGGCCCTCGGTCCACTCTGGCAAGCCTATCACTCGCAGATTATTTCTACGGCTTCTATTTTCCATTTCATCGAGTTTAACCACCTGCATGTCTATTTGTTCCTTCAACCCTTTGAATTCTCATTTTAATGGAAATAACTCGTCCTCAACTGTGCTTAGTCTCTCCTCTAAGGCAGTAGTTCTTTCCACAATCTTACGCAGTTCATGGCCCATTGTGAGTATTTTTTCATTAATGTTTTTTAGCTGGCTATCAAGACTAGTAATTGAATCTTTACAGGCATTGACCACATTTAAGGCATCTCTCAATGATGGTTCCTTCTCCTCCAAAATAGAGTCTGTCACTATAGCTGTCCCAGGTGCCACAGCAGACATTGCAGATGCAGTTCCTGATTTTCCTCCCCCTAGCCCTTTATTACTGTTTTGGAGTTAGATGGAGTAGTTGGGTTTGAGGATGTCAGCCCTTTGCTTCTTCTATGCGAAGAGCATCCCGCCTAGACTTTGGGTTGTTTTGCTGCCGGTTGGTTGCCCCCCTTAGCAGGTGACAGGGAGGTTGGGTGGGCATAGCGCTCCAGCTTAGCAGCTGCAGCTGCTGCCACCTGACTCCCCTTCTCTTTAGCAACCCATATTACTTGAGATCCGTCCTGGGAAGACTGTTCCTCTGCACCTTGCCTCCTGGACATGATAAATGTGGTCGGATTTATTATTAGCAGAGGGGGGAGTTAGAGGGCCTAATTAGGGACTAGGAAGAGGAGGTTGGAGCTCTCTGTCTCCCCTGCTCCTCTCGCTGTATCTACCTCTCTCGCCTCTTGCTGTAGCAGCTGATAGTCGCAACAGCAGGTCCTATGGCAATCCTGTAATGAAATCTCGCGAGATCCCGAGTGTCATTGTACCTTGCGGGATCTCGGTTCAGTCACGGCTTTCTGCGGCTCTCCTCTCTCCGCTCAGCCCTCCGCTTCGGCTGCCCCCCCATCCAGAGGGGATAGCTCCAATCCAAGCCCCGATACCCCACACAGCGCAGGGGTCTTCGAGGGAGGCAGGAAGTCCAAAGTGTCTGGAGGTCTGGAGGGTCTGGCGGCTCTTTCAAGTGGCCCCAGCTGTAGGCTCCAAAGTTTCAGGAGCACCGCAGCAATCACCCACAGTCTAAAGGCGGTAAGCAGTAAGGAGTGGAGGAGAGGGACGCTACACGCTCACACTCTCACACTCTCTCCTGCATCCGGTCATGCCCCCAGCAATTACCTGATACTACAAAATATTTAAAGAACAACTGATCCCAAAAATCTGTGTATACCTGAATAATCTGGGAGAGGGGGGAGGAGATGAGGAGAGAATCATTACTGGCGTATGTAACGGTCATACCTACAGAGGCAAAAGATAAAACATTGTGCTCTAATTATAGACCAATAGCATTGCTTAATGCAGATAAAAAATTATATGGAAAAATTTTAGCTACAAGATTAAAAAAGCTGATGCCGGAATGGATCCATGTAGATCAGACAGGGTTCATACCAGGAATAGAAGGTAAAGATAATTGTATAAGAACATTGTTACAGAAAGGGAGAGGAGGAAGGCCCAATGCTCTACTTCTGTCAATAGACACTGAAAAGGCATTTGACAGGGTAGACTAAAGCTTTATGATGAATACAATAGAAAACCTGGGAATAGGACCCACAATGGTAAAACGGATTAAAAACCTATATGATCATCCCACTGCGTCAGTAAAGGTCAACGGACGTATGTCATTAACCTTTGATATGTTCAATGGAACAAGACAAGGATGCCCACTGTCACCTCTACTATATGTCCTGTCGTTGGAACCCTTACTGGCAACCATACGGATAGCACAGATGTGGTGGGGGTGAAGATGGGGGAAGATGAACATAAGGTCGCAGCATACGCAGATGATATCTTGTTCTACATTTCCAACCCTAGAATAACACTTTCAAACCTAATAAAAGAACTGAAGAGATATGGGAAACTTTCAAATTTAAAAATCAATCCAAAAAAAATCAGAAATCTTCAATATAAGCTTAAGTAAAAAAGAGGAATTAGCACTGCAGAGGGAATTTCCGTTTACCTGGGGGAGAAAGGAATTAAAATATCTCGGAATAAAACTAACCACTTCATTGGGGAAAATGTATCGAGCCAATTATATTCTATTACTTAAAGAGGAGTTCCACCCGCTTTATATACTTCTTCTCATTCTGTTGGTTATTGGGCATATTTTCTGCAATGGGCATTTTTTTTCCTGTTAGCTTACTATGATTCTAAGTGAAATAATCGCTTCCGCCTTCTTCCACCCGCAGATATCTCCGTCATATCCAGCGGCGCACTGTCTCCTGGGAGCTTAGTGTCATAATTCCCAGGAGTCAGTGTGGATCGCTGCCGCTAATCGAGATTAGCAGTTTCCTGCGCTGCGAGCTGTGCATACTGCGCATGAGCGAGAATGGGCAGTGTATGCTGGTTATTCAGTAGCGCCGTATCCCGCAGATTATGCTTGTGGGCATCACATGCCCACAAGCAAGATGGGAACTGCCAACAAAGAGAAATATAAGGTGATTTTTTTATCTAGAATATTTACTGTAGCGGCGCAATTTATAAGAATAATGAGTGCCATGAGTGTATAGTATGATGCGAATAGATGCATAAAAAAAAAATGTGTATATGTCATTGGAACTCTTTAATGAGATCAAAACAGAGATCAGGAAAATAGCAATACGTCTACTGTCATGGATGGGAAGAATAAACATGGTAAAAATTGTAATGCTCCTGAAAATATTGTATAAATTCTAGACGATCCCAATAACACTTCCTTGGACATACTTTAAGACATTAAGGACAATGATACTAAGATACATATGGCAAGACAAAAAGCCAAGAGTGCAGTTGGCACTATTAAGTAGAGATAAAACAGGGGGGGTTAGCAGCAACTGATATAAAAAGGTATTATAATGTATTATAATGCAGTAATATTAGCACGGATGATAGAATGGACTAACACAAAAAATGAAAAAAGATGGGTTAGGATTGAGAACGCAATAAGTAAAACACATTTAAGTAAGAACATTTGGATTCCACCAAAATACAGAACACTAGATTTAGACACACACGACCTGACAAGAAATGTTTTTAAAGTGTGGGATTTAATTTATAGGCAAGAAAAATTGGAATATAACACACCATGAATTGAACTTTTAGAGACAATTTTTTTTTTTTTTTGCCATCTTTACTTCTGAGACACTCTGACTCTCTAAGATGTCCTTTTTATACCCAGTCATGTTACTGATCTGTTGCCAATTAGCCTAATTAGTTGCAAAATCTTCTTCCAGCTGTTCTTGTTTGTACAACTTACTTTGCCAGCTTTATGTTGTCGTGTCCCAAATTTATTGAGACGTGTTGCTGCCATCAATTTTGAAATTACCTTATTTTTTTTATCTTAAAATAGTAAATTTTCTCAGTGTAAACATTTGATATGTTTTTTGTGTTTTATTGTGAATAAAATACTGTATGTGTTTATGAGATTTGCAAATCATCACATTTTGTTTTTATGTAGATTTTACACAGCGTCCCAACTTTTTTGGAATTGGGGGTTGTACATAAGTTTGTAAGTGCCTTACTTCCTTCTCCTATTTTTCCTCCTGTGCTAGGTGAAAATTAATTGTTGAAAAACGTAGCGTTGAATCATACATTGTGGTGGCACCCGGTAGCTAGAACCAAAGGTTTAGGGGTTGAGAGGGTAATTGTGTGCCAGTTCCATTAGTTAGACCTTGGTTGCTGGACTCCTGGAAGAACTGGTTGGTGTTCTGCTTAATCAGCAAATAGATTTGTTTTGTGATGGGTGAGAAGGGCTTTATACAAAGAGTCATGAGACTTTATATTATAGATTAATTTTACTAATGTTTTTAATCAAAGTACAGCCAACATGTTTTCCACTAAGAAGGAACTAGAGCACACACCAAAGAGCTTTTAATTCCCAAGAGTTATTTGCAGAGCCTACATGATTTTTCTACCAAAACCATTCTTGGAAGCCCTAGAGAAGGATATGCACTGATCAATCCCCTGAAACAAGTTAGCTGTACTTTATCTGAATGATCATATTAAGTAAAGCATTTTAGATTTAGTATAAGATTCACTCCATTCTAAAAACAGCAGCAAATTAGTAGATGATATACACATCCAATCAGCATTGTATATAATTAAAATACTGTTCTCTATAGTTTTTTCTTAGTCCACACACCAGTGCTTATATCAACATTAGTAGACTGAACAATCTCTACCACAAACCAGAAAGCAATTCACTAGAATCGCAAACCTCGCAGTGTGTAAGAGTTCAATTTACACTTCTGACCTATCATGTCTTCAGGTCGGGGAGCCCTCAATATTTCGCTTCTCTGACCAAGCAACACCTAACTCCTCTTTTGGGAGTTGAATAATCCCACATTTCATAAATGGTGATAGACCACAGACGTCAAAAAACTTACGGTAAAAACATGCAAATGTTGGTGAATGGTGCCACAGCTACATTCTACTAATTTCACCCCAACAGAGTTTGTCAGCAGGTACTCAGACTTAAGAGTCAGAATATAACATTTTTGACTCTTAAAAAAAGTCAGTTTGTCTGCTGAAGGCAGATGAAAAGTACACAGATGAATGCCGCAAACCACGGTGAAGCATCGTAGAATTTCCCTGCACACAACCAAAATCATGAAGAACTTTCTGCAGACAAAAGAAAGAATTGTACAATAGATGATATGGCTCCTAGAGAACCAAGTTCCAGTATGGGAAAACTTGTACAGACAGAAGGACAGCTAAAGTGTGCAGTAGAACTGTGGCAAATTCTCCAGGAACAGTTGGGGCACACTTACCATGAACCTAGCATCGGGTAGTGCTCTGTCAGTGCACTGGGGGGTAGCTTGGATCTGCAGTTGGCACCCTGTGCTCTGAGCACGGCTCCAGTTGGCATCATAAGGGGGCATTGTAGATGAATGCTTCTTCTAATGCAGAGCAACTATGAATACATTAGGAAAATTTCCTGGGGGGAGGAGGGGTGGAATACCTGCGGTACTAATCCCATTGCAAGTGCTCTCCTATCCCCTTCTGGACTCCCACCTAGCCTGTTGCAGAGTCATTAGCATCCCACAGTACCTTATAACACTTTACAGAGCCGATATTTCCCTATAGATATAGTGAATCCTAGCCTGCTGAGCCATCCCCTGGCCTCCTCCAGAATCGCCATTTAACCACTTTACCACTCAGCGTTCTGGAGAGTCTCCCAGCCCCCCTCAGAACCCCCAACTCCCTGAGTGCCACGCAGCCTGTTGCATGGCTTTTCAACCTTTCACAGGGTGACCCAAGCTCCACCCAGAAGCCTTAGTGCACCTTAAAGCCCCCATATTTTTCCTCAAACTGATACCAAATGGAGGCATTTTTCCCTCCTACCCAGCCAATTAGACCTGGGCATTTTTTTCCTTCCTCTGACTTTTTTTTCCTCCTCCTTACTGCCCACAGATATCAATACCTTTTCCACTACCACTAACATCTGTGCTTTTAGTCCCCCGCACTAGCAAAAGGGCATTTTTTCCAATTACTGACCAATGAAAGGACACTTTTTTTCTTACTGTTTTGGGTACCGCGTAAGGGGGTGCCATTTCTTTGTTTATGTAGCCAGGTGGTGGACTATAGCAATATGGAGATGGGAACATTACTCTTTATGCTTCGCTCCCTCCACCAAGATACTGATGTTATGCTGCACCATCCTCTGCAGGAGGGGAGAGCTAAAGCTAAGCAAGCCCGTGGACTCCTATGCAGAGTGCTGAGAATCTTGGGAGTGGAAAGATGATTTTTGTTAAACTGCTTGGGAAAACTTTCCCTTTTTAGCACTGAGGGAGATAGAGAGCACCTCTGTCTGGATATTCGTCTGCCAGTGGGAAGCCATACAAGCAGAGTTCTGAGCCTGAGGCTGGGAGTGAGGAAACCGGGGGGCAGTGCAGCACTGCCCACATCACAGCACTTGCACTGCTGCATCAGGGAGACTGGAGTGACCATTCACCCTGTGCTTCCCACTGCTGATCACTGGAGGCTTTCGAGGAGAGGGGCCTTCTACAGTGAGAGGTCACCTCAGCATCCCAGGAACTGGTAAGAGGGCTATTTGTCAATTGCTGATATTGCTAGGAGGGACTGAGCCACTGAGAGGATACCAAGTGTACCTAATCCAAACTGCACCCCTACTGCAACTGGTTAACAGTTACCAACCAGCCCATAGCCAAAAGATGGCTGCAGGGCGGTTAGATAACTCTGGGAGCACATACTATGACGTGATCCCGGAAAACCGCTCCCGCGCGCCCCCTGGGGCGCGCACACGGGAACATCCGTTGCTGCCGGGTCCAGAGGACCCGGCGCATCATGGATCACGGTAAACGGCTGCTGATCGCGGCCATTTACTATGTGATCGCTCCGTCAAATGACGGAGCTATCACATGTAAACAAACCGTCGTGATGTCATGACGCCAGTTCCTCCCTCCCCTCTCTGTACCGATCTGTACAGAGGAGGAGGGATCGGATGGCAGCAGCGCTGTGGGCTGGATGTGTTGTGCCCACAGCGCTGCTCTGTGACATGTGCAGTCACATCCAGCCATCCATCCAGCCATCCATCCATCCATGCTCAGCCATCCCTCCATACTCAGCATTACCCTGCACCACTCTGCAATACTCTGCAATTCCCTGTGCAATACTTTGCAATACCCTGCAATACTCTGCAATTCCCTGTGCAATACTCTGCAATTCCCTGTGCAATACTCTGCAATACCCTGCAATACTTTGCAATTCCCTGTGCAATACTCTGCACTTCCCTGTGCAATACCCTGCAATACTCTGCAATACCCCGCAATACTCTGCAATACTCTGCAGTACCCTGCAATACCCTGCAATACTCTGCAATACCCCACAATACTCTGCAATGCGCTGCAATGCCCTGCAATACCCTGCAATACTCCGCAAAACCCTGCAATACCACACAATACCACACAATACCCTGCAATACCGCGCAATAATCTGCCATACCCTGCAATACCCTGCAATGCCCTTCAATACTCTGCAATGCCCTGCAATACTCTGCAATACCCTGCAATATCCCCCAATGCCCTGCAATACCCTGCCATATTCTGCAATACCCAGCCATACTCTGCCATACCCAGCCATACTCTGCCATACCCAGCCATACTCTGCAAAACCCAGCCATACTCTGCCATATCCAGCCATACCCAGCCATACTCTGCAATACCCAGCCATACTCTGCAATACCCAGCCATACTCTGCAATTCCTAGCCATACTCTGCAATACCCAGCCATACTTTGCAATACTCGGTGATACTCAGCCATACTTTGCCATACTTTGCCATACCCAGCCATGCTCAGCCATACTATGTCATGCTCAGCCATACTCGGCTGTACTCGGCCTCTGTATGTGGCCAGGCTGTGGAAGTCTCACACATGTGGTATCGCCGTACTCAGGAGGAGTAGGAGAATCTATTTCGGGGTGTCATTTTTGGTATGTACATGCTATGTGTTAGAAATATTGTATAAATGGACAACTTTGTGCTAAAAAAAATGCGTTTTAACCACTTCACGCCCGCTGGCCGTCATACGATGTCCTTGAATTTGTGCAGGGATATCTGAATGATGCCTGCAGCTGCAGGCATCATTCAGATATCAGCTTTTTCAGCCGGCGATTCCCTACACCATAGGAATGATCATAGCGGCTGTTCCACAGCTTGATCGTTCTTATGGGAGGCGTGAGGGGACGTCCCCCCCTCCCGCCGCCCTCAGGTGCTTCTACCAAATCACCACTACGATAGAAGCGTTTTCTTTTCTTTTTTTTTTTTTTATTTCAGGCTTCCCAGTCTAGAGGTGAGATGTGGGGTCTTATTGACCATATCTCACTGTAAAGAGGACCCGTCATGCCACATTTCTATTACAAGGATGTTTATATTCTTTGTAATAGGAATAAAAGTTGATCAAAAATTAATTTTTTGGACAAAAGCATCAAACTAAAATAAATAAAGTAAAATGAACAATAAAAAAAAAAATTTCCCTTCCCGTGTCCCCGTGTGCTCGCATGCAGAAGCGAACGAATACGTAAGTCCCGCCCAGATATGAAAATGGTGTTCAAACCACACATGTGAGGTATCGCTGTGATCGGTAGAGCAAGAGCAATAATTTTGGCCCTAGACCTCCTCTGTAGCTCAAAACATGTAACCAGTAAAAAATTTTAAAGCGTCGCCTATTGGGATTTTTAAGTAGCGAAGTTTGGCGCCATTTAACAAGCGTGTGCAATTTTGAAGGGTGACATGTTAGGTATCTATTTACTCGGCATAACTTCATCTTTCACATTATGCAAAAACATTGGGCTAACTTTACTGTTTTGTTATTTTTTTAAAGCACAAAACTGTTTTTTTTTTTTTTTTTTAAAACGCGTTTGAAAAATTGCTGCGCAAATACCGTGCGAGATAAACAGTTGCAACGACCGCCATTGTATTCTCTAGGGTCTTTGCTAAAAAAACATATATAATGTTTTGGGGTTCTATGTAATTTTCTAGCAAATAAATTATGATTTTTACATGTAGAAGAGAAATGTCAGAATTGGCCTGGGCACTCCAGAACGCCTGAAGGTGCTCCGTGCATGTTGGGCCTCTGTATGTGGCCACGCTGTGTAAAAGTCTCACACATGTGGTATCGTCGTACTCGGGAGTAATAGCAGAATGTGTTTTGGGGTGTAATTTGTGACATGCATATGCTGTGTGTGAGAAATAACCTGATAATATAACAATTTTGTGAAAAAAAAAAGAAAAAAAAAATCTTGATTTTGCAAAGAATTGTGGGAAAAAGTGACAACTTCAAAAAAACTCATCATGAGTCTTTCTAAATACCTTGGCATGTCTTCTTTCCAAAAAGGGGTCATTTGGGGAGTATTTGTACTTTTCTGGCATGTTAGGGTCTCAAGGAATTAGATAGGCCGTCAGTATTTCAGGTGTGATCAATTTTCAGATATTGGCACCATAGCTTTTGGACTCTAGAACTTTCACAAAGACCAAATAATATCCACCAATTTGGGTTTTTTTTACCAAAGATATTTAGTGGTATACATTTTGGCCAAAATATATGAGCAAAAATAACTAATTTGCAAAATTTTATAACAGAAACGAAGAAAAATGCATTTTTTTACAGAATTTTCGGTCTTTTTTCTTTTATAGCGCAAAAAATTAAGAACCCAGAGGTGATTAAATACATCCAAAAGAAAGCTCTATTTGTTTGAAAAAAAGGACAAAAATTTCATATAGGTACAGTGTTGCATGACTGAGTAATTGTCATTCAAAATGTGAGAGCACCGAAAGCTGAAAATTGGTCTGGTTATTAAGGGGGTTTAAGTGCCCAGTGGTCAAGCTGTTAAACCGCACTTATTTCAAACCTAGACTACACCTATACCAATCCTATGCAGCATTTTACTGCACCTTTACCACATCTGAACCAAATAGAGACTATACCGTACCTATACTACATGCAGGTAAACTGTGTAAAGTGCAAAGACACTCTTATGCCCTGTACACACGATAGGAATTTCCGATGGAAAATGTGTGATAGGACCTTGTTGTCAGAAATTTCGACCGTGTGTAGGCTCCATCACACATTCTCCATAGGAATTTCCGACACACAAAGTTTGAGAGCTTGCTATAAAATTTTCCGACAACAAAACCCATTGTTGGAAATTCCGATCGTGTGTATACAAATCCGACGCACAAAGTGCCACGCATGCTCAGAATAAATTATGAGACGAAATCTATTGGCTACTGCCCCGTTTATAGTCCCGACGTACGTGTTTTACGTCACCGCGTTCAGAACGATCGGATTTTCCGACAACTTTGTGTGACCATGTGTATGCAAGACAAGTTTGAGCCAACATCCGTCGGAAAAAATCCATGGATTTTGTTGTCGGAATATCCGATCAATATCCGACCGTGTGTACAGGGCATAAAAGGGCCCCAACAGTATCTGGCCTCTGGTAATAATTATTCTGCATGCCCCATTTGTTCCCATGCCCCTTCTGCTCCCATCCTCATTTTCTTTTGGACAGTGCATACTCATTCAGTCTAGGACCAGCATCGGGGGCCATAAATGTGCTCTGGCAGTGTGTTTCCAGAACTCAGTAGCTTAAACTTTACTACTGCTCACTGCTGCACTTGAGGTAGCCTTGCTACTGGTTATGTTGATCTGGACATCAAATGTCATCTTATGCATAGTCCTTACGGTTAATCATTTTGTAAGCTAAATTGTCTTATTACCATTGTTGATCCAATTTATGCTTGCCTAGTTAATAACCATATTGGGTGACATTATATTAAGTTTACGTTTACTACCTGGTTTGGTGCCTGTTTTCTTTGTTATAGCACTACTGTTGGATACTAAATATTACTTTCAGTAATTTCCTGTGATATTGAATGTTTGTACACTCAATCTAGTGTGTCAGAAGGGCTGAGGTTCTTAAGAAGGTCGAGGCAAAGAACAGAAGGCCCATTCTATCCAGTGGCTCCTATGGAGGTAGTGCTATATTTACATAAGGCAGCAGAAGTGGTAAGTTCACCCCTGGAAACAACCTACCTTGTGAATACCTTCAGAAACTGCAAATGTATAATACGTAGAGGGAAAAGTGTTTACTGCAGGAATGTCTGTTTTAGCTTTTCCATTCTGGTATAGCAGGCTGCAATACTTGGGGGAAAAAAAGCATTAAGGCTGGGTTCACACCGCTGCCAGATGCGGCTCACAGCAGGGGGTCCGGTTTGTCCCTGTTCTCCATTTCAGGGACAAATCAGGGACAAATTTTTGCCTGGACTCCTGTGCAAGTAGCTCCACAGCCACCCCAAAGATATGTGAACCGACTCCATAGAGAGCCGGTCACAATCTCCTGTCATGCAAATTGGAGTCTTTCTTACTACATGGAGGGGTCGTTAATAGGGAGCCATTGTAAAAATTAGGAAATTTGTTTCCATGTGTTTTTAGACACATCATTAGGATGGTAATATCTAACAACTCCCTGTTCTCTTTTAATTTCAATACGTTTTCATTGTTTTTCCATAAATAAGTAAGAAGTACAAGACATATTGTGTTTATAGTGGTTGGACCCAACCACTATTGTTGCATAACAGACATGGTTCTTTATATGAAGAGGATAACAATTATTTATAGTACTTATCTCTGTCCCACGTACTGTAGGGTACAGTTGAAGATGATGCACTAGTTGACACAAATTCCAGTTATAATCTAGTGATCCATATCATGCTGCTAGTTAAAATCAATATACTTCTTCAACATAAGATAAATGAACAGTGAAAAGTAAGAGAAATTAAAAATGACCAGAGTAAAAGAAAACAACAATATTAATCCTTTAGTTACAGTCCGATATCACAAGCTATCCATGAACGCATTCAAGTTAGGAGCTGATGACCCCATATGCTGTGGATAGCACTTCTTCCAGGAGCACCAAAGTTCAGTAATCTTCAAATGATTACCTTTTCTATATGCAAATTGTATTTCATATGCACTGTGTGTGTTTATTATTTGCAGGGTTTCTGCCAAGTTAAGAGGTGTGCTATCCTTCCAATGTCTGACTATATTAAGTTGGGCTGCTAAAAGTATATCAGATACTGTTGTCTTCATATTGTTTGGAATTAAGTCTATACCTAATGATAGAAGTGCCATACCCGGGGAAGGTGTAACTTGTATGCCTATAACCTGCTCAATTATAGTGAAGATGCGAGCCCAGTATTTTTCAATATGTGGACAGGACCACAGTGTGTGCGGTAGTGTCCCAGGCTCCCCGCAGTTCCTCCAGCATTCCGAGGATGATCCAGGAGCGAATTTTGATATGCGATATGGGGTAAGGTACCATCACAACAATTGATACAGTTCCCACAGGTTTGCACTTCTGTTAGATGCATATGTTATACTAAGGGCTTTCTTCCATTGGCCCTCAGTGTATTCTTTCTGAAAGTCCCTTTCCAAGGCTTGTATAATGGGTGTTTTACTGAATACCTGTTAGTTTTGTAGATAATTATATATTGGTGATGTGCCTTTGGTTCTTGTGTTAGTGTATGTGTAGTATAAGGCTACTTGCCAGTGTAGGTAGGTGATTAGCTTGTTGTCATGTTTCAGTAAGTGAGAGATTTGGATATATTTATAGAACTCCGATGGGGGAATAGAATATTCAAGTTGTAGCGCTCTAAATGTTTTTTTTTTCAAATTCTTTATTTAAAGAAAGGACACAAGACAAGCGAAATATAACATCTCGAGATCATATATGCACAAGATAACATACACTGGTATGAACGAAGTCCCTTGTCATGTTCAACCCAACAGTAAATAGAATACCACTATCTTGACATTAGGACTGTGCCTGGCCCTGACCTCAGTTGGAACAGGAAGGCAACCCACTTCTAGGCTGCGCTAGAACTGCCAAGAGATTCCGCTAGTCTTGCTCCTAATTTTCCAGTTTAATAAAAGAGTAGGACTATATAGGTCACGGGGCATCAATAATTACCCCCTACAACCACTGCAGTCCTAGTAAAAACAGAGAGAAGGAAGTGGAGAGAGGAAGGGAGAAAAAGGAAGGGGGACAGCGTGAAGGGAGGACGAGGGGGAAGGAGGAATAAGAGCATAGGGAAGGGAGGGTGTGGGACCACCATGGCACACCGAGGCAGCACGCGCGCCCCTTCGCGAGTTGAAGAACAGGGTGGCAAGGCCAATCAACCTCATTAGGATAATATACCTGTATAGCAAGGTAGAACTATATTAATCAGTCAATCGCATTCCTCCCCAAAAGTGTCTGACCTTCGTCTGAAAAGAAGAAAACATTCCAAATGGACCATTTCTTGGTGAAGCGTTCATTCTGGTGGCGGGCTGAGAGGATTAGGTCCTCCATTGTTTTGATTTCTTCTACCTTCCTAACCCATAAACTAATAGGAGGGGGTTGTGTGGATTTCCAGTACAAGGGGATGCAGGCTTTCGCTGCGTCAAGCAAATGAGGTATTAGTGATCGTTTGTATGCTTTCTGGGATTTGTCAGACGCGTGTAACAGAAATAGAGCTGGGTCTGCCTGAATTGGGTATTCAGTGAACTTCTGCAACGTCTGCTGGATGGTTTTCCAAAACCCCTCCAACAGAGGGCAAGACCAGAAGATGTGGAGAATCGTTCCACATTCTTTCTGACATCTCCAGCACTGGTTCGTGACCCCGGGAAATATCTTTTGTAGCTTTGCCGGAGTGTTGTACCACCTAGTAATTATTTTATAGATAGTCTCTTGCGTTTTCGAGCAGATTGAAGATTTGAAAGTGAATTGGAGGATATTTTGTTTTTGTCGTGTTGAGAAAGTGCAGTGTAGGTCCCTTTCCCATTTATCCAGGCATCGAAGACGATGACCATCTAATGGGGCAATCAGCAACTGATAGATGGCCGATAGCATATGGGACACAGCACCTTCTTCTGTGCAGTATGTCTCTAGGGTGGTTAGATTTTGATCAGGGCCACTTGGAAGAGGTAGTGATTTAAGAAAATGACTAAGCTGCTGTGCTCTCCAAAAATCTAAATGGAAGGGACCGTCTAAATCCATGAGTTCTATCCGTGTCGGCCATCTACCATTAATCATAAAGTGGGAGGCTTGGAAGCGACCTGCTGCTCTCATTGCCCGGAAGACAGGGTCTGTATAACCGGGGGCAAACTCTGGGTTTCCCAGTACCGGATGAAGAGGAGACCTTGATGACACCAGGTCCGTACGCGCAAAGAGAGCAGCGCATAATTGTGTGGTAGTACCTATTAGTGGGTGGTTTTTTACGTCTCTTGGTAGAGAATTATGACACCAAGGAGCTCTGTTTAGTGGTATCTCACATTGAGTCTGTTCTAGGGTAGTCCATAATTTCGTGGATCGGTGTCGGTTCCAGTCGACTAGTCTTGTTAGGTGAATTGCTTGGTGATACTTACGAAGGTCTGGGACTGCCAGACCCCCATATTGCTTAGGTAACATAATTTGTCGTCTATTCAGTCTAGGTCTTTTATGGGCCCAAATGAAGTCGAAGAATACCGCTCTGACTTGATCGAAATAGCTAGAAGGAATCTGGATCGGGAGTGCTTGAAGAAGATAGAGGAATTTAGGCAGGATGCACATCTTAATAATATTGCACCTCCCGAACCATGAATGAAGACCCGTTTGCCATTTGGTAAGGAGAGCTCTAACTTTGGCCAGCAAAGGGGGGAAATTCAGAGGGAAGAGCTGTGAAAATTTGGTAGGAATATATGTACCTAAGTATTTCAAAGCAGAGGTAGTCCATCTAAATTTGAAACTGGATTGGAGGACTGTGAGGTGTTGTGTGGGAATTCCTATGCTCATAGCTTCAGACTTATTGAAATTAATCTTCAGGTTTGAAAGGTCACCATATGTTTTAAATTCTTTGAGGAGGTTTGGGAGAGAGATCAGAGGGTTGGTGAGAGAGAACAACATATCATCCGCATATGCGGCAATTTTCTGTTGTGAGTCTCCCATATCCACCCCAGAGATATCCGGATTAGCTCTCACGGTACGCAGAAAAGGTTCCAATGACAGGGCGAAGAGGAGTGGGGACAGGGGACATCCCTGGCGCGTTCCATTCTTGATTTCAAAGGAATCTGACAGTATCCCATTGGCCCGGACACGCGCTGAAGGGGCCCCATATAACGATTTAATCCATCCTAACATGTTACTCCCAAGGCCTATGTGTTTCAGAATAGCTATCATAAACTGCCAGTTCACCCTGTCGAAGGCCCTCTCCGCGTCCGTGCTTAGAAGAATGCAGGGAATTTTTTCCTTATTGACCACATGTAGGAGATTCAGTACTTTAGTGGTGTTGTCCCTGGCCTCCCTGGTTGGGACAAAACCAACTTGGTCTAGGTGAATTAAGGAGGGGAGGTGGGATTGGATCCTAGTGGAAAGTATTTTGGTAAAAATTTTCAAATCAGTATTTAGGAGAGAAATTGGTCTGTAACTCCCGCACAGGGATGAGTCTTTCCCTTCCTTAGGGATAACTGTGATGTGTGCCGACAGAGAGTCACGGGGGAAATTTATAACGGGGCCTATATAATTGAAGAATTTATGCATGAATTGTATAAGGGAGGGGAGTAATGTTTTAAAATATTGTGTGGTAAGTCCGTCCGGTCCTGGGGCTTTCCCTAGCTTAGACGCCTTAACTGCTAATTGTATTTCTTCTGTGGAGATTGGTTCGTCAAGTAGATCCCTTATTTCATCTGAGAGTTTGGGCATGCCCGAGTTAGTGAGATATTCTTCAATTCGAGAGAGCTGGGGAGCTGGAGCCTGCAGGTTGTAGAGAGACGCATAAAACTCCTTAAATTCACCGACTATGTTGCGGGGGAATGAGGTCTTCTGGCCTTTAGAGGTCCTGATATGTGGTATATAATTAGCTAAGACTTGCTCTCTTAGTGACCTGGCCAGAAGTTTGCCACACTTGTTACCTGACTCATATGAAATTTAGAGCTTTAGCTCTAAATTGCATAAGGTCGGTAATTTTGTTGCGAAGTGTCAAAATTTCGGCCTCCAGAGATTGACTTTGAGCATGTTTGTGTCGAGCTTCAGCAAGGTTCAGTTGCGTCAGGAGCGAAGCCAACTTCTCCGAACGTTGTTTCTTTATGCGTGAACCATGCTTGATAAGGACACCTCGGATCACAGCCTTATGGGCTTCCCAGACGATGCCGGGGTTGCTATCAGGAGTATCATTAGTTTGGAAGTAAAAGTCCAGCTCCCTAGCTACATCCCGAAGTACCTCCTTATCCTGTAGGAGGCTTTCATTTAATCTCCAAGTTCTTGTTTTGGAGGTAAAAAGGTCAGTCAGGGCATAGGTCAATAGAACAGGGGCATGGTCAGACCATGTAATAGAGCCAATGGAGGTCTCTCTAATGGCATGTAGTTGGGAATGGGGGATTAGGAAGTAGTCGATTCTTGAGTATTGTTTGTGTGATGTTGAATAAAAGGTGTAGTCCCTTTCAGTGGGATGAGTGAGTCTCCAGGCATCAATTAGCTGAGCTTTATGTAGGGTACGCGCAATACGTTTCCTAACACAGGGAGTAATTGAGGAATGCCCCACCGATGTGTCTTCTGACGGGATCAGTGGAACATTGAAATCACCCCCCAGTATTGTCTGGCCTTTGGCAAATTCTAGCAGGATGTCAGTTACTTTGGAGATAAACTGTTCCTGCCCACTGTTCGGAACATAAACGTTGACAAGAGTCACCTCTACTCCTCCGATTGTTCCTCTAAGGAACAGATAGCGTCCCTCTGGGTCAGCCCTCATGTCTTCTAGGATCCAAGGGACGGAGCGGGAGATAAGAATGGAAACCCCTCGAGATTTGCTATTCCGATTGGTAGAGTGATATACCTTCGGATAGAATTTGTTTTGCAACAAAGGAAAATTACCTTCCTTAAAATGTGTCTCCTGAATGAACGCCAGATCAGACTTTGGTCGTTGTAAATCTTGAAATAACATACGCCTTTTTTCCGGTACGTTTAGGCCTCTCGCATTAAGCGAGAGCACGCGTACCGCCTCCATGACCTGTGACCCACTTAAAAAGGGAGGGGAGGAGAAGAAGGGGGAGTGGGGAGGTGGAGGACTAGTAGGTAGTGAGAGTAGGAGGGGGGGAGGGCGATTGCAGAGGAGAAAGAGGAGAAAAAAGCAGCAGATAGAAATATGCGTACAGGAACCCCAATAAAGGTATTGTAATACTAAGTTTAAAGAGCTAAGACGCTCACCAGAGAAATTCTGGTTATCGAGCGCAGACCTAGGTGGGGTTGTAGAAAGCAATGACCAGTGAGATACTCACTGACCTTTCCCCTGACCCGCATTATAATATATCATATAAAGAAAGAAAAAAAAAATTGTGTTGACGGTGAATACAGAGAGACGTACCGAACAAATCAAGGAAGGAGATTTAAAACATATTTAAGCTATGGCAGTGCAACATAAATCTAACATTTACCCGTCCTAAGAGGGGACCTTTAACCTGTGCTCCTACACATCTCAATTAAGGAACAATTAAAACACAAAAGGAAAATAATAACCACAACCAAGACATGGATTCCGCCCACCCCCTATGTGTGTTAGGTGCGAGTAGGTAATTTCTGGTTGTTACCAGTTGCTCACTATTGGTTCCACCAGAGTGTAGCAAGGATGGCAACCCCCATATGATTGTGGGGATACCAGGATGACACAAGTGAAGACTGTCAGGTCATAAATTAAGCAAAGATGTGTGCGGCACCAAGGCTAATCCCGACCCATCACCTTTAATGATTAACCCATCCTCCTGGAATGCATATCTCCCACTGAGCTCTATGCCCACAGAGCAGGGGCGTCTCCCCTCCCCCCCCCCAAGACGAGTGTCCTGGTGAGAAGGGGGAGACAGCCCACCCCGACAAAAACCCTCCATATGCCATCTCATTTTTCTTCTGTGAGGGCTGGAGACACACACATAAACACTTATTTATCATCACTCCATAGGGTCTACGATTCCCACCCGACACAGCAGTACAGGATGAACTTAACATTCATGGTGGGGAGGCAAGGAGGGCCCACCCGGCAGAGCCCGGGAGGTCACCTCTACGGGAGGAGCCTAAATTCATATCCTCTCCAGGATCTGGGATTCCCTCTAGAGAGCACAGAAGTAATCTCCCCAGTCTCCAGTCTCGGTAACCCTCCTCAATGGCAGTTAGTAAGACGCTCCAAAATAACAGAATGTCAACTAAGCTCAAAGTTCCACGATAGGTGTGAAGTACAAGACACCATGCCCAGGCACTGGTTCAGTGTGTATAGGGTGCACCTGAAACACCTGTGATAGTAAGGTTGCCAACATATCTGAGCGTGCATACCTCCAGGCTTCAGGTTAGGTCCAGCTTGTCTCCAAATCCCCAGCCCCGTGGTCGCTGTTCACTCGTAAAGTACCACCGCTTGTTACCGGACTGAACACATGCACTGCGGTAAGGCAGAGTCAGGAGGTGGGGAGTGCTTGCCTCTAAGTTAGACCGCAGACCTCCCTGATGTGGTAAGGGGAAGGAAGAAAGCCTCAGGACCGCGTAAAGTGGGGGGCAACAGAATCCAACATTCAGAACTAACATAATGCGATGTGTGCGGAGAACAAAATGGAGTAGCTCACCGGAACATAGCTCATGATTCCCGGGTACCTTCAGCAGAAGGAGAGCGTGCTCTTCTTCTGTTCCGTTGTCGGCGAGGAGGTTGAGGATGTCGTTGAGTAGAGGATCCTGGGCGGCCTGAGGTACGGGGTAGGATGGTCAGCCAGTTCTGGACAGGTATGGGCTCTACTTCCAGGAAGGCAAAGAAGGCTGGTAGATCCGCAGGTGTACGCAGCGTGAAGGCTGCATTCATTTTGCGAAAACTGACCGCCAGGGGGTATCCCCACCGGTATGTGCAGTCCTGCCTCCTGGACAAGTCCAGAAGGGGTCTTAAAATGGCCCTTCTTTGCAACGTGGCCCTGGAAAGATCCGGGAGAACCTTAATTGTGGCACCATCAAATTCTACGGTCCCTTGCTCCCAGGCTCTGCGCAGAATAAGTTCTTTTTGGTTATAATGATGTATCCTGCACAGCACATCTCTTGGTCTGGCAGGATCTGTCGATTTAGGTCCCAAGGTTCTATGTACCTGGTCCATTTCCACGGACGGAGGGGTAGGGCCCAGTATGATCTGAAAAATGGCTGAAACAGTAGCAGCCAGGTCCTCCGCGCCGGTTGCCTCCGGGATACCTCGTAGCCGAAGGTTATTGCGTCGGCTACGGTCCTCAAGGTCTTCTAAATGAAGCTGTAGGTCGATTGCCGTAGCATCTTGGGATTCCTGAGATCGCTCCAGTGCTTCAATTCTGTTCGTTAAAGACGAGATCGTAGCCTCCCCCGAGTCAACCCTGTCTGTGAGGGCATGCAGGTCTGATCTCACCTCCTGGATGTCCCTACTGTGCGCCTCTTCAATACGGAGGATGAGGCCTTCAATGTCTGCTTTGGTCGGTAGGGATTGCAGGATAGCTCGGATATCGTCCGGCATGTCCCTTGATTTAGGGGAGGTATCAGCCATGGTTACGGGGCCGGTAATAGAGGTCTCTGAGGTTGAGTCTGTATTATTCGACGGTACAGTAGATCGCAGTGAGTCCAGGGCACTATCCACCGTTAGGCTGCTGACATGTGGGGCTGCTATAATGGCGCCCTGCGACACTCCCTGTGAGCCTCGGAAGTATCGCTGAATACCACTGCTCGGGACTGAGGGACGGTTACCTCCAGCTGACGATCTTGTCCGGTAGTGCCTAGGAGTTATCATGCCGCTCTGACATACATGGATCACCGTCAATTCAGCGGGATATAGCGGGGTGATCAGGAGCTCTCTTCAGATGCGGCCTCACTCGGCCATTGCCAAACCACGCCCCCCGCTCTAAATGTTTTAAGCGCTGGGCCTACAACCAAGTCCTCAAATAGAAGAGCTTTGGTGGTGCACCAGTTATTCAAGGATATATCAGGTATTAGGAGTGAAATAGCTGTTATCGGGAATTTTAGAGGTTTAAGGGTATCTGTGGGGGATATAGATTTGTGGAGGTAGCGCCAGGCCTCTGTAGAAGCCTGTACGGTAGTGGCTACTGTGGGTGTTGTGGATGGGCGGAAAGGGCTGGTTAATAGGTAGTTAAAAAAGTTACCTACCATAACTTGGTACTGTTCAAGCTCAGCCCAGAGAGTGTTGTGGTGTGCGGTAAACCATCCTTTTAGTTGAGCTTATATTGTTGCTGCATGGTAGTCTCTTATGTTTGTGTGTCCTACGCCTCCTGCCTTCTTATGTTTGATAAGCCTGCTAAAGACACAACGTGCTTTTTTCCCCACCCATAAGAATCTATTCAGCTCTGATTGTGCCTGTAACAAGTAGAATTTGGGTACTGGTACAGGCAATGTTCTAAATAAATACAGGAGTTGTGGGAAAACTTGTGGGAGAACTTGCATTTTGAATGCAGTGAGTCTGCCCGACCAGGATAATTTAAATTTTCCCTAATTTGTCCAGTTTAGAATGAAAGGAGTGTAAGAAGTGTGTATAGTTTTATTTGACAAGGTCAGACACTTGAGGAGTGAGAGTAATACCCAAATATGCTATACTTTTTCTTTCCAATTGTAGGAATTAGCTTACTGCTAATACTATGTCTTACTTCACTAGGTAGACCCAGTCCTATAATGTATGATTTAGTTTCATTAACTTTATAGTAGGATAATGCATTGAAAATCTGCAATGCTTAGTGTACCGAAGCCAAGGAAGATGTAACATCAGTAAGCATCAATATTATATCATCAGCGAACAGACTGATGCATCCTGCCGTTAATTAAGAATCCTGTAATATCAGGATGTTGACGTATGCATGCGGCCATAGGCTTCATGAGTAGATTTGTGGAGACAGTGGGCACCCCTGGCGGGTTCCATTTGTTGTATTGAAAGGGGTTGAAAGTATACCCGAGATATAGACCTGGGCCGATAGTGGCCATAATGGCCTGAAATATCTGGCCCTTAAAGCCAAATCCATTCAGGACCTGTGCCAGGTACTCCCAATGGATCCTATTGAACGCCTTCTCTGTGTCCAAAGCTAGGAGCAGAGAAGTCGTTCTAGTTTTATTGGCGAGGTGAATAATATTGATCAGGCATCTAGTAGCATCAACCATCTGACATCCTTTTGTAAATCCAGATTGATCTCGGTTGATAAGGGATGGTAGCAAATCCACCAGTCTACCAGCGATCAATTTATGCATATACCTTATCTTCAAATCATTATTGAGTAATGAAATGGGATGAAAATTTTGTGGTGTGTTCCTCACTCGGCTTTGGCAGTGCAACAATCATTGCTTGGAGCATTTCAGAGGGGTAGGAGGAGGAGGAGGTGGCATGGTTATATATCTCTGTTAGATTTGGAGCCAGTATGTTTCTGAATGTCTTGAAATATTCCCACGTGAAACCGTCTGGTCCAGGTGATTTGTTATTGGGCAATGAATCTATAGTTTAAGAGACTTCTAGTGCAGTGAATGTTTAAAGTGCCTAGTTTAAAGTGCCTAGTTCTTCCGTAAGTTGTGGAAGTTTAATTTTGTCAAAAAAATTTGGTAATCATAGAGGACGTGGGTTGGATGGTGTGTGGGTCTTGCTTTAAGTTATAGAGCGAGCCATAGTAGGTTCTAAAAGCATCCGCGATGGCATGGGGATGGTACAATTTAGACTGGTTCTCCGGAAGGATAATATAGGGAATTTTTGTCTTCTGTCTATGCCCTCTAAGGTGGGCGGTTAGTAATTTTCCTGCTTTGTTACCATTTGCATAGTAGGACATTTTTAGCCGCCTAGAAGCTTTTCCAAAGTCCTCTAGTAGGATTAAGGGGAGGTCATATCTGAGTTTGGTTAATTGTTCAGAGATCGCTGGGAAAGTTTTGGTTTTATTTTGGGCTTCTAGGGTTTGGATCCTAGAAAAAATGTCATGTATTTGCCACCCCCTCTTTTTCTTTGCCCTTGCTCCCAGTTTAATAAGGAGGCCCTGCATAAACGCTTTATGAGCGTTCCAAGTTACAAAGGGATCAATAACCGAGTTTGCAATGTGTTTACAAAATTCAAGCAATTCCTTTGTTAGTTCAGATTTGGAAGGATCAGCCTGGAATAGCCGCTGGTTGGATCTCCAAACAAATGTGGGGTAGACTGTAGATGTGTCATCAACCAGCAGGGATACCGAGGCGTGGCCTGACCAAGTGATATTGTTGATCTTAGAAGCTTTAATTTTGGTTAGTAGCCATTTGTCAGTTAAAAAAAGGTTAAGTCTTGTGTAGACTCTATGGCTTGTGGAGAAAAAAGAATAGTCTCTTTCTGTGGCATGTAGACATCTCCATGAGTCTTAGAGATCATACCGGAAAAGCAGGGGCTGGAGGGATTTTTGAGGTCTATTAGAGAGCGTGGTAGAGTCCATTTTAGGGTCAGGGGGGTAGGTTGAAATCCCCACACAACAGCAGGTAGCCCTGTTGGATTAGGTTGACCCCCCTTAGGACTTAAGAAACGGGATTGATGTTCATTTGGAGCATATACATTTACTATTGTGTAGGTGGTAGAGTTAATGTCACAGACCAGAATGTGGTATCTGCCGTGTGGGTCAGACAGCTCTTTATGAAGTTTAAAGGCAACCGTGTCCCTTAAAGCAGTAAGTACTCCTCTTTTTTTTGCATCTGAGCTTGCAAAAAAATGTAGGGGGAAACTGGGGTTGGAACATTTAGGTTGAGCATGGGTGTGAAAGTGCATTTCCTGGATGCAGAGAATGTCACATTTGTTTTCAAGCTTCTTTCCATAATGTCCTACGCTTTGCAGGATGGTTAAGTCCCATGGCATTGACAATTAAGAAGGCTATGGTCATCGTGTAATATGAGGACGGAGGATTTTGTGTATCCTGTGTTGGTAACACTTACATGAGATGATGATCTTGGGGGAGGATCTCCAAAAGCGATAATTACCCATATCCAGGCATTTGGATTTGAGGTTATGCAGTGACATGTCCATTGAAGTGAAAAGGTGGATGTGACTTCGACTGCGGATATAAACATTGGTTAACTATGAAATAAAAAATAAGAACGAACATATATATATAACTGCAAGAAAAACAAAAGAGGGTCAGTGTGACCTGGGTGTGGCTTACAGCCACTCATGACTATGTAGGGGGTAAAAACGGAAAAAAAAAACAGTTCAGCTTAACGATTTTCAGGTAGTAGTGGATACATTCCATTACTGGCTGCAGCCAGTTCAGGTATGTTTGTGAGCATATTTTGAGGTGACCAGGTTCCATTCCTCTGTTATATGTTCAGAGCTCCTTGAGTTGGATGGCCTTGGTGAGCCCTCTGGCACAATATGCCACATTTTGAGTAGGTGCAGCCCTTTAGCAAGAGAGTCCACAACATGGTCTTTCCCTCCTTTGGTTATGATTAGTTTTGTTGGGAACCCCCATTTGTAGGTGATCTTATGATTCCTCAGTGCCTTTGAGATGGTGTTAAGGTTCCTGCGTTTTTGGAAGGTAAATTGGGATAGATCAGCAAAGAATTGCAAATCTTTGTATTGCGAGGGAAAGAGATCTTTGGTACGTGATGTTGCCATTAAGTGTTCCTTTACATGAAAGAAATGGAGACGTAGTATAATGTCTCTGTGTATGTTGTCAGGGCTTTGGCAGGTGGTGGATCCTATCCACCGTGATACTGTATCTAATTCTGTTCAGGCAAAATGGACGTCAGATCAAATTACTGGACCAATTCAGGGACTCCCCTAATTATCTAATTGTTCCTTCTAGAGCGGTCCTCAATATCTGCAAGTTTGGCTAAAACTGCTTCCATTTCAATCTCATTAGTGTCATGGGCATCCACTAGATCATTGATGGTGGTTGCAAATTTCACCATCTTTGTTTCAATATGATCTACCCTGGATGATGTTGCTTGCAGTTCCACCCCAAACTTGTGTACACAGGACATCATGCAGTGAGCTTCTTAAAGAAACTAGCATGTCCTTTAATGTGGTATCTAGCACTGCCTGATTATTTGTGGGGAAGAAATCTATTGAATTTGGGAGGTCTCTAGTATCTTCCCCTGAATCTAGGCCAGGGTTAACCTCATGGCTGGAATCCGTTGCATCCAGTCTCAATCGTGCCTTCTCTGGGCTCCCTGAGTTAGGAGTACAAAGGGGAGACTGTGGGCTTTTAGATGATGTATTCATTTTTGTTGGATTACCTTTTGCAGGTCGCTGCTGAGGTGTGCTGCACATAGTATGCGCCGATGAGCCTCCCCATCTTGCCTGTGCTCAGAGGTGAAGTAAGCAGTTAGTTTCTGCAGCATGCGGTTCACCTTTTTGTTCTTGGATATGCTCGATCGAGTCCCTGGGGTTGTGTCTTGGGCTATGATCGAGGGTCTGCAGCCGGTAGATCCCTAATGGCTGTGGAGCTTCTCTTTCAATCGTCCATCGCTGTCCGCGGCAAGCTCCACCCCCTCCTTGTATTCTCTTTTAAATGACTGCAGATGTAGTTAACTTTCCAAATCCCACATGAATTTCATATCTTTCTTTTTTTTTATATTTTTTATCTTTTTCCTTGTGCCTACCATGTGTTTTATCTGCAGAGTGACTGGCACTTATAGTACAAGTGCTTTATCTACTAGTAACCAGTATCTAATCCCTCACCAGACTGTACAAAGCCTTTTATCTGAGACCAACAAAGGAATTGCTATATCCATAATTGTTGAACTTCCCACTACTCCTGCTCAGCATGAAATCTCAGCCCTATGATGTTATATTCTTCTACTGTCTACTGCAACCTTAAACAGCAAGTCAGCTGTAACAAAAAAAGTGTGTGTGTGTATATATATATATATATATATATATATATACACATATACAGTGGGGACATTAATTATTTGATCCTCTGCATATTTTGTAAGTTTGCCCACTTACAAAGAAATAAAGGGTCTATAATTTTTATCATAGGTGTATTTGAAATGATAGAATATCAACCAATAATCCAGAAAAAAAACACATGATACAAATGTTATAAATTGAGTTGCAGTTCAGTGGGTAAAATAAGTATTTGATTCCCAAGCAAAACATGACTTAGTACTTGGTGGATTAAGCGGGTATTGCCTCACTTAGAATAAATAGAGGGTAGGGATGGGTACCATCATCCTATATTTAGACAACGAAAGAGTGAGCGGGTTAATGGGGACTACTCCAAAAAAATGCCCTAT
Source organism: Aquarana catesbeiana (assembly GCF_042186555.1). Classification (NCBI taxonomy): domain Eukaryota; kingdom Metazoa; phylum Chordata; class Amphibia; order Anura; family Ranidae; genus Aquarana; species Aquarana catesbeiana. The sequence continues at coordinate 111,116,586 of NC_133331.1, read as the reverse complement.
GACGCCTGTGATGGTTGAGGACTATCTCTGTACCCAGTAAATAAGACAGGTTTATATAAAAAAATTACACATTTATTAAGGGGAAAGTACATAAAATACAGTATCAACAAGACAAACATTTTCAAAGAAATAGACTCCTCATTTGGATGCTGTTTTTTTGATTTGGAAAAACAGCATTCAAGAACTAATCTTGAAACACTCCAAACTTTAAAGCCTGGTACACACGGGCCGAATGTCAGGAGACATTTGCCGGTTAAAAAAAAAACGTCCTTCATTCGACCCGTGTGTATGCCAGTCTGTCCGACAGAAGTTGGTCGGTTTCTGTCAGACAAGCATGCTGGAAAACCAGCAGCCGACTGACTCCCAATGAGCGCACACAGCCAATAGCATAGTGTTATGGCGGGGGGGGGGCATCCCCATATCAGAACACAACAGCTCAGCAGGGGAGATCGCTGTACTTAATTCACATAGTGAGTACAGCGGCTCCAACTCGGGGCTTACAGTTTTTTTTTCGTTTAACCCGCTGGGTTGAACAGAAAAAAACTATAGTGTGTACTAGGCTTTAAGTATACAGGAAAGCTGAAGGTGCTTAAAGTCTCTGTCTTCCCTTCACAAAATAAATAAATGTACTCAACTTCAATCTGCACAGAATCTATCACATTCCACACAGAGAAATGTCAATTTGTGCTAGTTGTGAAGTAGAGCTGGGTACTCTGTAAGGTACCAAAGGGAAAAGGGGTGACCCCTGATGCCGCACATATGAAAGATCCTAGGGAGGTGAATGGAGTAGCAACCTCAGCCTGGACTCCGACCAGGCCACGCCTCTGTAAGGTATGGTTTGGAAATGTCCTAAACTACTATTAAGGTACTGCAGGGACATACAGTACTGTGCAAATGTTTTAGGCAGGTGCAAAGAAATGCTGTGAAGTAAGAATGCTTTCAGAAATATACATTTTATTTATTTTATGAAAATGTTTATCAATGTACAAAATGTAAAGGGAGCAAACAGAAGAACAATCTAAATCAAAACAATATTTGGTGTGACTACGCTTTGGCTTAAAACCAGCATCAGTTCTTCTAGGTACAGTGGTACACAGTTTTTGAAAGAACTTAGCAAGTAGGTTGCTCCAAACATCTTTGAGAACTAAGCACAGATCTTCTGTGGATGTAGGATGCCTCAAATCATTCTGTCTCTTCATGTAATTCCAGACAGACTCAATGATTTTGAGATCAGGGCTCTGTGGGGGCCAGACCATCACTTCCAGGACTCCTTGTTGTTCTTTACACTGAAGATAGCTCTTAATGACATTGGCTGTATGTTTTAGGTTGTTGTCCTGTTGCAGAATATATTTGAGGCCAATTACATGCCTCCCTAATGGTATGGCGTGATGCATAACCGCATTAAACCATATTAAACAGGCAAACATTAGATCTTCTTTCAAACTGAACACTTGACCAAATTACACATACAATTGACATGTTGTATTAATTCTCCCAATATAAATTAAGGAAAATGTAGATCTGTAATGTGGAAAATGTAAGTACAGTATACCCTCATACTTACTACCACATCAAATACATACGTTTAGATTTAGGTGATTCGGATTATGTGACAATGATTAGAAATTCCTTGAAATGCTTGCAAGTAGAACTTGCCATATTTAAAGCTTGGATATCTAGGGGTTGGTGTTTTGACGACACTGTCTGGTGTCATCATACCAAAATGAAAAGAGCTTTGCAAGGCCCTCAGGAAGAAGGTTGTAAGTGCCTGGCAAGAGACTTAAGCAAGGAATCTGGCAAGGGATTTAAATTTTTTTAAATGTACCATTCCACTTTTAGATCCCTGTCACACTCACAGCTTGGTTGCTTGTTTTAGAAACGCTTTTCCGACGCTAGCGGGGTGCTTTTAACCCCCGCTAGTGGCCGAAGAAAGGGTTAAATGCGCCCGAAAAGCGCTGCTATTGCAGCGCTTTGCAGGCACTTCAGCAGCGGTGCCCATTTATTTCAATGGGCAGGGGCAATGGAGGAGTGGTGTATACACCGCTCCTAAACCACTCCAAAGATGCTGCTTGCAGGACTTTTTCTAACGTCCTGCAAGCGCACCGCTCCAGTGTGCAAGCACTCAGGCTTTCACACTGGGGCTGCAGGGGAGGCATTTTTCAGGCACTTTACAGACACTATTTTTAGCCCTTTAGCTCCCGAAAAATGCCTCCAGTGTGAAAGGGGTCTAAGGAAAATATTCTACAAGTGACATACATTACAAACGACCATTAATTTGTCCAGGACTAACCAATCCAACATATTCAGCCCAGAGCCAACTGATGCTAAAAGAAGTCTCCGAAAGCCCCAACATTTCAAGGAATCTGAAGGTAACTCTTGCAACATCTGGCGCATCTAAAATCAGTAAGAGATTGCCCCAATCTAAACTGTATGGCAAAAGTGCCAGAAAAATCCTTTACTGTCCAAAAAAAACAAAACATAAGAGCAAGAGTCTTGCTCTTATGCAAAGATCTAAATCAAGGTGCTGTGTATTGATAAACCAAAGACAGAATTAAATGTAATATTTAAAGGTATAGAGCACAGCACTATTCAGAGACTGCACAGCCGTTTGTCACATTATGAATGAATGAAGAAACACATTGATATGGACTAGTTTGACTTTTTATTTGATGTTCTTCACCATTTACCATTTTTTCACCATTTGTATTTTAATTACTAGTATTGTTATGTCATGTGTATATGATGGTTTATCTAGTAGACTAGGCAGCACCTAAATGATCACATTTAGTTCAAAAGGTTTAGCACTTTATTAGAGCATCACATACTAATTTCACATTGGTAGAGGTACCTAATTAGTTTTACACTTATATGATCCTAACGCGGGTACATAAAATTTATACAAGGCAGAATTGATTGACCATAGAAACAGTTGACATGTTTGCCAAAAACCGAAGGCAGCATTTCAGGAAAGGACCTCGTACCAACTATGACTCATTGGTGGTGAAAATGTTATAGTTTGAGATTGCTTTGATCATGTCCTGGGAAGCTTGCACTTGAGTCAGTTATGAATTCTGCATCATATCAAGATGTGCTTGACAAGAATGTGAGGCCATCTGTCCGAAAGCTAAAAGTAAATCAGAAACGGATCTTTCAACATGATAATTATATGAAGCACGCTAGCAAGTCCATCAGTGAATTGTCAAAAAAGAGTAAATTAATGGGTATAGCCTAGTCAAGGCTCTGATTTGAATTCTATTCAAAAGTTGAAGAGGATTTGTTGCAAGGAAACCCACAGGCATCTTGAAACTGAATGAATTTTCCATGGATGAGTGGCCAAATACAGTGGCAACTCGTCCATTAGGGGTGCCTGGGCGCCACCACCTCTCTCCAGGCCACACCCAATATGCAATGGATAGATTCATGCATAGCATGAATCTATCCACGGCCACTGTGGCCACCCCATATTCACGCGTTTGGCCCCTTTCAGGGCACCGAGAGCATGAATTGCAGTGGCTGGGGATTTTTTTTTAAGCACCTGATTAGAGCTAGAGCCTCTAATAGGCTTCAAAATAGGTTGGGCTCGGGTCGCAGAGAATGCGAACAGAGCCCACCCAGGTGTGATACTACAGCGAATTAATATTTGCTGTTGAAACACTGATCCTCAAGCCAGCCAATCAGAAGCGGGTGTAAGACCCATTTTCTGATTGGCCGAAAAGAAAAAACTCGATTGGCTGCCAAGGAGAAGGGAGGAAATGGAAGCCGCCATCGCCATGATTACTCATGGAGAGAAGGAGAACGGGAGGCTGCTGCCACCAAGGAAGGGAAGCCACCAATGATAGGGTAAGTGCGACCGACCGAACTGGGGTGGGGGGGGTGTCATACTGACTGCCATTTGCTGAAAAAATTATTGCAAGGGAAAATGTTCCTGGCATTTTAATGAGGTATATTCACTTTACCTGTAGACACGGTATGCTTTTTCATAAAAATAATTGTGATACTTGCTGTATTTACTGTATGTATAGTAGGTAACCAATTAAAAAAATATATATACAGCTTCTGGCAAAAGAAATACTGTACGGAAATTTCTCCCTCCATAATCTCACAGATGGACTGCTGACCCACACTTGCCCACTGTATGCTTTTTCATGAAAATAATTGCGATACTTGCTGCATTTACTGTATATATAGTAGGTAACCAATTAAAAAAAAATATATACAGCTTCTGACAAAAGAAATACTGTACGGAAATTTCTCCCTCCATAATCTCACAGATGGACTGCTGACCCACACTTGCCCATGCCTATAAACTAAAATAGTGAGATTATGCTATGTGTGTTAAAGGTACAGTCTATATTTAGAAAACAATCTGCGACCACTCATGACACATCTAACGGCTAGGTGTGCTGCATGGCGTTCCCTTCCATTGACCCCCGTCGGCAGAGTCAACCTGCTAAAAATTATTTATCTTCTCAAATATTTATATTTCTTCCGCAATACCCCCATTCACATCCCTAAGGCTTTTTTCCAGAGGTTAGAGAGTCTGCTGATACAGTTTGTCTGGGCGGGGAGGCCGCCCAGGGTGGCCAAACAGATCCTCTATCTCCCACTTTCGGGGGGTGGACTGGCACTGCCGAATTTTCAAATTTATTATTGGGCGGCTGTCCTGGTCACGACACGGTGGTGGTTCTCCCAGCCCGCACAGAACCCAGCGGTCACTCTGGAAGCAGCTATTATGGGATCCTTCGCTGCCCTGAGCAATCTCCCGTTTCGTGGTCTTAGGGCCAATCCGTCCATGACCCCTCTAATGCGAACCACCGTGAGGGTCTGGCAGGAGGCTAGGAAGAAATACACAAAACCTAATCACATCTCACCACATATGCCCTTCTGGGGTAACCCTATGCTTCCTCACTTTTATAGCATACCGGACCCCTCTTTGTGGGCAAAGAAGGGAATCCTTACCTTAAAACATATAGTTCAGGATGGTAGGCTTATGACTTTTCAGGCTCTGAGGCAATCGTTTGCTATCCCGTCCTCCTTTCAGTTCAGGTACTGGCAGCTGAAGCACGCTTTTGAGGCCCAGTTCCCAGCCCCCCTCACTTTGGAACCTGACTCCATTGAACAGGTCCTGATTTCCAGTGTGATGGGGAAACCTCTCTCAACACTATATCTATACCTTATAGTGGAGTATGACACCAAACTGACTAAAACCTGGGAAAAGTGGAGGATGGATATTCCTTCTTTGGACGAGGAAGAGTGCAAGGAGTGTTTGATTTCCTACATTCCTTCCATGATCGCTGCAAAAGATAGATTCGTACAATTTAAGTTTCTGCACAGAGCGTACTTCACCCCACAGAGATTGGTGCGCATTTACCATCAAAGTGATCCCAACTGCCAAAGATGCAGGCAGGAGGTGGGCACCTTCTGGCACATGGTCTGGTCCTGTCCCAAACTCCGACCCTTCTGGACTGAAGTGGCCTCCACACTGGGCAATGTCACAGGTTTAAATGTACCGGTTGATCCTCAAATATTATTACTCAGCCATTTCGAAGATGTTGAGGGAGATAGATATAGTAAATTGTGCCTTACTTTCTCATTATATTATGCTAGACGTGAAATTTTACTCAGATGGAAACTGGTAGAGCCTCCCACTCTAGCCTCATGGAAAAGGTTGGTGAACTTGGTACTCCCTCTATACAGAATGACATATGAAAGTAGGCAATGCCCAGGGAAATTTGATAAAATCTGGTCCTCTTGGATAGATGCTTCCAGGGACCCTGAACCCCTACCCCTTAACTTTGACACAAAACACCTTGGAGCACATTTTCTATCATATGTTTATTCTCCTTCTGTCCTGGTTCCCCACCCCATCCCTTTCCGTCCCCCCCCCCCCGCTCAGGTTTAATCGAATACTGATTACTTACATAAAGTTACCTAAGATTTTTTAACACTACAATGCATTAAGCTATGCTGTTGGGTGATACTTCTCACATCTGCACAGCTGGAATGTTTGATAAATAGTGGCTACCGGATGATGGTAGAGATTTTATTGTCCTTATTGTTTTTGTACTGAATGCACTCAATTTGTATTGTAATGCTGATTTGTTCAATAAAAAAGTTTCTGTTAAAAAAAAAAGGGTACAGTCTATGAGTTGAAGCCTAAGTATAAGCTACAATGGTACACCTCAAAGCTGGACCATAACTGAACACCACAACACCACTGTCTTTTTACATCAAGGACAAGCATCCATTTAACCTCTTGGTTTTTCTAACCATTCCAGGCCACATTTAGCAAAACCTAGATGCTTTGATGGATTGGGCTTTCCAGCATCTAAAACATCATTCTGATTGACATATTAAAAAAATATGCGTAAACTAAGCTCTAGCTAAGCCTGTGAAGCTTTTATATATATATATATATATATATATATATATATATATATATATATATATATATATAATTTTTTTTTTCTTTGGAGAAAAAACAACTGCTGCCACTGTTTTCAGAAGTGCCTGTGAAATAGAACAATTTATCCTTGGGAATACCTCAATTTCTGATTACATTAAGACCCCTTCACACCTTTCTGTTCTGTTACACATTTGTGTATTTCTTAAGGTAGCCTATTCATTTGATTGGGCTGCCAACACACCAGAATGGACTATTTCTTCACACAACACTATTGTGTGTTGTGGTGCAAGGCAGACGTGTTGCTATAATACATTTGGGTACCATTAAAAATGAATGACACTGCAAAGACTAATGCGAGTAGTGTGCATTGTTGCACATTTCCAAAATGCATAGGCACTACTTACTTGGCAGACCATGTTTTCCTAAATCCCTCTTCCTGTATTACCACTGTAAAAGAAAACAGGTTGTCAGGAACCGAATCCTGAAAAGAAATTACCGAAAGAGAAAAAATTAGCCTACATACATTTAGAATAAAATAGCTGCACTACATTGCAATTCAGTTCAGTACTGTTCATTCTGAAATATTACTGCTAGAGTCTTAAGCAGGATGTAGGGATGAGCTTCGAGTTCAAGTCGAACTCATGTTCGACTCGAACATTGGCTGTTCGCAAGTTCGCCGAACAGCGAACAATTTGGGGTGTTCGCGGCAAATTCGAATGCCGCGGAACACCCTTAAAAAGTCTATGGGAGAAATCAAAAGTGCTAATTTTAAAGGCTTATATGCAAGTTATTGTCATAAAAAGTGTTTGGGGACCTGGGTCCTGCCCCAGGGGACATGGATCAATGCAAAAAAAAGTTTTAAAAATGGCCGTTTTTTCAGGAGCAGTGATTTTAATAATGCTTAAAGTCAAACAATAAAAGTGTAATATCCCTTTAAATTTCATAGCTGGGGGGTGTCTATAGTATGCCTGTAAAGAGGCGCATGTTTCCCGTGTTTAGAACAGTCTGACAGCAAAATGACATTTCGAAGGAAAAAACCCATTAAAAACTACTCGCGGCTATTGCATTGCCGACAATACACATAGAAGTTTATTGATAAAAACGGCATGGGAATTCCCCACAGGGGAACCCCGAACCAAAATTTAAAAAAAAAATGATGTGGGAGTCCCCCTAAATTCCATACCAGGCCCTTCACGTCTGGTATGGATATTAAGGGGAACCCCGGCCAAAATGTAAAAAAAAAATGACGTGGGGTTCCCCCTAAATTCCATACCAGACCCTTCAGGTCTGGTATGGATTTTAAGGGGAACCCCGCGCCAAAAAAAAAAAAAACGGCGTGGGGTCCCCCCAAAAATCCATACCAGACCCTTATCCAAGCACGCAACCTGGCAGGCTGCAGGAAAAGAGGGGGGGGACGAGAGTGCGCCCCCCTCCTGAACCGTACCAGGCCACATGCCCTCAACATTGGGAGGGTGCTTTGGGGTAGCCCCCCAAAACACCTTGTCCCCATGTTGATGAGGACAAGGGCCTCATCCCCACAAGCCTGGCCGGTGGTTGTGGGGGTCTGCGGGCGGAGGGCTTATCAGAATCTGGAAGCCCCCTTTAACAAGGGGACCCCCAGATCCCGCCCCCCCGTGTGAAATGGTAAGGGGGTACTTACCCCTACCATTTCACTAAAAAACTGTCAAAAATGTTAAAAATGACAAGAGACAGTTTTTGACAATTCCTTTATTTAAATGCTTCTTCTTTCTTCTATCTTCCTTCATCTTCTTCTTCTGGTTCTTCTGGTTCTTCCTCCGGCGTTCTCGTCCAGCATCTCCTCCGCGACGTTTTCTATCTTCTTCTCCTCGGGCCGCTCCGCACCCATGGCATGGGGGAAGGCTCCCGCTCTTCTCTTCATCTTCTTCTTCATCTTCTTCTCTTCTTCCTTCTTCTCTTCTTCTCTTCTTCATTTTCTTCTCCGGGCTGCTCCGCATCCATGCTGGCATGGAGGGAGGCTCCCGCTGTGTGACGGCGTCTCCTCGTCTGACGGTTCTTAAATAATGGGGGGTGGGGCCACCCGGTGACCCCGCCCCCTCTGACGCACGGGACATGGCGGGACTTCCCTGTGGCACTCCCCGTGACATCACAGGGAAGTCCCGTCAAGTCACTGTGCGTCAGAGGGGGGCGGGGTCACCGGGTGGCCCCGCCCCCCATTATTTAAGAACCGTCAGACGAGGAGATGCCGTCACACAGCGGTAGCCTCCCTTCATGCCAGCATGGATGCGGAGCGGCCCGGAGAAGAAAATGAAGAAGAGAAAAAGAGAAGAAGATGAAGAGAAGAGCGGGAGCCTCCCCCCATGCCATGGGTGTAGAGCAGCCTGAGGAGAAGAAGATAGAAGATGCCGCAGAGGAGATGCTGGATGAGAACGCCGGAGGAAGAACCAGAAGAGTCAGAAGAACCAGAAGAAGAAGATTAAGGAAGATAGAAGAAAGAAGAAGCATTTAAATAAAGGAATTGTCAAAAACTGTCTCTTGTCATTTTTAACATTTTTGACAGTTTTTTAGTGAAATGGTAGGGGTAAGTACCCCCTTACCATTTCACACAGGGGGGGCAGGATCTGGGGGTCCCCTTGTTAAAGGGGGCTTCCAGATTCCGATAAGCCCCCCGCCCGCAGACCCCCACAACCACCGGCCAGGGTTGTGGGGATGAGGCCCTTGTCCTTATCAACATGGGGACAAGGTGTTTTGGGGGGCTACCCCAAAGCACCCTCCCAATGTTGAGGGCATGTGGCCTGGTATGGTTCAGGAGGGGGGGGCGCACTCTCGTCCCCCCCTCTTTTCCTGCAGCCTGCCAGGTTGCGTGCTCGGATAAGGGTCTGGTATGGATTTTTGGGGGGACCCCATGCCGTTTTTTTTTTTTTTTTTTTGGCGCAGGGTTCCCCTTAAAATCCATACCAGACCTGAAGGGTCTGGTATGGAATTTAGGGGGAACCCCACGTCATTTTTTTTTTTAGTTTTGGCCGGGGTTCCCCTTAATATCCATACCAGACCTGAAGGGTCTGGTATGGAATTTAGGGGGACTCCCACGTCATTTTTTTTTTTAAATTTTGGTTCGGGGTTCCCCTGTGGGGAATTCCCATGCCGTTTTTATCAATGAACTTCTATGTGTATTGTCGGCAATGCAATAGCCGCGAGTAGTTTTAAATGGGTTTTTTCCTTCGAAATGTCATTTTTCTGTCAGACTGTTCTAAACACGGGAAACATGCGCCCCTTTACAGGCATACTATAGACACCCCCCAGCTACAAAATTTAAAGGGATATTACACTTTTATTGTTTGACTTTAAGCATTATTAAAATCACTGCTCCTGAAAAAACGGCCGTTTTTAAAACTTTTTTTTTTGCATTGATCCATGTCCCCTGGGGCAGGACCCAGGTCCCCAAACACTTTTTATGACAATAACTTGCATATAAGCCTTTAAAATTAGAACTTTTGATTATTCATGTTCGTGTCCCATAGACTTTAACGGTGTTCGCGTGTTCGAACGAACTTTTTTCCTGTTCGCATGTTCTGGTGCGAACCGAACAGGGGGGTGTTCGGCTCATCCCTAGCAGGATGTAATACAAGCACACAGTAGGTAAATAAAAGAAAGCGACATCTAAGCATGGCCAAGACGTGATATGCCAAAGTCTTTAATTGTTTAGAATTATACAGATTTTATCTCTTGAGTTAATGTAACAAGATACTTTTTAAAAAATGTTTATTATAATATAGTGAAAATGTATCATGCTTTATTCTGAAATATGTGTGAATATCATAATCTATGCTTTGCCTTCATTAATGAAAAGGAAGTTATATAGAGAATTGTTTCAAAGAAGAACTCCAGGAATAAAAACGTGATTTTTTCTTTCTTTTTTTTTTTAACTCAGGCATTCCAGTGACAAATACAAAAGAAAGGGACAGCAGCAAAATATACCAAATTATAGGCCAGGTTGTTCTAGTTTAAGAAATGAACAAGATGAAACTATTCCCTATGACCACTGGGAGGACCTCTTACATAACAAAAAGAAACTGTTGAAACTGTTATCTCCATGATGAGTCTGCAGAATTACTTATGTTTTTTTTTCTAAAGGCTTTGTATTTGTACTACAAAATACTTCTTCATTATAACAGCTTGTCTTTTGTAAGCTGTTACTACTGAGTAACAAAATATTCAGGGTGGTTTTTAAAAATACCAGGCCAGCTATTTGTTGCTCTGTGAATATTATTGTCTGATACATTTTGACGTGAATTTATGCAAGGTCGCTGCTCATGGAAGATCAGTAGGCAGCCTGAGAAGATATGACTATAAAAAACAAATCTGCTGACTGGTACTTCATCCTACATAGGTTAGCTACTGTAACAAAATGGATGGGATGCATCATTTTTATAGAGCTAATATATCACCAGTTTGAGAACCACCTATAAATTTACTGCCTGCCAAAGGAATGTCAAATTTTCATCTGTGTGTTATAAAATGACCAAAAGGTATCTGACAATGTATAAAATAATCTGCTCATAAGCAGTATTGCAGAGGCAAAGAAAGAAGGGTAGTAGCAGGTACAGTGGTGACCAGAGCTCCATGGACATAGGTTATATATCACAATCCTCCCTATTCTTGCAAATTGCTGCAGCAAGGATGTTGGTTCTGCTTCTCTTTCCCATAGCTGTAAGATTTATCCAAGGATATATATACGTTCATTGCAGCATCAGAGAGTCTAACAAGGTACTAGCTGCAGGACCCTAAGGCTTGATAATGACATAATTACAATACGTACAATTATTTGTCTTTTCTTTTTTTTTTTTTTTAAACGAGGGCTTCCAGTCATTCTATTTCTGGGCACATAGTAGAAATTATCTGAAGACTTCCCACACAAAGGAATAGTGTGTTCAAGCCTCAAAAAGCAATACAATAGCTTTCAGTGCAGTTTGATTTTAGTGTAGATAGTGATACCCTACTATTAGGCAACCCTCACACTAACAATCCCAGTAACTCTCACAATAATCCTCCCTGTGACCTCCCCAACTAACTTATCCCCATTAACGTCCGCAGATAGGGGCAAGGGGGGGGCGAGTGCCCTCCTCTGGAATCAGCAAGGGTCCGCCGCAGCCACCGCAGACTCTGCTGAGTGACTGCTGGCTGCTGCTCTCTGATCATCTGTCCCACTCCCTCACCAACGATTATCCGATGCAATGGCTCGGCCGCTCGGCTCCAGCCTCCAGTCCCTGTGCAGAGTGCAGACTGTCAGGTATAGATCCGGCCGGTGCCGCCCACTTGAGTGGACTGGAGTGGTGTAGAAATGCTTACTGAGGACTGAAGGAGGAGGAAGCAAGGAGCACTCGTCGCTGCCTAGGCCTCATCACAGGACATCCTGAAGTTAAATGGCATACCTTTCAGCAGTGAAGAACCACAGGTAACAGCAGTTACATTAGGAGGAACATAATATATATTGGAAAGTTGGAAATGGAACAGCTATTGCTGGAAAGATCATATCATCTGTCCTGTCCTGTATACAGCTATATACACCCACCTTCCTTCCTGTATTCCTCCATCATTACGGTCTGCAGATATACATCATCTGTCCTGTAAAAATAGCTGTATACAGGACAGAAGTTGTATCTGCAGTCAGTGATGAAGGAGGAAAGCAGGAAGGAAGGTGGGTGTATATAGCTGTATACAGGACAGATGGTGTATATTTGCAGTCAGTGATGGTGGAGGAATACAGGAGGGAATGTGGATGGGTGTATATAGCTATATACAGGACAGATGATTATATCTGCAGCCAGTGATGATGGAGGAATACAGGAAGGAAGGTGGGTGTATATATTGCTGTATACAGGACAGATGTATATCTGCAGTCAGTCGTGATGGAGAAAGGTCTCTATATACAGGTAGGAAGGTGGGTGTATATATAGCTGTATATACCCACCTTCCCTCCTGTATATAGAGACCTTCCTCCATCATCACTGACTGCAGATATATGTCATCTGTCCTGTATACAGCTATATCTACCCACCTTCCTTCCTGTATATATGAATACCATCCACCCCCTCTTTATACACATACTGTACACCATCCATACTGTACAGGTTGTATTTGATGGGCACAGGGAGGGTGCATATGATGGGCACATGCCTGCGCTTTATGTGATCATGACATTGTCAAAAAGGGTGACCTTAAAATGATGCCCCCGCTTGAAAAAAGTTCTGTGGACGCCCATGCATATCCCTTGTTTGTATACTCACCTCTCGTGTACTAGGATCATTTGCCCTTCATGCATCAGTACTAGCACCAAAATCTCCTATGTATTTGCCTTAAAGAAAAAAGGGAATATTTTTGGGACTTTAAATGAGACACAACAGGGAGTATTGTGCCTCCATCCCTGGTTGCTTTTGCAAAAAAGAGGGGGAAGGGTGGGACTTTAGATGAGGTGCGTAGGGTAGAGCCAGACAGAACCATATACATATGTAAAAAATTGTATTCTTTATTAGACCAAAGGTAGGGCATGGTTCAACCCATATAAACGCATAATAGCACATTGGTATATAAAATACAAAGTATCAACATACATATTGAGGATAGTCACCAACATGACACAAAAAGTAAATATTATACATCACAGTCACCCGAATGGAGTAGGCATAACATTATATCAGGGTGGTAGAGCAATAAAAACCATCTAGAATCATAATTATGAGATGGATGCATCAAAATAAGCTTGACGACGTTTCGTGGACTTCTATCCACTCATCAGGAGCAAGTGCATCCATGTACTAAAAAGGGGATAAAAAAGTCACCATTATAGTTTGATATTACCACAGGCTGGAGGGGTAGAGGGATTAAAGATGATGATGAACAAATAAATGGCCATAACTGAAAGTACTTACATAAGAGCTGATACTAGGCCATGCGATACCACCTGCCGGAGGTCAGCCAGATAAATTTACATATGTATATGGTTCTGTCTGGCTCTACCCCACGCACCTCATCTAAAGTCCCACCCACCCCCTTCTTTTTTGCAAAAGCAACCAGGGATGGAGGCGCAATATTCCCCGTTGAGTCTCATTTAAAGTCCCAAAAATATTCCCTTTTTTCTTTGATACTGATTAGGGCTGGAGGTGTGTGTGGTTCAAGAGCCTTCACGTCCTTGTATCTGACCCCTAGTAGTCAAGTTACCATATACCACATTGAACACAGCTAATTTTGATAGACACACTGCTGTTGTAATTGTCTCTACTCCCTTGAGCTGAATTGGTTCAGTGTGTTCAGCAGCCGACAGGTTGGCTGGTGTTTTGTTTGCACGGGAGCTGCGATGCACGCTCTTCTGCACATTATGGGGATGGGGGATTGGGTGGGCGATTTCACCGTGCATCGGCGCCACACCTTCCACTCCATGCGTGCGATGCCCAGTGGGCGTCCCTTCACACAGGCGTGTGCTATTTCAGCTTGGCTGACACATGGTGAGTAGGCCTGGCTGCTGCCGTACTGTCTCTCCCTTGTTGTCATGCCAGTGTGACGCTGAATGGGACCCTGGCCGCTGGGCTCACCCTGCAGTTCCCCTTCAGTGACCCATAGGTTCCCCTTCATATCCTATTAGGACCTACCTGGGTAAATACATAGCAAGTTCTTGATTTATTCTTAAATTCCTCTATAACAAGCATTACTAATATTTCTTTACTCTAGTTTTCATTAATTTCTCCTGATTTCAGGAATCTCATCTCCTCTTCCCTATTCTTACTATATGGACACCCTATTTTTTCATTCTGTTCACCTTGTTGATATGCTCCACAATATACTTCTATACTGTGGTGATGGGTCTATTCTATATGACATTTCTTTTTATTTATACCAATATGGTAACAAACCACTTACTTTATTGTATACAATACAGAAATCCCATCCACAGTTACATCAAGATTTTTCCATACACACTTTTTTTGGGGGACTGTGTGTGTGCTCCTGATCCAAGCTTGGGCCCTTTCCTCAGCTCCCGTGCTGGACATAATTGGCCTAGTATCAGCTCTTATGTGACTACTTTCAGTTATGGCCATTTATTTGTCCATCATCATCTTTAATCCCTTTACCCCTCCAGTCTGTGGTTATATCAAATTATAATGGTGACTTTTTTTATCCCCTTTTTAGTACATGGATGCACTTGCTCCTGATGAGTGGATAGAAGTCCACGAAACGTTGTTGAGCTTATTTTGATGCATCCATCTCATAATTATGATTCTAGATGGTTTTTATTGCTCTACCACCCTGATATAATGTTATGCCTACTTCATTTGGGGGACTGTGATGTATAATATTTACTTTTTGTGTCATGTTGGTGACTATCCTCAATATGTATGATGATACTTTGTATTTTATATGCCAATGTGCTATTATGCGTTTATATGGGTTGATCCATGCCTTATCTAATAAAGAATACGATACAAATGACCAGCTTGTGCTGCAACCCCATGCTGCCCTGGGGGCCCAGGAGTATATGTACACCCCACACTTTATTATTTAGTTATTTATTTTTAATTTGTTTTCTAACATGGTCTTGTGGATGACTGCATCGCTGCACTCATATTTTATATTCCTCATTGGACCCCCAGTTGTGGAGTTTTTTTTCATCGTTTTGAAACACGAGTTCACATTGCAATTTCAAGCATCACACTTCTATTTGAACATTTCGACATTATTCAGGCCAGCCACTTCTTATCTATGAATATTGTTTGATGCTTCATATTTGCGGAGGGAATCTTCCTTTGAATTTGCTCTTTGTATGTTTTCCTTTTTAAGTGGCCTTTTTTATGATAATTATCATACTCTTTTCTACCCGTTTATGCTATCTCTGTGATATGCAAATGTTCATTTTTGTCACCAATAAAATAAAGTGAAAGAAAGAAAAATTTTTTTTTTTTTTTTTTTTTATAATATGAAGTAAGACTTATAAAAAAACAAAAGCAGAAGGCAACAACAAAAAGTGGACATATACAGTACAAACAGTACAAGAATACATGTTGTAAAGGGAGAAGAAGGGAAAGAATCACTATTGGTTGGCAATCCTCTGGTTGACCACCGTTATAAGTGGAAAGTCTCAGAACTCATCCCGTCCCCACAGAGAGTGCAGAAGAGTAAGCCTGGTTTCACACATGTGCGGTGCGAATTGAAGCTCAGGTTTCACTGGGGAGATAACAATCTCCTGTTCAACGGATTCATTGCGTTTTTGCTCAGGATTAGAGAGCGGGGAGAGGGGGAGGTGTAGTGAGGAGAAAGAGAAAATCCTTGTTCAGAACGCAATGCATCTGCGAATCAGATGCGTTCCCATAGGAGATAATAGGCTTGTAGTTCGCACCGCAATGCCCAAAAAACGCACACGTTTTTTGTGCAATGCGCAGTGCGAATGCAACGCACATATGTGGACCAGATACATTCATATGAATGTATTTTAAAATGTCCTGCGAATTAGATGCGGTGTAAGCCGCATCTAATTCGCATAGGTGTGAACCCGGGCTTAATCTTTTGAGGACACCTTAAAGAGGAGTTCATCGAATGCTTTTCCCGATTCTGGTATGTTACAGTGTCATGGAAAACGTGTTTTGAGGCTTCTGTTGGTCAAAAGAAGAGCAGTGGAGAAGTCCTAAGTGATGCTTTTCTGAATTTATTTAGTCCTCGTCGCCCAGGCCTATCAGCTTCCACATCCCATCGGCAGTGTCTGCATTACCTGGTGGACGTTTATCTAGGGGCGAAAACAGAGATGGAGAGCTTTCCAGTCGACGATCCACTGGCTTACTGGGTCATGAGAATAGACCAGTGGCCAGAACTTGCCCAGTATGCTATTAAGCTGCTGGGCTGCCCTGCATCCAGTGTGCTTTCCAAAGGGGCATTTATTGCTGCTGGAGGTTTTGTTACTGATCCTAGAACGCGTCTGTCCACAAACTCCCAGACCGTCTGACTTTTATAAAAATTAATCAGTCCTGGATTACCAACAGCTATGAAGCCCCTGATGCTGATGTTGCCGATTAAGTGTTTTTAAGAAGTGGAATCTCTGCATTACTTCTAGGCTAATAAAAATTCAAAAGTGTGGCGCTATGAGCTATGTGAAAAAGTGATAAATAAATGATACGAAAAAATTATTTTAAATATTCAGTGACTTCAAAGCAAATATTTCGGTATGAACCAGAAAAAAGCTACGTGAATGAATGTGATAGTGAATAAAATGATAACACTTAAATACATATACTGAATCAGGTGATGTAAAAATCACAAAATGATATTGAATATAAAGTCCAAATGGGTGAACAAACAAAAGCAAAGAGTCTGTGATAACAGTGCAAAAATAATGATGAACGGGTATCTCCTGAGCATGCAGGGGGATTGTTCAGACCCGGCAACCTGGTAGATAAATGGGCCGTAGGGAGACCAGAAGTGCACAGAGGATTGAAATCGGTGCCAGGACCATCACCAGAAACCAAGGAGGCTTACCAGAAGTATTGGCCTGAAATGGCGTATGCCATACAGGTCAAAAAGGCTTGATGACCAACAGGTCTAGGTATTATATCTGGTCAGATGTCATCACACAGATGGGGGGAAGAAATCAGCACGGCTTCCTCGTCAATGGGTACACCATGAGCCAAGCGAATAATTTGTATTACATGTGAGGGATAAAAACACTCACATAGCGTGATAACGTTTAAACTTGGATTTATTTAAAAATATTGAATAAAAATAAACTCACATTTTCAGAAGATAAGAAAAGCATGTAATCTTGTAGCGGTAGTCATGAGGGGTCCACCCGACATGTTTCAACGAAACAGTCATCATCTGGGGTGTGGACCCCCTCATCCCACTGCTCTATATATAAATAGTTAATGACCCCCACTGGAAGTGTCCGAAACCGGAAGTGCTTCGAATGACCTCTATTTCCGGTTCAGGGGGTACTAGTCTGCTGATCGTTCCCTAGAATCTGAAAGGAACTGTATTATGGGAATCTGTAATTTATTAATTTGTTAGAAATCCCGATTTGCATTGAAAAAAAGAAAAAATTTATATAAATGCAGCTTGGCTTAGGTCCGGTTATTTAGTCCGGAACCAAGCCTCGCTGTCATTTCAGCATATCTGATAGGTGGGAGCGCAGCGACACCGCCGCGCTCCACACACTATGCCAAGCCTCGCTATCATGTCGCGCGATGACGTCACGCGCAGATCAGGATAACGGCGGCAGTGCGCTCAAACGCTTGGTCAACCAAGCCTCGCTTCCAAAACGCCAGCAACCACATCCGATCGGGTCACAACTCCACAGGAAATGGAGCCCGGCCTAAATGAAAGGCCGGAAGGACCGCCAAAGTGTCATCAAAGGCGGACATATGTAGTAGTAAGATATATAGGAGCTTGGACAAAACCTAATATGTGGAATTTACTTTAGAAAAACTTAAAAAATATGTAAGATACATTAAACATAAAATTTTTATTTTTTTTTTATATGAATGAATTAAAAAAAATATTAAAGTCGGTGAATTAAAAACATATTAAAAGTATGTAAAAAACGGGAACAAACTTAACCCCGTATATGTATGGAAACGTAAACATAGGAACTACCGGACACTGCCAATAGGGGACATCAGTACAATTGATGACACAGCTTGGAAAACACATATAGAGTACATGAAAACAATCATATATGTGGTGTATTATACAATACATGATTGTATGAATAAATTCAAAAATCATGTTAGTGACTGGACTGAAAATAAATAGAAAAAAATACCCATATTGAATGTGGAAAAGAGAGAGATCAAAAAATATGAGAGATCAAAAAATGTATTTATGCCTGATTGATAAAAGAGTTGATGTTCCATTCAACGTTAATACCTTGCGGAAAATGGGACCCCAACTCATATATCCAATATGTCTCTAAGCGAGAGACACCCCTAAGCGTCGACCCCCCCCCCCCCGCCAGGGAGCCGTGTATTTGTCTATGATGAGAAACTGAGTGCCTGCAGGGTTTCTATCATGACATTCCCTGTAATGCCTAGGGACAGTATGTTTTGTGCTGCCTGCTTTAATTAGATTAATATGTTCCGAGACACGTACAGTAAAAGATCTAATAGTGCGGCCCACATATTGTTTGCCACAAGGGCAAGTTATCAGGTATACGATCCCAGTAGTTGCACATGTGCTAAATTGTTTAATTGCATATGTGCGACCAGTTACGGTAGAGGAGAAGTCATGACATGTCCTTCTGCCACAGGTGTTATACTGGCAAACCAAACATTTTTTACAGGGATGAAAACCTGTCCAATTATGAAAAAAAGATGTTTTTTTTGGGTGGGGGTGTTCCATCCCTTAGGAGCAAGTTGGCTCCTAACGTCATAGATCCACCAAAAAAAACATCTTTTTTTCATAATGCTACGGTCACCCTCTGACCCCATCCTACACTCTCTAACCCACATCTTCAATCTCTCCCTCACCTCTGGCATCTTCCCCGATGCTCCAAAACATGCACTGGTCACCCCCATACTCAAGAAGCCGTCCTTGGACCCTACCAATCTTAACAACCTACGCCCAATCTCCTTGCTCCCCTTTTCCTCTAAACTCCTTGAAGGCCTGGTTTACAACCAACTGAGTGACCACCTCATTAAAAACAACCTTCTTGATCCCCTTCAATCTGGATTTCGCCCTCAACACTCCACAGAAACTGCTCTTTTAAAACTCACAAATGACCTACTAACTGCAAAAACCAATGGACACTATTCTGTATTCCTACTTCTGGATCTTTCAGCTGCCTTTGACACGGTTGACCACCCCCTCCTCCTCAAAAAACTTTACTCCCTCGGTCTCCGTGACTGTGCTCTTCAGTGGCTCTCATCCTACCTAACCCAACGCACCTTCAGTGTCACTTACAATTCTACTTCCTCCACTCCTCTTCCCTTCTCTGTCGGGGTACCCCAAGGTTCTGTTCTTGGACCTCTTTTATTTTCAATCTACACCTCTTCCCTGGGTCAGCTGATAGCCTCTCACGGCTTTCAATATCATTTCTATGCTGATGACACACAAATCTATCTCTCCACCCCTCAACTCACTCCATCAGTCTCCTCACGCATCACTAACTTACTAACCGACATATCTGTATGGATGTCACACCACTTCCTCAAACTCAACTTGTCCAAAACCGAGCTTATAATATTTCCTCCCCCACGTTCCTCTTCCCCCGACTTCTCTGTCAAGAGCAATGGCAAAACCATCCACCCGTCCCCACATGTCAGGGTACTAGGTGTTATCCTGGATTCTGAACTCTCCTTTCAGCCCCACATCCAATCACTTTCCAAAGCTTGCCGCCTCAACCTCCGCAACATCTCTAAACTACGTCCCTTTCTAACCAATGAAACCACAAAGCTCCTGATTCACTCCCTGGTTATCTCTCGCCTTGACTACTGCAACTCACTCCTCATTGGCTTACCTTTAAACAGACTATCCCCCCTTCAGTCCATCATGAATGCTGCTGCCAGACTCATCCACCTTACAAACCGCTCAGTGTCTGCTACCCCTCTCTGCCAATCCCTCCATTGGCTACCACTCGCCCAACAAATTAAATTCAAAATACTAACAATAAGTTACAAAGCCATCCACAACTCTGCCCCCAGCTACATCACTAACCTAGTTTCAAAATACCAACCTAATCGCCATCTCCGTTCCTCCCAAGACCTCCTGCTCTCTAGCTCCCTCATCACCTCCTCCCATATCCGCCTCCAGGACTTCTCCCGAGCCTCGCCCATCCTCTGGAATTCCCTACCCCAATCTGTCAGACTGTCTCCAACTTTATCCACTTTTAGGCGATCCCTGAAAACTTTCCTCTTCAGAGAAGCCTATCCTGCCTCCATCTAACAACTGCACTATTTTCTCCATTAGCTCATCCCCCACAGCTATTACCCTTTTGTATCACTTGACCCTCCCTCCTAGATTGTAAGCTCTAACGAACAGGGCCCTCTGATTCCTCCTGTATTGAATTGTATTGTACTTGTACTGTCTGCCCTAATGTTGTAAAGCGCTGCGTAAACTGTCGGCGCTATATAAATCCTGTATAATAATAATAATAATAATAATTGGACAGGTTTTCATCCCTGTAAAAAATGTTTGGTTTGCCAGTATAACACCTGTGGCAGAAGGACATGTCATGACTTCTCCTCTACCGTAACTGGTCGCACATATGCAATTAAACAATTTAGCACATGTGCAACTACTGGGATCGTATACCTGATAACTTGCCCTTGTGGCAAACAATATGTGGGCCGCACTATTAGATCTTTTACTGTACGTGTCTCGGAACATATTAATCTAATTAAAGCAGGCAGCACAAAACATACTGTCCCTAGGCATTACAGGGAATGTCATGATAGAAACCCTGCGGGCACTCAGTTTCTCATCATAGACAAATACACGGCTCCCTGGCGGGGGGGGGTCGACGCTTAGGGGTGTCTCTCGCTTAGAGACATATTGGATTTATGAGTTGGGGTCCCATTTTCCGGAAGGTATTAACGTTGAATGGGACATCAACTCTTTTATCAATCAGCCATAAATACATTTTTTGATCTCTCATATTTTTTGATCTCTCTCTTTTCCACATTCAATATGGGTATTTTTTTCTATTTATTTTCAGTCCAGTCACTAACATGATTTTTGAATTTATTCATACAATCATGTATTGTATAATACACCACATATATGATTGTTTTCATGTACTCTATATGTGTTTTCCAAGCTGTGTCATGGATTGTACTGATGTCCCCTATTGGCAGTGTCCGGTAGTTCCTATGTTTAAGTTTCCATACATATACGGGGTTAAGTTTGTTCCCGTTTTTTACATACTTTTAATATGTTTTTAATTCACCGACTTTGATATTTTTTTTAATTCATTCATATAAAAAAAAAAAAAAAAATTTATGTTTAATGTATCTTACATATTTTTTAAGTTTTTCTAAAGTAAATTCCACATATTAGGTTTTGTCCAAGCTCCTATATATCTTACTACTACATATGTCCGCCTTTGATGACACTTTGGCGGTCCTTCCGGCCTTTCATTTAGGCCGGGCTCCATTTCCTGTGGAGTTGTGACCCGATCGGATGTGGTTGCTGGCGTTTTGGAAGCGAGGCTTGGTTGACCAAGCGTTTGAGCGCACTGCCGCCGTTATCCTGATCTGTGCGTGACGTCATTGCGCGACATGATAGCGAGGCTTGGCATATTGTGTGGAGCGCGGCGGTGTCGCTGCGCTCCCACCTATCAGATATGCTGAAATGACAGCGAGGCTTGGTTCCGGACTAAATAACCGGACCTAAGCCAAGCTGCATTTATATTAATTTTTTCTTTTTTTCAATGCAAATCGGGATTTCTAACAAATTAATAAATTACAGATTCCCATAATACAGTTCCTTTCAGATTCTAGGGAACGATCAGCAGACTAGTACCCCCTGAACCGGAAATAGAGGTCATTCGAAGCACTTCCGGTTTCGGACACTTCCAGGGGGGGTCATTAACTTTCTATATATAGAGCGGTGGGATGAGGGGGTCCACACCCCAGATGATGACTGTTTCGTTGAAACATGTCGGGTGGACCCCTCATGACTACCGCTACAAGATTACATGCTTTTCTTATCTTCTGAAAATGTGAGTTTATTTTTATTCAATATTTTTAAATAAATCCAAGTTTAAACGTTATCACGCTATGTGAGTGTTTTTATCCCTCACATGTAATACAAATTATTCGCTTGGCTCATGGTGTACCCATTGACGAGGAAGCCGTGCTGATTTCTTCCCCCCATCTGTGTGATGACATCTGACCAGATATAATACCTAGACCTGTTGGTCATCAAGCCTTTTTGACCTGTATGGCATACGCCATTTCAGGCCAATACTTCTGGTAAGCCTCCTTGGTTTCTGGTGATGGTCCTGGCACCGATTTCAATCCTCTGTGCACTTCTGGTCTCCCTACGGCCCATTTATCTACCAGGTTGCCGGGTCTGAACAATCACCCTGCATTCTCAGGAGATACCCGTTCATCATTATTTTTGCACTGTTATCACAGACTCTTTGCTTTTGTTTGTTCACCCATTTGGACTTTGTATTCAATATCATTTTGTGATTTTTACATCACCTGATTCAGTATATGTATTTAAGTGTTATCATTTTATTCACTATCACATTCATTCACGTAGCTTTTTTCTGGTTCATACCGAAATATTTGCTTTGAAGTCACTGAATATTTAAAATAATTTTTTCGTATCATTTATTTATCACTTTTTCACGTAGCTCATAGCGCCACACTTTTGAATTTTTATTGTTAGTTTGATCCTGAGTCTACGGGTGTGTTGGCTGCTGTTTGTGTCTTATTCCTAGCGCAGCGCTGTACTTGACCTCTATATACTTAATTACTTCTAGGCTGCCTAGTGTTGTGGGTGTGGATTTCATCTGGAAGAATGTTTTTGGTGTAGGTTTCATGGGCATAATTAACACCTAAAGAACAATTTTTCCACACCTATTTGACAGGGACTGTATTTTTTTTTTTCGCTGCAGCAGATGGGGCAAAGAAATCTGCCGGCTATAGTCTACAGTTGGTGGCGTGCTGTTGGCAGATGTGCTGCAAGGACCTGGGACACCCTGCGCTATACCATCATCCCTGTCAGTGTAGGCTGTTGAGAGGTCATGAGGTACAGCAAGGACAGACAGGTGAGTAAGGAGGAGGGACAGATTTGTGCCCCTTCTGTGTGGCTTTTAGGTGCTCTTGCCAACGGGCTGAGTGGTGGGAGGTTAAATGCCTTGTCAAGTATGTGGTACCCAAATGGTTGGTGTTTTTGCCACCCAGGGGATGAGGATGGTTTAGTAAGCCAGTCCACCATCTCCTCTGCATGCTGTGGCTGGATAGCATAGGCAACATCACTAAACAGAGGAAATTATGCCCTACTTGGGGACTGATCACGTCTACCTTTGCCTGTGGACACATACGCTGCTGTCCCCCTTACAATGCCATGGGAACGTCTGCCTCTCCTTGCTGTCCTCCCAGACATGATGGGGGGGAGTGGGGGGTGCTTATTAACAAAATGTAATAAAGATGTGTAAATGTGTACAAATGGATGCACTTTAATCAATGGAAAGTGGTGTTTGGTGCACTTTAATTTGAGTATTCACGACACAGACACACTCCATGGATACACTATAATATACTGCAATATACTGCGTCAAATGTGCAGTAGCGCACAGAACTATATGGCGTTGAACTTGCAGTAACACAATGAAATATACGGCGTTAAACTTGCAGTAACGCACAGAACTATATGGCGTTAAACTTGCAGTAACGCAATGAAATATACAGTGTTAAACTTGCAGTAACGCACAGAACTATATGGCGTTAAACTTGCAGTAACGCAATGAAATATACAGCGGTAAACTTGCAGTAACGCAATGAAATATACAGTGTTAAACTTGCAGTAACGCACAGAACTATATGGCGTTAAACTTGCAGTAACGCAATGAAATATACAGCGGTAAAGTTGCAGTAACGCAATGAAATAGACGGCTTTAAACTTGCAGTAACACAATGAAAATATACAGAGTTAAAGTAATGCACAGAATTATATGGCATGAAACTTGCAGTAACGCACAGAACTATATGGCGTGAAACTTGCAGTAACGCACAGAACTATATGGCGTTAAACTTGCAGTAATGCACAGAACTATATGGCGTGAAACCTGCAGTAATGCACAAAACTATATGGCGTTAAACTTGCAGTAATACACAGAACTATATGGTGTGAAACTTGCAGTAACAGGAACGTCTGCCTCTCCTTGCTGTCCTCCCAGACATGATGGGGGGAGTGGGGGGTGCTTATTAACAAAATGTAATAAAGATGTGTAAATGTGTACATGGCTGCACTTTAATCAATGGAAAGTGGTATTTGGTGCACTTTAATCTGAGTATTCACCACACAGACACACTCCACAGATACACTGTAATATACTGCGTCAAACGTGCAGTAGCGCACAGAACTATATGGCGTTGAACTTGCAGTAACACAATGAAATATACGGCGTTAAACTTGCAGTAACGCACAGAACTATACGGCGTTAAACTTGCAGTAACGCAATGAAATATACAGTGTTAAACTTGCAGTAACGCACAGAACTATATGGCGTTAAACTTGCAGTAACGCAATGAAATATACAGCGGTAAACTTGCAGTAACGCAATGAAATATACAGTGTTAAACTTGCAGTAACGCACAGAACTATATGGCGTTAAACTTGCAGTAACGCAATGAAATATACAGCGGTAAAGTTGCAGTAACGCAATGAAATAGACGGCTTTAAACTTGCAGTAACACAATGAAAATATACAGAGTTAAAGTAATGCACAGAATTATATGGCATGAAACTTGCAGTAACGCACAGAACTATATGGCGTGAAACTTGCAGTAACGCACAGAACTATATGGCGTTAAACTTGCAGTAATGCACAGAACTATATGGCGTGAAACCTGCAGTAATGCACAAAACTATATGGCGTTAAACTTGCAGTAATACACAGAACTATATGGCGTGAAACTTGCAGTAACAGGAACGTCTGCCTCTCCTTGCTGTCCTCCCAGACATGATGGGGGGAGTGGGGGGTGCTTATTAACAAAATGTAATAAAGATGTGTAAATGTGTACATGGCTGCACTTTAATCAATGGAAAGTGGTATTTGGTGCACTTTAATTTGAGTATTCACCACACAGACACACTCCACAGATACACTGTAATATACTGCGTCAAACGTGCAGTAACGCACAGAACTATATGGCGTTGAACTTGCAGTAATGCAATGAAATATACGGCGTTAAACTTGCAGTAACGCACAGAACTATATGCCTTTAAACTTGCAGTAACGCACAGAACTATATGGCGTTAAACTTGCAGTAACGCAATAAAATATACTGTGGTAAACGGTCACTACACTCACACTGATTGAACTATCCCTACATTCACTCTAATGTAAAGATGAATAATCGCACTACACTCACAATGACTGAACTATCCCTACATTCACACTAATGTAAAGATGAATGGTCGCACTACACTCACACTGAAGTATCCCTAGATGCACACTAAACTGATATTCTACACTGACAATAGAATCAGAATAGCACACTATAGCACACAAATTGTCTAATAGCACTGAACAGAGCTCTGTTCTATCTCGCTCCACGCCGCTATCAAACTACAAATGGCCACTATGGAAAGAATACTTTTATAGTGTGGGGCGGGATTAAGAGCAGTGAGCCATGATTGGATACAATCATCATGACTGCATCCAATTATGGCTCTGACAGTACTCTGTGCCCTGATTGGGCGAAGCTTTAATTGCTTCAGCCAATAAGGTCGAACGATCCTATAACTTGATCGGAGAACTTCCGAACAGCCAATGTGCAGCCCGAACTCATGCTCAGGCCGAACCGTTCGTCCATCCTTATTCAGTAGAATGTCTCTATAGATACAGCCTAACCACCATGGGAAAAAGCTAGGAAAAGATAAAGACTGAAATCACAGTCCAATCATAGAGTACATAGAAAATCAAATGTTACAGTACTGAGTCCAGCCATGTTCCTTACAATAAGATAGATCATAATTTTAAGAGCTCCATGTTGCAAATGAAAAATCTGGACAGCCATAGCTTATATAGCTGACAATAACTATAACTGACTATAGCTTTTTAAAATCAGTGCTAAAGAAGAACTCCAATCATTGACAGTAAGTTTATGTATTACGTTGTACGCTTGATGTGTTTTTTTATTATGACTTTCAAATATGCCTGTATTGATATTTGTAATGTGTTTACAGCTTTTGTATTGATTTGCTGTTGAAAGCATTTGGGGTTATTTAGGTTGAACAGTGATGTAGTAAAAAAAAAAACCTCTCTACTAAAAAACGTGTTCAAAACTAAAATGAAAACAGTGGTAAACAATTCATACAGTCAAAGGACACAGATCATCTGGAAAACAACAGTAAGGCTACATGTTCAATTTCTATATACAATTTCCTTTAGATTTACCAAAAACCATATTATTTGAGGTCAAAACTAAAAAAAACTTTGAATTGTATCCAATTAGGCAGGCCCTTGCACTACATAGTTGAAAGTAAATCTAAAGAAAATTGTACATGTACTGGTTTTAATAATATTACAAAGGTTAAGTTATTTAACTCTGGGAGTTTTTTTGCAATATGCTGAACTTGCTTTTTGTAGCATGAATATATATGTGACTTTTATTCTATATTGAGGTAGAAGTATACTCTTTGAAATAAAAAATTAAAAACAAATGCTTAAGTGGTGATTAGGGATGAGCTCCATGTCCCTTAATTTGGTTCAGGTGCCAAATCTGAAACCCACAAGCCAATGGTAGCTGAATCTTAAAAATCTGTAACGGCCATTTTCTAGGGTAATGGTTCAGGGATTGTCAAACAATTGGCATGGGGGGGGGTGAGCACTGTCCTGGGGAACATGCACCTGGCCAAAAAATGAATGGAGCTGACTGATGTCACTGGTTGCTAAGATTGCAGCTGTAACACCCGCCCCCCCTCCAACCAATTACTTAACAACCATTGACAGTAGATGTAGGAAGCCATCATGTGTTGTAGTGGTAGAAAATATGCTATTATTTATGGCATTCAACTCCCACTAAATGGACTAACAGGTTCAGTGTTTAGATAAATGCCTAAACAAGTTCATCCCTCATGGTGATCACTGTTAAGTTGACAATACCTACCTTCTACAACCTTATAGTAAGCACCCAGTGGTGACTACTTGGAGAAAAATGCAGCACTTTTAGGTAATTGCCACATATGCTATAAGCATACCATTTCCTAGACCTGAGCACTATTGAATGGGGTCTCAGAGTAAACACAACTAAGTGGAAAAATGTACTTTAAAAAAAAAATAAAAAAATACTGGCAATCAATAACCACTATAATCGGCTTTTTTATTATAATATTAACACTGGTTTACCAGGAGAAAACCTCGGAAATGAAAGTAGCTAAATTTTACCAGAATTGGGTCACTAAAAAAGGAAAATTAAAGTGGATGTAAACCCTCTCCTATACCCAGTGAAGTGAACAGGCTCAGATGATACACAGGGATGAAACAAATCACCCTACATAAGTTTTACATGTACTGTAAATCTTCTGTCTTCAGCTTTATATACTGTTTAGAAAGTTCAGTTCGTGTTAGGAGATTTTCTCCTCCTGTTCAACACTGCAGTTAAGTCTGGGCATACAGCCAAGACAGCTGATTGGAGCAAAGGCACACACTCCCTCTCCTCATAGGTAGAGACTTTCAGAGCTGATCGTTGAATAGTTCAGGGCTCTGCTAATCTATTTATAGCATCCTCCCCAACACAAAACTTTGTATGCTTTTCTCATATGTGACGGAGAACTTGTCAGGAGTTATCAGGCTGATAACGGAAGAACTGGGCAGGAGACAGCTACCGGACATAGTGCTTTGAAGAGAGATAACAAAACACTACAGATATATGTGCCCAGCTCAAATTTCATGAATCGGGTTTACATACACTTTAAGTCCTGAGTATTAATTGGCTCCATTTTCCAAGATTCAAATTTACAAGGGGGGTGTTAGATTATGCTCCATAACTTTTCTGCAAAATGTGATATAGCAATGCGAATGGTGCCACACCAATCATTATAAATGAATCTTTTTATTGATACCACTAACATAACTTTCTGTTTATTTAATGGTTTTTCATGTTACATTTTTATGCTCCCCCCACACCTTAAGGACTGCACAAGGCGTGGACTTATTCTTCTTGTTTGGCCAATGATGCAGATAAGTTGCACATGTAATGCAACAATAATGAGAGGCCCAACTCTTGTCCTGATTTTGCATCCAAAATATAGGTAAATTATCTGCATTGTTTACACAGTTTCGAGGCATCTTGGCTTCTGAGGGAAAATATCACGCAATTGTTCTTTGGAAATGTTAGGCAATGACACTTTCAAAAACCAGATGTAACTGTATGTGCATAGGGCTGACCAAGACAAATGTACCTTGCAATAAAAGAACAATAAATTACAGTTAGGTAATAATCTTTAGTCTCAAAATGAAGATAACTTTATACACAGCCATGTGGTACCACTTTCAATGTTCTACCATACTTTGCTGAGATGTTAAGAGGCATCATGATCATCAGACAGCTCCATCCCGTGTAGGCAAATATACTCGCCTGTGTATAAATCTTTATTGTGAAATATCTTGAAATCTTTAGCCAACCAGCACCTTTATCACCTGTTTTCTAATTTATCTGATCAAAATATGTAAGAATTATTACATTTTATCTCGGCGGTCGATAGTTTCCCAAAATGTGTAGGCCAGTGTAATATATTATATACAGTGGGGCAAAAAAGTATTTAGTCAGCCACCAATTGTGCAAGTTCTCCCACTTAAAAAGATGAGAGGCGCCTGTAATTGTCATCATAGGTATACCTTAACCACTTGACGACCGCCTCACGCCGATTTACGTCGGCAAAGTGGCACGGACAGGCAAAATCACGTACATATACGTGATTTGCCTTCCGCTGGTGGGGGGTCCGATCGGACCCCCCCCCCGGTGCCCGAGGCGGTCGACTTTTGTCCCACGGCGATCGGAGATGAGGGGGAGGCCATCCGTTCGTGGCCCCCCCCTCGCGATCGCCGCCGGCCAATGAGAACATTCCTTTGCTGCTGTATGCTAAACAGCAGCAAAGGAAATGATGTCATCTCTCCTCGGCTCGGTAATTTCCGTTCCGGCCCGAGGAGAGAAGACAGGTATGTGAGTGCACAACACACACACACACAGTAGAACATGCCAGGCACACAAAACACCCCCGATCCCCCCCCCCGATCGCCCCCCGATCCCCCCCCGATCCTCCCCCAATCACCCCCCCCCCCCCCCGTCACAAACTGACACCAGCAGTTTTTTTTTTTTTTTTTTCTGATTACTGCATTGGTGTCAGTTTGTGACAGTTACAGTGTTGGGACAGTTAGTATTACCCCCCTGTAGGTCCAGGATACCCCCCTAACCCCCCCTAATAAAGTTTTAACCCCTTGATCACCCCCTGTCACCAGTGTCACTAAGCGATCATTTTTCTGATCGCTGTATTAGTGTCGCTGGTGACGCTAGTTAGTGAGGTAAATATTTAGGTTCGCCGTCAGCGTTTTATAGCGTCAGGGACCCCCATATACTATCTAATAAATGTTTTAACCCCTTGATTGCCCCCTAGTTAACCCTTTCACCACTGATCACCGTATAACTGTTACGGGTGACGCTGGTTAGTTTGTTTATTTTTTTATAGTGTCAGGGCACCCGCCGTTTATTACTGAATAAAGGTTTAGCCCCCTGATCGCCCAGCGGTGATATGCGTCGCCCCAGGCAGCGTCAGATTAGCGCCAGTACCGCTAACACCCACGCACGCAGCATACGCCTCCCTTAGTGGTATAGTATCTGAACGGATCAATATCTGATCCGATCAGATCTATACTAGCGTCCCCAGCAGTTTAGGATTCCCAAAAACACAGTGTTAGCGGGATCAGCCCAGATACCTGCTAGCACTTGCGTTTTGCCCCTCCGCCCGGCCCAGCCCAAGTGCACTGTCACTTACAAAACACTAAACGCATAACTGCAGCTTTCGCAGAGTCAGGCCTGATCCCTGCGATCGCTAACAGTTTTTTTGGTAGCATTTTGGTGAACTGGCAAGCACCAGCCCCAGACAGCGTCAGGTTAGCGCCAGTAGCGCTAACACCCACGCACGCACCGTACAGCTCCCTTAGTGGTATAGTATCTGATCGGATCAATATCTAATCCGATCAGATCTATACTAGCGTCCCCAGCAGTTTAGGGTTCCCAAAAACGCAGTGTTAGCGGGATCAGCCCAGATACCTGCTAGCACCTGCGTTTTGCCCCTCCGCCCGGCCCAGCCCAGCCCACCCAAGTGCAGTATCGATCGATCACTGACACTTACAAAACACTAAACGCATAACTGCAGCGTTCGCAGAGTCAGGCCTGATCCCTGCGATCGCTAACAGTTTTTTTGGTAGTATTTTGGTGAACTGGCAAGCACCAGCCCCAAGCAGCATCAGATTAGCGCCAGTACCGCTAACACCCACGCACGCACCGTACACCTCCCTTAGTGGTATAGTATCTGAACGGATCAATATCTGATCCGATCAGATCTATACTGGCGTCCCCAGCAGTTTAGGGTTCCCAAAAACGCAGTGTTAGCGGGATCAGCCCAGATACCTGCTAGCACCTGCATTTTGCCCCTCCGCCCGGCCCAGCCCACCCAAGTGCAGTATCGATCGATCACTGTCACTTACAAAACACTTAACGCATAACTGCAGCGTTCGCAGAGTCAGGCCTGATCCCTGCGATCGCTAACAGTTATTTTGGTAGCTTTTTATTGAACTGGCAAGCGCCAACGGCCTAGTACACCCCGGTCGTAGTCAAACCAGCACTGCAGTAACACTTGGTGACGTGGCGAGTCCCATAAGTGCAGTTCAAGCTGGTGAGGTGGCAAGCACAAGTAGTGTCCCGCTGCCACTAAGAAGACAAACACAGGCCCGTCGTGCCCATAGTGCCCTTCCTGCTGCATTCGCCAATCCTAATTGGGAACCCACCGCTTCTGCCACGGCCGTACTTCCCCCATTCACATCCCCAACCAAATGCAGTCGGCTGCATGAGAGGCATTTTCTTTATGTCCTCCCGAGTACCCCTACCCAACGAACCCCCAAAAAAGATGTCGTGTCTGCAGCAAGCGCGAATATAGGCGTGACACCCGCTATTATTGTCCCTCCTGTCCTGACAATCCTGGTCTTTGCATTGGTGAATGTTTTTAACGCTACCATTCATTAGTTGAGTATTAGCGTAGGGTACAGCATTGCACAGACTAGGGCACACTTTCACAGGGTCTCCCAAGATGCCATCGCATTTTGAGAGACCCGAACCTGGAACCGGTTACCGTTATAAAAGTTAGTTACAAAAAAAGTGTAAAAAAAAAAAAATATATATAAAATAAAAAAAAATAGTTGTCGTTTTATTGTTCTCTCTCTCTCTATTCTCTCTCTCTTGTTCTGCTCTTTTTTACTGTATTCTATTCTGCAATGTTTTATTGTTATTATGTTTTATCATGTTTGCTTTTCAGGTATGCAATTTTTTATACTTTACCGTTTACTGTGCTTTATTGTTAACCATTTTTTTGTCTTCAGGTACGCCATTCACGACTTTGAATGGTTATACCAGAATGATGCCTGCAGGTTTAGGTATCATCTTGGTATCATTCTTTTCAGCCAGCGGTCGGCTTTCATGTAAAAGCAATCCTAGTGGCTAATTAGCCTCTAGACTGCTTTTACAAGCCGTGGGAGGGAATGCCCCCCCCCCCACCGTCTTCCGTGTTTTTCTCTGGCTCTCCTGTCTCAACAGGGAACCTGAGAATGCAGCCGGTGATTCAGCCAGCTGACCATAGAGCTGATCAGAGACCAGAGTGGCTCCAAACATCTCTATGGCCTAAGAAACCGGAAGCTACGAGCATTTTATGACTTAGATTTCGCCGGATGTAAATAGCGCCATTGGGAAATTGGGGAAGCATTTTATCACACCGATCTTGGTGTCATCAGATGCTTTGAGGGCAGAGGAGAGATCTAGGGTCTAATAGACCCCAATTTTTTCAAAAAAGAGTACCTGTCACTACCTATTGCTATCATAGGGGATATTTACATTCCCCGAGATAACAATAAAAATGATTAAAAAAAAAAAAAAATGAAAGGGACAGTTTAAAAATAAGATAAAAAAGCAAAAAAATAATAAAGAAAAAAAAAAAAAAAAAAAAAAGCACCCCTGTCGCCCCCTGCTCTTGCGCTAAGGCGAACGCAAACGGCGGTCTGTCGTCAAACGTAAACAGCAATTGCACCATGCATGTGAGGTATCGCCGCGAAGGTCAGATCGAGGGCAGTAATTTTTGCAGTAGACCTCCTCTGTAAATCTAAAGTGGTAACCTGTAAAGGCTTTTTAAAATGCATTTATTTTGTTGCCACTGCACGTTTGTGCGCAATTGGTATCCATGTACTCGGCCTAAGATCATCTTTTTTATTTCATCAAACATTTGGGCAATATAGTGTGTTTTAGTGCATTAAAATTTAAAAAAGTGTGTTTTTTCCCCAAAAAATGCGTTTGAAAAATCGCTGCGCAAATACTGTGTGAAAAAAAAAATGAAACACCCACCATTTTAATCTGTAGGGCATTTGCTTTAAAAAAATATATAATGTTTGGGGGTTCAAAGTAATTTTTTTGCAAAAAAAAAATAACTTTTTCATGTAAACAATGAGTGTCAGAAAGGGCTTTGTCTTCAAGTGGTTAGAAGAGTTGATGATGTGTGACATAAGTTTCTAAATGTTGTGCATAAAATGCCAGGACAGTTCAAAACCCCCCCAAATGATCCCATTTTGGAAAGTAGACACCCCAAGCTATTTGCTGAGAGGCATGTCGAGTCCATGGAATATTTTATATTGCGACACAAGTTGCGGGAAAGAGACAAATTTTTATTTTTTTTGCACAAAGTTGTCACTAAATGATATATTGCTCAAACATGCCATGGGAATATGTGAAATTACACCCCAAAATACATTCTGCTGCTTCTCCTGAGTACGGGGATACCACATGTGTGAGACTTTTTGGGAGCCTAGCCGCGTACGGGACCCCGAAAACCAAGCACCGCCTTCAGGCTTTCTAAGGGCATGAATTTTTGATTTCACTCTTCACTGCCTATCACAGTTTCGGAGGCCATGGAAAGCCCAGGTGGCACAAAACCCCCCCAAATGACCCCATTTTGGAAAGTAGACACCCAAAGCTATTTGCTGAGAGGTATAGTGAGTATTTTGCAGACCTCACTTTTTGTCACAAAGTTTTGAAAATTGAAAAAAGAAAAAAAAAAAGTTTTTTCTTGTCTTTCTTCATTTTCAAAAACAAATGAGAGCTGCAAAATACTCACCATGCCTCTCAGCAAATAGCTTGGGGTGTCTACTTTCCAAAATGGGGTCATTTGGGGGGGTTTTGTGCCACCTGGGCATTCCATGGCCTCCGAAACTGTGATAGGCAGTGAAGAGTGAAATCAAAAATTTACACCCTTAGAAATCCTGAAGGCGGTGCTTGGTTTTCGGGGCCCCGTACGCGGCTAAGCTCCCAAAAAGTCCCACACATGTGGTATCCCCATACTCAGGAGAAGCAGCTGAATGTATTTTGGGGTGCAATTCCACATAGGCCCATGTCCTGTGTGAGCAATATATCATTTAGTGACAACTTTTTGTAAATATTTTTTTTTTGTCAATCACTTGGGACAAAAAAAATAAATATTCAATGGGTTCAACATGCCTCTCAGCAATTTCCTTGGGGTGTCTACTTTCCAAAATGGGGTCATTTGGGGGGGTTTTGTACTGCCCTGCCATTTTAGCACGAAGAAGAAATGACATAGGCAGTCATAAACTAAAAGCTGTGTAAATTACAGAAAATGTACCCTAGTTTGTAGACGCTATAACTTTTGCGCAAACCAATAAATATATACTTATTGACATTTTTTTTACCAAAGACATGTGGCCGAATACATTTTGGCCTAAATGTATGACTAAAATTTAGTTTATTGGATTTTTTTTATAACAAAAAGTAGAAAATATCATTTTTTTTCAAAATTTTCGGTCTTTTTCCGTTTATAGCGCAAAAAATAAAAACTGCAGAGGTGATCAAATACCATCAAAAGAAAGCTCTATTTGTGGGAAGAAAAGGACGCAAATTTCGTTTGGGTACAGCATTGCATGACCGCGCAATTAGCAGTTAAAGCGACGCAGTGCCAAATTGGAAAAAGACCTCTGGTCCTTAGGCAGCATAATGGTCCGGGGCTCAAGTGGTTAACTATGAGAGACAAAATGTGGAAACAAATCCAGACAATCACATTGTCTGATTTTTGAAAGAATTTATTTGCAAATTATGGTGGAAAATAAGTATTTGGTCACCTACAAACAAGCAAGATTTCTAGCTCTCACAGAGCTGTATCTTCTTCTTTAAGAGGCTCCTCTGTCCTCCACTCGTTACCTGTATTAATGGCACCTGTTTGAACTTGTTATCAGTATAAAAGACACCTGTCCACAACCTCAAGCAGTCACACTCCAAACTCCACTATGGTGAAGACCAAAGAGCTGTCGAAGGACACCAGAAACAAAATTGTAGACCTGCACCAGGCTGGGAAGACTGAATCTGCAATAGGCAAGCAGCTTGGTGTGAAGAAATCAACTGTGGGAGCAATAATTGGAAAATGGAAGACATACAAGACCACTGATAATCTCCCTCGATCTGGAGCTCCACGCAAGATCTCACGCCAGGGACTCAGATCCTGCAGTGCCAGACGTGTCCCCCTGCTTAAACCAGTACATGTCCGGGCCTGTCTGAGGTTTGCTAGAGAGCATTTGGATAATCCAGAAGAGGTTTGGGAGAATGTCATATGGTCAGATGAAACCAAAGTAGAACTGTTTGGTAGAAACACAACTCGTCGTGTTTGGAGGAGAGAGAATGCTGAGTTGCAACCAAAGAACACCATACCTACTGTGAAGCATGGGGGTGGCAACATCATGCTTTGGGGCTTTTTCTCTGCAAAGGGAACAGGATGACTGATCCGTGTACAAGAAAGAATGAATGGGGCCATGTATCGTGAGATTTTGAGTGCAAACCTCCTCCCATCAGCAAGGGCATTGAAGATGAAACATGGCTGGGTCTTTCAGCATGACAATGATCCCAAACACACCGCTCGGGCAATGAAGGAGTGGCTTCGCAAGAAGCATTTCAAGGTCCTGGAGTGGCCTAGCCAGTCTTCAGATCTCAACACCATAGAAAACCTTTGGAGGGAGTTGAAAGTCCGTGTTGCCCAGCGACAGCCCCAAAACATTACTGCTCTAGAGGAGATCTGCATGGAGGAATGGGCCAACATACCAGCAACAGTGTGTGACAACCTTGTGAAGACTTACAGAAAACGTTTGACCTCTGTCATTGCCAACAAAGGATATATAACAAAGTATTGAGATGAACTTTTGATATTGACGAAATACTTATTTTCCACTATAATTTGCAAATAAATTCTTTCAAAAATCAGACAATGCGATTGTCTGGATTTGTTTCCACATTTTGTCTCTCATAGTTGAGGTATACCTATGATGACAATTACAGGCCGAGAACTTACACAATTGGTGGCTGACTAAATACTTTTTTGCCCCACTGTATGTGTGTGTATATATATATATATATATATATATATATATATACACACACACACACACAAACAGTAGCTCACAAAAGTGAGTAGACCACTCACATTTTTGTAAATATTTTATTATATCTTTTCATGTGACAACAATGAAGAAATGTCACTTTGCTACAATGTAAAGTAGTGAGTGTACAGCTTGTATAACAGTGTAAATTTGCTGTCCCCTCGAAAAGACTCAACACATAGCCATTAATGTCTAAACCCTCTGGCAACAAAAGTGAGTATGCCCCTAAGTGAAAATGTCCAAATTGGGCCCAATTAGCCATTTTCCCTCCCTGCCTTCATGTGACTCATTAGTGTTATATGGTCTCAGGTATGAATGGTGAGTTTGTTAAATTTGGTGTTATCGCTCTCACTCTCTCATACTTGTCACTGGAAGTTCAACATGGCACCTAATGGCAAAGAACTCTCTGAGGATCTAAAAAAAAAAAATAGTTGCTCTATATAAATATGGCCTAGGCTATAAGAAGATTGCCAAGACCCTTAAACTGAGCTGCAGCACGGTGGCCAAGACCATACAGCAGTTTAACCGGACAGGTTGCACTCAGATCAGGCCTCGTCATGGTTGACCACAGAAGTTGAGTGCACATGCTCAGAGTCAAATCCAGAGGTTGTCTTTGGGAAATAGATGTATGAGTGCTGCCAGCATTGCTGCAGAGGCTGATGTCAGTGTTCAGACCATTTGCCGCACACTGCTTCAAATTGGTCTGCATGGCTGTCATCCCAGAAGGAAGCCTCTTGTAAAGATGATGCACAAGAAATCCCGCAAAATGTTTGCTGAAGACAAGCAGACTAAGGACATGGATTACTGGAACCATGTCCTGTGGTCTGATGAGACCAAGATAAACTTGAGGAAGTAGAAGTGGGGTAGTACTGAGTAATACCAAAAAGGCGGACTTTTTAGGCTAAGAAAAAATGGAGAAAAGACATACTATAAACAATCAAATTTATTGAGATTAACAAAACATAGAATAATCACAAATAGATAAAATATAGCATAAATGCGTCTAAGCTTTAGTGCAGTGAGCCATTGTGCATCTATGCGTTTCGCCGTTAGGCTTCTTCAGGACACGGCCAAGGTTCAGAGACGACAACAGATAAGAGAACTTATTTCTCTATCTGAAATGAGATACAATGCCATTAAAACGCAATACAAAACTGTTTAAAAATAAAATCATGTGCTGAGCACCTGTTGATAGAAATCAAGAATGAACAACAAACGGGTACCTTAATTTGGGATATAGTATCATATATACCCCAGTAGAATGAGCGATGCATATAACAATTATAAACTAAAAGGAAAAATAAATAAATATAACCAGTTTTAGTGAATTGCGTTTGTGTTGCAGCCAGATGGTAAAAGAAGGAAAAAACAGACAAACTTAGGCCTCTTTCACACGGACTGTCCGTTCAGGTCCGCCTGTCAGTTTTTTTAGGTGGACCTGAACGGACGCTCCATGGAGGTCTATGGAGCGTCGGATGTCAGCGGTGACATGTCCGCTGACATCCGACCCGCTCCGATCAGAAAAAGTGTAACGGAGGAAAAACCTACTTTTTCATCCGTGATCGGATCGGGTGACGACGGACACTACGGTCCGTCATCACCCGATCCCCCATAGGGGAGAGAGGCGCTCTGACAGGTCCATTGCTGCAGCGACGGACCTGTCATTTTCCTGCTCAGCGGGGATCGGCGGAGCGATCCCCGCTGAGCAAGCGGATATTCACGGGGCAGATCATCACTGATCCGCCCCATGTGAAAGAGCCCTTACTAGATCATATAGAGCTGAATATTTAATGATACGTTTTTCAACAGTTAAAGACCAGCAAACTTTTTCCTACATTTCCCATAATGCCCCTAGGTGTCTCTAGCCTCTACGGCGCATGCGCAGGGCTCACTGATCCCACACGCTGCGCCATGTGAGATGCTCTCATATACCTCTCTTTGTCCCTTAATCATCTGCACATGCACAGAGTACACCTTTACCTATCTCTCCTACAATACCCATAATTCCTGGAGGTCCCAGCCCCCTGTCATTACTACATCACATGACGCCTTCTGACGATCAGCTGTGACTGTCCCTAGGATATAAATAGCCTTTCTTATCAACTGAGCCCTGTGTGCAGTGGATCGCTGTCTCCCAGGGGCATGTTCCTTTATTAAAACTCTGAATGTAAGTATCTAATTCACTTACCTTTACGCTGAGGCTTCAAGCCCTTGTACACCGTCTTAGGCATCCTGGTATTCTTTATTCATTTCATTTTAATTTATGTTTATAGATACAGCACTATTCTGCTAGGCTTTACATAGCCACTATTGCTGCTGTAACCCAAGTAAGGATTTATATATTGGACGCCTTGTGGGCCCCATGTCTTGCCTCCTTCAGACTAGGAATATCAAAATTTCTCCTGCCCCTGTAAATATTCAGCTCTATATGATCTAGTAAGTTTGTCTGTTTTTTCCTTCTTTTACCATCTGGCTGCAACACAAACGCAATTCACTAAAACTGGTTATATTTATTTATTTTTCCTTTTAGTTTATAATCTTTATATGCATTGCTCATTCTACCAGGGTATATATGATACTATATCCCAAATGAAGGTACCTGTTTGTTGTTCATTCTTGGTTTCTATCCACAGGTGCTCAGCACATGATTTTTATTTTTAAACAGTTTTGTATTGTGTTTTAATGGCATTGTATCTCATTTCAGATAGAGAAATACATTCTCTTATCTGTTGTCATCTCTGAAGAAGTCCTGAAGAAGCCTAACGTCCGCCGTGTCCTGAAGAAGCCTAACGGTGAAAAGCGTAGACGCACAAGGGCTCACTGCACTAAAGCTTAGACGCATTTATGCTATATTTTATCTATTTGTGATTATTCTATGTTTTGTTAATCTCAATAAATTTGATTGTTTATAGTATGTCTTTTCTCCATTGTTTCTTAGCCTAAAAAGTCCGCCTTTTTGGTATTACTCAGTACTACCCCATTTCTACTTCCTCAATTTTTACGCATGTGGCTTTTTTCTTGTGCGCTTCCCTCTTTCTTCTGCACCAAGATAAACTTATTTGGTTCTAATGGTGTCAAGCATGTGTGGTGGCAACCAGGTGAGGAGTACAAAGACAAGTGTGCAGTCAAGCATGGTGGTGGGAGTGTCATGGTCTGGGGCTGCATGAGTGCTGCCTGCACTGGGGAGCTACAGTTCATTGAGGGAACCATGAATGTCAACATGTACTGTGACATACTGAAGCAGAGCATGATCCCAAGGTCATACTGAAGCAGAGCGCAAGGTCTCTAACATCCACCAGCTCTGTGATGTCGTCATGGAGAGGAGGAAGAGGACTCCAGTGGCAACCTGTGAAGCTCTGGTGAACTCCATGCCCAAGAGGGTTTAGGCAGTGCTGAAAAATAATGGTGGCCACAAAAAATATTGACACTTTGGACCCAATTTGGACATTTTTACTTGTACTCAATTCTGTTGCCAGCGGTTTAGACATTAATGGCTGTGTGTTGAGTTATTTTGAAGGGACAGCAAATTTACACTGTTATACAAGCTGTACACTCACTACTTTATATGGTAGCAAAGTGTGATTTCTTCAGTGTTGTCACATGAAAAGATATAATAAAATATTGACAAAAATGTGATGGGTGTACTCACTTTTGTGAGATACTGTATATATGTACGTAATATAAAAATAAACACACACACACACACATATATATACATATATATATATATATATATATATATATATATATATAGTGCCAACAGTATGTATAGCATTTTACGATATAAAGGGGGACAGTACAATTATATTACAGTTCAATACAGAAGGAATAGTAGGGCCCTGCTCATAGAGCCTACAATTATTGTTATGTGTTGCTTTGTTTCTTTACTTGCTGTAAGTGATTTGTTTGCTGAATTTGAATACTGAAAAAACAAAAGCTCATCGCCTTTTTAAAGGTCATTTGACTGGCAGGATAATTCTAAAATTAAACTTTGATTTCATGAAATAGTTGCTGTAGTAACAGAGGTGAGCTGACTAAATTTCTTCATCCTGCGGTAGAAATAAAAGTATAGGGTGTTACGCCTAATATACAGAATGCAAGCTTTGCTTCAGAGAAGATTTACAGAACTTAAAAATTTGTATATGAAAAAATGTGTACAGTTTAATACAATTTTCCTGTCATTCGTTTATGTTTAAGAGGACAGGAGGTGAGTGTAGCAATTTTAATGTTAAATAGAAGACCAATCACTCATATTACACTAGCAAACATTTGGGTATTCAGCACATTGTACATTTACTAAGAAAGCAATAATATTTATTTTCTGGTAATGCCATTACTGCCAAATGCCAGCTTCCAGAATAAAATTTCTGTACTGTATCTCTGATCTTTAAAACTGCCAGACTTTTTTTTTTTACCATATACAAAAACATATTTGGGGGGCACACCTTACAATGCGTTTAAATTCAAGATGGTGCTGCTATAAGACCTACAAACAGTACAAAATATATTTATATTTATATATATATATATATATATATCTATATTATATATAGATATATATATCTATATATATCTATATAGATATATATAGATATATATATATATATATATGATAGCCAGTAGCCAATAGCTGCCCTAGCGTCGGTTTAAGTCCATCAGGCTAGCATACACACAAGCGGATTTTTCGACCGGACTCGAGTCCATCGGAAAGATTTGAAACATGTTTTATTTCTAGGTCCGTCTGACTTTTGGGGAAAAAAAGTCCGCTGGAGCCCACACACGATCGAATTGTCCGACGGTGTCCAGTCCGCTGGACCATGTCTGCCGGAAAGTCCGCTCGTGTGTGAGCGGCATAAGAGAAGTTACTTTCCCACATAATACTTTGGAGGTTCCCTGGTTTCCCCCCTCTCCTTTTTCCTTTTTTCTTTTCTCCCCCCTCCCTGAGCTATTTGGTGGAATAAGCTGGGATGCACACATTAGAAATTGATATGTTTTATGGAATTCAGGTTTTTTACCATGATATACTGTACATATCTCTACCTTCTCTTCTCTGGAAGAAATTAAAGTGGAACTTCACTCTTTTAGTCAACATTGACTATTTTTAATGATTATGCTGCTAGCAATAGCACATGGGTAGGAAGGTATATTATATTTACTTGTATTAAACATTTTTTTTATTGCTTCCTGGTTTCTGGCCTAGGCAAATGATTGCCTACATCCCAGGAGTTTTCATGGGAGGGAGGGCATTCTCAGCTAGGCATACCCTCCTGCCTGCATGCCTGAGCTAACTGCAGATGAGATCTTGGAAGTAAATACTACATTAATCACTCGCCCTTACTCAAGATGGCCATACCTGGAAATGCTGGTGATTTTTCAACAAAATAAAGCATGGAAACTTGGATGGTTGGGTGAGTTCACCTTAAATATTAAAAGTGTTTCAAATAGGGTTTTCGTGTGTGATCCTCCGATACAGTGTACTTCCACACAACAGAAAAACACTTACAAAAACACATTGAGAATCTTCAAGGCCTCCCATTTTCAGAGAACTTTTTTGTCAGACATTGCATGATTTATATATGCATACACATAGGATACAAAAGTTGTTGGGTTGTAGATGTTGGGATTATAATGTATGAACGATATATATACTTTTAGCTCCGTTTTAAATATTGGTGTCTAAAATAAAACTTTTTAAACATAGTATAGATCTATATATGATCTTTGTACCTTTGTACCTTAAAAATCCCACAGGGTACCTCACTGATTGTATATATAATATTTGCTTTAAATTATCAGGGATGTGGTACAAGTAACAATTTTGGGCATCCAGAATACAATAATTTAAAGAGATATTTCTGTAATAAGTTATATTCAGAATTAGTTGGTTTTGATACTTGTTTTTCATTAAAGGATCAGGAGCCTTTAGTGACAATCCTGGTACAGAATGGATCAATATTTTAGATGATGAAAGGTTAGGTATACATTTTAAAGGTCTTAACTTAGGGGGTTAACTGTTTGGGTTAGCTTAAAGTGCATTTCCACTTTTACAGCCAAATTGGAATGATGCATACTTTATATTTGTTAAATGCCTTTATTCATTTTGCATGACTTAGTAATATTTAAAAAGCTGTGTTTACCATGACTAACTCTGTCTGTACTGTGCAGGCATCAGGTATCAAGAATAATGTACAAGTGAATGTGAGAGATGACATCATGGAGGGAGCTAGGGAGGAGGTGGAATCCTTATGGGTAGAGCTCCAAAGCAATGAAGCTAAGGGGAAAATAATACTGGGAGTATGCTATAGGCCCCCTAACATGAGGGAGGAAGTGGAGCCAGATCTCCTATCACAATTTGGATTAGAAGCAAGAATGGGAAGTGTTATCATAATGGGGGATTTTAATTATCCAGACATAGACTGGGCGGAGGGAACCGCGCATTCGTTTAAGGCTCGCCAGTTCCTTAATGCCTTGCAGGACAATTTTATGGGTCAGATGGTAGACGCATCAACTAGAAATAAAACATTACTGGATCTACTGATTACCAACAATACAGACCTGATCACGGATGTAGAAATACGGGGCAATTTAGGTAACAGCGATCACAGGTCAATTAGTTTCAGTATAAAGCACACAAATAAGAAACATAAAGGGAATACAAAGACACTGAATTTGAAAAGAGCCAACTTCCCTAAACTACAAACCTTGCTAAAAGGCATAAATTGGGATAAAATATTAGGAACAAAGAACACGGAGGAGAGATGGGTTTGCTTTAAGAGCATATTAAATAAGGGCATTAGCCAATGCATCCCATTGGGTAATAAATTTAAAAGAGCGAACAAAAGTCCTGGATGGCTTAACTCCAATGTAAAAATGCATATAAAAGCAAAGGAGAAGGCCTTCAAAAAATACAGGGTTGAGGGATCATCCTCAGCATTCAGACTTTATAAAGAATGCAATAAGAAATGTAAGGGTGCAATTAGGACTGCTAAGATAGAACATGAAAGACACATAGCGGAGAAGAGCAAAAAAAAATCCCAAGAAATTCTTTAAGCATGTAAACAGTAAAAAAGGGAGGACAGACCATATTGGCCCCATAAAGAATTAGGAAGGACATCTGGTTACAAAGGATGGGGAGATGGCGAAGGTATTGAATTTATTCTTCTCCTCAGTCTTCACGAGTGAATGGGGGGGCTTCAGTAACCAAAACTGCAGTGTTTATCCTCATGACACAACACAAGAAGCACCTCCATGGTTAACAGAGGACAGAATTAAAATTAGACTTGAGAAACTTAACATTAATAAATCACCGGGACCAGATGGCTTGCATCCGAGGGTACTTAGGGAACTCAGTCAAGTGATTGCCAGACCGTTGTTCCTAATTTTTAAACCAATATTTAAAAAGGGCCCAAAATACATCCCTGGGAAATACATCCCTGGGAATTACAGACCAGTTAGCCTAATATCAATAGTATGTAAACTCTTGGAAGGGATGATAAAGGACTATATACAAGATTTTAGTAATGAGAACAGTATCATTAGCAGTAATCAGCATGGATTCATGAAGAATCGTTCTTGCAAGACAAATCTACT
The DNA here is from genome assembly GCF_042186555.1 of Aquarana catesbeiana. NCBI lineage: Eukaryota > Metazoa > Chordata > Amphibia > Anura > Ranidae > Aquarana > Aquarana catesbeiana. The sequence goes on along the minus strand of NC_133331.1, from coordinate 111,073,204 downwards.
AACCTTCTATGAGGAGGTGAGTTTCCATCTAGATAAACGAAGGCCCGTAGACGTGGTGTATCTGGATTTTGCAAAAGCATTTGACACAGTTCCCCATAAACGTTTACTGTACAAAATAAGGTCCGTTGGCAGGGACCATAGGGTGAGTACATGGATTGAAAACTGGCTACAAGGGCGAGTTCAGAGGGTGGTGATAAATGGGGAGTACTCGGAATGGTCAGGGGTGGGTAGTGGGGTTCTGTGTTGGGACCAGTCCTATTTAATTTGTTCATAAATGACCTGGAGGATGGGATAAACAGTTCAATCTCTGTATTTGCAGACAATACTAAGCTAAGCAGGGCAATAACTTCTCCACAGGATGTGAAAACCTTGCAAAAAGATCTGAACACATTAATGGGGTGGGCAACTACATGGCAAATGAGGTTCAATGTAGAAAAATGTAAAATAATGCATTTGGGTGGCAAAAATATGAATGCAATCTATACACTGGGGGGAGAACCTCTGGGGGAATCTAGGATGGAAAAGGACCTGGGGGTCCTAGTAGATGATAGGCTCAGCAATGGCATGCAATGCCAAGCTGCTGCTAACAAAGCAAACAGAATATTGGTATGCATTAAAAAGGGGATCAACTCCAGAGATAAAACGATAATTCTCCCACTCTACAAGACTCTGGTCCGGCCGCACCTAGAGTATGCTGTCAAGTTCTGGGCACCAGTCCTCAGGAAGGATGTACTGGAAATGGAGCGAGTACAAAGAAGGGCAACAAAGCTAATAAAGGGTCTGCAGAATCTTAGTTATGAGGAAAGGTTGCGAGCATTGAACTTATTCTCTCTGGAGAAGAGACGCTTGAGAGGGGATATGATTTCAATATACAAATACCATACTGGTGACCCTACAATAGAAATAAAACTTTTTCGCAGAAGAGAGTTTAACAAGACTCGTGGCCACTTATTAAAATTAGAAGAAAAGAGGTTTAAAGCGGGGGTCCACCTAAACCGCCAAAAAAAAAAATATTAAAAGCCAGCAGCTACAAATACTGCAGCTGCTGACTTTAATAAATGGCCACTTACCTGTCCTGGAGTCCAGCGATGTCGGCAGGCGACGCCGCCATCCTAGGTGAAGCGTTGCGGCTTCACTTCCCGGTTCCCTACTGCGCATGCGCGAGTTGCGCTGCGCATCGTAACTGGTCCCCGCTATCTCCTGGGAGCTGCGGGTTTCCCAGGAGACAGCGCGGAGGGACAGGAAGAGGCATAGACTCCCATGGGAGTCTATGCCGGAAGTGGGTGCAAATACCTGTCTTAGACAGGTATCTGCACCCCCCTCCCCCCTGAAAGGTGCCAAATGTGACACCGGAGGGGGGGAGGGTTCAGAAAAGTGGAAGTTCCATTTTTGTGTGGAACTCCGCTTTAACCTTAAACTACGTAGAGGGTTCTTTACTGTAAGAGCAGCAAGGATGTGGAATTCCCTACCACAGGCGATGGTCTCAGCAGGGAGCATCGATAGCTTCAAGAAATTATTAGATAAGCACCTGAATGACTGCAACATACAGGGATATACAATGTAATACTGACACATAATCACACATAGGTTGGACTTGATGGACTTGTGTCTTTTTTCAACCTCACCTACTATGTCACTATGTAATACACAGAGCAAATTTCTTTCCTGCAACCACAGACAGTGTTGATGCGAGAATCCCTCCTGCCGGGTTATTGTCTTCTCCCAGCGGGAGAGGACAGTTATTAATTACAAGAGAATCCGGCAGGCTGGTTGTACCCAAGATGATAGATCGATCAACTTGGTACATTTACTGCCCATTAACAGTTCAAATCACAGCCAGTTCTTGCTGGCCTTAAAGGCATTGGGAAGGTAAACATTTTTTCACCTTAATGCATTCTATGCATTAAGGTGAAAAAACTTCCAACAATACCGCTGCCCCCAGCCCCCCCGTTTTACTTACCTGACCCCTCGAAAGTCCCGCGCTCGCTCCCGACATCCTCTTCACCGCTCAGCCTGGCCACTGATTGGCTACAGTGGATGGATTGAAAGCAGCGCAGCCATTGGCTCGCGCTGCTGTCAATCACATCCAATGACGCGGCGCGCTGGGGGGTGGGGCCGAGTGATACAGTGAGTGGCTATAGCCGTCAGCTGTATCACGGGAGCACGCCCGCAAGAACTAACCACCATGCGAGGGAGCTCACATTAAGGTGTTGAGTCCTTGTGGGGAAGAGCTGAAGCAGCCACCGAGGGACCCCAGAAGTCCAGGTCAGACGGGGCCACTCTGTGCAAAATGAACTGCACAGTGAAGGTAAGTATAACATGTTTGTTATTTAAAAAAAAAAATACCTTTACAACCCCTTTAATTATCAGTTAACTCTACCTGAACACTGTCTGTCCTAACAAATAATTAAATGTTTAGAAATCAGATTTCTTGCATTGTATATTACTTAGAGGAGACTCACTCTTACATTGTATGTTAAAAGAAGTATGGGAATTGTTTTTTTTTTAAGAATGATACTTACCTTGGTGGATGCAGCATGGGGCCGATGCTGCATCTGTCCCCCGCCTGCACTAAGGCTGAGAACTGAGCAATCAAACACTGCCGATCATTTCCAACCATATGGTCATGAGCTTTCCTGAGCCTGGACCGGCTCTGTGACGCCAGCTGTCTGCTGAAAACGGGTCACGGGAATGCAGAACGAACTGCAACCCTGTGATACACTGGAGAACTACAGCCAAACAAGATTTGGCTGTACTTCTCCTTTAATCTCTAAGGAGTAGAAAATATTTAAATGTTTTATTTTTTTTGGCATACTGTATAAGTGGAATCACATAAAACACATATAGTGGGGTTTTCTCAGATTGACTTCAAAAGTGGAAATATGCTTGTAAAGCCACTTTGTGTATTTTATAGATTCCCCTCTGTTCCATGATGTTATGTGCCCCAGCGTATGTTCTATATAAAAAATATATATGTGTATACCTTTTTTCAGAGTGCCTCCCGGCGCTCACGTGACTGCCTGCCGCACTCCCGATCTGAGAAGTGCCGCGGGAGGGGATGAGAATCCCTCGCTGACATCAGCTGGGAGGAGAGGATCAGAGCGGCGGGCAGCCATGTGAGCGCTGAGTGGCACTCTGAAATAAGGTATACAGATACATATTTTTATGTAGAACATACACTGCGGCACATAACCTCATGGAACAGAAGGAATCTATTACCGTATTTTTTGCTCCATAAGACACACTTTTTTCCCCCAAAGATATGGGAGAAAATGTCTCTGCGTCTTATGGAGTGAATATTGACCAGACACCGACCCCCCCCCACATCCGCCACCGCCATGTTGGTACAAGCAGAAGAGAGGCAGGAGAGTGGAGGACAAACATCCCAAGCCCCCGCGAGCTCGGGGCGATCTCCCGGCTTGGCCTGTCACTCAGACAGAAGACAGAGCAGCCCGAGCGGCTGAATGGAGTATGGCTCGGGCTGCTCTATCTTCTGTCAGGCGGATGTGATGACGTCAGGTCGGGCTGCATTTATGGGACTGGTAAGGCTGCATTTATGGGACTGGTAAGCAGTGGCGGCTGGTGAAGTTTTAGGATGTGGGGGCGCCAGACCCCGCCCTTCCTTTTTACCCCTCCCACTTGGTGAAAATGGGCATGGTTTAAGCAAAATAGTGGGTGTGGCTTTAAGGTGGTTTAGTAAGCGTCTGAGATGAACGAGGGATGAAGGGAGAGGGATGGAAGGAGAGAGGGATGGAGGGACAGCAGGCCCAGATCCTACACAACAATAGAAATGTGTATTCTAGAAAGTTTAACAATCAGTAGATAAAGATATTCCAAACACCTGGTGTTAGCACTTCAATCATCCCGGCACCATGGTTGTTATGGTGTCAGGATGATTGAAGCGCATTATTTCTATTATTACATTGTAATATAAAATGAAATCATTCAACTCACCATAATGCAGAATCAGTGGGAGCCCCGAGTGTGTCACCTGCCACCAGATGCCATCAGGTGTCCCCAGCGGAGTCTGTCCTTACATGCAGCCTGTGTCACACAAAATGCAGCCTGTGTCACATCAAATGCAACCTGTGTCCCCCAAATGCAGCCTCCTGTGTCCCCCAAATACAGCCTCCTGTGTCCCCCAAAATGCAGCCGCATGTGTCACCCAAAATGCAGCCGCATGTGTCCCCAAAATGCAGCCGCATGTGTCCCCCAAATGCAGCCTCCTCTGTCCCCCAAATGCAGCCTCCTGTTTTAACCAAATGCAGCCTTCTGTGTCCCCCAAATGCAGCCCCCTGTGTCCCCCAAATGCAGCCCCCTGTGTCCCCCGAATGCAGCCTCCTATGTCCCCCAAATGCAGCCTCCTGTGTCACATCGAACACCCCGTTCTCCACGGGAGCACAGCGGTACTACTTACCTTGCTGTGTGTTGTCCTCTCCTGTCCTGCGGTGTCCTCTTCCACAATGAAGATGGAGGGGTCCGTCCGTCCGTTCTCTCATACTTCCTGTTTCCGCTCTCCCGGGCGCAATGGGAGAATAAAAACAGGAAGTGACATCAATCTGAGATGTGAATTAAACCGCCCGGCCGTAGTAATATATACTACAAGCGCCGGGCGGAAGCTACTCTGCGCTTCGATAAACGCCACAAGGAGGGCTAAACGCCTGCAAATGAAGCACCGCGTCTGCAATCCTGTGATTGCATAGACGTGCCGGCTTCTCTGGCATCTGAACACAGTGCACTTAAGGCCCTTTTTTTGTATTTTTTTTAACCACATCAATACCAGGCACTTAGACACCTTCCCGCCCAGGCCAATTTTCAGCTTTCAGCGCTGTCGCAATTTGAATGACAATTGCGCAGTCATGCTACACTGTACCCAAACAAATTTTTTATCATTTTGTTCCCACAAATAGAGCTTTCTTTTGGTGGTATTTGATCACCTCTGCGGTTTTTATTTTTTGCGCAACAAATAAAAAAAGACCGGAAATTTTGAAAAAAAAACAAGTTTTTCTTTGTTTCTGTTAAAAAAAAAATTTTCTTCTTCAATGATGGGCACTGATATGGCTGCACTGTCAGGCACTGATAGGGTGGCACTGATGGGCACCGATGAGGTGGCACCAATGAGGTGGCACTGATGGGCACTGATAGGCAGCAATGATAGGTGGCACTGATGGGCACTGATAGGTGGCACTGGTATGCGGCACTGATGGGCACTCATAGGTGGCACCGATGGGCACTCATAGGCGGCACTGATAGGCACTTGTAGGTGGCATTGATGGGTACTTATGGGTGGCACTGATGGGTACTTATGGGTGGCACTAATAGGTGGCACGGATGGGCACTGATGGGCACTGACAGGTGGCACCGATGGACACTGATGGGTGGCACTGATGACACTGATTGGTGGCACTGATGACACTAATGGGTGGCATTGCTGGTCATCACTGAAATATAATGGTGCCAATCAGTGCCCATTTGTGGGCACTGATTGGCACAGATTGGGCACAGACTGGGCACATGTGGATGGCCATGGGGTACATACCTAGCCATCCACATGCTGCCCCCTTCCCTGGTGGTCCTAGTGGCATCCCTGGTGGTCCAGTGTGGTCATCTGAGGGGGGGCTGCGCTGATAAACAATCAGCGCAGACCCCCCCGTCAGGAGAGCCGCCGATCGGCTCTCCCCTACTCACGTCTGTCAGACGCGAGTGAGGAAAAGCTGATCAACGGCTGCTCCTTTTGACATCATGATCAGCCGTGATTGGACACAGCTGATCACGTGGTAAAGAGCCTCCGCCGGAGTCTCTTTACCAAGATCGGTGGAGTGGTGTGTCAGGCTTGCACACCGCTCCACCGATCGCCGCGGGTGCTTGGTGGCATGTTATCCTGCTGGACGTCATATGACGCCCATTCAGGATAACGGAACCACCGCCCGGCTGTCAACCTGCTATAGCCTGGGCGGGAAGTGGTTAAAGGGCCAGTATTAAAAAAAATTTTTTTTTTTCATTTTTTTTTGAGTGCCTGGAGGGGGGGTGGCGCCCATGCGCCCCCTTTGGACGGGCCACCACTGCTGGTAAGGCTGCATTCTACAATAGAGATTGTTCTCTCTTAGTTTCTGAAGCACACAACAGACGAGGCTCTCCAGGGACTTGGAAAATATGAGGCTATCGTTAAGATAAACCACCACACATAACTGCAACAAATCTCGGAGGACATTGTTAATAAATTCCTGGAAAACTGCTGGGGCGTTACAAAAGCCAAAATGCATTACGAGGTACTCATGGCCTGTTCTGGTATTAAATGCAGTTTTCCACCCGTCGCCCTCCTTAATCTTCATGAGATTGTATGCCCCTCTCAAATCAAGCTTTGTGAAAACCGTTGCTCCCTTGAGGCAAAACAGCACCACCTAAGGTATGTCCGTGACAGGACCTCAAGGTTTGGGCATTCCCTTGATGGGTAGGACAAGACCTCAAATGTCACCTGCCTGGCCACAATAAAGGCACAATCTCTCCCTCCTCCTAAGGGTTCTCTCATCCGCAGAGACGCATGAAGCCTGAGTGCATGGGTTCATCTTCACAGACCGACTCGGTACCAGTAGGCATGCGAGGTGAGGGAGGCAAGGGTGGGACTACAAAGTTTGGAGACAAATGTACAGGAGGCTTCCGCAAGTGCTCCTTAAAAGGAAATCTTTCTCTGAGTCTGGAGTCAATGAGGATGACAAACGTGATCAACCTCTCCAGCTCAGTGGGTATATCTCAGGCTGCTATCTCATCCTTGATGGTATCTGAGAGACCATGAGAAAAAGCAGCCACGAGGGCCTCATTGTTCCAAGCAACCTCTGCTGCCAGAGTACGGAGTTCAATGGCGTAATCAGCAACAGCTCTCGTACTCCGTTTGATGGACATGAGGCACTTGGCAGCAGAAGCAGAGCATGCAGGAATGTCAAATACCCTTTTAAAAGAAGCAACAAACTCTGGGTAACTCAAAACAACATGTTTTTGTGTCTCCCATAGAGGGTTTGCCCAAGCCAAGGCTCTCTCAGAAAGCAAAAATATCAGGAAACCTACTTTGCTTCTGTCCGTGGGAAACGCCAGGGGCAGCATCTCAAAGTATATCTCAACCTGGTACAGAAACCCTCTGTATTGGACTGGATCACCCCCAAATCGTTGGGGAAGCGGAGCGGAACCAGACATACCTCTTGTAGAGGTAATACTGGAGGCTGGTGCCTGCACAGAGACTGGAGCAGCAGGGACAGCCTGCAACACAGGTTGTACCGGAGCAGCCACAATGGGAGATTCCAGGTGAGCCGTGTGATTCAGGAGCATTTGTAACGCCATGGAGAACTGATCCATGCGGTGATCCCGCTCATCTAATCTGGAAAAAATATTACCAACAAATGGATTGACTGCATCTTCTGAATCCATGGCCTTCGCCTACTGTCAGAAACCATGAATCAGAGTGAAACAGAAGTACGGTTAAATCACACTTATTTGATAATAATAATAAAAAGGTAAACAGAGTAAACATAGTCAAAATATAGCCAGAGTTCAGGAGCCGGAACGGATAGTCAGGCAAGCCAAAACGTCAGGGAGTCAGAGATGAGCATAATAGAACAGCAAGCAGGATCTGGAGCCAGAAGGAATGTCAGCCAAGCAAGTCTTTAACAGGAACACAGGAGAATGTCTCTAGAGAGGTGACCAAGGCAAAGGCAGAGATCATCGGGGCTGGGCGGCTTAAGCAGGCAGGACTGTCGAGCAGGATATCATCAATGTCACTGTGGAGAGAAAGGACCTGGCAATTAACGGACAGCTGAGCGGCCAGCTTTGAGAACCATTTGGTTCAGAATATTTTTTTTTTTTTGTTTTCCTCCTCTAAAACCTAGGTGCATCCTATGGTCCGGTAAGTACACAAAATTATTTCAGCAGCAGGAGAGGAGGGGTGGGCACAGACACCAGCTAACAGGCAGGAAGGGGAGGGAGAGGAGGACAGAGGAGAGACAGTGGATGACGGAGGCACTTAAACTGACCACGGTATCAGGGGCTCAGCAGCCATGATAAACGTGTTCAGTTTACAGGGGGGGGAGGGCAGAACCAGGCAGGATCAGCCAAGTATTTTAGATGATACAAAGAGCCAAGTTACATAGCACAAGCACTGTGCTGTTATTCATGCTTTAAAGGAACAATATATATATTTTTTTGAGTTACAACCACTTTTAGGTCAATGATTAAGGATAGGATTATGGGTTAAAATAAAAGAAGTTACATGGTTACATGTAAGTTTCAGGTTAATGTGTATGTAAACCCTCACCTTGTAAAACAATCCATTCAGATTAAAATAGATATGAAAGGCAAAACATCTGTGTATACATATAAAAAACATTATTAACACCTTTTATTCACATTTTTTTAAGTGATCACATACCCTCTGTTCTAAGCTGCGTAAGGGTCTTAGAGAACTGGCGAAGAGAAGCACAAGCTGGACAGGAGGGTGTCAGCACAAGCCTGATCATTGGAGGAAAGCAGGCTGAGTTCTCAGCATAGCCAGGAAACCAACCACACTGTACTCTCATACCCAGTGTGGTCAGTTTTTTAATAGGAAAGCAGAGGGTCTAGCAAGAACACCTGAGATTTCATACAAAGGAAGCAATAGGAAGGGAACAAAATACATTTTCATACAAGTACATGGCACAGCAGGCACATATCAGGAATATGAAATTTTGGGTTGACATATTCTTTAAGTGTTTAGAACCAAAGTGTACCAGGTGTGGAGATCTTGGCGAAGAAAAACATTATGCTGATAATATCTCTCATTAGGGCTGCTGTTGGAAATTACAGGGCCCTTTACAGCCTACTTGACAGGCCCCCCCATTCTATCATTATATTTTCACAAAAAATATTATTGGTGGACACAAACATAGTTACATACATAGTAGGTTAGGTTGAAAAAAGACACAAGTCCATCAAGTCCAACCTATGTGTGTGATTATATGTCAGTATTACCTTGTATATCCCTGTATGTTGTGGTCGTTCAGGTGCTTATCTAATAGTTTCTTGAAACTATTGATGCTCCCTGCTGAGACCACCGCCTGTGGAAGGGAATTCCACATCCTTGCCGCTCTTATGCCCTGTACACACGTTCGGATTTTCCAATGGAAAATGTGTGATAGGACCTTGTTGTCAGAAATTTCCGACCGTGTGTGGGCTCCATCACACATTTTTCCATTGGAATTTCCGACACACAAAGTTTGAGAGCTTGCTATAAAATTTTCCGACAACAAAATCCGTTGTTGGAAATTCCAATCGTGTACACAAATCCGACGCATAAAGTGCCATGCATGCTCAGAATAAATTAAGAGACAAAAGCTATTGGCTACTGCCCCGTTTATAGTCCTGACGTACGTGTTTTACGTCACCGCGTTCAGAACGATCGGATTTTCAAGTTTGAATCAACATCCATCGGAAAAAATCCATGGGTTTTGTTGTCGGAATGTCCGATCAATGTCCGACCATGTGTACGGGGCATTACAGTAAAGAACCCTCTACGTAGTTTATGGTTAAACCTCTTTTGTTCTAATTTTCATAGGTGGTCACCAGTCTTGTTAAACTCCCTTCCGCAAAAAAGTTTTATCCCTATTGTAGGGTCACCAGTACGGTATTTGTAAATATATATGAAAACATATACCCTCTCAAGCGTCTCTTCTCCAGAGAGAATAAGTTCAGTGCTCACAACCTTTCCTCTTAACTAATATCCTCCAGACCCTTTATTAGCTTTGTTGCCCTTCTTTGTACTCTCTCCATTTCCAGTACATCCTTCCTGAGGACTGGTGCCTAGAACTGGACAGCATACTCTAGGTGCAGCCGGACCAGAGTCTTGTAGAGTGGTAGAATTATTGTTTTATCTCTGGAATTGATCTCCTTTTTAACGCATGCCAATATTCTGTTTGCTTTGTTAGCAGCAGCTTGGCATTGCATGCCATTGCTGAGTCTATCATCTACTAGGACCCCCAGGTCCTTTTCCATCCTAGATTCCCCCAGAGGTTCTCCCCTCAGTGTATAGATTGCATTCATATTTTTGCCACCCAAATGCATTATTTTACATTTTTCTACACTGAACCTCATTTGCCATGTAGTTGCCCACCCCATTAATTTGTTCAGATCTTTTTGCAAAGTTTTCACATCCTGCGGAGAAGTTATTGCCCTGCTTAGCTTAGTATCGTCTTCAAACACAGAGATTGAACTGCTTACCCCATCCTCCAGGTCATTTAATGATCAAATTAAACAGGATTGGTCCCAGCACAGAATCCTGGGAGACCCCACTAACCACCCCTGACCATTCCGAGTACTCCCCATCTATCACCACCCTCTGAACTCACCCTTGTAGCCAGTTTTCAATCCATGTACTCACCCTATGGTCTATGCCAACAGACCTTATTTTGTACAGTAAACATTTATGGGGAACTGTGCCAAATGCTTTTGCATAATAAAATGTACATAATAAACATAATAAAATTTCTGCTAAAGCTAAAAGATAAAACTGTATTGAGTAAAGCTCTTTGTGTAAATAACGTCCTGGGGCTCATTAACATGGGTACTGTGGCCTGTACATTGTGAATCTGTGGTTTGTTTATGTGGCTGGAGCCACCTAGAGCTGTGTGCAGAAAACTTATTTTATGCTATGGGAACAATGTGCAGCTGTATGAACACAGCCGCAGGTCATAATTTTACAGGTGTGTGGGTGCAGGCTTATGGTCCTGAACACAGATAGTGTGCATTCAGGACCACTAACCCATGCCTGCACACCTGTCAAATTAGAACCTGTGGCTGTGCTCGCACAGCTGCTGTGTCCCCATAGAATAACAGGCAGCTCCGGCCACCTGAATAATCTATTCGTTCATAAAGCCAGAGTCCTTAGGGCTCATTCACACATGAGGTTGGGGCAGTAAAACACAATGATTAAACTGTATGTATATATATATATATATATATATATATATATATATATATATATATATATATAGGCAATATGAAGAGGTGATTTATGCCCCAATAGAAGACCCTTAGGTCGAAACACGTAGGGCTGCTTTTTCACTTTTTATGTTGCCCTTTATTTTATTTCATTGTGATCACGTTTTAATGTTATTGTTTTTTTATAAATAAAATACCTCCCTTTTACCTGCACTATGTGGAAGCAATATTTTTTCTCCACATAACCTTCCGGTATGAGTTGGTGTTCCATCCTGCTATACCTACCCTCCAAGATTCTATTCCAGAGTTCCTGAAGTGGTGGCTGATTTGGAAAGTCCTAGGAATCCATCTTAGAGGCTTCATCCACTTGGATATTGACATACCTGCCATCTGTGGCACACTGCCTAGATGACTCTCGTTGACAATAGAGTCCACCAGATCTGGTAGGTGCATACAAAGTCTACTAAAACCACCAAATCAATGAGCTGAAAGTCTAAAAAGTTTTAATATTGGTGTTCTTTTGGCAAGACAGTATAAAAAAGTGAATGCGTTTCAGTGGCTTAGAGTTCTGCCCCTTCTTTAGGGATAAGAAATTGTATATACAGTAGTTGGGAGGACTGCAAATGGCAGAATCATTGCAACTGATTATTTGGGAAATAAAAAAAGGAAAGTGCCCAAGAGCAGAAACAGCAGCCTCACCAGAACCAGTGTGCCCTTTTTTCAGTTTTTCTAACCATCTCCAATCACAAATCATTAATGAGCTTAATCCAGCCCCTCAGTCACACATGTTCCAGAAATCAAGTGCTATAGTGCTATCCTGCGTCCTCTACACCATTATTTCTTGTTCAATATTTTATTGAATTTTTTGCATAAGAAAAGACAAAGTATAGCAGATATTATAACAAGGGATAAATATATGAACAATAGAGACATATCAATATAGTCTTTACTAAAATAATTCTCACAGGCTAGGAGAAGTCAGAGATAATAAGTAAAATTTTAAATTAGTCAATAAATTGTGGACCACAATATTAATCAAAATTTATATATGAAACATATAAAGTATGCCTCCAGACCACCTAACCACCCCTCTTGGGCTCAAACTGTGGATAGGTGGGGGCATGGATAATCAAAAATGATATTGCTAATACAGATAGGAATTAGTCCATATAGTACATCTGAGAGAATAGGAAAAAAATCTAAATGGGGAACGAAAAAAAGGAGTGATACTCTCATTATAAATTATTGACTATATTTAACTATTGGAGAAGAAAAATTGTGAAAGTCTAATATGTATAAAGGCATTACTCATTGATAATGAGATATGAGTCATTCAAATAAGATGTAAGGATATCCCTTAATTATCAATAACATAATAAATAATAAAGGAAAAGATATTAGAGAGGGAAGAGAAAAGAATAGAATAGAATAAGAGACTTATACGGGCATTATGACCTTAGTGCTGAATATTAAATAAAATTTATATAGGTTTGCCCTAGAAATTAAAGAAATCTAAGAGAAATAGATAGTAAGATAAGAATAAAAAGAAGAGAATAGAGAAGAAAAGAAAAGAAAAGAATCCCCCGAAGTGGTGTCCCGACTCCCGACCTAGATAAGCAATAATACATCGATATTATAGGAACTTTAATAGGGTAACATCAATGACTGGTCGAAATCTAAAGAAAAAAAGTGTTTAACCCATGGCTGCCAAATCAAACGGAATTTATTAATATTATTATCTTCGATAGCTGTCATTTTTGCGAAAATAAGGACCTTGTTCGTTCTATGTTTGACTTCTGCAACAATCAGAGTATTAGACTTCCATGCTTTGGCTATAGATTGTTTGGCTGCAGTACTGATTTGAATGAGCAATTTGAATTGATTACGGGTTATGTTATCCGGTTTAAGATTTAGGAGTGCAATGGCTGGATCTAGTGTTATAGGAATTTCTAATGCTTTAGATGCCATGGCAAATACTTTTTTCCAGAAGTCTTGTGCCATCGGGCATTGCCACCATATATGCAGGTGGGTACCTGGTGAGGAACAACCTCTGAAGCAATTACTAGGATAAGAAGGAGTAAATTTAGCAATCCTAGCTGGTACTAAATACCAACGCGCCAAAACTTTGAAGTTAGTTTCAAGAGCAAAGCAATTAGGGGAAGAGGATTTGGTAGCCATCCATATGTTAGACCAGTCATCGATAGTGAATGTCTGTCCTAAATCTGTTGCCCATTTAGCAGTATAAGATGGAAGTATATCATTAGGAGTATTAATGAAATTTTGATAAATGAGTGAAATAATCCCTCTAGCATGTGGGTCACTCATACAAATATGTTCAAATTGAGACAATTGATTAAGCATAGTACCGGTCCTAAGAAAAGGTGTATAAAAATTCTTGATTTGTAGATAACGAAATATTTCATTACAAGGTAATTCATTGTTATCACATAAAGTAGAGAATGCTTGAAATTTATCAATAGAGACTAGTTTATATAATCTAACCAGGTTTGTAGAAGACCAAGCAGAAAATGACTTTGGAAATTTCCAAGCAGGATAAAAAGCTGGGTTCCCTAGAAAAGAAAGAAGGGGATTGTGCATAGATTGAAGCATATGAGATTTACCAAACTTATCACAAATATTTAATGAATGTTTCGTAATGGGGTTAAATAGATGAGATCTATCTCTAGGTTGCATCCATAACAAATTGGCTACAGATATGGGGTCACTATCAATAGATTCAATAGCTACCCAAAGGGGTATTTCTTCCTTAGAATGGTATTTAGTTAAAATTGATATTTGTGCAGCGTGATAATAAGAGGAAAAGTTTGGTAACCCCAATCCCCCACATGTTTTGTTAAGGTAAAGAGTGGATTTAGATATACGGGGTTTAATATTACCCCAAATGAACGACATCACTTTACTTTGTGTAATTCTAAAGAAATATGATGGTATAGAAATCGGAAGTACTCTAAATAGGTATAAATATTTCGGTAATAACGACATTTTTATAGTATTTATCCATCCCAACCATGACAATGGAAGAGAGGACCATTGTTTCATAAGGCCTGTGGTCTGTTTCAATAGAGGTAGATAATTGACTGCAAAAAGATCAGAAAGTGAGGATGTGAGGTATATTCCTAAGTATGGTAATTTATGAGAGACCCAATTAAATGGTAAGGAATTTTGAGCCTGTTGAAGTTCTGAGACTGATAAAGATATATTTAGTGCATTTGATTTAACTGGGTTTACAAAGAGTCCTGAAATATGTGCAAAGTTATCAAGTACGCAAAGAAGATTAGGGGCGGAAATGTGGGGATGTGATAAAAAAATAAGGATATCGTCTGCAAAAAGACAAAGCTTGTGTTGATAACCACCTAATTCAATACCTTTGATGTCTGGAGTAGATCTGATTAATTGTGCTAAAGGTTCTATAAGTAGAGCGAAAATCAACGGGGATAGGGGGCAACCCTGTCTTGTACCTCTTCTAATATCGAGCATTGCCGATTTATAACCGGCATATTTAATATAAGCCTTCGGGTTGTTATAAAGAGAGGAAACCCAGGTCAGAAAATGTATTCCAAAACCCCATTTTTGAAGCATATACTGCATATAAGGCCAGGTAACTGAGTCAAATGCTTTTTTGATGTCTAAAGATAAGAGGCAGGTTGGGATGCGTCTGGATTTGGCTGCATGAATAAGTAAAAGGGATCTCCTTATATTATCTCCTGCTTGTCTCTTGGGCATAAAACCCGTTTGGTCCCTGTGTATAAGTTGACCAATAATATTGTTCAATCTAGATGCCAATATTTTAGCAAGCAATTTAATATCCAAATTGAGTAGGGATATAGGGCGATGATTAGTCCAAGAGGTAGTATCAGAACGGGGTTTGGGAATCATAGATTTTAATGACTCAGATTGAAATAAGTGTCCTGCCAAAATAGAATTGAATGCTCTAGTCAAGATTGGAGTTAAGATGTGTTCAAAATTTTTATAATATGATGCCGAAAACCCGTCAGGGCCCGGTCTTTTATGGAGTTTTAAACTTTTTATAGCATTCTGAACTTCAATATTTGTGATAGGACACTCAAGTCTCTCACGTTGTTCATTAGCTAGAGTAGGGAGTTTGATATTGGAAAAAAGAGTATCTGCATTGATTTGATTAAAATCATGAGTATATGAATACACTTTAGCTAAATTAGAACGAAATATTTCTAATATTTTAATTGGATTACTAGTGTACGCATCACTTGATGTTTTCAGTCGTATAGGGGTCCGTATTTGATCTATTGATTTTAAATTTCTTGCCAAAGAGGTGGTAGGTTTGTTGGCATTAAGGTATTGAATGTGTTGTCATTTACGTATAAGTTTGTCTGCTGAGTCAGATAAAAATAGATTTAGATCAAGACGAGCTTTGTCTAATTTAGAATTATTAATGGCATTCGGGGATGATTGAAAGGCAGAATGACAAGAGTTAAAGACATCTTCCAACTTTGCAAACAAAAGTTTACGTTCTCTTTTGAGATTTGTAGCTTGTTGTATCAGTCTTCCACGAATAACCACTTTGTGAGCTTCCCACAACATGGTGTCAGAAATATCTCCGGTATCATTGGAGGAAAGATAATCCTTTAGTGCTATTTCAATTTCACTACGACGGGAAGGGTGAGTTAATGAGGAATCATTAATACACCAATTAGTATCGTGGGATCTGGGTATTGTAGATGCAATGGATGTGCGTATCGCACAATGATCCGTCCATGTAAAAGGTAGAATGCTTGAAGATAAAATTTGAGGGGTCATGCTATAAGGGATTAGGATATGATCTATGCGTGAGAATGATTTATGTGGGTAGGAATAATGCGTAAAATGTCTACTAGTAGGATTAAGCTCTCGCCATGTGTCTACCAAACCATGTTTAGTAAGTAGATGTTGAAGAGTTATTTTAATAGACCTATTGATGGGAGTCGGAGGAGACTTATCTAAGAAGGGGAAAACTGTTGCATTTGAGTCTCCACATAAAACTACAGTGCCAAATTTGTGGGTTTCTACAATTTGGAAAAGATGGGACAAAAAGGATTCTGGCCTCTTATTTGGTGCATAATATGATATTATCGTGACAGCCATATCCAATATATATCCAGTGAGAAGTAAATATCTTCCCTCTGGATCTTTTAGTTGATTTAAAAGGGTAAATGGCATAGAACGATGAAATCCGATTAGAGTCCCTCGTTGTTTAACTGTGGTTGAGGCGGTATAAAATTGTGGATAAGAGGGGGAAAGAAATTTAGGAGTAGCTTTATCTGTAAAGTGAGTTTCCTGCAGACAAATAATGTGTGCCTTCTTGGCTGAGAAAGATTTCATTGCTTTTGTGCGTTTCTGTGGAATATTAAATCCTTGAACATTCAAGGATAGAATATTTATCGGGGCCATAATAAATCAGAGATGACTATCACACCATATAGAATACAATTAACAACTGGAGTCAAGGACACCACCCCGAGAGAAAGAGAAGGAAAAGAAAGGACAGAATAGAAGAGAACAATTTGCAATCGAATAACCCTAATATGATAATATGGTAAGCATAAAAAAAAGTTAAATGCTAGGGTAAGGGAGCGACTTAGAGGAGTAATCAAAAAACTCCAAGAGGCTCCAGAGCCATCCGCAGACGCCCACATAATAACAGTGAGAGTCCGAGGATGGAGAGGGGGGCAACAAGAAGTTCCGAAAGGACGAACTTCGCGGAAGAACCACAGCTCCATTAAAATATGCTACTAAAACTTATAGTATTAGACGCAATCTTAGGCAAACTAAATTATTTAAATCTCTACCGACCTTAAGATTGTTTATTTATATGAAAATCGTGCCAAAAAAAAATAATTTTTTATTATTTTATATATATATATATATATATATATATATATATATATATATATATATATATATATATAAATATATATATAAACTTCTAAAATAAATAAAAAATATAAAATATATATGCAGACACATATACACTTATATATATGTATATATATATGAACACACACATACATACATATTATTAATAGGTAGGATATTAAGCGTTGGTTATATCCAAGTACCAAAGTGTAATCAAAAAAAAAAAAAAAAATGTATATATATATATATATATATATATATATATATATATATATATAAAAAATAAAAAAATAAAAATATATTTTCACTGGAAGTCCAAAAACCTGAAACTTTAGAGTTGTGAATAGTGGGTTCTCTGAAATAATTTATAATATACTACTGAAGAATCGAATAGAAACTATCTATTAAAAGAAGAAAAAAAAAATTTTTATATATATATATATATCAGTCCATTGAATCTTCAATATTAGGGGAAGAGTTATCAAAGCGGCCTCGCTTGTGTAGGTGTTGATGCGAAGAGGTGGGAGAGTTATGTACTCCTGTTGCATTTTGCTGAGGTGAACCTGAGGCTGATCTTCTGCGTGTGAAGGCTTTAGTTGAATCCTGGTCTTTTAGGCCCAACTCGATCAAGGCTGACTGCAATTCCTCTGAAGAGCGACATATATATTTCGTTTCTAAATGTGTAAATCTGAGCGAAAAAGGAAAACCCCAATGATAAGTAATTTGATGACGCTGAAGTACTTGTAATTGGGGTTTGAGTGCACGTCTTTTTGCCACTGTAATAGGAGAAAGGTCTGCAAAAAGCTGATATACATGACCTTGAAAGGTGAGAGAATCCTTTTCTCTGGCTGCCGCAAGCAATTGTTCTTTAGTGCGATAAAAATGCATTTTAGCAATTATGTCCCTAGGAGGACCATTTATTCTACGCTGAGCTAAAGCTCTATGCACTCTATCCATTTCTAATCTCTCTATTGGAATACCAGGTTGTAGTTCCTGAAATAGTGCAGTAATAGTGGCTTGAACATCAAGGACAGTCTCAGGGATACCTCTAATCCGCAAGTTGGCCCTACGATCCCTATTCTCCTGATCCTCTAAACGTGACTGTAATACAGCATTTTCTTCTTTCAGGTTCATAAATTCTGATTCGTATTGCTGTGTTTGGCTTTCTAGATCATCCATCCTTATTTCTAACTCAGCTGTTCTTTGCCCCAGGTCCCTAATTTCCTTTGTTAATTTGTCTGTTATGTGGTCTGATGTCTGTTTCAGGGCTTTTTGTAATATTCTCTCAAATTTTTTAAATAAATCTGTTTGTGATGTTGACTGTGATCCTCCTATATCTGTATCAGACTCTCCAGAAAAATCTATAGCGTTTGTAGTAAGTTTCAGTGGCTTAGCAGTATGTGAAGTGCTGGGCGGTGAGGTAACTGCCGCCGCCATCTTGGAAATCTGACAGACTGGCGTTTCTTTAATGTTACCGGATTTAATTTTGGATTTGGTTCCTTTCAAAACCATTTTAATAGTACCTGAATGCTTTACAGGTAAGTACCAGGTGGTTTTGAAGATTTTCGGCGTCTCTGGGACCTGTAGTCCTCCGGCGAAAACGGCCCTGGAGCGGAGCTCTAAGCAGGCATATCTATCCCCTCAGGCATCCGCGCATGCATACACCATTATTTCAAGCAAACTTTGCAGTCCATGTTACCTCAATGAGCCTAAGAACACCTCCCTGCATGTTATGGAGATGGGGGGGGGGGGGTTGTTCTGCATTCCTAACAGACTTTCTGTCTAAGGGAGTTAGTGCTGTGTACACACACACTCACACATACAATATAAATAAATATTTTATATATATTTTTTATTATTATTTATTTATTGATGCATTTATATCTGACAATTATAGGTTGCACTGCAGATGCCACTGCAGCTTGAAGGTAGGAGAGTTCATCTGCAAGTTGAAGGCTTTAATTATTTTCAATGAAGTGTGCAGCATGCAAGTGATCACTAAATTATAATCGCCACATAATCAGGAACAATTCTGATTGGTTCCCAAAATATAAGTGGGAATCCAAGCTGTCAGCGACAGTCAAGAAGATTAATAACTTCCAGCCAAGCAAAGTTTTGGCTGGTGGCATTTAAAGGAGGGACATTTATAAACATATCCCCAGCATGGGGCATTGTGCTGGGAAGTGCTTCTATACACAGAGTGAAAAGAGGTGAATGCTAGGGCTATACTAGTTATTTTAATCTCTTGCAACTGAGAGATTTAACCACTTGATGACAATTATCTCATTATCATTATAATAATTTCATGCTACAGTTGAGATGACTGCCAAAAAGTTCAGTTCCTCAAATGCAATGCAATCTATTTAGAGGAATTTCAGAGGCAGAGAGGAAGAGAAAGTGGTGAAGTACAGCCTATTTTCAGCAAAACAGACCATCAGTTTGTAAAGTTTAGCTGTTTACTTTAGCAGCATATTAACTGTTTTCATCTCAGTGACAGTCAATTAATCTCACTTGTTGCTAAAAAAGTAAATAATAGGGTATTGTGTTTTATTCTAATTACACTCTGGCAGCCAAAATACAAGTTTAGCTAGCCTAGGCTCTTCTCACATTTGTGAAGGTCAATAAAGACATGGATGAGCGAGTTTGGAGAGGAAGCACTTGACTGGCCTGCACAGAGTCCTGACCTTAACCCGATAGAACACCTTCATCCACATCACTGCTTGACTTCACAAATGCGCTTCTAGAAGAATGGTCAAACATTCCCATAGACACACTCCTAAACCTTGTGGACAGCCTTCCCAGGAGAGTTGAGGCTATTATAGCTGCAATTGGCCAAAGCCAGGGTGGCTTTGGCTCAGGGGGTTTAGAACACGCCCCACACTATTTAAGGCAGCCTGCACTGCGGCCCTGTGTAGTGTGTTCCGGCGTGCTGAGAGATAGAGAGAGAGAGAGAGAGAGAGAGAGAGACAGTGTCATTTCATTTGAGTTAGATAGATTAGGCAGGACAGTCAGTCAGTTAGCTGCACTTACAGTGTATTGTGTATATATATATATGCATCCCAGGTGTTGTGTGTGTGTGTGTGTGTATATATATATATATATACATATACATATATATACATATATATACACTGTATTCAGTTTAGCTAGATCCGTTCCTATTATCTTCCTACTGACAGGCAGGCTTGTCTTGTTACAGTATTTACAGCTACCTGAAGAAAATTGCTAGTGTTCTTTTGATCCTATTAGTACCACAGTCAGGCAGCTAGACTATTTACAGTTAGTGTAGTGAGTCCTCCTCACAGTGTTCAGCTAAAGCTACAAGTTAGTTTAGTGTGACCTCTGCACAGTGTTCAGCTAAAGCTACAAGTTAGTGTAGTGCGTCCTCCTCACAGTGTTCATCTAAAGCTACAAGTTAGTGTAGTGCATCCTCCTCACAGTGTTCAGCTAAAGCTACAAGTTAGTGTAGTGCGTCCTCTGAACAGTGTTCAGCTAAAGCTACAAGTTAGTGTAGTGCGACCTTTGCACAGTGTTTAGCTAAAGCTACCTGTAGAAGGTTGGTGGTGTTTTCCTGATCCTATCACTACCGCAGGCAGCTAAAGTATTTACACGTTAGTGTAGTGCGACCTCTGCACAGTGTTCAGCTAAAGTTACCTGTAGAAGGTTGGTGGTGTTTTCCTGATCCTATCACTACCGCAGGCAGCTAAAGTATTTACATGTTAGTGTAGTGCGACCTCTGCACAGTGTTCAGCTAAAGCTACTTGTAGAAGGTTGGTGGTGTTTTCCTGATCCTATCACTACCACAGGCAGCTAAAGTATTTACACGTTAGTGTAGTGCGACCTCTGCACAGTGTTCAGCTAAAGCTACCTGTAAAAGGTTGGTGGTGTTCTCATACTGTAGGCAGGCAGTTGATTTTGCTAGCTGCAGTATCAGTATATATATATATATATATATATATATATATATATATATATATCCCAGCTTAGTGCAGCTAAGGCTCTGATGATGATACTGAGCTAGATGAAGGCAGTAACGTGAGCACGGACAGAGGGGGGTCCCCAAGAAGGACAGCAATCTGGCAGTCATGCTCCCCCCTGCTGCAGCATACTGCCAGGTTTGCTCCAGTAATGAGGAGGGAGGGGATGATGAAGTCACTGACTCGACGTGGGTGCCTGATAAGAGAGAGAAGGAGGAGGAGGAGAAGCAGGCACATCCCCAATGAGGCAGGATGCCCTCCAGGGGTCAGCCTAAGGGCAGCACACTGACTGCATCACACAGCAAAGATCCGCATGTGCAGGGCGCTGCTGTCTCTGCGCGTTATTCCAAAAGTTCTTTGGTGTGGGCCTTTTTTGAGACGAGTGCATCAGATCGCACCGCTGCTATTTGCAACATATGTCTCAAGCGTATCTCGCGTGGCCAAAACATTTCCCGCTTGGGCACCACATGCTTGACCAGACATATGTTGACCTGCCATGCAGTTCATTGGCAAACATATCTAAAAGACCCACACCAAAGAACAAAGAGGACCTCTCCTTGCTCCTCATCAGCTGAGATCTCCAACCCCACTATACCTTCAGTCCTCTCTGAGACTTGCACTGAGAGGAATGAAGGTGTATAATTAGGTGTGTCACAGCCAAGTACTTGTGGGCAATCTGCTTTCGGTACACCAACGTCAGATTGTACCAGGCAAATTTTCCTGCCCCAGCTGCTGCACCGCCGAAAGAAGTTCGCTCCCAGCCATCCACATGCCCAGCGGTTGAATGCTATCTTTGCAAAATTGCTAGCACTTCAACTGCTACCTTTTCAGTTGGTAGACTCTGCCCCCTTCCGTGAGTTTGTGGAATGTGCGGTTCCTCAGTGGCAGGTACCCAAACGCCACTTTTTCTCATGGAAGGCGATTCCGGCTCTCTATCGGCATGTGGAAGGCAATGTCTTGGCCTTGCTGGACAGGGCGGTCAGCGGTAAGGTGCATATTACCGCTGACTCATGGTCCAGCAGGCATGGACAGGGACGTTACCTAAGTTTCACGGCGCATTGGGTCACTCTGCTGGCAGCTGGGAAGGATGCAAGACAAGGTGCAGTAGTGTTGGAGGTTGTTCCACCACCACGCCTCCAAAATGCCACTACTAATGATTGTGACACACCTCTCTCCTCCACCCCCTCCTCTTCTTCCTCCTCCATGGCCTCTTCCTGTGCTTTGTCCTCGGAACCAGCGGTGCTCCGTAGGCATTCAAGGGGCTACGCAAGTACGCAGGCCAAAAGATGCCATGCGGTACTTGAGCTGGTGTGCTTGGGGGACAGGAGCCACACTGGGGCAGAGGTTCTGTCAGCTCTGCAGAGGCAGGTTCAGAGGTGGTTGACACCATGGCAACTTAAGGCAGGAATGGTGGTTTGCGACAATGGCACCAACCTCCTCTCCGCCCTCCGACAGAGACAACTGACCCATGTGCCCTGTTTGGCTCACGTCCTTAACTTGGTGGTGCAGCGGTTCTTGGGCAGGTAGCCGGGCTTACAGGATGTCCTGAGGCAGGCCAGGAAAGTCTGTGTGCATTTCCGCCGGTCATATAATGCCAGTGCTCAGCTTGCAGACCTCCAAAAGGAGTTTAACCTGCCCAAGAACCGCCTAATCTGTGACACGCCCACCAGGTGGAACTCAACGTTGCTGCAGCGGCTGCACACGCAGCAGAGGGCCATCAATGAGTACCTGTGCGACTATGGCACCAGGACAGGGTCAGGGGAGCTTGGTTTTTTTTCCCCACGCCAGTGGGCCATGATCAGGGATGCATGCACTGTCCTGTCACCATTTGAGGTGGCCACTAGGATGGTGAGCACTGACAGTGCATGCATCAGTGACACTGTCCCCCTTGTCCACCTATTGGAGCACACGCTGCGTGGAATAATGGACAGGGCACTTGAGGCAGAACAGAGGCAGGAAGAGGAGGACTTCCTTAGCTCTCAAGGCCCCCTTTATCCAGACAGTGTTCCTGCGTGCCCGCCGATCACACAGGAAGAGGACGAGGAGGAGGATTGTGTCAGTATGGAGGTGGAGCCTGGCACTCAGCATCAGCAGCAGTCTTTAAGGGATCAGTCCCAAGAAACACATGGACTTGTACGTGGCTGGGAGAAGGTGGCTGCGGACCATGTTGTCCTTAGTGACCCAGAGGACTCCGGACCGAATGCCTCAGCAACACTACGCTGCATGGCCTCCCTGATCCTGCAAAGCCTGCGTAAGGATCCTCGTATTCGTGGTATCAAGGAGAAGGACCAATACTGGCTGGCAACGCTCCTTGATACACGTTACAAGGATAAGGTTGCGGACCTTATCTTGCCATCGCAGAGGGAGCAGAGGATGAAACATCTTCGGGAGGCCTTGCAGAAAGGTCTGTGCAACGCGTTCCCAGAGACTGGGAGGTTACAAACGCCTGTTTCTGGACAAGGTGTTGCTGAGGCTTCGGTCAGTCAAAGAAGGAGCGGTGGAGAAGGTGGCTGTCTGACCGATGCGTTCAGACAATTTTTTAGTCCGCCGCCCCAAGGTATGATCGGTTCCAGCAACCATCGCCAGCGTCTGTTTTACATGGTGCAGAAATACCTAGGGGCAAGATCTGACTTGGACACCTTTCCCACCGAAAATCCTCTGGGTTACTGGGTCTTGAGGATGGATCACTGGCCAGAGCTTGCACAGTATGCAATTGAGCTACTGGCCTGCCCTGCATCCAGCGTTCTTTCGGAACGCACATTCAGTGCTGTTGGAGGCTTTGTAACCGTTCACAGGGTGCGTCTGTCCACTGACTCGGTCGATCAACTGACCTTCATAAAAATGAATCAGTCTTGGATCACCACCAGCTACCAAGCACCTGATGCTGATGTAACCGAATATTTTTTTTTGAAATGTCAGATCCCTTCAAAGACTGCCTATGCTGATGCTGAGTGACTATCCTGTTATGCTGAGTAATTATCCTCTTTCTCCTCAATGATCATGCTGATAGCTTGTAAAAACATTTTTGGTTCTGGGCACCGCCACCAGTGCCTAAGGCCCAATTTTTAAGCCCCTGTTTAACAAGGGCATGTAATTACAATTTTTGATGCAATTCTTTGCAGCAGGGCTCGTTCCTGCGTTCCAACTAGAGTATCTGTGAGAGGTTGCAGTGTTGTGGCACCAGCACCAGTGCCTAAGGCCCAATTTTTCAGCCCCTGTTTAACAGGGGCGTGTAATTACAATTTTTGATGCAATACCTTGCAGCAGGGCTCGTTTCTGCGTTCCAACTAGAGTATCTGTGAGGGGTTGCAGTGTTGTGGCACCAGTACCAGTGCCTAAGGCCCAATTTTTCAGCCCCTGTTTAACAGGGGCATGTAATTACAATTTTTGATGCAATTCTTTTGCAGCAGGGCTCGTTCCTGCCTTCCAACTAGAGTATCTGTGAGGGGTTGCAGTGTTGTGGCACCAGTACCAGTGCCTAAGGCCCATATTTTCAGCCCCTTTTCAACAGGGACATGTAATTAGAATTCTTGATCTAATATTTCACAGCAGGGCCCATTTCTGCACCCACCAAGATTAACTGTGAGGACTTACAGTGTTGTGGCACCAACACCACCACCACCAAAGGCCCAATTTTTCAGCCCCTGTTCAACAGGGCCATGTAATTACAATTCTTGATCGAATATTTCACAGCAGGGCCGTTTCTGCGCCCACCAAGATAATTACAGTGTTGTGCCACCACCACCACCACCAAAGGCCCAATTTTTCTGGCCCTGTTCAACAGGGGCATGTAATTACATTTCTTGATCTAATATTTCACAGCAGGGCCCGTTCCAGCGCCCACCAAGAGTAACTGTGAGGACTTACAGTGTTGTGGCACCAGCACCACCACCACCATCACCAAAGGCCCAATTTTTCTGGTCCTGTTCAACGGGGGCATGTAATTACAATTCTTGTTCTAATATTTCACAGCAGGGCCCTGTGAGGGCTTACAGTGTTGAGGCCACAACAACACCTAAGGCCCAAATTTCTGCTGAGTATATAGGGCAGGCCCCTACTTTCAAACATCCAACTTACAAACGACTCCTACTTGCAAACGGAAGGAGACAACAGGAAGTGAGATGAAATCTATCCCATAGGAAGGGAAATTCTCTCCTGTAAGAGTTAATATGGGAAAAACTTTTGTCCTTTCCACTGATGCTTTATCACCAATCCTTGTTTCACTAAAAACCCCAAATTTTCAAAAAACATTTGTCATTGGGACAAAAAGTGAGGTGAAATCTTCTGAAGAGGAGCACAGACAGCAAAACAAATGTCACAGGGGTGATAACCCTTCCCTATGTTTTCCAAAAAGCTTAAAAACAGATTTTTTGGCTGGGGCTACACTTTAAAAATGTACCCGTTCAAAATTACAAACAGATTCTACTTAACAACAAAGTTACAGTCCCTGTCTTGTTTGCACCGCCTGTATACTGCTGTTCAGAGTATATCGGGCCTGGGGGGCCCACGCCTTTCCTTTTTTTAATTTGGGTGCGTGGTTCCCCTTAATATCCATACAAGACCCAAAGGGCCTGGTAATGGACTGGAGGGTACCCATGCCGTTTGTCTCACTGATTTTCATCCATATTGCCAGGACCCGACATTACATTAAAGCCGCAAGCTTTAAATGTTTTTTTAAATGACTTTTCTTCCTTTAAAAATGTCATTTTGTGCAGGGACACACGCGCCACTTTACAGGCATACTATAGGTACGATATTTAAAAGGAATATTTCACTTTTTTTTCTTTTACTTTAAGCATCATTAAAATCACTGCTCCCGAAAAAAACGGCCATTTTTAAAAGTTTTTTGGCATTGATACATGTCCCCTGGGGCAGGAGCCGGGTCCCCAAACCCTTTTTAGGACAATAACATGCAAATTAGCCTTTAAAATTAGCACTTTTGATTTTGAACGTTCGAGTCCCATAGACTTCAATGGGGTTCTAACGTTCGTGCAAATTTTTGGTCCGTTCGCAGGTTCTGGTGCGAAGCGAACCGGGGGGGTGTTCGGCTCATCCCTATTAAATACCAAAGCTCTATTTGTGTGAAAGAAATACAAAAAATGTCATATGGGCATAGTGTTGCATGACCATTCAAAATGCGACAGCACTGAAAGCTAAAAATTGGCCTGGGCAGGAAGGGGGTGAAAGTACCCAGTATTGAAGTGGTTTTATTGGCTAAACTAAGTATTAAGGCCCTTAAGGCTTCATATGTGTATAAGTTATCTGAGCAACTCCACATTCTCCTCTGGGTGCAAAATACTCAAAATTGTACTTTTAACCGTGCAATAACTATAGTGATGTAAATATCATGTATGTGACACAATAAATTCAATGAACAATTAATAAATATATCAACTGAAATGTGAGAATCCTAAAATGCATAAAGTCCGTAAATGCACTTAAAACATTGTCCAACTCTGTCCATGCACAGAGTAAATACACATAGTCCACATTCTTAATCTTCAACCATAAAGTGCAAACATATTGTGCAAAAATTATTTAAAAAAAAAGTGCAACAAAAACAGAGCACCAAGTGTCCGTCACCTCTTCAGGTAAATGACTCACCCCCCCAAAATATAGGTGAAAATTTAAAAAAGTTCACTTCTTTGGATGGTAGCCTTTAACACACAATCCACTATGAATCAAATTACACCAATAGACAATCTTATCAAGTTACACCAATAGACAATCTTTTCCAGATAATAATCCAGATCTTCTTCCCAATTAGCTTGCATTCACAGCACCATGCAACTTGCCAATACCATGGCAAAGACAGAAGGAAAGCCCCACATAGCATAAAACATTTTCATATTTATTGGTGAAACAAAGCCATTGCACTTACATTTTCATGTGTCATACCAGACACCAGTGGCGGCTGGTGCCCAAAATTTGGGGGGGGGGGGGGGGGGGGGGGTGGTGCGCAAACAAACTAAAAAAATTCTGAAAAATACTGAAACAAAAACATCAATTGCAGTCACTGTGCCCATGATATGCAGCCAACTCTGCCCATAATATGCAGCCACTGTGCCTCGCAAATGCAGCCAACTGTGCTCCATCAATTGCAGCCTTTGTGCCCATAATATGCAGCCACTGTGCCCCCCCCCCGTCCACCCACTGTCTGCCCGTCACTTACACCATCGTGGTGGTGGGTCAGGCAGCAGGTCAGGTGGTGAGCTGTGGGACGTGTAGTGCAGGGAAGGATGCAGGACTCCTCCATGCATGTCTCCTTCCTGTTCTGCATGGCAGCCAATGGGATCGCCTCTACCTTCAGCCAATCAGGTGCCCGGTATTACAGCCACAAGCGCAATGGTTTGTGCTTGCAGTGCACCTTTTTTGAAGCCTATTAGAGCCTATGGCTCTAATCAGGTGCTTAAAAAACACCCCCCAGCCAATGTAATTCAGGTGCCCGGCACCCGAAAAGGGTCCAGACGCCTAAATGGAGGTGGCTACAGCAACCGTGGATAGCTTCATACTATGCATGAATCTATCCATAGTACACAAATTGGGTGGCTGGAGAGAGGGGGTGGTGCCCGTGCGCCCCTAATGGATGCACTGCCCGACACAAAGGAAATTTGCGCATATAACATATACAGTAGCAACACAGGCTCCATCCAGAAGCATAGGCTACGAGTTAAAACCTCCTCTGGGTGATCAATGTACATTGCAAGGATTTTAACAACGTGTTGCATATTCCTACCTTTTGTTATTCTGAAGAAATAGATGTTTGTCTGTGTCCATGTGCAAAGTGAATGTGAATGGGAGTGACGTCCTAACTATCAATCGGATGCTGCATTTGCAGTGTTCTAATGAGGAAAGCGGCAGGATTTGAATCCCTTTAGATCTGGGTTGCCTTCAGGAATATCTCACCAAAAATGAAATTCTTATTGCAGAGGAGGTCCAAAATCTGACTTGTATCTTAGTGCAGACTTCAGGGAAAATCAATAGGCCAATCACACAAGCAGGAAATTACATTTGTGGGGGGCATTCCATAAAGCATCTGTGTACAGAATGTCTCTAGAGTGCCTGTAGGCAGGTTGCCTACTATACTGTTTTAGTTAGCTACTTGGCTGCCCAGGTCAGGGGAAAGGGGTTAATATTTTTGCCACCTTCCCTGAATTTGAAGTTGTTAATAAACTGACAATACTGTATGCATTGTACCTTTATGTCCAGCAGGTGGCACTGCAGTATTATAGTGTGTATTCTCTGTGGTAACGTAATCACAGGATGTACCTTCTGTATCAAACTATGTACTGTATGTATTGTATCCTCCTTGTTGCTGTTCCATGCTGTAAGATATGTTCTGCCATTCTCCATAAAAGTAAAGCAGTTTGTGGTATCCAAGAAGCCTCTAGCTCATGATTTCAATAGGTTATGGGCCCAGGCACATCTTGGCTTTGGAGAAGATACTACAAGCAGCAGCAAACCCAGTAATGCCCCAGGCACTGAAAAAAAAAGAATTCATCAAAACAGTGAGTACAGTGAGTTGGTGAATACTGTATGAAGAAGAATTAAAGAAGAAAGAAATGAAAAAATTAGGAAGAATTACAGTCACTTCAAGAAAATAAAACTTGGACACTCACAGAGCTCCCTACTAATCGCAAAACTATAGGAAGTAAGTGGGCTATCAAAGTAAAGTCAGACACAAGAAGGGAATATCCACAAATACAAAGCCAAACTAGTTGCCAAGGGTTACTCCCAGAAATTCAGTGAAGATTAAGATGAAACATTCGCTCCCATCATAAAACACTATACCATCAGAGCGCTTCTTCGCATTGCAGCCGGGAATGGCATGCAAGTGAAACACCTAGATGTTAAAACTGCTTTCCTATATGGGGACATTAAGGAAGACTTCTACATGAAGCAACCACCAGGCTCTGAGCAAGGAGACAACCTTGTGTGTAAACTTCAGAAGAGCATCTATGGTCTTAAGCAATCTGCAAGGATGTGGAATGATAAAGTGAACAAAGTACTTACCAGAGAGAGGTTCTCAAGAAGTAAATCAGACCCCTGTCTATACTCCAAGAATCAAGAAGACAGATGGATATACATCCTTATCTATGATATGCTGCCAGTGCATTAGTGTCATATGCTGCCGGTGACACTAGGCGGTGCTGTTACAGAGTTTTTTGGCACAGAAGTCAGTGCTGGGACAGCGTGGAGTGAGAGGGAGTGTGCGAGCAGAGGACTGGACTGAACCCCCCCACACCCCCGAGAGCAGTAGCGCAGCAGACGGACCCCGCCAACCCGATCGGACCTCCCACATGACCTGACCCCCTCACGACCGAGAGCGGCAGCAGGTGACCTGGGGACCTAGAGTGGGACACCGTGGTGTGAGAGCGGGTGTACTGAGCACAGTAATCACCCCACAGACACGGACAGAGGAGGCGGGAGGACATCCAGTGAGAGGTGGAAGGCTGACAGGGAGAGGCGGCGGGTAAGTAAAGTGCAGACCGGAGGGAGAGTGTGAGGCTGATCAGTGAAGCAGCGGCACTGAAGGTGACTGACTGCTAGTGTCAGATTACAAGGGGAGGCTGTGCAGAGTGACACAGACACAAACTACAAAACCTGACTGACAGTGTATGTGTGTACCTGAGTATTGTGAGTGCCTGCGTATTGGGAGTGCCTGAGTATTGGGAGTACTGGAGTACTTGAGTATTGTGAGTATCTGAGTATTGTGAGTATCTGAGTATTGTGAGTATCTGAGTATTGTGAGTGCCTGAGTACTGTGAGTGCACCTGAGTACTGTGAGTGCACCTGAGTATTGTGTATACCCGAGTACTGGGAGTACCTGTGTATTGGGAGTATCTGAGTATTGTGAGGATTAGAAGTACCTGAGTATTGGGAGGGTTGGAAGTACCTGAGTATTGTGAGGGTTGGGAGTACCTGTGTAGTGTGTGTGGATGATCGTTAGTACCTGAGTATTGTGTGTACCTGTGTATTGTGAGTGCACATGGACTACGAGTGCACGTGGACTACGAGTGCACATGGGCTGTGAGTATCTGTGTATTGTATTGTTGAGTATTAGTGTAAGGAAGCTAGTTGTTAGTTAATTTGGACAGGGTATATCCACAATATCCACAAATACAAAGCCAGACTAGTTGCCAAGGGTTACTCCCAGAAATTTGGTGAAGCTTACGATGAAACATTTGCTCCCATCGTAAAACACTACACCATCAGAGCGCTTTTTAGCATTGCAGCTGGGAAGGGCATGCAAGTGAAACACCTAGATGTCAAAACTGCTTTCCTATATGGAGACATTAAGGAAGACCTCTACATGGAGCAACCACCAGGGTTTAAGCAAGGAGACAACATTGTGTGTAAACTTAAGAAGAGCATCTGTGGTCTTAAGCAATCTGCAAGGATGTGGAATGAGAAAGTGAATGAAGTACTTACTCACGTGGACTGCGAGTACATGTGGGCTGCGAGTACACGTGGACTGCAAGTACACCTGGACTGTATTGTTGAGTTTCTGTGTATTGTTGAGTATTAGTGTCAGGAAGCTAGTTGTTAATTATTTGGACAGGGTATAATCCCCAATCCTCATTAAATTAGTAGGTACAACGCCCGGCGGGTATGGAGATGCGACTCAGTGTACATCTTGCGGCATGTATGCGTTCCTTAATCATCTGACCGAGGGCTAATACCGCTGTGCAAAATGTAAGCACATTGTTTCCCTGGAAGCCCATGTTCTGAATCTAGGGAAATAACTGTCAGCACTGAGAAGACCCTCCACGCTAAAGGAGAGCCAGGAACATACCCAGCAGGTGACGGCAGAGGCCAGCACAGAGGCGGGTGGAGACAAAGTGGTGCAGGCACTAGAAAAGAGTAGATTGGTGACAGTCAGGAAGGATAGAGGGGAAAGTACTAGGGAGGGTGATCGTGGAACGGAACATTCCAATAAGTACGCTCCATTGAGTGATATGGGTGAAAATAGTCAGGGACCAGCACTGCTGGGAGCTGAGGGACTCCCCTAGCTTCCAGGGGAAGAACTCCTCCAGTGAGAGTGAAACGAAGGGAATGGAAAGACAGATTCTGGTAGTAGGGGACTCAATTTTTAGAAGGACAGAGAGGGCAATCTGTCATAAAGACCTGAAGCGCTGAACTGTATGCTGTCTACCGGGCGCTCGGGTTAGGCACATCATGGATCTGGTGGACAGATTGCTGGGAGGGGCTGGGGAAGACCTGGCTGTCATGGTGCACATTGGCACCAATGGCAAAGTCAGAGGCAGATGGAGTGTCCTAAAGAACGATCTTAGGAATTTAGGAGCTAAATTGAGGAAAAGGACCTCCAAGGTAGTATCCTCAGACATACTACCGGTATCTCGAGCCAAAAGAGGAAGACAGAGGGAGGTTGGGGAAGTAAACAAGTGGCTGAGGAGCTGGTGTAGTAAGGAGGTGTTTGGGTTCCTAGAGAACTGGGCCGACTTCTCAGTCAGTCACCAGTTCTATAGAAGGGATGGACTGCACTTAAATGAGGAGGGTGCAGATCTGCTGGGAGTGAAGATGGCTGAAAAGTTAGACGGGCTTTTAAACTAGGTGACGGGGGGGAGGGTCCAGAGGTAGAGATAGTCAGCGTGGAACATATTTCAGAGGGTAATATTGGGGCATTATTGGTAGGTTGACTAAAGCACAAATACCCCATTGTAAGTATAGTTACTGGCTGGAAACCATTCAAGGGTATTACCTTTATCGCAGGGATAGAGAGGGTAAAAAAGGGGGAGGGGTATGCCTGTATATTTAGAATAATGTACAAGTGAATGTGAGAGATGACACCACTAAGGGAACTAGGGAGGAGGTGGAATACTTATGGGTAGAGCTCCAAAGGGATGAAATTAAGGGGAAAATAATACTGGGAGTATGCTATAGGCTCCTAACCTGAGGGAGGAGGGGGAGATGGACCTCCTATCACAATCTGGATTAGCAGCAAGGATGGTTAGTGTCATCATAATGGGGGATTTTAATTATCCAGACATAAACTGGGCGGAAGGAACCACGCATTCGTCTAAGGCCAGTTCCTAAATGTCTTGCAGGACAATTTCATGGGTCAGATGGTAGACGCACCAACTAGAAACAAAGTGTTACTAGAGCTACTAATTACCAATAATACAGACCTGATCACGGATGTGCAAATAAGGGGCAATTTAGGTAACAGCAAACACAGGTCAATTAGCTTCAGTATATATCACACAAATAGGAAACATAAGGGGAATACAAAGACACTGAATTTCAAAAGAGCCAACTTCCTTAAACTACGAACCTCGCTAGAAGATATAAATTGGGATAAAATCTTAGGAACAAAGATCACGGAGGAGAGATGGGTTTGCTTTAAGAGCATATTAAATAAGGGCATGAGCCAGCGCATCCCATTGGGAAATAAATTTAAAAGAGTGAACAAAAGTCCTGGATGGCTTAACTCCAATGTAAAAATGCTTATAAAAGCAAAGGAGAAGGCCTTCAAAAAAATACAAGGCTGAGGGATCATCATCAGCATTCAGAATTTATAAAGAATGCAACAAGAAATGTAAGGGTGCAATTAGGGCGGCTAAGATAGAACATGAAAGACACATAGCGGAGGAGAGCAAAAAAAATCCCAAGAAATTCTTTAAGTATGTAAACAGTAAAAAAGGGAGGACAGACCATATTGGCCCCATAAAGAATGAGGAAGGACATCTGTTTACAAAGGATGTGGAGATGGCAAAGGTATTGAACTTATTCTTTTCCTCAGTCTTCACAAAGGAATCGGGGGGGTTTCAGTAACCAAAACTGCAGTGTTTATCCTCATGACACATCACAGGAAGCACCCTCATGGCTAACAGAGGACAGAATTAGACATAGACTTGGGAAACTTAACATTAATAAGTCACCGGGACCAGATGGCTTGCACATAAGGGTCCTTAAGTAACTTAGTCAAGTAAATGCCAGATCATTGTTCCTAATTTTACTGACAGTCTACTGAAAGGAATGGTAGCAGCTAATTGGAGAAAAGCCAATGTAGCACCAATATTTAAAAAAGGGCCAAAATACATCCCTGGGAATTACAGACCAGTTAGCCTAACATCAATAGTATGCAGCCTCTTGGAGGGGATAAGGGAATATGTACAAGATTTTAGCAATTAAAATGGTATCATTCACAGTAATCAGCATGGATTCATGAAGAATCGTTCTTGCCAAACCAATCTATAAACCTTCTATGAGGAGGTGAGCTGCCATCTAGATAAAGGAAGGCCCGTAGACATGGTGTATCTGGATTTTGCAAAAGCATTTGACACAGTTCCCCATAAACGTTTACTGTACAAAGTAAGGTCCGTTGGCATGGAACATAGGGTGAATGCATGGATTAAAAACTGGCTACAAGGGAGAGTTCAGAGGGTGGTGATAAATGGGGAGTATTCGGAATGGTCAGGGGTGGGAAGTGGGGTCCCCGAGGGTTCTGTGCTGGGACCAATCCTATTTAATTTGTTCATAAATGACTTGGAGGATGGGATAAACAGTTCAATCTCTGTATTTGCGGACAATACTAAGCTAAGCAGGGCAATAAATCTTCCGCAGGATGTAGAAACTTTGCAAGAAGATCTGAACAAATTAATGGGGTGGGCAACTACATGGCAAATGAGGTTTCATGTGGAAAAATGTAAAATAATGCATTTGCGTGGCAAAAATATGAATGCAATCTACTCACTGGGGGAAGAACCTCTGGGGAATCAAGGATGGAAAAGGACCTGGGGGTCCTAGTAGATAATAGGCTCAGCAATGGCATGCAATGCCAAGCTGCTGCTAACGAAGAAAACAGAATATTGGCATGCATTAAAAAGGGGATTAACTCCAGAGATAATGTGATAATTCCCCTACTCTACAAGACTCTGGTCCGGCCTCACCTGGAGTATGCTGTCCAGTTCTGGGCACCAGTTCTCAGGAAGGATGTACTGGAAATGGAGCAAGTACAGAGAAGGTCAACAAAGCAAAATTTTTTTTTTTTTCTCCACTTCAGCGAAAATGTTCTGTGAGAGACGTTGTATCAACTTTGGAGATCACATTTGTCCCTTCTCATTTTTCACATCATTGTGGATTTATTCAAGATTATCTTTATTAGTTTTCCAGACAAATATTTAATTTATTTTAATTACAAAAAGTTAAAAATATATAACTACCACAATTCCTCTATCCCTTCCTTGTCACTCAATCAGTTATCCCCGACTTCCCACCCTCCCACCCCCACACTTCTATCTGGTTTGCTTCCTCCCAAGTTCCTTATCATTCTAGCTCAATACCTACTCCTTCCTTCATCTTGTCTAAGTATATATCCGAGGTTTTATATCTTTTCCATCCCTCCCAGAGACTATTACACTTGTTATCTCTTTTCTCCCTGTTTCTCAGCAAATCCATTTTACAGTAATAGTTTATTTTTTCATACCACTCTCTTATACCTGGTTTTCCACTTTTTAACCAATATTTTGAGATCAGACCCTTTGCGGCATTCAGGAGTTTTGGTACCATTGATCTCATATATTGTTTCTTTGGTATTTTAT
The DNA here is from genome assembly GCF_042186555.1 of Aquarana catesbeiana. Taxonomy (NCBI): domain Eukaryota; kingdom Metazoa; phylum Chordata; class Amphibia; order Anura; family Ranidae; genus Aquarana; species Aquarana catesbeiana. The sequence continues at coordinate 111,038,811 of NC_133331.1, read as the reverse complement.
GATCGTGAAACAAGCAGGTCCATATATTTTGTTCCTTTCTCTCACCAGTTATCTCCCCTATATTTTTTACTATTTCTTGCCAGTAATCCATTATTATTGGACACTCCCACCATATATGTGTCATCGTTACTCTTTGACCGCATTTTCTCCAACACAAGGGTGTTTTCTCTTGTTGATATCTGTGGGTTCTTACTGGTGTCAGGTACCACCTTGCTAACAGCTTATAGTTCATTTCAATGGTCTTCATATCCCAGGCATTATTGTATCCAATTTCTATCATCTTTTCCACTTTCTGATCTTCAAATTTTAAATTTATTTCTCTCTCCCATTGTTTGATGTACTCAGGTCTTTCTTGTCCATCTAAGTCAGCCAATATTCCATAAATTCTTGATATTCCATTTTTCATTGGTGTTTGGGTGAAACAGAGTTTTTCCAAGGGGCTTAATTTCTCTTCTTCTCTAAGTGGATGTGGTAATATATTTACTAGACACATTAACCTTCCATGGACCCTTCCACCCATTAATTTCTTCTTATTCTAGTTGTGTTTTAATCCTACCTTTTATAGTGATATCTTTCAGTTGTGGATTTCTTATTTCTCGTCCTACAAATATTTCCTTCCCTGGAGTAAAAAAATTCCTTCCTGTGAGTGCTAATAACGGTGAATTGTATCTCCATTCATTCTTCGTGTTTACTATATCCCAGATTTTGAAAACGTTTTTAGTTATTTTGTGACTTTCTGAATCCATTAATCTGAACTTTCGTGGTATCCATATGTTTTTGTGCAATGTGGTTTTACTTATTGTGTTTTCCATCTCCACCCACTTTTTTTCACTATTTCCGTTTGTCCACTCAATCATTCGTGACAAGACTATTGCTTTATAATACCTGTTAAAAAATATAAATGTGTCTGCGCTAGATTAAAATAATTCTACATAGGTGACTCTAAAAAGTGCTACGTGCCAAAATAAAATCATATGTGTCGATGCTGACCAATAAATAATCAGAAATAGCTCTTAGTGCTTTGTACATGTAACTCTCACAAAGTGCAATGTGCAATATTCATTAAAATCAAAAAACACAATCTGAGTGCCAAACAGGGAATGAAAATGCAACCATTCCTTGTAAAAGTCCTTATAGTTCAAAAAATATATATCGAAAAATATATAAGTATAAAGTGCTCAAAATGTGTCCATAATTAGTGAAGTCCATCCATCCTGTTCATCCAACAAGTGTATCACCATAAAGCATGCCTTAGTGTTCTCCAGTGACCCCAAAAGTGCATGCGCTCACCTTAAAGTGTGTGACACAGTAATTAAACTCTGTCAAAACACGCCTTGGAGCCACTCCTGTGCTCAATGGAATCAACTATGCAGGTCTCCAATGTTCTCAAAAAACGTCATGATATCATATGTAAGAGAAAAGAAACTCCATAGCGCAACATTGTAACATAACAAAGGATCTTTATTTAAAACAAAACTCTCCCCTCTTAGGGGTACTCAGATGCTGTGGGTGCGTGAGTGCACCATCCTATACAGGTATTGATATAAACAAGCCGATTGTGAAGTATAGCGTGCGGTGCGGTGTGTGCATCAATCTCTCTCTCTCTGCTGACAGCTCCGTCCTGGCCCCTCCCCTACGCGTGTTCGGCACAGGGATCACGTGCCTTCATCAGGGGGATCCCTGTATAGGATACCTGTATAGGATGGTGCACTCACGCACCCACAGCATGTGAGTACCCCTAAGAGGGGAGAGTTTTGTTTTAAATAAAGATCCTTTGTTATGTTACAATGTTGCGCTATGGAGTTTCTTTTCTCTTACATATGATATCATGACGTTTTTTGAGAACATTGGAGACCTGCATAGTTGATTCCATTGAGCACAGGAGTGGCTCCAAGGCGTGTTTTGACAGAGTTTAATTACTGTGTCACACACTTTAAGGTGAGCGCATGCACTTTTGGGGTCACTGGAGAACACTAAGGCATGCTTTATGGTGATACACTTGTTGGATGAACAGGATGGATGGACTTCACTAATTATGGACACATTTTGAGCACTTTATACTTATATATTTTTCGATATATATTTTTTGAACTATAAGGACTTTTACAAGGAATGGTTGCATTTTCATTCCCTGTTTGGCACTCAGATTGTGTTTTTTGATTTTAATGAATATTGCACATTGCACTTTGTGAGAGTTACATGTACAAAGCACTAAGAGCTATTTCTGATTATTTATTGATCAGCATCGACACATATGATTTTATTTTGGCACGTAGCACTTTTTGGAGTCACCTATGTAGAATTATTTTAATCTAGCGCAGACACATTTATATTCTTTAACACCATTTACACGATTATGAAACGTGATTAGTGTTTGCAGCTGGCTTTCACTCAGGATTTATTTTAAGGCATTAACCCTTCTGTGGCTCGCAAGGCTTGTCTATATTAGCTTTATAATACCTACTTATGTCTGGAGTTGCTAATCCTCCGTGCTCCCTTTTCCTTGTGATTTGAACAAATTTAATTCTCGTTTTTTTATTATGCCATATGTATTTTAACAATATTGTTTTAATTATTTTGAAAAAACTCTGTGGAATCCTTACTGGCAACATCTGAAATTTGTAAATTATTTTTGGAAGTACCATCATTTTAAACATATTTATTCTTCCGATCCATGATATTGGTTGTATACTTAATTTTTTTGTTTCTTCCTTGACCTCATTGATTATTGGGATATAATTTGCCAGGAAGATTTTTTCAACCTTTGAGGTTAATTTAATTCCAAGGTATTTTAGTTCTTTTACCCATGTGAATGGAAATTCTTTTTGGAGGGACAGAATTTCCCTTTTCCCTAGTCCAATATTTAATATCTCTGTTTTTATCAGGTTTATTTTGAAATTTGACAGTTCCCCATATTCTTTTATTTCTTTCAGTATATTTGGCAGAGTCACTCTTGGGTTAGTTACAAACATCAGGATGTCATCCGCGTATGCCGCGATTTTTCTCCAACTCTCACCCCTCTCACATCCTGATTGTTTCAAAGTGTCGCCAGGAATGGTTCCAATGCCAATACATATAGTAGTGGGGAAAGCGGACAACCTTGCCGTGTTCCGTTCTGCATCGCGATCAAAGGTGAAAGTCTGCCATTAACCTTTACCATTACTGTTGGACCCTTATATAGATTTGCTACCCACTTCATCATATTTGGTCCCAGTCCCAAATGCCGCAACGTGTCCATCATGAATCCCCAGTCTTCCCTGTCAAATGCTTTCTCTGCATCTATTGACAGGAATAGAGCTGGGGATTCACTTTGTTTACTCCTATGTAACATCAATATTGTTTTTAAGCTGTTGTCCCTTCCTTCTCTCCCTGGTACAAATCCAGTCTGGTCGGGATTTATGCAGAGTGGAATTAATTTTTTTAGTCTAGTAGCTAAAATTTTAGCATAGAGTTTTGTGTCCACGTTCAACAGAGCAATAGGTCTGTAGCTTGAATAATTAGTTCTATCTTTTCCTTCTTTGGATAATATTGTAATGTGGGCTAATAGCGATTCTCGTCTTACTTCTTCTTTGTCTCCTATATTGTTCAGATATTCTTGTAACTTAGGGATCAGTTGTTCTTGAAATTTTTTATAATATTTGACCGTGAACCCGTCTGGTCCTGGGCTTTTTCCTGCAGGAGTTTCTTTTAATGCCTGTTTTATCTCCTCTTGCGTTATTTTTTTTCCAGCTCTTTTAATTGCTCAAGTTTTATTTTTGGTAAATTTGCTTTTTTTAAAGTAGTCTTTTATCTTCTTTTTTCTTATGTCTTCTTCAAGATGTATTTCCTGTTTTTTTTATCGCGTATAGTGAGCTGAAGTATTTTTGAAATGCTAATGAAATATCCGTTGTCTTGTTTACCACTTCTCCTTTCTCATTTTTGATCTTCTCAATGTAATTTAAAGACTTCTTTTTTTTTTAATAATATTTGCAAGGTATTTTCCTGGCTTGTTATCCCATTTAAATCTCTCCTGTAGTACTCTATTATATTCCCTCCTCTCTTCTTGTTCCATCCATTCCTTTAATTGATCTCTTTTTTGAATTAGGATCCGGTATGTTTCTTTGTCTGATTGCTTTTTATGACTTTGCTCCAGATCATATATTTCCTTTATAATTTTCAGCGTATTTTTTCTTGTTTCCTTCTTTTTTCCTGCACCAATAGATATTAATTTACCCTTGATGACAGCCTTATGTGCCTCCCAAATTGTTGCTTTTGATAATTCTGGGGTATCGTTCTCCTTAAAATATCTTTTGATCTCTTCTATTATAATTTTTTCCATCTCCCTGTCTTCAATTATATCTTCATTTATTCTCCATGTACCTTTCTCGAAGGATTATCCTTGCAATTTAATTTTCAGCATTACTGGACTATGATCCAAGGCTGTTATTATTCCTATTTTTCTTTCTACTATTTCTTCGAAGCTTCTATGTTCGACCATGATGTAATCCAGCCTGGAGTATGTTCCATGCGCAGTTGAATAAAAGGTGTAATCTTTTGTACTTGGGTGTTGTATTCTCCAAGGATCAACTAATTGATATTCATATAATTTTCCTTTTAATTTCCTTAATTGTCTTACTTCTCTGTCTATTGCTATGGAGGTACTATCTAATCTATGGTCCATGGTGAAATTGAAGTCTCCAGCGAGTATTAATTTACCTTGTTTAAATTCCATTAAAACTTTTAATATTTCCATCAGATATTTTTTGGGGTTTGTATTGGGACAGTATACATTGGCAAGTGTGTATTTTACCCCCTGTATGGAACCTATAAGAAAGAGGAAGCGTCTTTCCAGGTCCACTTTTCTTCGTTCTAATAGAAAATGTATATTTTTCCCTATTCCAATAGCCACTCCTTTAGCCCTGCTTATTGGTGAATCTCCGTAGTACCATGTTGGAATATTTCTTGAATATGTTTTAGTATTTGAGTTTTGAGTGATATGTGTCTCCTGTAGGAATATTATTTCAGCCTTGCTTTTATCTAGTTCTCGAAGTATTATATTTCTCTTCCCTGGGGAGTTTAATCTTCGGACATTATAAGACAACATTTTTATACTATTCGTATTTTCTATTCCTTTTTAATCCCCGCGCGTCCTCCCGGAATCCCCCCCGCCGGTCCGAACAAAGGACCGGGAGGGGGGACCCCTCGAGCCGACGCACGAGGGAGGGATCCCTAAATTTGTTCCAAGGTACTTGAGCACTATATCGACTTATGCAAACTAAACCCCTCCCTCCCTCTCCCCTCCCCATCCCCTCCAAACCCCTTCCCCCTCCCTCCCCCCACCCCCCCTCTCTGATGAAGGTAATTTGACCCCGTGGTCTCTAGAGCAGAGAGCACTGTTTTGTGGAGCTCAACCTTGCCCCCTCTACTCTTCTAAGTCTGAAGTGGAAATCTATAAGACGCACTGAGCCCCTCTCTCATAAACTAAGAAAGAGTGGCCCCTGACCACACCGTAAGTCCCGGCCTCTCCTCCCCGCCTGTAGCTTATTTTATTTATTTATTTATTATCCTCTTTTCTCTTTCTCTTATCATTCACCGTTCCCCACAACCCACCCCCCCTCTTTAAATAATAATACATCTTATCTTTGTAAACTTTAACGCTACTTTTCAGATCCCATATTTCATTTAGGATGCTACTTCATATGTTCTATTCCTAGAGCTAAATTGCCATTGTGATTAGTCTCGTGTTGTTGATTGTTCTTGTCTGTTTACATTTCTGCTGTTTTCTGGTAGTGGAATTTCTAATTTATTGCAAAAGTCCGGTATCTCTTCTGTAAATCTTAGTCTAGCGCTTCTTCCATTTTTCCTTGCTATCAGGCATGCAGGGAAGCCCCAGTTATATTGTATTTCCTGCTCTTGAAGAATTTTCAATAAGGGTCTTAACCCCCTTCTTCTTCTTAACGTTTCTTGGGACAAATCTTGAAAGATTTGTATCCTAGCTTCTGCATATTCAATCGGTGGTTTTCTCTTTAGGTTCATCCAAATTTGATTTTTGTCCTCCCAATTTTTAAATCGAACTATTATATCTCTTGGTATCTCCATTGAGAGCCCTTGGTGTCTTCTTATTCGATGTACTCTTTCAATTCTTATTATATTGGATTCTTCCTTTCCTAGAATAGGGTTAAAAATATTGTTCATTTTTTCTATTAAATTTTCTGCTTGTTCAGATTCAGGAAGGCCGTGGATTCTCAGATTTTTCCTTCGTTCTCTATTTTCTTGATCTTCTATTTTATAGGATTGTTCCTGTTGTTCCTTTTTTAATGTACCGTATTTATCGGCCTATAACACGCACTTTCTTCCCCTGAAAATCAGGGGAAAATCGTGGGTGCGTGTTATAGGCCGATCCCCGCCGATTTCTGTGTCATCGGAGCGATCGCGGCAATTGCCGCGGTCGCCGCCGACATACACAGCCGTGGGTAGATTCAAAAATGGCGCCGAGACTGCAGGGAGCCGAGATACACATACTCGAGTGTTCTCGGCTTTTTCCGGCGCCGCTCACAGTCACGCCCAGTCCCGCCCTATGATGGACATAACACAGGTCCAGGGGCGGGACTGGGCGTGACGGCGGCACCGGAAAAAGCCGAGAACACTCGAGTATGTGTATCTCGGCTCCCTGCAGTCTCGGCGCCATTTTTTGAATCTACACCGAGTGCACAAAGCTGCACTGACATGGCTGGACTGGGGCAGACCTGCACTAACGAAGCTGCACTGGGGCAAGGCTGCACTGAGGCAAGGCTGCACTGGGGCAAAGCTTCACTGACAAGGCTGCACTGGGACAAAGCTGCACTGACAAGGCTGCACTGGGGCAAAGCTGCACTGACAAGGCTGCACTGACAAGGCTGCACTGACAAGGCTGCACTGACAAAGCTGCACTGACAAGACTGCACTGGGGCAAGGCTGCACTGACACTGAAAAGGCTGCAGATGGACAGATAAGGCTGCATTGATGGGCATTTTAATGTAAGTTTTTTTTTCCTTAAACTTCCCTCCTAAAAATTTTTTTTTTCCTTAAAATTCTCTCCTAAACTTGGGGTGCGTGTTATACGCCGGCGCGTGTTATACGCCGATAAATACGGTATTTATTTCCTCTTTCAACTCTTTTATCATTTTTAAGTGAGAATCTACTTTAGTCTCCACTTCTTCCACTCTTGATATGTCCCATATCTTTATGTATTGTTGTCATCTCTGCCTTCACTGAGTTTTCTAGTGCCGCAAACATTTTTTCCATGTCAGATTTTGTTGGTAGTTGAGGTGCATGTTGATCTTCCTCCCTTCCTCCTTCTTCACCCTCCACTTCTAGTTCTTGTTCCATTCTGGGTTCTGAGAGTAGGCTAGTTTCCACTACTGTCTAATTCTGACCCTTTTTCTCTTTTTTCTTCTTCTCCTTTGTGTCTATCTGTCGGCCCTTTATGCCCGGTTGTCTTTCTCCTTCCCCATTTCCTTGCGATAAATATCTATTCATGGGACCAGGGCTAGGGCCTAGACTGGCCCGGGGTGATTTAGCTACCGCACCAGCACTTCTTGTCGTTTTACCCCTCATCACAACAATCAAACAAGAGGCAAACCTCCAACCGCCTCTCCGGGTATAAAAAAAAAAACAAAAAAAACAAAAACCTTCTTTCTTTTCTTTCCCACTCCAGTTGCTCGTCTGCAAATCTTTCCAGCCCTGAGTAGCCTGATCAATTATTTTAAAAGACAATCTCTGATTTTTATCCTTAGGTCACTCTATTGCAAGAAACAGTTCTTTAAACAAAAGAGAGAAATATCACGGCATCCCACAGCAAACCATGGCATTCCACAGCAAACCACAGGATATCCTTAACTTATGCATTGTATGATGATATACGATGATATATGTACATCTCCGTCCTTTTATGTCAACTTATTTTCTTTTGATGTATTACATAAACCTTTTCTCTTCCTTCCCTCCTCTTCTTCTCCCTCCTTCCTTCTCAATCCTTCTTCTATGGACTCTTCTTTTTCAATATTACAAAGTTACAATATTACCATCCCCCAGTCTCTTTTATAGTTTCTCTTTTCTCTACTTTTTCTTTCTCTCTCCTTCCTCCTCCTCCTCTCTCCCAATTTTCTCCTCCACTTTCTTCTGCCCTCTCTTTTCCCTTTCTCTTTTCCTTCAACCACAGGTGCTTTATTCACTTATTATTTATTTAATTCTTTACTCTTGCTCCCATTTTTTTCACCACTTTTTCACCACTTGTTTTTCTTTTCTTCTTTTTCTTTTCAAACAAGCACCAGAAAAAGGAAACGATGAAGGCATACTTACCTGTGGAGAGTAGGGAGAGATTCAAAGGAGATATAGGAAAAGACCATCCACCGACACTTGCCATCCTCGGTCTCGCTGCCTTCTCCGTGCGCTCGTTCCGGATCTATTCGGCTCCTCTCAGAGCTACTCGCTGTCCTCTCTCGCTCCCTGTTGAACTCCAATAGCCAAATGCCTAGCAAGGTCATCGCGAGCGTCACGGAACCCAGCACGGCTCCACAGCTGATAGCTGAAGATAGGATTGACGGATGGTTAGCGTCTCGAGTCACCGTCAATGAGAAGCGGGATCTTTGTCCTTCTTTCTTCGGGAAGGTATGGACGTCCAGATATCCGTATGAGGGGTACAAGGGGGTTAGTACAGCAAAAACTGCAGGGGGGATAGGCAGGGGGGAAGGCTGCTAGCTGCTAGCTATCTTTCATCGGCTGTCTTCCATTGCTGAGGCTGGGGGAGAGACCGTGAACTCCTCATGGCGTGCAGTGCAGCGTCATTACCAGACTCCTCCCTCAGGTCAACAAAGCTAATAAAGGGACTAGAGGGACTACCAACAGTATACTGGTGACCCCACAACAGGGATAAAACTTTTCAACGAAAGGGTGTTTAATAAGACACGTGGCCACTCATTAAAACCTTAAACTGCGTAGAGGGTTCTTTAGTGTAAGAGCGGCAAGGATGTGGAACTCCCTTCCACAAGCGGTGGTTTCAGTGGGGAGCATCGACATTTTCAAAAAACGATTATATAAGCACCTGAACGACCACAACATACAGGGATATACAATGTAATACTGACATATAATCACACACATAGGTTGGACTTGATGGACTTGTCTTTTTTCAACCTCACCTACTATGTAACAATCTATGTTGATGAGATTATAACCGGTTTTCAACAAGAAGGGGATTACAATCAGATAGTTCACAAGCTGAAAGAAAATTTTGAAATCAAAGAGCATAGGGAACATTAGCTACTATCTGGGAATCCAAATAGAGAGAGGGGAAGATGGAAGTTATCTTCTCAACCAATCAGAAAATTTCGGAAATCTTGGAACAATTCCATATGTAAGATCCTATGGAACCTATTCCATGGAACCAGGCTATCAAAAGAGCAATGAAGCAGAAAACTTGCTACCCAACAAGTAGCAAGCAATAAGCAATAAGTCTTGCTTTTTGATAGCTGGGTTGCATTTTTGGGGCTTTTCCTTTTAGCTTTTCAATCACCTTTTTCTGTCACTTTTTAAACAGTGTTTTTTTTTTTTTTTTTTTTCTTTGGTTCCTTCAGACTACCAATTAAGGGGAGTGGTTAACTGCTTGAGGCCTATATAACCTTGTGTAGGACTCATAGTGAGCCTGCTCATTTGTGAGGCTGTTGGAACTCTGTGCAAGTGGAACTGGTCTAAGTGGTGAGTTAAAACCAGAGTTTAAAACAGGAGGTTATAACAGGGGTCATAGTACCTTTGTAGTGTGAGTACCTGAGTGTTGTCTGAGTAGTGTGTGTGGATCGTTAGTACTTGTGTATTGTGTACTGTATACTTGTGTATTGCAAGTGCACGTAGGTCTGCGACTGTTCTGCAAGTGCACGTAGGTCTGTGTATTGTCTTGTTGTGTACCGGTGTATTGTCTTGAGTATTAGTGCCAGGAAGCTAGCTGTTAGGTAATTTGGACAGGGTATAATCCCCAATCCTCACTAAATTTAATAGGTACGATGCCCGGCGGGTGTGGAGAGGCGACTCTTTGTACATCTTGCTGCATGTATGCGTTCCTTGTTCATTCGATCGAGGGCAAATACTGCGGTGCAAAATGTAAGCACATTGTTTCCGTGGAAGCCCAGGTTCTGAATCTGGGGAAGCAACTGTCAGCACTGAGAAGTCCCTCCATACTAAAGGAGAGCCAGGAACGTACACGGTAGGTGCCGGCAGGGGCCAGCACAGAGGCGGGTGGAGACAAAGAGGTGCAGGCACTAGCAAAGAGTAGATGGGTGACAGTCAGGAAGGGTAGAGGGGGAAGTGCCAGGGAGGCCGATCCAGGACTGGAGCATCCCAATAAGTACGCTCCATTGAGTGACATTGGTGAAACCAGTCAGGGACCAGCACTGCCGGAGCTGAGGGACTCTCCTAGCTGCCGGGGGAAGAACTTCTCCAGTGAGAGTGGGGGGGCAGTGAAGGGAAAGGAAAGACAGATTCTGGTGGTAGGGGACTCAATTCTTAGAAGGACCGAGAGGGCAATCTGTAACCAAGACCTGAAGCGCCGAACAGTATGTTGTCTATCGGGTGCTCGGGTTCGGCACATCACGGATCTTGTGGACAGATTACTGGGAGGGGCTGGGGAAGACCCAGCTGTCATGGTGCACGTTGGCACCAATGACAAAGTCAGAGGCAGATGGAGTGTCCTAAAGAACCATTTTAGGGACTTAGGAGCTAAATTGAGGAAAAGGACCTCCAAGGTAGTATTCTCAGGAATACTACCGGTACATCGAGCCACACCAGAAAGGCAGAGGGAGATTAGGGAAGTAAACAAGTGGCTGAAGAGCTGGTGAAGTAAGGAGGGGTTTGGGTTCCTGGAGGACTGGGCCGACTTCTCAGTCGATAACCGGTACTATAGAAGGGACGGACTGCACCTAAATGAGGAGGGTGCAGATCTGCTGGGAATGAGGATGGCCAAAAAGTTAGAGGGGCTTTTAAACTAGGCAATGGGGGGGAGGGTCCAGAGGTAGAGATAGTCAGCGCGGAAAATATTCCAGAGGGTAGTATTGGGGGCATTAGTGGTAGGTTGACCAAAGCACAAAAACACAAGGTAAGTATAGTAGCAAGTCCTAGTTGCAATCTCAAAACACCCAATACGAGGACAATATGCGACTGGTCTAAACTATGTCGCATGTTCACCAATGCCAGGAGCATGGCGGACAAGATGGGTGAACTAGAGATACTGTTGTACGAGGAGGATTTGGATTTTGTGGGAATTTCAGAGACCTGGTTCAACAGCTCTCATGATTGGCTGGCAAACATTCAAGGGTATACCCTTTACCACAAGGATAGAGAGGGTAAAAAAGGGGGAGGGGTATGCCTATATATCAAGAATAATGTACAAGTGAATGTGAGAGATGAAATCACGGAGGGAGCTAGGGAGGAGGTGGAATCCTTATGGGTAGAGCTCCAAAGGGATGAAGCTAAGAGGAAAATAATACTGGGAGTATGCTATAGGCCCCCTAACCTGAGGGAGGAAGTGGAGACAGATCTCCTATCACAATTTGGATTAGCAGCAAGAATGGGAAGTGTTATCATAATGGGGGAATTTAATTATCCAGACATAGACTGGGCGGAGGGAACCATTAATTTATTTAAGGCTCGCCAGTTCCTTAATGTCTTGCAGGGCAATTTTATGGGTCAGATGGTAGATGCACCAACTAGAAATAAAACATTACTGGATCTACTGATTACCAACAATACAGACCTGATCACGGATGTGGAAATACGGGGCAATTTAGGTAACAGTGATCACAGGTCGATTAGTTTCAGTATAAATCACACAAATAGGAAACATAAAGGGAATACAAAAGACACTGAATTTCAAAAGAGCCAACTTCCCTAAACTACAAACCTTGCTAAAAGGCATAAATTGGGATAAAATATTTCATCTTCAGCATTCAGACTTTATAAAGAATGCAACAAGAAATGTAAGGGTGCAATTAAGACGGCTAAGATAGAACATGAAAGACACATAGCGGAGGAAAGCAAAAAACCCCCAAGAAATTCTTTAAGTATGTAAACAGTAAAAAAGAGAGGACAGACCATTAGAGCTCAGCGAAGCTTGCCCCCCTACAATCAGCACAAATAAAAACTCAAGTGTGTTTCTTTACTGCTACGTTTGTGCTGTTTTGTGCCGTAAAAATTTACATTTGTGCTGCTTTTATTTTTAGGATATTAGCAATTGTTTTTTCCAGACTATGACATCACCTAGCCCCCCTACAACGCCCAAATGACACTAAACTGGTCTTGTTGGTTAGTGCTACGTTTGTGCTGTTTTGTGCTGCAAAAAATTCCGTTCTATCTTTTATCGTTTTTGCATTATTAATGATTTGTTAAAGGTCACCAAAGGTCACTCAGCCCCCCTACAATGCCCAAATGACACAAAACTGGTCTCGTTGGTTAGTGCTACGTTTGTGCTGTTTTGTGCTGCTAAAATTTCCATTCTATCTTTTATCGTTTTTGCGTTATTAATGATTAATTAAAGGTCACCAAAGGTCACTTAGCCCCCTTCAATGCCCAAATGACACAAAACTGGTCTCGTTGGTTAGTGCTACGTTTGTGCTGTTTTGTGCTGTAAAAATTTACATTTGTGCTGCTTTTATTTTTAAGGTATTAGCAATTGTTTTTTCCAGACTATGACATCACCTAGCCCCCTAAAACAGCCAAATGGCACAAAACTGGTCTCAATGGTTAGTGCTACATTTGTGCTGTTTTGTGCTGCTAAAATTTCCGTTCTATCTTTTATCGTTTTTGCGTTATTAATGATTAATTAAAGGTCACCAAAGGTCACTTAGCCCCCCTACAATGCCCAAATGACACAAAACTGGTCTCGTTGGTTAGTGCTACGTTTGTGCTGATTTGTGCTGCTAAAATTTTTATTTGTGCTGTTGTGGTTTTTAAGTTATAACAGTTTATTTATTTTTTTCAAACCCCACTCACTCTGCCTCCTCTACAATCAGCACAAATAAAAACTCAAGTGTGTTTCTTTAGTGCTACATTTGTGCTGTTTTGTGCTGCTAAAATTTCTGTTCTATCTTTTATCGTTTTTGCGTTATTAATGATTTATTAAAGGTCACTAAAGGTCACTCAGCCCCCCTACAATGCCCAAATGACACGAAACTGGTCTTGTTGGTTAGTGCTACGTTTGTGCTGTTATGTGCTGCTAAAATTTCCATTCTATCTTTTATCGTTTTTGCGTTATTAATGATTTATTAAAGGTCACCAAAGGTCACTCAGCCCCCCTACAACACCCAAATGACACGAAACTGGTCTCGTTGGTTAGTACTACGTTTGTGCTGGTTTGTGCTGCTAAAATTTCCGTTCTATCTTTTATCGTTTTTGTGTTATTAATGATTAATTAAAGGTCACCAAAGGTCACTTAGCCCCCCTACAATGCCCAAATGACACAAAACTGGTCTCGTTGGTTAGTGCTACGTTTGTGCTGATTTGTGCTGCTAAAATTTTTATTTGTGCTGTTGTGGTTTTTAAGTTATAACAGTTTATTTATTTTTTTCAAACCCCACTCACTCTGCCTCCTCTACAATCAGCACAAATAAAAACTCAAGTGTGTTTCTTTAGTGCTACATTTGTGCTGTTTTATGCTGCTAAAATTTCCGTTCTATCTTTTATCGTTTTTGCGTTATTAATGATTTATTAAAGGTCACTAAAGGTCACTCAGCCCCCCTACAACGCCCAAATGACACGAAACTGGTCTCGTTGGTTAGTGCTACGTGTGTGCTGGTTTGTGCTGCTTAAATTTTTATTTGTGCTGTTATGGTTTTTAAGTTATAAATGTTTTTTTAAACCCCACCCACTTTGCCCCGCCCCTACAATCAGCACAAATTAAAACTCAAGTGTGTTTCTTTAGTGCTACGTTTGTGCTGTTTAAATTTTCATTCTATTTTTATCGTTTTTGCGTTATTAATAATTTATTAAAGGTCACTGAGCCCCCCTACAAAACCCAAAAGACACAAAATTGTTCTGGTTGGTTAGTGCCTCATTTGTGCTGGTTTGTGCTGCTAAAATTTGTATTTGTGCTGTTATGGTTTTTTAGTTATAACAGCTTGTTTATATTTGATAACACCCCACCCACTTTGCACCCCATGTTATTAAATCTTAAAAACAAACATACTATTTTTTAGTGCTACCTTTGTGCTTTTTTGTGTCATAAAAATAAAAATTTGTGCTGCTTTTATTTTTAAGATAATAGCAATTTGTTTTTTTCCAGACAATGACATCACCCCCCCCCCCCAGTGTCAGATGAGCTGGCACTAGCTGTGTGAAGTTGGCACTCCATGTTTGTAAAACCTGAATAAAAATATACTATTCGTTTGTGCCGTGTTTGTGTTGATTTGTACCGTAAAAATGAGCGTTTGTGCCGATTTGGTTTCGGAGATATTGTGCGTTATATTTGCTGAAACCCTGCCCACTTTGCACCCCATGTTGCTGAATTTTACAAACAAACACGCCATTCGTTTGTGCCGCGTTTCTGCTGGTTTGTGCTGCAAAAATAAACTTTTGTGCCGCTTTGGTTTCGGAGATATTGTGTGTTATAGCTGTGTGAAGTTGCCATGTTTGTAAAACCTGAATAATAATATACCATTCATTTGTGCCTCGCTTGTGCTGATTTGTGTGGCAAAAACGAGCGTTTGTGCAGGTTCGGTTTCTGAGATATTAAACATTTTATTTAATGTATGCCCCGCCTACTTTGCACCCCATGTTGCTGAATTTTAAAAACAAACACACCATTCATTTGTGCCGCATTTGTGCTGGTTTGTGCCGCAAACATATACGTTTGTGCTGCTTTGGTTTCTGAGATATTGTGCGTTATAGTTGTTGAAACCACGCCCAATTTGCACCCCATGTTGCTGAATTTGAAAAACAAACACGCCATTCGTTTGTGCCATGTTTCTGCTGGTTTGTGCCGCAAAATAAACTTTAGTGCCGCTTTGGTTTCGGAGATATTGTGCGTTATAGTTGATCTCACAGCATGGGTAGCAACTTGGATCCCCTGCGGTTGCTGAACGAGATGCCAGACGTGGACAGGCTGCTTTCCCAGCTCAGGGCAGAGGCAGCGTCCAGAGGATCAGAGTGGCTGCAGGAGCAGCTCTCATCTGTCCTGCGAGATCGTCAGCCCTTCCAAGAGCTTCCATGGGGGTATGTTGGATCGGAAGGTCACCTGTGGGGAGGACAGGGTATCCCTGCTTTTGGGATGGTCCAAAACGGATCAGGCTGGCAGGGGCAGAAGGGTTTAGATTTTTGCTGTGCCCGCTTTGCCCTTGTGTCCGGTGGGTGCTGTCAGAGAGTTTCTCACAGTGCGCCCGGATTTGGCTGGGTCCTTTTTGTTACATGCAGATGGGTCTCCCTTGTCCAGATTTCAATTCATATCCATTTTTCGTAAATGTTTAAGGGCATTGGGTTTGAAGGAGAAAGAATTCATCTTGCACTCATTCTGAATTGGGGCGGCCACGGAAGTCGCCAGGTGTGGGTTGGATGACGAAGCGGCCAAGCGTATTGGTAGGTAGGAATCGAAAAGGTTCCAGCTATATGTTCATCCTCATCTGTTGTCTGATTGGGGGGGTAGGTCATTTTGGGAATGTTCTGTGTTGGTAAGCCTGTGTTTGTGTGCTTGTTTGGTGTTATTTGTGGTGTTGTTTCTTCTCTTTCAGGTGGTGTGATGGGCCTTGTCTGGATACTGGGTCACGCCTATATGTTTTTGGGGGCCAGGCGAGCAGACGTTAGGCCCAATGGTAGGCAACTAGGCATTTCTAGGCAGGAAGCTTGTGTCCACTGGTTGAGGGTACCAGGCATGCTGTGGAGCAGAATGGTGAAGGAAGTGCATCGCTTTGCACTACTGGATAGACCACCGAATGTTCTGGTGCTACGTGTCAGCAGCAATTATTTAGGACTGAGCTTCCTTAGGGGATGTGCAATAGATTTATTAAATTGAGACCACTAGATAAACAAAAGAGAACAGAGTTATAACAAAAATTTGAGAATCACTGTGAAGTTTATACATACAGAGTGTCAATGTTAGTTATGAACCCAGTTGCCTATGAGGACTAGACACTTACCCCATGCGATGGTTACACCTTTAAACCGCCTGGCCGGTCCCCTGACTTGGTCCCAAATACATCGAATCCCATGGGGTCAATTTGGCAAGGTCATAGAGGGCTGATAGGGAGACACTGAGGGACATTAAGATTACCATGAAGTTAAATTTTATATTGAATATGTTGATGGTAAGTTAGTGTGGAAGAGTAAAGGGGAATTGGAGGGACTGGTGGGAAGGGGCAAGTAGGGAAGAAGGGGAGGGAAAAGGGGGGGGGAAGGGGGAGAAGGGAGGAAAAACGGAAAAACGGGGAAAGAAAAAGTTGGGGAAGGAAAGTGGGGGAGGGGAATGTGCATCTCTCACTAAAATAATATGTAAATTTATACTCACACTGAGTTCTATATTGGTTCGGTTATCTAAATGTCCATAAGGAGCAATGGCGATTTGGGGAGAGTTTTAATCAGATCTTATGTGGAGTTGGCTGCAGAGGCAGACTGAAAAATAATAATGGTAGGGGATTTTTCTTTGAAATTCTTATTGTTTTAAGGGAAACAAAAAATTACAGATTTATTTAAAATGAAATGAAAGTGTGAACAGTTGTATAGGAGGTTGTGTTGTTCATTAGCTCCAAGTGGCTTCAACAATTTCCCTATAAAGAACGGGTGGAAGCATTGTGAAGTTCAGCCGACTGACCCAAATTGCTAACTAAGCATTAACAGAGAAGTGAGTGAGTATAGTAATAAGCAGTACAGGTGACGGGGGGCACAGCTCGCCGCACATGAATGCTCTGACATAAGGCGAGTGTTAGTATTACAACCGGTTCGACGATACCAAAACCCAGATACAGATGTAAACACCACATGTAATAGATAGTAGTGTGAGCTGGCAGTTTCCGAGTGAGAACAGATTCGTGCAAAGTTCCGGAGTGACATAAAAGTGAATTAAGAAAATGATGCATTCATATGTGTGCCGTCTTACCTTGCAGCTCGCTGGTCACAGAATGAGTGTCGCCCTCCGGCTCAGGCTGATCTGACAGCCTGATGTGCTGGTATATATCAGCCCTCCAACGAGCCGGCGTGTGATGTCACCGGCTCGAGGCGGACGCAATAAAGTCTGTGCGCATGCGCCCGGGCAGCTTGCCAGCCTCTAAACTACACTACCCATAGAGCCATGCGGCGAGGGGAGGGTTCCCGCACGTCTGGTGTTCAGGGACGCGCACCGGGCTCTCCAGCCAATCCCCGGGACGCCAGGGCAAGCAGTGATGTTCCCGAGGGGAGTAAAAAATCCCAAATGGCCAGGCCATTATGGGACTTTTCTATGGGCTGCCCGGCGGTGCCAGGCGTGGGAGTGGGCCTACTGGAAGATGGAAAGTGCAGGCCCTGGGCATCCGTATGACCTGCCAGAGCAGATGCCCAGGGGCAAGATGCATGGGGGCATGGGCCAAGGGTTGATTGACAAGGCTGGTTTTGGGTGAAAAAATGGAAATAAACATGCATGAGGATAATGGGATAAGACCACATGTAACCCCAACAGATAAAGTGTCGGATAAGCAACTGAGTCCATTTACATAAGTTTTAACCACTTAATAAAAATCAGATACATCAAATAAACATGCATGAGGATAATGGGATAAGACCACATGTAACAGATACAGTCATGAGAGATTGTGTCAATATTGTCATAACATTAGGGCAAAAATTTGCCCTAATGTTATGACAATATTGACACAATCTCTCATGACTGTATCTGATTTTTATTAAGTGGTTAAAACTTATGTAAATGGACTCAGTTGCTTATCCGACATTTTATCTGTTGGGGTTACATGAGCGGCAAGGATGTGGAATTCCCTTCCACAGGCGGTGGTCTCAGCGGGGAGCATCGATAGCTTCAAGAAACTATTAGATAAGCACCTGAATGACCGCAACATACAGGGATATACAATGTAATACTAACACATAATCACACATAGGTTGGACTTGATGGACTTGTGTCTTTTTTCAACCTCACCTACTATGTAACTATGTAACAATGACATAGATCGCAGAGCAATCGGTAAGCTGCTATATGTTGCCATTGTGATCAGTCATAGCCGCAGCAGTGGGCATACTATACCCATACTATGAAAGCCTCAGCTCCCTGTCAGCGTGACTGGAACGCAATAAAAAGAGTGATATGGTATCTCAAAGGAACAATTCACATGAAGTTACGGTTACCAGCAACATCAGATCCAAACTCGTCGGGTATGTGGAATCTGATTGGGCTGGGGACTGTACAGACCACAAATTCACAAGTGGATTAATCTTCCAGAATGGGGAACGAACCATAAGTTGGTCTAGTTGAAAGCAAACAACTGTCACTCTATCTTCAACTGAAGCAGAGTACATTGCTTGTCAAGGAGCGCTATGGTTTTATCAACTTTTTGTGGACATTGGGATAGACATGTCAAAACCAATTCCCATTTTTGAGGACAACCAGGGTTGTATAAAGCTTACGCAATCAGAAAGGGTCAATCCTAGAACCAAACACATTGATGTCAGTATTGCCCGTCAGAGGAGATGAATGCCGATGCACTCACCAAGCCTTTGTTGAAAACAACGTCATAGTTATTTTCAGAAGAAGCTAAATATAAATTTGACAAAACACATGTTGTTGAGAAGGGGTGTTGGAAAAGAACAACAGCATGTAATGTAAAGTTGTTAATAAACTGGCAATACTGTATGCATTATACCTTTCTATCCAGCAGGTGGCGCTGCAGTATTAGAGTGTGTATTCTCTATGGTAATGTAATCACAGGATGTACCTTCTGTATCTATGTACTTGTAGCCTCTTGTTCCTGTTCCATGCTGTAAGATATGTTCTGCCATTCTCCATAAAAGTAAAGCTGTTTGCTGTATCCAAGAAGCCTCTAGCGCATGATTTCAATACTCTGACAATAGCTTGCAGGGGCCTGTGGTCCACCATCGGAGCACCGACTCATTGGTATTCCTTTCACCATAGACACCTCTATTCGACTGCTACCAAACATGGACTTTACCCAAAAGGACTTTACCTATGCAGGTATGCTGGGGCAGCCAGAGTTACGTGTAGTTAGGAAAAAGTAAAGGTAAAAGGTAAAGGTATAAAAGAGAAGAGCTGGCAACTCCAAAGTCCTTGATGCAAAAATGTATTAGCTACATATGAGCATTAAGATCCCTTTCACACTGAGGTGTTTTTCAGGCGTTTTAGCGCTAAAAATAGCGCCTGTAAAGTGCCTAAAAACTGCCTCTCAAGTCACCCCAGTGTGAAAGCCTGAGTCCTTTCACTCTGGGGCGGTGCGATGCAGGATGGGAAAAAAAGTCCTGCCAGCAGCATCTTTGGGGCGGTGTTGGAGCAGTGTGTATCACCGCCCCTGCCCATTGGAATGAATGGGCACTGCTTCCGAAGCACCTTAGATATGTTAGGTATGTTCTGCTTAATTTTCAGTAAAAGTTGTTTCAAGTTCTCTGAGCCTTGTCTGAAGTTATTCAAGGGGTGCATGTTGTGTCTTGGTGTATTCCATAAGAACCTGGGTCTGTTAAAGCACTATGGGGTTTCAGTAACACCACTACAAAACGTTAACTCACCATTCTAAGAAGAGGAGGTAATTGCCATGAATAACTGAAAGGAAGACAGCAACCAGTCATTTGGCGTGGTACCTGGTTGGGTGACAGGTTCAGGAGTGCTCTGACTCCCTAGCTGTCCGTCTCCTCCGGTCACCGGGAGCAGGTGTTACAGAGATCTAAGGCCCAATCATTAGGTATGGGAAGGAATGAGTTAACTGAGAACATGTGTGAAACCCGCCCTGTGTGCCTGGCAGGGTTTCATTGTGTTACTTGGAGTGATATAACAGAGGTTTGCTGGACTGGTGGAGTGCGTAATGGCTCTGCAAGTCACTCCAAATGCAACAAATACATCCATGTGTAGTTATTTGAGACAAAACATCTTATGGAGGAACTCTGTACATTAGTGCTACACACAAGTGGCTCATCTCCGAGTTGGGGACTGCCTTAATGTTTGATTCTTCACATGGCTGCAGCCTCCACCTTGTCTCAGGCATTTGTGAGCATGCCTTTAGCCCGAGTTCAGAATGCCTGCGTCAAAGTCGGATCCCAGCGCGACTTAGACAAGACTTGCATTCAAATTCTTTAACCTCTTCCCATCCGCACTATAGCCAAATGATGGCTACAGCGTGGACCTACATTGCCAGGAGGCCGTCAATATACGTCCTCCCCTTTGCACGTTCGCCACGCGCCCCCTGCAGGGAGTGCGTGGCACGCTTTGTGATCACTGAGTCAATGAGACTCATTGATCACAGACCCCGACCCTTACCACGTGATCAGCTGTCAGCCAATGATCACGTGATGTAAACAGAAGATCGGTAATTGTTTCCTTTTTTTTCCTCACGCTCACAGTGTGAGGAGAAAAAAAAGCCGATCACCGGCTTCTGTGTAAGGGACATCGGTCCCGAAGAGGCAGACGCACAGCCACCTCATCTGTGCCCACCAGTGCAGTCTGCCAGTGCCACCTGCCAGTGTCCACAGTGCATATCAGTGCCCATCCATCAGTGCCCACCAGTGTATATCAGTGCCACCTATCAATGTCCACGAGTGCCATCTATCAATGCCCACCAGTGGTGCCAATCTCCTAGCAGTGCTATTAGTGTCACCTACCAGTGCCCATTACTGCCAGCAATCAGTGCCCATCAGTGCCAGCTATCAGTGCCACCTATTAGTGCCCTTCAGTGCCACCTATCAATGCTATTCAGTGCGGCCCATCAGTGCCACCTTTCAGTGCCCACCAGTGCCCCCTATTAGTGCCCAAAAGTGCCACCTCGGTGCCGCCTTATCAGTGCCCATCAATGCAGCCTATCGGTGCCCATCAGTGCACCCTATCAGTGCCCATCAGTGCAGCCTCATCAGTGTACATCATTGAAGGAGAAAAATTACCTGTTTGCAAAATTTTATAACAAAATGTAAAACTGTTTTGTATTTTTTTTCAAAATTTTCAGTCTTTTTTAATTTTTTTAACAAAAAATAAAAAACCCAGAGGTGATCAAATACCACCAAAAGAAAGCTCTGTTTGTGGAAAAAAAATGATAAAAATTTCATTTGGGTACAGTGTTGTATGACCGCGCAATTGTCATTCAAAGAGTGACAGCGCTAAAAGCTGAAAATTGGCCTGGGCAGGAGGGGGGGTTTAAGTGCCCAGTAAGCAAGTGGTTAACAGAAGTCAATGCAAGTCAGACCAAAGTCAGACCAAAAGTAGTGCAGGAACATTTTTCTAAGTTGGAGCAACTCAAGTCGCTTTGATTAGAATGGTTCCACAGAAGTCGGAGCAATTGTTGGCGTCCATGTGACCCGGGTGAGGTGTTACCCCACATGCATAAGTGAAGTTAGACCTCGCCCACATACCATTTTGTATTGCGTTTTACAGAAAATTACAGAGCTGCAGACGGCAAAGGAAAGGTCATTTTTAATAACTTTCAATTACAATATAACTTCTGAAACAATTGTATATGCTCTGTATAATTTTTTAACCGCTTGCCGACCAGCCGCTGTCATTATACTGCGGCAGGTTGGCTTGGCTGCACAAATCGCCGTAGCCGTATGGTGGCCGCTCTAAGAGCAATAGCAGGCGCGTGCGCGCTGCTGAAGCCAATGTGCGCCGCCAGCCACTCGCGATCGCTCCACAGAGAGCCAGCACGGGGATCTGTGTATGTAAACAAACAGATCCCTATTCTGACAGGGGAGTAGAGAGAGATTGTCTTTTCCTAATGATCAGGAACTGTACTCCCAGTCAGTACACTCCCCCCCACAGTTAGAAACACCTCCCTAGGGAACATTTAACCCCTTGATCACCCCCTAAGGTTAACCCCTTCCCTGCCAGTGTAATTTATACAGTAATCAGTGGCTATTTTTAGCTCTGATCGCTGTAAAAATGTCATTGCTCCCAAAAAAAGTGTCAAAAGTGTCCAATCTGTCCGCCGCAATGTCGCAGTCTCGCTAAAAATCACTGATCACCGCCATTACTAGTAAAAAAAAAAAAAAAATATTATAATAAAAATGACAAACTATTTTGTAGACACTATAACTTTTGTGCAAACCAATCAATATACGCTTATTGCGTTTTTTTTTTTTTTACCAAAAATATGTAGAAGAATACACATTGGCCTAAACTGATGAAGAAATTTGTTTTTCAAAAACACTTTTTGGGGATATTTATTATGGCAAAAAGTAAAAAAAATGTTTTTTTTCAAAATCGTCGGTCTTTTTTTGTTTATTCTGCAAAAAATAAAAAACACAGAGGTGATCAAATACCACCAAAATAAAGCTCTAGTTGTGGGAAAAAAAAAAACAATGTTGCATGGCCGTGCAATTGTCGATTAAAGCGACGCAGTGCCGTATCGCAAAAAATGGCCTGGTCATTAAGGGGGTAAATCCCTCTAGGGCTGAATTGATTTTCTTATGAAAGCCAATAAAGTGTTTAATTTAAACTTGAAACCTTCTGCAAACATTGACAAATATTTAAACCTATATGTTTCTGCCCACACATGCACTTTTACTTTTGTGTTTTTTGGGGGTTTTTGTCCCTTAAAATCTCAAACTAGCTCATTACTTTTTGCTTTACCTAAAAGTATAAATACCAGAAGAAAAAGAAAAAACTGTAGTTCAAGGTATTTCTGTAATACAAACGTAGCTGTAACCAGCATTTTTTAATCATTATTCTAGTCTATTTCAGTATTGATCCAGCAGTATAATAATACTAATGCCCTTGCTCTACCGTCCTTTTAGCTCCAGACAGCTTAGCAGGATTCAGCAATCATACATTGAAAGACAAGGCAAGAAAAAGCACTTCTATTTGAACATACTTAGAACCACTTTTAATAGTTCTCTTCATAAATATACAATGATAGCATGCAGTGGCGGCTGGTGCTTCAAATTTTTCTTTGGGGGGGGGCGCAAAAAAATTTTTGAAAAAAAATCATCAATTGCAGCCACTGTGCCCAAACGCTGCCACTGTGCCCATCAAATGCTACCACTGAGCCCACAAATGCTGCCACTGTGCCATCAATTGCAGCCACTGTGCCAACTGTGCCCAATAAACGCTGCCACTGTGCCATAAAACGCTGCCACTGTGCCCATCAAACGCCACTGTGCCTATCAAATGCTACCACTGTGCCATCAAATGCTGCCACTGTGCCCATTAAATACTGCCACTGTGCCATCAAACGCTGCCACTGTGCCATCAAACGCAGCAAGGTGCTCGCAGGTCACTTTTTTTGACGCCTGTTGGAGCCTATGGCTCCAATCAGGCGCTTCAAAAACACCCCCCGCCATGCATGAATCTATCTATTGGTGATAGAGGGGGTGATAGAGGGGGTGGCAGGAGAGGGGGGTGGCACCCCTGTGCCCTTATGGATGCACCGCCACTGATAGCATGGTCACAAAATAAGTTGCACTATCTGTAACTGAGAGGGAAAGGCATTTTTCAAATGTGTAGAGTTGAGCCATCATTTATAGAGCGGCCAAGCAGGAATTTAAACACTATTAAAACCCAAGAGCAAAATTTAATGCTTTGCAGCTTGCCAGACCTTGGATATGATGACTGTATTTTATTTTCATTTTTAGGGCTCTTTCAGATGGATGGCCAGGCAACTGTTTTAAGGAGGCTGCCAAAATAAATCCTGATAGAAGAAAGCTGAGGCAGAACACTTATGTAATTAAAAAAATAAAAAAGCAAAAAAATCTAGGGACTAATATGCAATATATATATATATACACTATAATACCAGGCTCGCAGTCTCCACTCTAATTCATCCCAAAAGGGTTCTATCGGGTTGAGTTCAGGCCAGTCAAGTTCCTCCACCCCAAACTCGCTCATCGCAAAGCAAGGTCTTTATGGACATTGCTTTGAGTACTGGTCCAAATCATTTGGTGGAGGGGGGATTATGGTGTGGGGTTGTTTTTTAGGTGTTGGACTTGGCCCCTTAGTTCGAGTGAAGGGAACTCTTAAGGCATCAGCATACCAAGACATTTTGGACAATTTCATGCTCCCAATTTTGTGGGAACAGTTTGGAGATGACCACTTTCTATTCCAACATGACTGCGCACCAGTGCACAAAGCAAGGTCCATAAAGACATGGATGAGCGAGTTTGGGGTGGAGGAACTTGACTGGCCTACACAGAGTCCTGACCTCAACCCGATAGATTACTGTACCTTTGGGATGGATTAGAGTGGAGACTGCAAGCCAGGCCTTCTTGTCCGCATCAGTGCCTGACCTCACAAATGTGCTTCTGGAAGAATGGTCAAACATTCCCATAGACACACTCCTAAACCTTGTGGACAGACTTCCCAGAAGAGTTAAAGTTGTTATAGCTGCAAAGGGTGGGACAACTCTGTATTGAACCCTACGGACTAAGACTGGGATGCCATTAAAATTCATGTGCATGTAAAGGCAGGTGTCCTAATACTTTTGTCAATATAGTGTGTGTATATATATATATATATATATATATATATATATATATATATATATATATAACCTATTGCTTTTTACATTTGAACCAGGTGAACCATGAATGTTGCAAAATATGCTACAAAGGCTGAAATGTTACAAAAATTTAACCAAAGCGCAATTACCGTATTTATCGGCGTATAACACACACCTCAATTTAGGAGGGAATTTTAAGGAAAAAAAACTTTTAGGAGGGAAGTTGAAGGGAAAAAAACTTACATTTAAATGCCCATCATTGCAGCCTTCTCAGTGCAGCCTTCTCAGTGCAGCCTTGTCAGTGCAGCCATGTCAGTGCAGCCTTGCTAGTGCAGCCTTGCCAGTGCAGCCTTGCCAGTGCAGCCATGTCAGTGCAGCCTTGCTAGTGCAGCCATGTCAGTGCAGCCATGTCAGTGCAGCCATGTCAGTGCAGCCTTGTCAGTGCAGCCTTGCTAGTGCAGCCATGTCAGTGCAGCCATGTCAGTGCAGCCTTCCCCAGTGTCCAGTCCAGCCTTGCCCCAGTCCAGCCTTGCCCCAGTGCAGTCTTGCTGAAGCCTCTGAGCTTCAAAATCTCCAACCGCGATTTGAAAATGGCGCCGCCGGCACCGAAATACACAGAGCCGGTCCTCGGCTCTTCTTGGCGGCTCTCGTTTACTTTCGGCTCCACTCGGATGGTGAGCGGAGCTATCCGAAACTAGCCGAGTATACTCGGCTAGGTTCGGGCGGCGCTCGAGTGAAACCGAAAGACGCCGAGAAGAGCCGAGGACCGGCACTGTGTATTTCGGCGCCGGCGGCGCCATTTTCAAATCGCGGTCAGCGATTTTTTCATTCTGACAGGTCAGGATCGCAGGGGATCGGCGTATAACACGCACCCGCGATTTTCCCCTGATTTTAAGGGGAAAAAAGTGCGTGTTATACGCCGATAAATACGGTATAAACATATTAGGCCCCTTCCCTTTGCAATAGATTTTTATTCAAAGGTTTAACAAAGTTCTTAGGATACAAACCATATCAGACAGACATGAAATGATTAATGCACCCTCAAAGAAAATCAAGGGTTAGATCATTATAAACATAGTACAAAAAACAAGTTTAAATTAGGCCCCTTCTGGATTACAACTCTAGTGTAAAACCCCACTGTAGCGCCGGGGTAACACACAGGTTAACAGGAGAGCTTTTTTTCAGATCCTCCTCCTGCCTCCTTCTCTCCAATAAACTTAGCATGCAAGGAGGTCAGGGGGCGCTTGCCTGTCAGTGATTGGCTGGGACTCGGAGATGGGGCGTGGCTAGCTTCAGAGAGGTGGAGATGAATGTGACAGGCCGACCTAAGCTGAACTGCAGCCATAGCTCCCAACTGTCCTTGATTTCGAGGGACTGTCCCTGATTTAGAGCAATGTCCCTCTGTCCCTCATGCCTCCTCATTTGTCCCCTCATTTTGATCTGATCTATATAGGATGTATATAAAATGCACTTTTTATCTATCAAAAAGTGTTTTCCAGCGCTAAAACTTTCATTTGATTTCTACATTTCTGCATTTGTAAATTCCAAAAGCCAATATAAAGGAATAGTAGTGGTAAAAAAAAGCACTTGTGGGTTGAACCAATCTTTTATTTTTTGTACAATTCTCCTTTAAGGGGGCGTGACAAGGGGTGTCCCTCAATCCCATCTCTAAAAGTTGGGAGGTATGCTGCAGCTCATGTGTGCATCCAAGCAGAGGTATGGTTCTACCCTGCAGTTTAGGCTCTCTCTAGCTCTCTGTTTTTGTTTTGTAAGGAAGGGAGAGATGGGGGAGCAGTCTCTGGTGTGATGTCCGCAGTATCTTGTGTCATGTGTAGCACTAACTCACGGTGGAGCTGCTGGTTTAAGCTGGTCTGTTATCTTCACCTTGCTTCCCTTGGTTTCACCGGCACCAGTCTAGGGGTTCCGTTGAGTTTACTTCTGGACGACACACGCACCAACACTGGAGTACGTTTTCAATGCTTTATTGAACAAACAAACTTTAGGAAGTAGCAGGAAAGAGGCGGAAAAGGAAACTTTCAGGAGAAACTCAAATATCTTCTTATAGAATCTTAGCGACAAATGTCCTGGTAGAACTCAAATAATTAGGTGGAATTCGCTCCCCTTGTGGGACACACTCCTTGCTCGTCTGGATAGGCCTTTCTCACCGGTCTAGCAGCCAGTACGCAGCACGAATCAAAAGTCTCTGCCACAGACTCGTTTGGGGGGTAAATCCGTACGATCCTCTGCTACAGGATGTATCAGATTTTCTCTGCAGTGAAAGTCAGTCACAGTGCCTGAACCTTTAAGCCGAACCGGCAACACCGTGCTGTATAGTTACTTCTTTTGGATACATCCTTCGACCGAGTCACCAGGCCCCTCTATAGACCAGCACGCTGCATTATCTCTCCAAGGCGGATCCTCCCCTGGGATCTCCCCGGCCGTTCAGCTTCGTCACACATGACCGACAGCTCAGGACCATTCCTCGGCTGCGGTGGTAGGCCCCAGACAAGCCTCTGGACCCACTCCTGCGCCGCTGTATCGTGGGCCTCCCGATCGGAGGACCACGAGGTAGCTCCTTAACGCATACCTGTCGGCCAGGAGGGCCAGCAGGTGGCTGTAAAACAAACCCTAGAACATGATGTCTGTCCCATAAATACCCTCTTCCTAGAATGCAACTCGGAGCTTGTCTCCGAGATGGAGGAGCATCTATACACTTTGACACGTTGCCCTTCCAACACTGACCAGTGGTAACAACGACACCCACCGGTCAGCACGGAAGCACACACGTCAGCCAAGCTGGAACAGAGGTGAACTTTTAACCTTCCTAACACACAATTTACTAAATTCACCTAACCTGCGGTAGATTGTAAATCTACCAGCGCTACATATCATATCCGCAGTTTCTCTTGTGTCATGTACAAAGCCATTCACAACTCTCATCACCAATCTTGTCTCCAAATATCACCCAAACCGTCCTCCCCACCCCTCTCAAGACCTCCTGCTCTCTAGCTCCCTTGACTCCTCCTCCCATGCTAGTCTCCAGGACTTCTCCAGTGCCTCTCCCATGCTCTGGAATTCTCTTTCCTGGTGCCTCCATGGCAGCATACCAATGGTTGGTTGCTCCGCCCCCGACCAACCCACAGGACCACTTTAACTCTATAAATAAAAGAGTTGTTCCTCCCCGCCGGCATTCTTTTCTCTGTCCTCGTTCCTACAGGATCAAGCGCTCAGCCCTACCTCACCGCTTTATGGTGTGACCATTGCAGGTTCATGCTCTCCTGCAGTATGGAGTCCCATTGCTTGGGCTGCTAAAGGTGCCAGATAAGTATGGGAGCCCGTTTTTCTGTGGATCTTTTTGGGGGTTTTTTTGGGTTAACAGGAGCCAGATTTTCTCCTCTATGTTCCCTTGTTCGGCATACTGGCCTAAATGCTTAAATGCTTGTGCCTTTTTTACAAACGCCATGAGGCTTTCCTGCTTACCTCCACAGCGTACCTCATGTGCCTGTGTATCTCTCCTCTCAGCCAGGAGTGTGCAGCGTTTCGCGCGCGCAGTTCTGCTCTGCTTTCCAGGCGGGGGGGCGGGGCCTCGGTGTGACATCACGGCGCATGCGCAGTAGCACTGTGAAGCCGAGGGCGGCCATCTTGGGACTCCCAGACCGTTCTCTGGTATATAAGAGAGCTCACTTTCAGTAGAAGAACAGCTGCTTTAGGGAAAACATCTATGAGGTGTTTTCTCCAGCTCTTCCATCTTTTTCCCCTATGCTATGGAGCCCAGCCAAGGTACCAGAGAGGAGTGGGGATGTGTTTGGTGTGTACATGCATGTATATATGTATGTGTATATATGCGTATGTATGTATACCTATGGGTAAAAAAAAAAAAGGTGTTTTTTCCCTCCTCTTTTAACCTTTTTACCCTCTTTTAAAGTATATATTAAATACCAATTGTTCTTTTTTTCAGCTGTCCCTAGTACTATAATGCCGCATCAAAAAGATCCTCAACATACCACTAGGTAAGGGCTGCAACATTCAGGTAAGTTATTTCTTAAGGAAAAAAGAGCACCCCAGGCTGATTGAAGCATCCTTTCCTTGTTTCTATTTTTTATTTTATCTTAATAAAAAAATTAATTAGAAGTGCTTAAAGAACACAATATGTGTATAAACAATGAGTGCATAAAATACTTATACAAAAGTGGAGAAAATAAGTCAAAAGGTCAGTGATCATAGGTAAAAAGCCACTCATAATCCGTCCATAATAATATGAATCGTTTTAACCAGAAAGCAAAAAAGTCCACTTCATGTGTTTCATCACCACACACTAAAGATTGGTACGCCAAAATACTTCTGATCAGATGTGCATTGATAGCGGTGAAGGAAGTAATAGATGTGCGCTTACTCCAAGAGATGGACCTCCCCTGTGGCAAGGTCTTATCAGCTTGCAGATTTCGCCCTCTGCAGGGACCAGTTGTTAATCTCCTGGTCTTGGCAGCATGTACCGCCGACTTCCGTATGGCCGGGATGGTCCAACTATTCCAATCTCAAAGGGGGGACTCAAAAATGGAAAAGTCCACATACAGGAAAAAACGGCATAAGGAGAAAAAAACTCCAATAGTGTGATAACGTTTAGGATATTTATTGGTTAAAGCAAACCACAAGTGAACATTAAAAAATCCAAATATAAAATTCAATTAAAAAGCCGGCATAATCAAAGGCAGAACGCCCGTGCAAATGAACTCTTCAGAACACGTGATGGCTAGCACTGCGAGGCCACGCCCTACATGTTTCGTCATACGTGACGTCTACGGGGGCACGGGCGACGCAATGAACCATCACCTTATATATCACTAGACAATTGTAACCGCGCCCTCATCTCCACCCATGTCCGTCATTCAACAGGGCATATGTGGAGATTCGACGGGGCCACCATTCGAAACCGCCCACAAGGCGGAACATATATGAAAAAGAGCAAACCAGGAAGTTTTAGCCAAACCTCATTCTGGCGCCCGCCTGACACACTCATAGGCATGCGCAAGGATAAGCCAAGCCTCGATCTGGCTAACAATGAAAAACACTCCTATAGAGGCGGACTAATTAGAAACCGGAAGGGATAAACCGTGTACCCCAGATGAATTCTAAAGGTAGACGCCCGTGATATACACGAAACTTCCGGTCCTAAATATATAAAAAATATTTCTAAAGAACGTTAGTGTTACACATGAAATTAAAAAAGGCCACTCCACCAATATATGACATATATGTGGCAGCTATTCCAAAAGTTTTTTAATCCCCTTAAATTTTAACTTATTTAGATGTTTATCCTAATATACTGTATGTTTTAAAAGAGAACCATACTCTACCAATATTGTAAAGGGGTACAAATCTTATTAATTTAAATTATGTGAGGGCAAAAAAAGCGCAAAAAAAGCGCAAATAGAAGGTAAGTAGAAATGGGACCACTATATATCCTGTCCTCTACCTGCACAAACATGATTCAAAAATAGATATTAAAATACTAATAGCCAGAACAAGACTCAGCCCATCCCTTTACAAATTTCAAAGGTTCAAAAACAAAAGATACAAAAACAAAAGAAGAGGCAAAAGGGTAAACAATAAATCCTGAGAATATACAATAAAGTAATTCCAATATCTATGAACCCTTCCTGGAGGGGGGGGGGGATTTTCTACTTAACTCATAGGGGTAACTACTAAGACCAGGGGACTATGTGACTTTATATCACCCATTATGTCATGCGTTATCAATAAACGCATTGATCTCAATGTCAACATTAAGCCCTCTTGGTTTGAGACACCCCATCTTGAATATCCACCCCATTTCAAGCTTGGATATAGCTCTTCTCTTAGGTCCCCCTCTCCAGGGAACACTCAACCTGTCAATACCCACAAATTGTGTACCTCCGGGGTCCTTATCATGTACATTCAGGTAATGTTTGGATACTGGATGTCCTATAAATCCTCTCCTGATGTTGCTAATGTGTTCATTTAACCTGACCTGAAGGGGACAGACAGTACGTCCCACGTACTGAAACCCGCATGGACAGGTCAAAAGATACACTACGTGGGTAGTGGAACACGTAATAGGTTTGTGAGGTGCTAGTCGCATGGAAATGTGTTACCTTCCGGTCCTTGATGGCATTAACCGTACAAACCGCACACTTCCTGCATCTATAATACCCCACAAGATTTTGGAAAAACATTGGTTTCCTTATTGGAGGGTCACATACACTGGGAGCTACTGATGCTCTAATTGACGGTAATCCTTTAAAGACCACCTGGGGTCTCTCCGGAAGTAGGGGACCCAATATATTATCGTTTTTGACTATATGCCAATATTTATGTATCAATTTCCTTATTACAAAGTGTTGATGGGAATAATTAGTTACAAAAGGGCAAGTAAAATCCTTCTTTGGGGTATTCCCTGTCCCTATATGGTCTTTTAATAGGGATTCCCTATCTAGTCTCTCAACCTCCTCTACTCGCTCCTTTAAGAAAGACGCATCATAGCCCTTTTCTAGAAAACGCTCCGTAAGGACTTGGGACTGAATCCTAAAGTCATCAATAGAGGAACAGTTACGTCTAATTCTTACATACTGGCTTTTCGGAACTGAGTCAAGCCAAGCCTTGTGATGACAACTGTCTCGCGATATAAAAGCATTGCGATCTGTAGATTTAAAATATGTGGAAGTCATTATTACATCTCCTTCCCCTCTTATCTCAAGGTCCAAAAAATGAATCACACTTCGACTGGATTCGTAGTTAAAATGAATCCCTCTATCGTTCTCATTTAGACTTTCCATGAATTGACACAGGGAATCATGGGTACCATTCCATAGGAGGAGGACGTCATCGATGTATCTTGCCCACAGGACTAACTCTGGTCTACGTCGGGCATAGATGACGTCCTCCTCCCACTTACCCATGAATAAATTAGCCAAACTGGGGGCAAATTTTGCCCCCATGGCTACTCCCTTTTTCTGTAAAAAGAAAATATTCCTATGCCAAAAAAAATTGTGAGTTGTAGTATACTCCAACAGGTCCATAATGAATTTCTTTTGTTTTCTTGGCAATGTCACGTCCTTGTACAAATAATATTTGACTGAGGATATACCCCAAGCATGGGGGATCGCCGTATACAAAGACGTGACATCCGCCGTGACGAGCCAATATCCACTTTTGTACCCGCAATCCTTTAGTAGGTTAATGGCATGCCTACTGTCCTTAATATAAGCGGGCAAAGAACGAACCAAGGGCTGTAAAAAGTTGTCAATATATTTACCACGAGCCAATATCCACTTTTGTACCCGCAATCCTTTAGTAGGTTAATGGCATGCCTACTGTCCTTAATATAAGCGGGCAAAGAACGAACCAAGGGCTGTAAAAAGTTGTCAATATATTTACCATTGACGAGCCAATATCCACTTTTGTACCCGCAATCCTTTAGTAGGTTAATGGCATGCCTACTGTCCTTAATATAAGCGGGCAAAGAACGAACCAAGGGCTGTAAAAAGTTGTCAATATATTTACGGATGTCACGTCTTTGTATACGGCGATCCCCCATGCTTGGGGTATATCCTCAGTCAAATATTATTTGTACAAGGACGTGACATTGCCAAGAAAACAAAAGAAATTCATTATGGACCTGTTGGAGTATACTACAACTCACAATTTTTTTTGGCATAGGAATATTTTCTTTTTACAGAAAAAGGGAGTAGCCATGGGGGCAAAATTTGCCCCCAGTTTGGCTAATTTATTCATGGGTAAGTGGGAGGAGGACGTCATCTATGGCCGACGTAGACCAGAGTTAGTCCTGTGGGCAAGATACATCGATGACGTCCTCCTCCTATGGAATGGTACCCATGATTCCCTGTGTCAATTCATGGAAAGTCTAAATGAGAACGATAGAGGGATTCATTTTAACTACGAATCCAGTCGAAGTGTGATTAATTTTTTGGACCTTGAGATAAGAGGGGAAGGAGATGTAATAATGACTTCCACATATTTTAAATCTACAGATCGCAATGCTTTTATATCGCGAGACAGTTGTCATCACAAGGCTTGGCTTGACTCAGTTCCGAAAAGCCAGTATGTAAGAATTAGACGTAACTGTTCCTCTATTGATGACTTTAGGATTCAGTCCCAAGTCCTTACGGAGCGTTTTCTAGAAAAGGGCTATGATGCGTCTTTCTTAAAGGAGCGAGTAGAGGAGGTTGAGAGACTAGATAGGGAATCCCTATTAAAAGACCATATAGGGACAGGGAATACCCCAAAGAAGGATTTTACTTGCCCTTTTGTAACTAATTATTCCCATCAACACTTTGTAATAAGGAAATTGATACATAAATATTGGCATATAGTCAAAAACGATAATATATTGGGTCCCCTACTTCCGGAGAGACCCCAGGTGGTCTT
Source organism: Aquarana catesbeiana (assembly GCF_042186555.1). NCBI lineage: Eukaryota > Metazoa > Chordata > Amphibia > Anura > Ranidae > Aquarana > Aquarana catesbeiana. The sequence goes on along the minus strand of NC_133331.1, from coordinate 111,005,770 downwards.
TAAAGGATTACCGTCAATTAGAGCATCAGTAGCTCCCAGTGTATGTGACCCTCCAATAAGGAAACCAATGTTTTTCCAAAATCTTGTGGGGTATTATAGATGCAGGAAGTGTGCGGTTTGTACGGTTAATGCCATCAAGGACCGGAAGGTAACACATTTCCATGCGACTAGCACCTCACAAACCTTCTCAATAAAATCTTTTATTACGTGTTCCACTACCCACGTAGTGTATCTTTTGACCTGTCCATGCGGGTTTCAGTACGTGGGACGTACTGTCCGTCCCCTTCAGGTCAGGTTAAATGAACACATTAGCAACATCAGGAGAGGATTTATAGGACATCCAGTATCCAAACATTACCTGAATGTACATGATAAGGACCCCGGAGGTACACAATTTGTGGGTATTGACAGGTTGAGTGTTCCCTGGAGAGGGGGACCTAAGAGAAGAGCTATATCCAAGCTTGAAATGGGGTGGATATTCAAGATGGGGTGTCTCAAACCAAGAGGGCTTAATGTTGACATTGAGATCAATGCGTTTATTGATAACGCATGACATAATGGGTGATATAAAGTCACATAGTCCCCTGGTCTTAGTGGTTACCCCTATGAGTTAAGTAGAAAATCCCCCCCCCCCTCCAGGAAGGGTTCATAGATATTGGAATTACTTTATTGTATATTCTCAGGATTTATTGTTTACCCTTTTGCCTCTTCTTTTGTTTTTGTATCTTTTGTTTTTGAACCTTTGAAATTTGTAAAGGGATGGGCTGAGTCTTGTTCTGGCTATTAGTTTTTTAATATCTATTTTTGAATCATGTTTGTGCAGGTAGAGGACAGGATATATAGTGGTCCCATTTCTACTTACCTTCTATTTGCGCTTTTTTTGCGCTTTTTTTGCCCTCACATAATTTAAATTAATAAGATTTGTACCCCTTTACAATATTGGTAGAGTATGGTTCTCTTTTAAAACATACAGTATATTAGGATAAACATCTAAATAAGTTAAAATTTAAGGGGATTAAAAAACTTTTGGAATAGCTGCCACATATATGTCATATATTGGTGGAGTGGCCTTTTTTAATTTCATGTGTAACACTAACGTTCTTTAGAAATATTTTTTATATATTTAGGACCGGAAGTTTCGTGTATATCACGGGCGTCTACCTTTAGAATTCATCTGGGGTACACGGTTTATCCCTTCCGGTTTCTAATTAGTCCGCCTCTATAGGAGTGTTTTTCATTGTTAGCCAGATCGAGGCTTGGCTTATCCTTGCGCATGCCTATGAGTGTGTCAGGCGGGCGCCAGAATGAGGTTTGGCTAAAACTTCCTGGTTTGCTCTTTTTCATATATGTTCCGCCTTGTGGGCGGTTTCGAATGGTGGCCCCGTCGAATCTCCACATATGCCCTGTTGAATGACGGACATGGGTGGAGATGAGGGCGCGGTTACAATTGTCTAGTGATATATAAGGTGATGGTTCATTGCGTCGCCCGTGCCCCCGTAGACGTCACGTATGACGAAACATGTAGGGCGTGGCCTCGCAGTGCTAGCCATCACGTGTTCTGAAGAGTTCATTTGCACGGGCGTTCTGCCTTTGATTATGCCGGCTTTTTAATTGAATTTTATATTTGGATTTTTTAATGTTCACTTGTGGTTTGCTTTAACCAATAAATATCCTAAACGTTATCACACTATTGGAGTTTTTTTCTCCTTATGCCGTTTTTTCCTGTATGTGGACTTTTCCATTTTTGAGTCCCCCCTTTGAGATTGGAATAGTTGGACCATCCCGGCCATACGGAAGTCGGCGGTACATGCTGCCAAGACCAGGAGATTAACAACTGGTCCCTGCAGAGGGCGAAATCTGCAAGCTGATAAGACCTTGCCACAGGGGAGGTCCATCTCTTGGGGTAAGCGCACATCTATTACTTCCTTCACCGCTATCAATGCACATCTGATCAGAAGTATTTTGGCGTACCAATCTTTAGTGTGTGGTGATGAAACACATGAAGTGGACTTTTTTGCTTTCTGGTTAAAACGATTCATATTATTATGGACGGATTATGAGTGGCTTTTTACCTATGATCACTGACCTTTTGACTTATTTTCTCCACTTTTGTATAAGTATTTAATGCACTCATTGTTTATACACATATTGTGTTCTTTAAGCACTTCTAATTAATTTTTTTATTAAGGAAAAGTTTGTTTTTTTGCTAGCGCAATTTAGTTTGTTTACATGTTTGTCACTTCATAGATATTTGGAGTTTTTTTTTGCAGCTACACTTTTTTGTATATATACACTTTTCCATTAAATATTGCTCATTAGCGCAGGTTGATTTTACCATATTTCTATTTTTTATTTTAGCCGGCATCACGGATCATCCTGCAGATCATCCCAGAGGGATTCTACGGATAGAAGATCAAAGGGTCATAGGTGCTCGGGTCATTCTCACTCATCCTCGGCCCATACTTCTCGCAGTGGTCACAGATCACCCCGACATACCTCTAGTAAACAGGACTCCCAGCACAGATCTGTGTATCCAGGAGAGAAAGCATGCTGGGTGTGTGGCAAGCAAGCCCTCCCTGATAAATTAGTATGTGGTCAGTGCCTCCTGGAAACTACAGGAGACAAAGAGAGAGATAAACTAGAGTCCATGGAATCAATCAAAAGAATGATCAAAGACTCTATCTGGGAGTCGGCCTTATCCCAAGATCAAGTAACCCCACCCTCAGACGAGGCAGCGGTAAATACACCCAATCCACAGCTGGATACAGAGGTTATTTCTGAGGACGAGTCGGAAGTGGGAGAGGAAAATGCTTCAGCCTTTGATTTCGCTCTAGTGGAACCTTTTATCGGTGCGGTAAAGGACACAATCCAATGGGAGGAAGATCCAGAGCCTCCATCTAAAGCAAAGAAATATTTTCCACACTTAAAGAAAAAATGATCAACCTTCCCCTTAATGGAAGAAATAAAGGAAGTTGTAACAGATGAATGGCAGAAGGTGGACAAAAGACCCTTAGCTTACAATCGTTTTCTCAAATTATACCCACTTGCTGAAGCAGATGCCCAGCTTTTTGATTCGCTTCCAACGGTAGATGCTTCAATTATGAGATTTGCCAGGAATACAACACTGCCTCTAGAGGATGCGGTCTCTTTCAGGGATGTACTTGACCGAAGGATCGATTCAGATCTAAAAAACTTATCAAGCAGCAGGGGGGGCATGCAAGCCAGCAGTAGCCCTGACTTTGATCTCACGAGCTACCAGAGTATGGTCAGACAATATTGAGACAGCCCTCAGACAGGGGGTGGGCTCTAACGAAATCATCAAGGCACTAGATGAGCTGAAGCTGGCCTCAGATTTCATGGCAGAGGCCGCCATTGATGCCCTAAAGTGTTCCTCCAGAGCTATGCTGTATTACATCACTGCCAGGAGGGCATTGTGGTTAAAACCACGGGCAGCCGACCCAACTTCAAAACAATCATGGTGTCGCATACCATACAATGGTAAAGCTCTGTTCAGCGACAAAATGGATGCAGCAATTACCAGAGTCACAGGAGGGAAAAGTGGTCTAATCCCCCAGGACAGAAGCAGGAGGAAAAAGTTTGTGTCATGTCCATTTGGTCAGCAGAGTGCAAGAGATTCCAGAACGTACCACCCAGGCAGGGAGTACAGAAGAGGCTGGAAGGGCTCGCAGGCCACTTTCTTGAAGGCAGGGAAGCCTAAAGCCTCAACATCCACGGTTGAGGTCCAGAAGTCTTTTTGACTCCCTATCCACCCAAACCGCTTCAGTAGGAGCTCGGCTCAGGGCAGTCCCCCAGGTTTGGGTGGAGAATTGTACAGATCAATGGGCAGTCTCCACTGTCATCCCTGGCATTTCTGGAAATTCAGAAAACGGCCCCCACCCTTTTCATTCCAGCCAACGAAAATTCCAACCTCCAAAGAAAAGAGAGAGGTCCTTCTGCAGTATGTGCAAATTCTTATCCGGCAGCAAGCAGTAGTTCCGGTTCCGGACTTGGAAAAACGCTCAGGGTTTTATTCCCCAGTCTTTTTGGTCCCCCAAAAAAATCGGGCGACTGGAGGCCCGTGTTGGACCAGAAGAGGTTGAACAGATACATCTGTATAGAGCATTTCAAAATGGAATCCTTAAATACAGTGATCCTATCAGTACAACCAGGGGATTGGATGGTCTCTATAGACCTCCAGGATGCATATCTCCATATACCTATCCTGCAGCAGTTTCAGCCTTTCCTACGATTCAAAGTCGGCGACTTACATCTACAGTTTCAATGCCTTCCGTTCGGGATCTCAACAGCTCCCAGAACCTTTACCAAGGTACTAGTGGCAATCCTGGCTCCTCTTCGAGAGAAAGGAATTCGAGTGCTTCACTACTTAGACAACATCGTTATTCTATCCCAGCACAAAGAGAGCCTAGAAATACATGTACGGCTGGTCCTAGACATGCTGAGCAGGTTCGGGTGGTTAATCAATTACTCAAAAAGCCAGCTCACACCTACACAAAAGATGACATATCTAGGAGCACTTTTCAACACTCCAGAGAGAGCAGTTTCACTTCCTCTAGAAAAGATTCCTGCCCTGATAAGGAAAGTAAAGAAAGTATTGGCAAGCCATTCCATGTTGGCATCAGACTGTCTGAGCCTCCTGGGGTCCCTTTCCTCTTGTATACCCATGGTGAAGTGGGCCAGATGGCATCTACGGGGATTCCAACTGGGTTTTATGTCACAGTGGAGGAGGAATCGCCTGGATCAGAGGATATTAGTCACATCCATAATGAAATCCAGTCTCTGGTGGTGGACGAGACCATCCAACCTGCAGGTTCACTGTTCCCTAGGGCCCATCTCGTGGACCATTCTTATGTCAGACGCGAGTCAGTTGGGCTGGGGTGCACACTTCAACTAGTCCAAGGGAGATGGTCGTTCAATTCGGAGGTGGTAGTATCGAACATACTGGAACTAAGGGCGACATGGATGGCAATCCTACATTTAGCCACCTACCTCAGAGGAAAATCCATACTCCTACAGATGGACAACAAAGCGGCAGTGGCCTATGTCCAGAACCAGGGGGGAACACACAGCAGGTCTCTACTAGCGAAGTGACACCCATTCTGACCTGGGCCGAGAGGAACTTAATCAACCTGCGGGCCTCATATATCCCAGGGTCCGAGAACCAATTAGCCGACCATCTGTCAAGATCATTCATCAACAACGAGTGGTCCCTGAATTCCAGGGTTTTCGGTTGGATATGCCAGCAATAGGGCACCCCCCGAATAGACCTATTTGCCTCTCCACTCAACGTGAAGATGCCTCTATTCTTCTCAAGATTCCTGTCCCCAGGGTCAGCGGGAGTAGATGCTCTAGCCCAGCCTTGGAAATTTCAGAAAGGATACGCGTTTCCTCCGACTCCTCTGATATTGAGGTTTCTCCAGCGCCTGACGACGGAGAAAGTCACAGTCTTGGCAGTAATCCCATACTGGTCCAAGAGACCGTGGTTCACACTCCTAGTCAACTTGGCCCTGTGCAAACCGCTTCCTCTTCCACACCTGAACGACCTTCTGTCTCAAGACGGTTTCTCTCATCCGCATGCGGAAATCCTACACTTGAGGGCCTGGAAATTGAGCGGAAGAGGTTGGATGAATTAGGATGCTCACATAATGTTATTCAAACACTTCTACAGGCAAGAAAGTCTTCCACTAATTCCACCTATTACAGAATATGGAGAAAATTTACAGAACTGGCAGAGGTTAATCATTTCGATCCCCTGGATCCTGGGGTCCAGAATGTGCTTCTCTTCCTACAGAATGGCTTAGATCTAGGTTTAGGCCTAAACACACTTAAGGTCCAGGTCTCGGCCCTTTCAGCCCTGACAGATACACGATGGGCTTTGAACCCTCTGGTCGAACGCTTTTTGAAGGCAGTCCTGAGATTGCGACCTCCCAGGAAAACACTATACCCCAAATGGGACATGACGATTGTTCTTGATGTCCTATCAAATCCTCCCTTTGCTCCCACAGAAGATTGCACCCTAGAGGACATTTCCTTGAAAGCAGTGTTCTTGATTGCCATCACCTCGAGCTCGCAGAGTATCAGAAATCCAAGCTCTAGGATCACGGGAACCTTACATCACCTTCCCGGACAGGGTGGTTTTGCAACCCATCCATCAGTTCATTCCTAAAGTGCCTCTACCATCTTAACTAGGAATGGGTTCTCCCAGCATTTGGAGAAGATCCAGAGTCCTCAAGATTACACGAGTTAGATGTAGCCAGATCCCTGAGACATCTAAATTCAACACAACAATTTCACAAAGATCAAAGACTGTTTGTCATCCCAAAAGGCGCCAGAAAGGGAATGGCAGCATCCAAGACAACCTTGGCAAGCTGGATCGTAAAATTAATCCAAAGGGCCTATCGGGCTAGTGGTCTAACAGTTCCAGATGTGGTCAACGCGCATTCCACACGGGGAATGGCCTCCTCTTGGGCAGCATTGCCGCGGGTCTCCCCTGAGACAATTTGCCGAGCAGCTAGTTGGTCGTCATTCAACACTTTCATGTCTCACTATAGTGTAGACCCAGCAGTTCTTACTTCCCGGGAATTTGGGGAAAGAACCTTGCAGATATCAAGGCTGTAGTTTTTCATTAAATTTCTTATTGCAGTACCCTCCCTGTAAGCGAGTTTTTTACCATTGGTATGCTGCCATGGAGGCACCAGGAAAACGGAAAATTGAATACTTACCTTTCCGTAATTTTCCTTTCCTGGTGCCTACCCATGGCAGCATACACCCTCCCTTCAATAACCCTTAGTAGTCTGAGATCTAGTTACAAGAATGCCGGCGGGGAGGAACAACTCTTTTATTTATAGAGTTAAAGTGGTCCTGTGGGTTGGTCGGGGGCGGAGCAACCAACCATTGGTATGCTGCCATGGGTAGGCACCAGGAAAGGAAAATTACGGAAAGGTAAGTATTTAATTTTCCCTTATTTCAATCTGTCTGACTAACTCCTACTCTGGCTGCCTTTAAGCGATCCCTGAAAACTCATCTCTTCATCTCTTTAGGGAAGCCTATCACATCTCTTTTATCACTTCCATCAGCTCATACCCCACAGTTATAACCTTTTTTATCCACTTGCCACACCCTCTTAGATTGTTAGCTCTTATGAGCAGGGCCCTCTTAACCCTCTTGTATTTTATTGTATTGCAGCTGTACTGTCTCCCTTTTCTATTGTAAAGCGCTGTGTAAACTGTTGCTATATAAATCCTGTATAATAATAATAATACATGGCCTCCGAAACCATATGATTCTTATGCAGCAACTTGTTTGAGAATTGCAGTTTATTTTCTATATATTTAGAATACTGACTATTATATGGTGCTTGTATGTAAAACTATTGACATGGAGATATGCATTATCCTGCAAACTTATTTGTATGTATTTGGGCTATGGGAGGAAACCAGCACCCAGAGAAAGCCCAATGATTTAAACCCAGGGCTTTTTTTCTCAAACAATAGGTGCTGGAACTCAACCACGACCCCCCAAAACCCCTCCCTCCAAATCACATCAAATAATGGGTGTGGTCAGTTAAATTTCACGAACAGTAGGAGGGTCCTAAAGGGGCATTAAATACCAAGATTGCATTACATACAGAGTGCGGAGTTCAGGGGGGGGTTACACACAGAGTGCAGAGCTGTCACTTGTAAACACAGAAACAGGACTTCTGTGTTTAGAAGTGATTGTGGTCAGCAGCTGAGTTTCACCAAGTTCCCCCTGAAAAAAAGCCCTGTTTAAACCTATGACCTAGAGGTGCAAGGCAAGCATGCATGGGAGGTAGGTAGCTTACAATATTTCTACAGCTACTGAAACAACTGTAAAGATAAAAAGAACTGGTTCAAATAGGCTCCCACTGCTAGTCACGGATATGATTAATGGAAACTGACATAATCTGTATTTTAATAATTTATCTCTACCTAGAAATAGTAACCGATGAGTCATTCCTTAGACTATTATTTAAAATGTATTTTAAAATTGAACATAGCCTAAAAATGTTTTAATTGCGTCAGCTTGGGCAATTTTTTTACACTGTAGACTTGCTTTATAGCAAATATGGTAATAGCTAAGTGCTCAAACGAATCAGCTATCGTCTTTTCATCAGGCTGTTGCAGACTGTGCATGGCTCCTCAGTTATTGTTTAGGAAAGCACTAATCCCGTAGAAACCAAAATCTGACTGGGTGCTATGCAGCTCACATACTTTTATTTTTCAACCTAAGCCTATTTAAATTTAAGTTTATAGTTTTTTTTTTTTAATTACTGTAATATTATTCATTTTAGTAAGATGATAAAAGGTGCAGTTCATCCACCGACAGATTACTAGAATGATGCTGCTTATTAAGTTTAAAGTTGCCATTCATACTTTTAAATGCCATGAGTTTCTGAACTTCAGTGAAGGCAAATGGTGCAAGGTCTGGTGTTTTCATTGATAGCATTCATTCTCTGTCCATGCTGTATTCTGCTGGCTATTGTAGGTCTTGTTCTGAACATTCTGTTATTAAAATTCTTAGTACAGTCTCTCTGCTGCCACCTTTCCAGACAGGAATCTCTGCTGTGACAAATTCATACTTCAAAAAAACAGCAAGATTCTCTCTATAGTATGCTTTTTTCTGCTGCTTCTGGATTCCCCATGTATTTTAATCCGGTTATACCAATACAAGTTAGCAACACTATTTGGTGATGCTAATTGTGGTTGACAAGAATCTGAAGCTAGAAAAATACATGTATTTAAAGAGAAATCACTACTGGTTAAGAGCGTACCCTTTTACTGACAGTGATTACTCAATGTAGTAACATGGATCCCTTTTTTGTTCACACATTCTTTCTGGGAAAGAAAATTGCTACTGCATCTAATTGCATCTAATTCCTATATAATGTTACTATAGTCAGGCAGCATATTGCATGCCACTGAGAAAGTTTCAATAATGCAAGTACTGATTACACGTGATTGTAGTATAACCACTTCAGCCCCGGAAGGATTTACCGCCTTCCTGACCAGAGCACTTTTTACAGTTTGGCACTGCGTCACTTTAACTGCTAATTGCGCGGTCATGCAATGCTGTACCCAAACAAAATTTGTGTCCTTTTCTTCCCACAAATAGAGCTTTCTTTTGATGTTATTTGATCACCTCTGCGGTTTTTATTTTTTGCGCTATAAATGGAAAAAGACCGAAAACTTTGAAAAAAAATGACATTTTCTACTTTTTGTTATAAAAAAAATCCAATAAACTCAATTTTAGTCATACATTTAGGCCAAAATGTAATCGGCCACATGTCTTTGGTAAAAAAAATGTATATTTATTGGTTTGCGCACAAGTTATAGCGTCTACAAACTAGGGTACATTTTCTGGAATTTACACAGCTTTTAGTTTATGACTGCCTATGTAATTTCTTGAGGTGGTAAAATAGCAGGGCAGTACAAACCCCCCCAAATGACCCCATTTTGGAAAGTAGGCACCCCAAGGAAATTGCTAAGAGGCATGTTGAGCCCGTTGAATATTAATTTTTTTTGTCCCAAGTGATTGAATAAAAAAAAAAATTACAAAAAGTTGTCACTAAATGATATATTGCTCACACAGGCCATGGGCATATGTGGAATTGCACCCCAAAATACATTCAGCTGCTTCTCCTGAGTACGGGGATACCACGTGTGGGACTTTTTGGGAGCCTAGTCGCGTACGGGGCCCCGAAAACAAATCACCGCCTTCAGGATTTTTAAGGGCGTAAATTTTTGATTTCACTCCTCACTACCTATCACAGTTTTGAAGGCCATAAAATGCCCAAATGGCACAAAACCCCGCCAAATGACCCCATTTTGGAAAGTAGACACCCCAAGTTATTTGCTGAGAGGCATGTTGAGTCCATGGAATATTTTATATTTTGACACAAGTTGCAGGAAAGTGACACTTTTTTTTTTTTTTTTGCACAAAGTCATGGGCATATGTGGAATTGCACCCCAAAATACATTTAGCTGCTTCTCCTGAGTATGGGGATACCACATGTGTGGGACTTTTTGGGAGCCTAACCGCGTATGGGGCCCCGAAAACCAATCACCGCCTTCAGGATTTCTAATGGTGTAAATTTTTGATTGTACTCTTCACTGCCTATCACAGTTTCGGAGGCCATGGAATGCCCAGGTGGTACAAACCCCCCCCCCAAATGACCCCATTTTGGAAAGTAGACACCCCAAGCTATTTGCTGAGAGGCATGGTGAGTATTTTGCAGCTCTCATTTGTTTTTGAAAATGAAGACGGACAAGAAAAAAAATTTTTTTTTTTCTTTTTTCAATTTTCAAAACTTTGTGACAAAAAGTGAGGTCTGCAAAATACTCACTATACCTCTCAGCAAATAGCTTGGGGTGTCTACTTTCCAAAATAGGGTCATTTGGGGGGGGTTTGTGCCACCTGGGCATTCCATGGCCTCCGAAACTGTGATAGGCAGTGAAGAGTGAAATCAAAAATTTTTGCCCTTAGAAAGCCTGAAGGCGGGGCTTGGTTTTCGGGGTCCCATGCGCGGCTAGGCTCCCAAAAAGTCTCATATATGTGGTATCCCGGTACTCAGGAGAAGCAACAGAATGTATTTTGGGGTGTAATTTCACATATTCCCATGGCATGTTTGAGCAATATATCATTTAGTGACAACTTTGTGCAAAAAAAAAAAAAAAAAAGTGTCTTTTTCCCGCAACTTGTGTCACAATATAAAATATTCCATGGACTCGACATGCCTCTCAGCAAATAGCTTGGGGTGTCTACTTTCCAAAATGGGGTAATTTGGGGGGGTTTTGAACTGTCCTGGCATTTTATGCACAACATTTAGAAGCTTATGTCACACATCACCCACTCTTCTAACCACTTGAAGACAAAGCCCTTTCTGACATTTTTGTTTACATGAAAAAATAACTTTTTTTTTTTGCAAGAAAATTACTTTGAACCCCCAAACATTATATATTTTTTAAAGCAAATGCCCTACAGATTAAAATGGTGGGTGTTTCATTTTTTTTTTTTACATAGTATTTGCGTAGCATTTTTTGGGGAAAAAACACAATTTTAAAAATTTTAATGCACTAAAACACACTATATTGCCCAAATGTTTGATGAAATAAAAAAGATGATCTTAGGCCGAGTACATGGATACCAAACATGACATGCTTTAAAATTGCGCACAAATGTGCAGTGGCAACAAAATAAATACATTTTTAAAAGCCTTTAAAAGCCTTTACAGCTTACCACTTTAGATTTACAGAGGAGGTCTACTGCTAAAATTACTACCCTCGATCTGACCTTCGCGGTGATACCTCACATGCATGATGCAATTGCTGTTTACATTTGACGCCAGACCGACGCTTGTGTTCGCCTTTGCACGAGAGCAGGGGGGGACAGGGGTGCTTTTTTTTTAATTTTTTTTTTCCATTATTTTTTTTTTTTGCTTTTTAATCTTATTTTTAAACTGTTCCTTTCATTTTTTATTGTTATCCCAGGGAATGTAAATATCCCCTATGATAGCAATAGGTAGTGACAGGTACTCTTTTTTTGAAAAAAATTGTGGTCTATTAGACCCTAGTTCTCTCCTCTGCCCTCAAAGCATCTGACCACACCAAGATCGGTGTGATAAAATGCTTTCCCAATTTCCCAATGGCGCTGTTTACATTCGGCGAAATCTAAGTCATGAAACGCTCGTAGCTTCCGGTTTCTTAGGCCATAGAGATGTTTGGAGCCACTCTGGTCTCTGATCAGCTCCATGGTCAGCTGGCTGAATCACCGGCTGCATTCTCAGGTTCCCTGTTGAGACAGGAGAGCAAGAGAAAAACACGGAAGACGGTGGGGGGGGGCATTCCCTCCCACTGCTTGTAAAAGCAGTCTAGAGGCTAATTAGCCGCTAGGATTGCTTTTACATGAAAGCCGACCGCTGGCTGAAAAGAATGATACCAAGATGATACCTAAACCTGCAGGCATCATTCTGGTATAACCACTCAAAGTCGTGAATTGCGTACCTGAAGACAAAAAAATGGTTAACAATAAAACACAGTAAACGGTAAAGTATAAAAAATTGCATACCTGAAAAGCAAACATGATAAAACATAATAACAATAAAACATTGCAGAATAGAATACAGTAAAAAAGAGCAGAACAATAGAGAGAGAATAGAGAGAGAGAGAGAGCAATGAAACGACAACTATTTTTTTTATTTTATATATTTTTTTGTGTTTTTTTTTTTTTTACACTTTTTTTGTAACTGTAACTTTTATAACTGTAACCAGTTCCAGGTTCGGGTCTCTCAAAATGCAATGGCATCTTGGGAGACCCTGTGAAAGTGTGCCTAGTTTGTGCAATGCTGTACCCTACGCTAATACGCTAAAACTAGTGCATGGTAGCATTCAAAACATTCACCAATGCAAAGACCAGGATTGTCAGGACAGGAGGGACAATAATAGCAGGTGTCACGCCTATATCCGCGCTTGCTGCAGACACGACATCTTTTTTGGGGAGGTTCGTTGGGTAGGGGTACTCGGGAGGACATAAAAATGCCTCTCATGCGGCCGACTGCATTTGGTTGGGGATGTGAATGGGGGAAGTATGGGCGCTGCAGAAGTGGTGGGTTCCCAATTATTAGGATTGGCGAATGCAGCAGGAAGGGCATTATGGGCACGACGGGCCTGTGTTTGTCTTCTTCTTGGTGGCAGCAGGACACTACTTGTGCTTGCCACCTCACCAGCTTGAACTGCACTTATGGGACTCGCCACGTCACCAAGTGTTACTGCAGTGCTGGTTTGACTATGACCGGGGTGTACTAGGCCGCTGGTGCTTGCCACTTCACCAAAACGCTACCAAAAAAAACAGCGATCGCAGGGATCAGGCCTGACTCTGCGAACGCTGCAGTTATGCGTTTAGTGTTTGGAAGTGACAGTGATCGATCGATACTGCACTTGGGTGGGCTGGGCTGGGCGGAGGGGCAAAATGCAGGTGCTAGCAGGTATCTGGGCTGATCCCGCTAACACTGCGTTTTTGGGATCCCTAAACTGCTGGGGACTCTAGTATAGATCTGATCGGATCAGATACTATACCACTAAGGGAGGTGTACGGTGCGTGCGTGGGTGTTAGCGGTACTGGCGCTAACCTGACGCTGCTTGGGGCTAGTGCTTGCCAGTTCACCAAAACGCTACCAAAAAAACTGTTAGCAATCGCAGGGATCAGGCCTGACTCTGCGAACGCTGCAGTTATGCGTTTAGTGTTTTGTAAGTGACAGTGATCGATCGATACTGCACTTGAGTGGGCTGGGCTGGGCGGAGGGGCAAAACGCAGGTGCTAGCAGGTATCTGGGCTGATCCCGCTAACATTGCGTTTTTGGGAACCCTAAACTGCTGGGGAAGCTAGTATAGATCTGATCGGATCAGATATTGATCCGTTCAGATACTATACCACTAAGGGAGGCGTATGCTGCGTGCATTGGTGTTAGCGGTACTGGCGCTAAACTGACGCTGCCTGGGGCGACGCATATCACCGCCGGGCGATCATGGGGCTAAACCTTTATTCGCTAATAAATGGCGGGTGCCCTGACACTATAAAAAATAAACTAACTAACCAGCGTCACCCGTAACAGTTGTACGGTGATCAGTGGTGAAAGGGTTAACTAGGGGGCAATCAAGGGGTTAAAACATTTATTAGGTAGTATATGGGGGTCCCTGACACTATAAAACGCTGACGGCGAACCTAAATATTTACCTCCCTAACTAGCGTCACCAGCGACACTAATACAGCGATCAGAAAAATGATCGCTTAGCGACACTGGCGATGGGGGGGTGATCAAGGGGTTAAAACTTTATGAGGGGGGTTAGCGGGGTACCCTAGACCTAAAGGGGGCTAACACTAACTGTCCTACCACACTAACTGTCACAAACTAACACCATGCAGTAATCAGAGGAATAAAAAAAACTGCTTGGTGTCAGTGTGACAGAGGGGGGAGGGGTGATCGGTGGGGGATCGGGGGTGTAAAGTGTGCCTGGCATGTTCTACTGAGTGTGTTGTGTTGGTGCACTCACATTCCAGTCTTCTCTCCTGGGCGCCGGAACGGAAAATACCGAGCCGAGGAGAGATGACATCATTTCCTTTGCTGCTGTTTAGCATACAGCAGCAGAGGAATGATTCTAATTGGCTGGGAGCGATCGCGAAGGGGGGGCCACGAATGGATGGCCTCCCCCTCATCTCTCATCTCTCATCGCTCCCAGACCAAAGCCGACCGCCTCGGGCACCGGGGGGCTCCGATCGGACCCCCCACCCGCGGCAGGCAGATCACGTACAGGTACGTGATTCTGCCTGCCCGTGCCATTCTGCCGACGTACATCGGCGTGAGGCGGTCGGCAAGTGGATAAACGTGTTCCAGCAGGGGCGTTGCTAGGTGGCAAAAAGACCAGGGGCTTCAGCCCAAGATCCGTGATCTGTGTAGCGCTGTGTCAGACTGACACGGTGCACCAGCGATCGCCGCGATGCGAGCCCCCACGGGCACACGCCGGCAGTTATCCTGCTGGGCGTCATATGACGCCCAGTCAGCATAACTGATCCACTACCCGGCCGTAATTTTCCTATAGGCCAGGTGGGAAGTGGTTAAAGTGGTTGTAACACTTACCTATACCCAGTGAAGTGACTGGCGTCATGTGATACACATAGATGAAACAAATCCCCCTACATAGGTTGTATCAGTTTATTTGCAGCCATTTGCCCTGTACATCTGTTTTTTTCACAGATTCATTAAGCAGGGGCCAGGTAGCTGCAGTTACACATTGTACAAGAGATCTGAGAGCTGATTGGAGGGAAGGGACACCCCCCTTCACACACCACACAGGAGCACAGCTGGGGCTGTCAATAACAGATTGATCCCTCCCCTGTCTCCTTTGTTTCTCTTGGTGTCAGGAAAACTTGTCAATAGGGATTCATGCTGGAGGAACTAGACAGCAGACAGAAATGACGCTTAGTGCTTCCAAGAGAGTTAAGGAAACACTATAGAAATATGTGCTTTGATCAGATTTCATATCTGAGGTTTACGACCACTTTATTGAAGGATGCTGAACATTTTTGTAGTTAAGAAAGGGATTTTAAAGCCAGTACAAAAATCCAATTTTCTTTTATTGATGGATTCAGAGGCTACTGGGACATACAAAAGCAGTCCGAATGACTGGTATGCAACAGCAACAAAACACTAACAACCCTGCACAACATTAACAACAACATATCTTGGGGCTGCCTGCAGCTCAAAGACCCTCCAGGAAGACCTTATGCTGGAAGCTGGAAGAACCCAATCCTTAAGACCATAAGCTTGTATGATGGTCTGTCTGAGCTCTCGAGAAATGGTGGAACAAGAAGCTGGTTCTCCTTTATGGGTACCATCAGGGTTGACAAGGGGAGTCAGACTATCCAATGGAAGCCGTGGCTGTGAGGTAGACACACACAGTACAAACTAGATCCAGACAATGAGGAGAGATCTCTTTCTGATACCCTGGAGTCAGCTGGGTGGATAGAATAACAATTTCCTGGTTGAGGTGAAAGACTGACACCACCTTGGGAAGAAGGAAGGCTCTAGGAATTCTTACAACTTTGTCCCTGTGTAAGACAAAAACTGGTTCTTTAGATTACAAAACCACCCACTCAGACACACATAGCGACAAGGAAGCAACCTTGTAAGAGTGGAAAGGTGAATATTCCTGAGGGGAAGGGGGGTGGGAAGAGGGGTCATGGAGTACGTTTCCCACAGACTCGGGAACAAATCAGGATAGTGAGCTATAAATAAGGTTATAAGGGTTCATAGAAGGAAGGGCATTGTTAAGTTAGAGTTCTCATTTTTTAAGGAATATGGATTGAGAATCATTAAGGATGCTGAACATTTTTGTAGTTAATCACCATTTTGGTCATACAGTTTTTGACTTCCTGAAAAGGGTCGGAGGGTCTCCTCCAGGCTTTGTTGATCGCCTATTTGGCAGCTAGAAATAATTACATATTAAATAATTGTTGGTGTCAAAAACACAATTGTTTTGGTCATTGGAGCAGGCCAACTTGGCATCCTTTGGAGTTATTAAGATAAGATACTTTATTTTCATTGCAACAAGTCATAATGAAATAGCTTCATAAGACTACTCACGTTTAAAAGAATAAATAATCAACAATCAACAGTAACACTGCACACAAAACTATTTCCGTATTCCTCCCCCACCCCTAAAGTGGCTTGGGGAACAAAACATCAAAATTGTGGGTCCATGGCCAGGTAACAGACCTTAATCCCATTGAGAACTTGTGGTCAATCCTCAAGAGGCGGGTGAACAAAAAAAACCCCACAAATTCTGACAAACTCCAAGCATTGATTACCCAAGAATGGGCTGCCATCAGTCAGGATGTGGCCCAGAAGTTGATTGACAGCATGCCAGGGCGAATTGCAGAGGTCTTGAAGAAGAAAGGTCACCACTGCAAATATTGACTCTTTGAATAAACTTCATGTAATTGTCAATAAAAGCCTTTGACACGTATGCAATGCTTATAATTATACTTCAGTATACCATAGTAACGATAATATAGTATACCATAGTAACATCTGACAAAAAGATCTAAAAACACAGAAGACTTTGTAAAAATTAATATTTGTGTCATTCGTAGACATTTTGGCCATGGCTGTACATACATATAATCCCCATTGAGATTTAGATGCTGCAATCATAGAACTGTGGGTATTTTTTCTTTCAACACCCTTTAAAACCAGAAGCATTTCCAGGACCATATCTACAAAACTTGAGACAATCTTTGGGAACCATTGAGTTCTGGCAGCTGTGTGCCTACGTATGACAAATCATATGTTACACAAGTGTTGTATTTACATTACAATTATATAGATTATAAAATATATTGCTGTATTCTATATACATTATACAATGAATTGAGAATAGACTCTATGATGATTCTATATGTGTTAGCTGGTCTGTCTTGTTGATTGCAATTTATTTAATCTATTCTCAATAACTTACTGTTATTCCATCACCTTTCAGCCTGCCCTTTGCAGCTACGTTCTATCCATTGTTTTACAATGGTGATTAGAGGTCACAAAAGTAATAACAAAACAAATAATCCATTTTATATTATGTTTAGTGTACAAAACGCCCTCATCAAAAAAACAGAGTGAATTTTAAAATGTAGGCACGACCAGGAAAACAAGGAACCACTCTGTTTTTTGAGATTCTGTTTTGGAAACTATTCACAGCAGTAAAATTTATTGTTATGTCCCCACTCTGCTCTGTGCTAGGGAAGCATCTAACAAAAGGTCATGAATGCTTTGCCTGAGTTAAGTCGGTTACTTAGCTCAGTGCTGCTCAGATTATATATTGTTTTTTTAGCTGAGAAAATAATGTCTGAGATTTTTGTATCTGGTTGTTGTAGAACAAAAATACAAACAAGCAGTTGGCTGGTAATTCTAATAAGATTCATGGTTAGGTGTAGACTGCATGAAGAGTGCACCATTTCAGGAAGCCCAAAATAAAGCCAGTTTGAGCTTTAGAGTGTGGAAAGTTATGAACCTCTAATTTTTATCACTGTCTGTGTCGCTACATTGGTGATTTTTCTTGTCTCTTTGTGCTGTGTTACAGAAGATCTTTAAAAGAATAGCACATGCAAAACATAAGATTGCTGATCACATGAAAAGTTTGGCGTTTTCCAGAAAGCGTGGCATAGGAAGATTTGTGAGCTGAAGTGAACTCCTGGGGATTGCATGGCCTCAAATATCCCTGTATCAACAAAATAGCAAACATATTACAACTTTGCATCTCTGCATTAAAGTAAAAAACCTTCTGTGTGCAGCTTTAATCCCCAGCCCCCCTCCCCCTTATGCTTAGCTGAGCATGATCTCGGACCAGTGCTGTGCCTGAGAGCAGCGGCTCTCTCCGCTCTCTCTCTCCTCACTGGACATGGAGGCAGTAACAGAAACCATTGAAAGGGAAGCTCTCTACCCTTTAATGCATAGGCACGAGAAATAACCTAATGAATCCAACTGGTGTCAGAGGATGAACCACAGAACTGGCACATCTGCCAACACTCAACATGGCCACGCTAATGCGCGCAGAAATGCATGCAGACATTGTAGACAGGTGCTTAGGCACGCACCCGTACTAATGCATGTGTGTGCGCAATCGCACACGTCTGTGCACCATGTCGCACACAAAGCATGACAGATCTTGGCACCCAGTGGCCTATTTAAAGCCAGCAGTCTGGTCTACAAGTTTCTGGGTAATTGTCAGCCCTCCTGGTTCCTGTGCTTCTGTATTGCTGTATTCTTGGATTCCCCATTGCTGACCTGGCTTGCCCTTGGACCTGTCTTGGCTTCTCTTCTGACTCTGACCTCGGCTTGTTCTTACAGACTTTGCTTACTGCTTACCTCCTGTGAATGACCTCGGCCTGATCTTGACCATGCTTTTGCTGGTTCATTACTGACCTCCTGTGCATGATCCTGGTTCTGGTTCCTGACTTCCGCTTCCTGTTCTTCTCATCTGTCAAGAACCATCTGTGCATCTAGAGTTTCATCTGTTATACTGATACCTCTGCACAGTCAAGACTTTACCTGCTCATCTAGATTGTCTTTTGCCCTACTGACACCGCTACATGGCCAAGTCCCCCTCTGGTGCCTCATCTACTCAGTTCTTCAGGCAACACCACAGCTGGCAACCCTTGCTTCTTGGGGCGCAGAGAAGTCCTCTCATCACTTCAGCCTCCAACCAGCTATGCGACACCTGGCAATGGTTGACTGCGAGGTGGAAAAAATCATTCCTAGGACCCTCCGACAAAATGAAGAGTGAATCCAGGCCAGGGATTGTTTACAAAAAGTGACTACATGTCTAATTTGCCACTGTGGCAGATGAGAACAGTAGAGATAATGCCAGAAATCCATCCTCCCCCACCACTGTAGTTTAGCAGCACTTCTTCCAGTCAGGTCCATATGGAGGTACCTAGGGGAGAGTTTATAGGAGCCTAAGCATTGCACTCATGACGCATTGAATTTTCAGCAGGCCTGAATGAAAAAAATTTAATAAATGCACATTTTTTTAAATCAGTTTGTTTGCATTTGTTTCATTTTTTTCTCATGAGCTGGACTGTGCCTTTCAAATATTATATTTACATTTTTATAATGAGCAGACAAAGGGCAAAGGTTATGGCTTTTTAAGGCACCACAAAAAGATGTTTCACAACTTATTTTTAAAATTATATTACATTGTTTATTTCAAAATTGTATTAAATCATATTGACATAAAACCCCGAGAATAGACCTATTGTTAGTTGACTGTCTACCACTCTCATACTATCCTGCCACAATACCACTCAGAAACAATGAGTACAGATATTTTTTTTAGCAAACTGAGCATTAGTTCCTAATTTACAGCAGTTCAAAAGGTGGCAGACTCAATGCGTTTTGCAGTGAATGTTGCTGCTTCCTCAGGAAATAGTACAGAGAGATCAATGATAAACATATATAGTTGCAAGGGTTCAAAATATAAGATATGAGTTAAAATATATGCATCTTGCATATACTATCATAATACTTAAAGCTTTTTTCCATGTTTCCTGTCCATGTTTGGACCAAGCTAGTCCAAAGGAACTATTTCCTTTACTAAGTACTGCAGTGTCTCTAAACACTGTATGTACTGCATGTAGCTTCAACTACATAGAGTACACAGTGCTGTATGCACACAGAGTCAGGCTGAGTGGCGCTCAGACATTCATAAGCAGCTTTATATTCTGTGAATGTTACATAGTTATATACATAGTCTGGTTGAAAAAAAAGACATGTCCATCTAGTTCAACCAATAAAAAGGGGAAAAAAAATATCATACAATCCTATATATACAATCCTATATCGGCAGTTGATCCAGAGGAAGGCAGAAAACCCCAGCAAAGCGTGAACCAATTTGCTCCAGCAGGGGAAAAAAATCCTACCTGATCCCCCAAGGTGCAATCGCATATTCCCTGGATTAATTTTACCTATAAATGTTAGTATCCGGATATATTATGTACATTTAGGAAAGAATCCAGGCCTTTTTTAAAGCAATATACTGAGCTGACTAGAACCAGCTCTTGAGGGAGTCTCTTCCACATTTTTACAGCTTTTACTGTGAAGAAACCTTTCCATAATCTGAGATTAAATCGATTTTCCTCTAGATGTAAAGAGTGCCCTACTGTCCTCTGTGATGACCTAAAGTGAATAACTTAACACCAAGTTCACTATATGGACCCCTTATATATTTATATATGTTGATCATACCCCCTTAATCTTCTCTTAATAAAAAATAAACTCAGCTCCTCTAATCTATCCTCATAGCTAAGCTCCCTTATGCCTCTTATCATATTGGTTGCCCTTCTCTCAACCTTCTCCAGTTCCCTGATATCCTTTTTGTGAACTGGTGCCCAAAATGGAACTGCATATTCCAGATTAGGTCTTTTTTAATGATTTGTACAGGGGCAAAGTGATATCTCTCTCTCTGTAGTTCATACCTCTCAATACAAGAAAGGACTTTTCTCGCTTTGGAAACTGTAGCTTGACATTGCATGCCATTATTAAGCTTATGGCCTACCTAAACACCCAGATCCTTCTCCACCATGTATTACCTCAGTTGTACTCCCCCTAGTATGTGTGATGCATTCATAGTCTTAGCCTCCAAGTGCATAACTTTACACTTTTCAACATTAAAACTTATCTGCCACATAGCTGCCCAATTAAACAGTGCATTGAGGTCGGTTGTAAGTTGGAGACATCCTGCAGGGACGTTATTCCACTGCATAGCTTGGTGTCATCTGCAAACACTGAAATGGTACTTTTAATCCCAGACCCTATATCATTTATAAATATTTTAAAAAGTAAGGGTCCCAACACTGAACCTTATGGTACACCACTGATAACCTTAGACCATTCAGAGTATGAATCATTAATCACTACTCTCAGAATACAGTCTTTCTATCCATTTACAAACTGATTTGTCCAAGCCTGTAGACCTAATGTTACACATTAGCCTTGTGTGGGGAACTGTGTCCAACATGTTTGCAAAACCATATACCACGTCCACAGCCACCCCTCTGTCCAATGTTTCATTACCTCCTTATAAAAAGAAATCATATTTGTTTCATAACTTCTGTCTTTCATGAATCCATGCTGTCTGTTGCTTAAAATATTTTTCCAGCAAGAACTTATCTATGTGGTCTTTTATTAAACCCTCCAGTATCTTCCCAACTATAGAAGTTAAACTAACAGACCTATAGTTACTAGGTAAATGCTTTGATTCCTTTTTAAATGTAGAGGAATACAAAGTTTCCTCTGATTGGCTGGGTCGGAGGGGTGGGTTGATGATGTCACGCTCTCTAACTCAGCCAGAGGAAGCTTTGCATTTATTTACAGGATGTGTGAATGTTACATCGGCTGTCTATCAATGGCTGAGCGTCTCTCAGCCTTGTCTTTTCTGAGTGCGAGACAGGAAGTCGCTGTCTCACAGCCAGAACCCAGCACTGTGTACTACACCCATATTTAGGGTGTAACAAATGTTACAAAAGGTGAACTTATCCTTTAAGTAATATACAACATTTTGAATAATACCTTACCACGACTTGCTCAAAAAATAAGTGTGACTTTAAGCTCAAAAGAGACCTACCATGTGTATTTGTGCCCAACAATTTTGCTCAGACCTGTCAACAAAATTTTTTCCTGTGGTAATATTTACATACTGTATATGCAGCTAAAATGTGAGCGATTTTGTCTTATTCTACACATTTCACAAATTACCCTGCATCTTCAGCATCAACAGTCAAAACATTTCTAGTCAGAAAGGTACATGATAATTTGATCCCGTATTTATAATCTCATCCTTCTCTTTCATGCTTCCAATCCCCAAAAAGAATCAATGGATCTTATAACAACCGTAGAGTGGCCAAAATAGAGGTAGAAGTACCCCCACAGGGTAGCAGTGACAGTAAGAGGGCGAGAATGCATTTATCTGCCTAGTTTAAGGTTAGATCTAGGCTGGTCTGTAATTTGTTAACACTACCACTTTTATAAGGTTTAAATAGAGTGAAGGGTTAGACCTTTTGTCAATTTTTTTTGATTGCTAAGTCCCCATAGGGAAGAGTCACCATTCTATTTGTTCGGGTGGCCATGTCACCAAAACAGATGATATTACCCATCCCATGATTTGTGCAGAAGTGTAACTGCAGTTATTCATAGTTTCAATTTGCACCCTATGACTTCCTCTTCTAATATGTGAATTAAGAGTTCACTGAAATATCTACCAGAATCTCCTACCCGCCTGCCATGTGCACTTCTTTATCTGCAGAATTCCACTGTAGTTGTTGGTTCGCCATTACAAGTTCATCAGCCGGTACATATCTAAAGGAGTTGCAATGTTCCGTTTTGCATGGCTGTGGAATTACGAACACATATGTGCGAGAACAGTTAAGCAACACCTTAATTTAAAATTCACTTTTCACTCAAATATTTTATAAATGCAATAAAAATAATTATTAATTAAATTTATAATGTTCTAATGATCTAAAGATGCTAAAGGTCATGGTTCAGGGGGTTAATCTCATTGCATTAATAAAGTCTGCATCACCCATTTTGTAGAACCATTTGTAGCTAAAAGTTATAATAAATGAAGTATTCAGTTGCCAAGTATATAAATCAGAAAGACATTTTCAGAAACTGTCTATGCAGCAACCTTTGCTTGAAATGGTTTTCACGTGTTCTCTCATAACACAGCAGCTGAGCACTAAGGAAATCAATGCATTACTTAACATCTGCCCATTATTTCCAATAACACAACAATACACAAAATCTATATACTGTCAGAGTATTACAGAGTTGCGTTTATTTTTATCTGTGGAGCAAACAAATATGTTCTAGGCATGTTACAGTTTTCTTCTCTTCAGCTGGGACTAACTACAAATAATATTTTGAGTAGCGAGTATAATTCTGAAACCATCTGTAGACTGGACTATTGCCATAAAATGAATTTTATCCCTTTGCATAAAGCTTCCAACTATGGACAGACCATGATACAATCTTGATTCTATTTCAGAGAGTTATTTAAATTCAGAAATTCACCAGACCAAATTCCTTATATCCATAATGCACTACCTGGCCTTTGAAGTTAGGTCAGCTGGCTAAGACGAACCAGGAGTGGGGATTTTAAATAGGGTAGGCCCCACAGTGAAAAAATAGAGAGGTTACAACAGCCATGTTAACATTGTGTTTTATTTGTGACAGGGGAAGCATAGGAAGTGCTGCTGAAGAACATCAGAAAGGACTGCCCCTCTCATAATAATTATTCTGCTAGTCCCCGTTATTCCCCTGCCCCCTCCATCCTCCTTTTATTTTAGACAGTGCATACCCAGTTGGTCTAAGACTAGCATCACTGCCATAAATGCGATCAGGCAGTATAGTTCCAGCACTCAGTAGGTTAAACTTTACTACTGCTCACTGCTGCACTGGAGGTGGTCCTGCTACTGTATATGCTAATCCGGATGCCAAAAGTCATCCTAAGCCCAATTCTTACTGTTAATCACTTTGTATGTTGAGTAAAGTTGGGCGAACAGTTCTAACCAAACAAAAGCTCGGCCCAAACATCGCATGTTCACTCGCTCGGCGAACATCTGAATTTGTGGGGTGCTCAGCAGGATGTTCGCCTGCCGAGCACCCCACAATGCACTGCATGCTGCACAGTGGTCAGGTGCAAGTCTTTGCCCAATCAGGAGACAGAACACAGTCAGAGCCATGATTGGACAAAGTCACGATGACTTTGCCCAATCATGGCTCAGTACTTATAGTCCCACCCCACACTATAAAACGTTCCTTCCCACAGGAACCTTTTGCAGTGTGTTGTTAAAGTAGAGATAGATAGAGCAGGGCTCTGTTTGCTACTAGTGAGTTAGTGTGTTATTGTGACTGAGTGTAGAGTATCAGTGTAGTGTTAGTGTAGTCTGAGTATTGTGAAGTGTCAGTGTAGCGTGTCAGTGCAGTGTTAGTGCAGTGTGAGTAATCTATAGTGAATATAATGTGTCAGTATAGTGTGAGTATATTGTAGTGTCAGTGTAGTTTTAGTGTAGTGCAGTGTTTAACACAGCATTACATACCATTTAGTGCTGTATACAGTGCTGTATACCTCTTTTTTTTGGTTGCTGCATTTTTTCATCATTTTTTTTTTATACTTCTGGGGTGTGCTAGCCATGGAGACCAGTACTTGTGGAATTTATCTCCAGTCATGTTTGATTTGGCTAATAGAAATTCCATGCGACAGTGATCATTGATAGTAGAGGTGAGGGAGCATAACGTCGGTGGACGTGGGTCCTTCCAAGCCTGTGCTAGGGTTACACGTACTGCTATTAAGATGTGAGGTTTAATGGGAAGGAATGTAGTAGGCCAGACAGAAGGGTCTAGACCAAAGAGAGCCATTTGCAGAGTCAACACCTGTGAAACAAGAGTAATATCAGTAATCAGTGTAGATACATTTTTCCAGAAGGGAGCAATGGCAGGGCAGTCCCACCAAGTATAAAAGATGTCCCCTATTGCATCGCAATTTCTCCAGCATTTCGGGGAGTGAGATGGGTAGAAGTGGGCCAGTCGGTCAGGCGTATAATACCATTTGTGGAATATTTTCATGAGAGTTTCCCAATGAGAGTTGTTTTTGGAGAAAATAGATGACAGCCTGAGAGATTGATTCCATACATCTGGGGGAATTGAGATCTGCCGTTTTGATTCACAAAATACCATACTTAAGGGCCTGGATGTGGAAGCCGGCCGGAAGAAAAGATTATAAAATGTGGCATATCCCCTTGGTTTTGGTGGATAGTCGAGTGTAGAAGGAGAGCAAATCCTTAGATACAGTTCCATCAGTAATGGATATTGAGGAAATAATATGACAAATCCTGAGGTAAATGTAGAAGTCCTTACTAGGGAGGTTGTATGAGGCTGAAAGTTGCTGGAAGTCTTTAAGGTGTAGTTTGTGGCATAGGTCTCCAATCTTATGATCCCTGCTGTAGACCAATGCTGTAGTGGTAAGTTTGGTGATAGTAGTTGGAGAGAGAGGAGTGGAAGGGTCTGCATGGCATTTATGTGGATTCCTTAATAAGTTTGTCATATAGCTTTCCAGGTTGCGACTGTGGCACTGACAGAGGGTAAAAAGGATCGGGGTGTATGAAAGTCCATCCAAATCGCTGCTAATAGTAGATGGGGCAAAAGAGAAATTGCTGTAGCTTCAATTTGGAGCCATGAGGCAGTGGAGAGTGGGGCCCGCCACTGTTTTGCTTGGTCCAGGATGATTTCCTTGTAATAGCATTTGATGTTGGATGTTCCAAAACCAGCAAAGGCAGTAGGGGTACTCAATAGTGAGGACTTTAGTCAAGGTTTACGAGCTGCCCATATGAAGGTGTTGAGTTTTCATTGAATTTTAGCTATGTCAGCCGATAGAAATGGTAACGGCAAAGTCCTGAAGAAGTATAGGACATGTGGGAGGAGGAACATCTTGGCCAATGCTATGCGTCTGGCCCAGGAAGCTTTACCGAATTACATAGAAGTACTTATAGAATGAAGTTTCTGAAGAAGAGGTGAGATTTGTGCGCAAAAGCATAGAGGATGGAGAGGTAAGTTGAATACCCAGGTATGTCATGGATGAGTTGGGTGCCCAGGAGAAGGGGGAAAGTTTGGATATATTGGTTTTGAGTGAAGATGACGGAGATTCCAGTCATGGATGATTTAGAGTGATTTAGCTTATACAAGGAGATTGCACTAAAGTTCTTCAGGACTTGGCATAAAGGGAGCATCGAGCGTAATGGGTCTGTAAGGGATATGATGATATCGTCCGCATATAGGCCAATTTTTTGTGTGGAGTATTTCCTACCGATATTCCAGAAATGAGAGGGTTGGCGTGAATTGCTTGGGCTAGGGGCTCAATAACCAGGGCAAAGATCAGGAGCAAGAGTGGGCACCCCTGATGGGTGCCATTGGTGATGGGGAATGCATCTGAGAGGAGGCCTGTGGTCCAAACCCTGGCACTGGGGGTGGAGTAAAGTCCCAGTATGGCTTGTAAAAAATTTCCCTCAATGTACACATGTGCAGAACGAAAAAATTTGTTAGTTTCGATTCGGAATTTACACAAATTTGTTTAGTTAAATTAATTTGTTTTCGGGACTCGTTTATTCATTTTCAAATCAATTTCGAATAGTTTTCGAATTTGAAAAGTTTTCAAATCAATTTGGAATTCAAAAAGTTTTTTGAATTAATTTCAAATAGTTTTCAAATTTGAAAAGTTTTCGAATCCAAATAGTTTTCAAATTCGAATAGTTTTGAATTCAAATAGTTTTCCAATTTTCAAAAAGAATAACATAGAATAGAAAATAAAGAAAAAGAATAAAAAACATTTTTTTTCTATTCTATTCCTTTATTTTCTATTCTATTTTATTCTGTTTGGAAATTGGAAAACTATTTTAATTCGAAAACTATTCGAATTTCGAAATTTCGTCCTAATTTGAATTTCGTTATTTCGGATTCGTTTAAATTTGGTAATATTCTAATTTGTCCGAATTTTAATTCGGAATGAAACGAACCGCACATGTCTACCTCGATGCCAAATTTTTCAGTACTGCCTCCAGGTACTCCCAGTATACCCTATCAAACGCCTTCTCTACATCAAGTGAAATGAGCAGAGAAGGTGTTTGGAAGTGCTCTACCCAATAAATGAGGTCTACAAAACGTCAGGTTCCGTCTGAGGTCTGATGGTGAGGAATAAATCCCACCTGGTCTGGGTGTACCAGGTAGGGCATGTTGTGAGCAAGACGAGTTGCTAATAATTATGCGTACAGTTTAAGGTCTGTATTAAGCAGAGAGATGGGACTTGCCAGGTTTATGAATGGTGATGATGACAGCTTCAAGAGATTCTGATGGGATATTGCCAGTGGCCAAGAATCTGTTGAGGGAGTTACAGAGATGGGGTACGAGTTGTTCGGAGTATGTTTTGTAGTATTCGTTACTGAAGCCGTACGGCCCTGGGGCTTTATGCAAAGGGAGGGCCCTAATAGCAGAGAAGGGAGGTGCAGAGTAGAAAGGAAATCATGTATTGAAAATTGACTAGGTTCTGTAGGGGAGAAAAGTTTGGAGTAGAATGTGCCGAAACAGTTAGCAATGTCTTTTGGGTTGGTAAGTCTATGGCCTCGGGAGTCTAGGAGATATTGGATTTTGGACTGTGCTGCCCTGCGTTTATATTGTTGGGTTAGGACTTTGACTGCTTGGTTACCCTGGGAGTACCATATAAGTCTATGTTTTTTCAGATAAAAATGAAAACCGTTTTGTAAGTAGGAGCTGAATTCGGTCTGAAGTTTATGGAGTTCAGTAAGGATAGTATCTAAAGGGGCCAACTTATGGTGTTCTTCTAAGGATTTTATGTTGTCCAGGAATGTATTAATGGTTTCATGGCGTTTTTTATTTTCCTGGGCCCCCAACTTCAATAGTACCCCCCCCAAATGACAGATTTGTGGGCATTCCAGAGATTGGGAAAGTTAGCAACAGAGTCAGAATTAAGGTTAAAGTAGTCACTAATCGCGAATCCGATCTGTTCTCTAATCTCCTTAGCACTGAGTAGGGTGGTATTCAATTGCCACAATTTATGTGGTGTACTGGGGGAGGTAGAGAAGAGAGTGATGGATACAGGAGCGTGGTCACACCACGAAATCACTCCAATGGAGGAGGCGGAGACATGCTGTAGCAGCACTTTGGAGGTTAGGAACAAATTGGTGATTTTAGAGGATGGCTTGTTGGTGGGAGTTTTGGGCTGTGGGTTAGGGATTATGTCCTGAGGGACATAAGGGAACTCCAAGCTATATTCCGTAGCTACACACTTGTTCAACATTCTCTGCAAACGTGCAAGTTTGGGCAAGGATCTGTTTTTCCCCATGCCAGGAAGCACACATGAATCCAATGATTTGCTCACCATAGACCCAGCCGGTGTTTGAAGTGAACTAACAACTTTTGACAATGTCTCATTTAAAGTGCTGTGTGGCTCCACACAGGGTGACATCTTCCCAGAACTCAGGGCTGTCCATTCAGGGAAAGTCATAGCAGAGGCAACATCCTCGCCTTGTGCCCATAACATCTCTTGTGACATAGTCTCAAATAGGTCATCATCACCGGAAAGATCCGACAAGGATTCTATTTCCGAATCTCCCAGTATCTTCTGCTGGCAGATATTAATTTACAGTCCCAGATACATTCCCCATCAGCTGCTTACCCGTTCCCGTCGTGGACTTTGTTGGATCCAGTTTGGGTAGTCTCTGGGGTGGGCCTCGGCTACGGCCGCGGGAAGCCTTCACATATCCCACCTTCCTCTGGACAGGTACAACAGAGACAGGCATGGTGGACACAGAATTCAAAGCAATGTCCGCTGATGAGACGGCAACAGCAGTGTCTCTCTCTGGAACATTCTCGGCAACAACAGGCGAAGTAGTGGCCTGCTGTTCTCTCTCCGTAGTAGTAGCAGCTTCTACTGTTGCCCAATCCATTCGATAAGCACGGGGCGACATGGTAGGTTGCTCCACCACAAACAAATACTCTCCACATTGCGGACATCGGCCAAATGGACGGAGATGTACAGCCAGTCCTTCACATCGGTGGCAGATCATGCCCAGTCCTTCAATATCTCCTGAGGTATACAGAACAAACCTCCCCTGCGGCTTCAGACGAACACCAGTGCCGTAAGCAGGGTTCCGGTCAGTACAATACTCGACACAGTGCTTGCAGGGAACATTCTTGGTCCCATAATTGGCTGCATCGCTGAAAAAGACATGGCCACACTCTGATCTTCTCAGCACAATCACGAGGACTCTTTTCTTCTCTGGCGCCAAACACATACACGCGTCCCACGCGGTATCAAGCAGGGTAGGCTCCTCCCACTTGTTCTTCTGATCACGTAGCTCCCGGGCTTTTACTAGCGCCCACCGCCTACGCATTCAGAAATAAAGTCCAGCAACTTTTAACCTCTTCTCTTCCTGAAAAATTGACAAAGTCCAGCTCTCACCGTAAACTCCTGGTGAAACACCTCTCTGGGTTGCGAGAATTAATGGTCAACAAATCCCGGACGACGCCCCCACATGTAGCACTAACTCTTGGCGGAGCTGCTGGTTTAAGCGGGCTGTTACCTTCACTCTCGATACCTCTGTTTCACCGGCACCGGGTCTAGGGTTCCGTTGAGTTTACCTGTGGACGATATAAGCACCAACACTTGAGTACGTTTTCAATGCTTTATTGAACCAAGTAACGAAGGAAGTAGCAGGAAAGAGGCAGGAGAAAAACTGCTGGGAAGCTCAAATACCTTTCTTTAGGTTTTTTTAGAACATCCTTTAAAGTTGAATACTGTAATTGACTGCAATCCCCTTTTATGGGATAGGATCTTTGCTCGCCTGGATAGGCCTCTCTCACTTGCCTAGCAGCCAGTAGGTAGCATGAACAAAAGTCTCTGCCACAGACTTGCTTGAAATAAACCCATACGATCCTCTGTCACAGGATGTATTGGTTCGTGATGAATGTCAGACACAGTACTTGGACCTCTAAGCCAACCCGGCAGTACCATGCAATAAGACTACTTCAGGATACGTCCTCCAACCGAGTCACCAGGCCCCTCTCCAGACCAGAACTCTGCATGATCCTTCCATGACGGGTCCTCCTCTGGGATCTTCTCGGTTGTCCAGCTTCTTCACTCTAGATAGACAGCTCAGGACCATTCCTCGGCTGCTGTGGTAGGCCCCAGACAGGCTTCTGGGCCCACCCACGCGCCGCAGCGACGCGGGCCTCTGGAACGGAGGACCACCATGAGGTGGTACTCTAACACATACCTGTCGGCCAGGAAGGCCAGCAGGTGGCTGAAAACGAACCCCTAAACATGGCGTCTGTCCCATAAATACCCTCTCCCAGAATGCAACTCGGAGGACCACCTCCATCGAGTTGTCTCCAGGAGAGAGGAGCACTCATCCGCTTTAACACGTTGCTTTTCCAACACCTGCCGATGGTGACAATGACACCCACCGGCACAATGTGGAACCACACGCAACGTCAGCCAAGCTGGAACAGAGGCAAATCTAACTTCCTATAACGAGCAATTCACTAAATTTACCTATCAGATGGTAGATCATAAATCTACCAGCGCTACATAGGGTTAGGGTGGGAAGGCACCACCAACACCCAAAGCACAATTTTTCCACATCTGTTTCTTTGAAAGAGATGCCAGACTTTATCTAAAAAAAAATTGTTACTCTTGAGTGTAATATAATTTGGCTTCTTCACATAAGGCTTGTACACAGGTGGTGCAAAAAATGGTTATTTCCAACCAAAGTCTGCCAAAGAGACACCAGAATGTATCCAAAAAAACTCTAATCTTGTTCCAAGTGCATTAATTGTGGCCTCATCATGCAAACTGGCCCCCCAAGCCGTTAATTACAAAATAAAGAAAGTTTGCAGGGAAAATCTATTTAAATGTAATTATTTTTCTTTATATATGTCAGTTTTGCTGCAGCAGGTTCTATTTACGGTACAGATGTGCCACTTTGCAGGCAGACTAAGGGGACCCCCCAGGCACTATAGTTAAAGGAATTTTTCATTATTATTGTTTCACTTCCAGCATCATTAAAATCACTGCTCTTTTAATCTCTTGCCGACCAGCTGCCGCAGTTGTTACGTCGCTCCCTCTGGTGGCCGCAGCTTGCCCCCGGAGCTGATGCGAGTGCGACCGCCGGGCTCCAGGATCTCTGCGTGTAAACACAGAGATCCCGGTTCTCTGAGGGGAGAAGTGACAGATCGTCTGTTCATACAAAGTATGAACAGCGATCTGTCATCTCCCCTAGTCAGTCCCCTCCCCTGTCAGTTAGAACACACACTAGGAAACACAATGAACCCCTTCACTGCCAGTGACATTTTTACAGTAATCAATGCATTTTTATAGTGCTGATCTCTGTATTACTACCAACGGTCCCAAAAATGTGTCAAAATTGTCTGATGTGTCCGCCATAATGTCACAGTCAGGATAAAAATCGCAGATTGCCGCCATTAGTAGTAAAAAAAAAAATAATAAAAATGCTATAAATCTATCCTAAATTTTGTAGACGCTATAACTTTTGTGCAAACCAATCAATATATGGTTATTGTGATTTTTATTACCAAAAATATGTAGAAAAATACATATCGGCCTAAACGGAGGAAAAATTTGCTTTTAAAAAAAAAATGGGGATATTTATTAAAGCAAAAAAGTACAAAATATTGTGCTTTTTTTTCAAAATTGTCGCATTTTTTGTTTATAGCCCAAAAAATAAAAACCACAGAGATGATCAAATACCACCAAAAGAAAGCTCTATTTGTGGGGAAAAAGGATGTAAATTTTGTTTGGGTACAACATCGCACGACCGCGCAATTGTCAGTTAGCGACGCAGTGCCGAATCACAAAAAGTGCTCTGGTCAGGAAGGGGGTAAAATCTTCTGGGGCTGAAGCGGTTAAAAACATTTTTAAAAATGTTTTTGCATTGATACAATAACTTGTATATAAGCCTTAAAAATTAGCACTTTTGATTTTTCAAGCTTGGATGCCGATAATAGGGTTCGCGGTTCGGGTCTGAACTTGCATTGTTCGAGAGTTCTGGCGTGATCCGAACCAGGTGTGTTTGCCCCAACTCTAATGCTAAATTGTATTATTACCATTGTTAATCCATTTTATGCTTGCCATATTGGATGACATTATATTAAGTTTGCCTTTACTACCTGTTTTTGTTTTGCCTCTTGGATATACCACTAACACTGGATACTGAGTATTACTTTCAGTGATTTTCTGTGATATTGCATGTTTGTACACTCAGCCTGGTGTGTTGGAGGAGCTGAGGTTTTTGGAAAAGGTTGATGCAAAGAACACAGGAACCATGCTAGCCAGCGGCTTCTATGGGGGTAGCGCTACACAAATAGTGCTGTTAGATGAAAATATCTTAATGTGATGACCTGGAGGAAAGAAGCTGTTTTTGTCAGCTGGAATGGAAGCAGTTGAAATGCTTCACCAAGGATGGATTCAGTTTCTGGGTATAGGGATGATTTGAGAACATTTTTGTCTTCACTCTAGCAATCGGGGAAGGAAAATCTGGTGTGGTAATGTTGTTATTTGAGACAGTGTGGTGGGTGTGGGAAAGTGTTGCTTTGAGTTTTAAGGCTTCACTATGGGGAAGGGTGGGTATGACCATAGGATTGTATGCTTAATTTTTGCTGTTGTCTGCCCATCCCCTTTTGTTGCTGGAGAAAGTCTCACAGGAAAAGGCCAGAAAAGACTGAACTCTCCAAGCATAGTTTAAAGAGCCTTTGTTATACAGAAAGTCCTTTCAAAGACTGTTTTAGCAGTGAAGTTCTCATTGGATTATACAGTTGTTCTGCTTTACAGGCTATAAGCAGCCCAACAGTGTTACAGTTGCTGGTGGCAAGTAAAAGTGATGCTGTCACAATAATCAATTTTGAATAAGCTCTGGGGATCAAAAAAATGCCATTCAAAAGAAGGAGGTGAAAAGTCAGGCTGAATCCACTTGTCACTTTTCTCCAAAGCTGTGCTCTCAAAACTCTTTTGCCCTGTACTCTTTAAGAAAGTTTACTTGACAATGGCAACTGATGTCCTCAGACTGGCAAAAGCCAAAAGGTTCACCTTCCAACATAACAACGATCCTAACCACACAGCCAAGACAACACAGTGGTGGCTTCGGGACAACTCTGTGAATGTTGTTTGTTCTTTTTAATAAATTCACAGACATTTCTAAAATTCTATTTTCAGTTTGTCATTATAGGGTACTGAGTATAGATTAATGAGACAAAAGTGAATTTAAAGTGATTCTAAAGGCTAATGCCGCATACACACGGTCGGAATTTTCGACAAAAAATGTTCGATGTGAGCTTGTTGTTGGAAATTTCAACCATGTGAGGCTCCATCGGACATTTGTTGTCGGAATTTCCGACAACAAAGATTTGGGAGCTGGTTCTCAAATTTTCCGACAACAAAATCCGTTGTCGGAAATTCCTATCGTGTGTACACAATTGCAATGCACAAAATTCCACGCATGCTTGGAATCAAGCAGAAGAGTCGCACTGGCTATTGAACTTCATTTTTCTCGGCTCGCAGTACGTGTTGTACGTCACCGCGTTCTTGACGTTCGGAATTTCCGACAACATTTGTGCGACCGTGTGTATGCAAGACAAGTTTGAGCCAACATCCATCAGAAATAAATCCAGTATTTTGTTGTCGGAATGTCCGATCGTGTGTAGGCGGCATTAAGGTTTTTTTTTTACCTTAATGCATCCTATACATTAAGGCACAAAACCTTCTGGGTGCAGCTCCCCCTCAGCCCCTCCTTATACTAAAGCCTACAGCCAGTCTAGCGGGCTGAATGGAAAAAAAACTGAAGAGCTCAGGAGGAGCCACTGTACTAACAATCCAATGTTAGTACAGCGATCTCCCCTGCTTAACTATTGTGTTCTGACAGGGGGATGCACCGCCCCACCCCCTGCCAGGACACACTGGTCAGTGCTCTCAACCATTGGCTGAGAGCACTGATCTGCAGACCTTTTTCAGTCATGCCCCTTCGACAGCTTCTACTGGACCGGCTGCAGTGCACACATGCAGAATGTCATCCAGTTTCTTTTTTTTTTTTTTTTTTTAATTTTATATTTTATTTTTTCCATATAAAACAAATATCGTTATTGCTGCTTCCAATTTGCAGAGTATAATTTAGCACATTGTGATTCAGTTTTTAGTAGACACATATGACTTATTATCAAACAAGACAGAAAAAGAAAAAGAAAGAGAAAAAAAAAAAAAACCCCAAATACAAAAAATTTCCCTATGGCATTATTTAGGTTCTCTCGCCCCCCCCCCCCCCCCTCATAATGATCCATCCTGCTCTCCGAGCGCATATCCGTACTCCCTGGTGCAGACCAGAAGAGACCATGAATTCCATTTTTTATTAAATTTCTCCACCTTACCCTGTGTAATCGCAATGCCTTTTTCCATGGCGTATATATCTGCTACTTTTTTTAACCATAGTGAGATCGAGGGGGGTGATTCTTGCTTCCAAACGGCCGGGATACAGTCCTTTGCCGCATTCAAAAGATGGGCCACAAGAGAATTCCGATATGTACACTTTGAGAGATCCGAAAGATGAAGAAGATATCTTGCTGGGTCGGACCCCGGGTCATACTCTGTTAATTGTCTTACAGTTTCTCGTACTTTAGACCAGAAATCTACTAACTTTCGACATGACCAGAAGATGTGGAGCATATTACCCTCTGATTCTCCACATCGCCAGCATTTATTTGTCCGCTCTGGATACATTTTTTGTAGTAATGATGGAACTTTATACAACCTTGTAAGAATTTTGTAGCATAACTCTTGGTATTTGCTGGCAGTTGAGGAGTAATGAGCAAAGTGTAAAATATAGCTCCTTTGCTCCTTGGAGAGTGTAATGTCCAGATCTCTTTCCCATTTCGAAAGAAATCTTGGGACAAAGTCTTCAGGGGGATCTGTTAATATTTTATATACCTCTGATACTCCATGTGCAGAAGGCTCTTCCAAAAGGCATACATTTTCTAATGGTGTATTTAAGCGGTCTGATCTTTCCCCCCTATTAAGGGAGGTTAGGAAATGTGTAAGCTGTTGCATCTGCCATGGATCCAGTGGCGGACAGAACAGCGATTGCATTTCCGACCTTGTCTTCAACCTTGATGCTTCAAGAAAATCCCCTAATCGAAATCTGCCATGGCGCATAATTTGCTTAAAACGGCTGTCTGTGTAGCCAGAGGGAAATAGTGGATTTCCCAACACAGGATGGAGCCGAGTGATTTCCCCGTCAAATCTTGAGAAAAAGTGGCTCTGTTGGATTACTTTTAAAGTTGCCCCTATCAAGGGGTGATGTCATAAAGTTCCAAGAGGTTTAAGTTGTAGCCATGGCAGACATCGAAGAGGAATCTCCGTACATGATTGTTCAATCGCTATCCAGGTTTTGTGTCCCTGGTCTCTGCACCAAGCAAGTACCCTAGCAAGGTGTACTGCTTTGTAGTATCTTATCGGGTCGGGAAAAGTCATACCTCCTCTAGACTTTGGTATAGCCAGTAAATTGAAAGATAGATGCGGATGCTTTTTTGCCCAAATAAATTTAATAATACTACTACGTATTGATTTCAGAAAGGACTCTGGAATAGCTATTGGCAGAGTCTGAAGGAGGTATAACCTTGGAAGAATATTCATTTTAAGAATGGCATTCCTACCCATCCATGTATAGGGACCTTTATTCCATCTTTCCAAATCAGATGAAAATTCCCGTATTAACGGTGGAAAATTTGCTTGGAAGACTTTGTCTATTGAGGAAGTCAATTTGACTCCTAGATATGTCAGAGATGAAGCTACCCAGGGTAAGGAAAACGACGATTGAAGAGCCTGTGCTCGTGCTGTTGGCAACGTAATGTTTAATATCTCTGATTTTTGAGTATTAAATTTAAAATTAGAGATTAAGCTATAGCGATCAAACTCATTTACAAGTTTTGGTAACGTGGTTTCTGGTGAGGTGATGAAAAACAATATGCCGTCTGCATACGCCGCAGTTTTGTCGATTGAGCAACCCTGTATATCGATATTTTGTTGAACATGTCGCAGAAATGGTTCGAGGGTTAATATGAATATCATTGGGGACAAAGGGCATCCCTGTCTATTACCATTGCTCATGTTAAAGTATGAGGTGGTTACCTCATTAATTCTTACCGCCGCAGATGGAACAGAGTATATAGGCTCTATCCATTTACCAAATGCTTTCCCAACTTCAATATGGGTCAACGTCTCCTACAGAAATGTCCAATCCACCCTGTCAAAGGCTTTCTCAGCGTCAGACGATAGTAGACATAGTGGTATTTTACGAGAATGAGCCAGATGAATAATATCTAAAGCCCTAGTGGTATTATCTTTAGCCTCTTTGGTAGGCATAAAGCCTACCTGATCAGGGTGG
The DNA here is from genome assembly GCF_042186555.1 of Aquarana catesbeiana. Taxonomy (NCBI): domain Eukaryota; kingdom Metazoa; phylum Chordata; class Amphibia; order Anura; family Ranidae; genus Aquarana; species Aquarana catesbeiana. The sequence continues at coordinate 110,969,674 of NC_133331.1, read as the reverse complement.
TCATCCAGTTTCTATTGAACCAGACATAGCCACCGGACATTGGGCACACGTGTACAACCCTTTACCTCATCCCCTTCTCGATCCAGCGATGTACATGAGAGCAGCTGCTCTTCCAGGTCTCTCTCTCCTCACTGGCTCCCACAGAAGTGGGAGCCATTGGCTCCTGCCACTGTCAATCATAGCCAGTAAGCCAATGAGGAGGGAACGGGGGGTGGAGCCGAGCCACGCTATGTGTGTGAATTAGAAACACAGAGCGCAGCTCGAGATCGAGCCTGCTAGAGTGTCTCCATAGCGAAATGCTTGCTATTAAGGGGCACTCGGCAGGGAAGAGGGGCCAGAAGCATTAGCAGGGGACCCAAAAAGAAGGATCAGGACATACATTGCACAGGTCAGGTACGTATAACATGTTTTTTTGATTTTTCTTTTTTTATTTCCTTTAGAATCACTTTAAATAACTGTAGTATCAGGCTGCAACATAACAAAATGGCAAAAAGGGGTCTGAATACTTTTATTTTGATTATTTTGTACCTGGTATATCTTTATTCACTGGCTGCACATTACCTCTTTGGCAAATGAATGTTTTTAGCATATAACTGCCATATGCTGCCTTGGAAGGCAAGTAAAAAAAATACTGATGCTTTCTTTCCTATTTTGATGAAACATTAACTCTAATGCCCTGTACACACGGTCGGACATTCCGACAACAAAATCCATGGATTTTTTCCAACGGATGTTGGCTCAAACTTGTCTTGCATACACACGGTCACACAAAGTTGTCGGAAAATCCGATCGTTCTGAACGCGGTGACGTAAAAACGTACGTCTGGACTATAAACGGGGCAGTAGCCAATTGCTTTCGTCTCTTAATTTATTCTGAGCATGCATGGCACTTTTTGCGTCGGATTTGTGTACACACGATCGGAATTTCCGTCAACGGATTTTGTTGTCAGAAAATTTTATAGCAAGCTCTTAAACTTTGTGTGTCGGAAATTCCAATGGAAAATGTGTGATGGAGCCCACACTCGGTCGGAATTTCCGACAACAAGGTCCTATCACACATTTTCTGTCCGAAAATCCGACCGTGTGTACAGGGCATAATACTTTTGGAAAAAAGCACTCCCTTTAAATCCATCAGCTGGCAACAGTACATTTGACAGCTGTAATTAGAAATTTTTACAGGGTATGTGTAAATGCTTTGAAGTGAAAAATGATTTTGCAAAGTGAATATAACCATGCACTGCCAACATTTTTGGAATCCTGGATTCATATTTGTTCTTTGGGTAAGCATAAGACCATTAGTAATTCACTGGCAAAAATGCAGCATAATGGTGACTCATTCTTTCCCAGTACTATTAATAAATTAAAAAATATTAGTACATCTTAATGAAATCCTTAATTTATACAGCTTTGGAAAGCTGGAGTAAAGGAATTTTTACCTTTATCATTTTGTCTGTCCCTCGGATATCTGGACCTCCAGTTGGACAGTGTCTTAATATATGTACTGTGTTGTATTAAGTCAGCAGAATATAATAGAAAGGGGAATACAAAAACAATGCTTTCTGGTACTCAGTTACGACAATATTTTCAACATATCTGCATTTAAAACAGTATTCTACATTACTTATGGACAAGCAAAAATATGCCTATTCTTTGAACAGAATTGAATTCCAAAGTTTTTTTTAATAGCTGTATAATAAGCTTATATTGTAAATTTTATGCAAAACGATGTACAGAGTGGAATAATATGGCATATAATGTACATATTGGACTATGCAAATATACAGTACAGCATACATGCTGTGACGACCTACAAAAGAGTATAAAAAACAATAGAATAGTTGCGCACTGCCACCTAATGGTGGGCTAACTGAATACATGAATAAAGTTGCTGCAACTTCCACATCCACAGCAATCGTATGAAATATAAATGTGATAGCGCTGCTAAATAACTCCTATAAAGAAGCACATATATCCATAAATAACTAAAAAGAAACATAATTCATAATGAAGTGCAAGTGTCAATAGAAATAATTCATATTAAAGTGCAAGTGCCAATATAAACAGTGCCAAAAAATAAAATTGTACAAAAAAAAAGTTCAATAATGAAAATAGAAAATCTTCTTCTGAATATTGCATGAAAAAAAAGCCTCTTTTGTGAGCCATGCTTAGCAAATACTAATAGACTCCACTCCATAACTTGTGCCCCCTTTTACCGAGTGCAATGCAGGCTCACCTCCATCTTAAATTTTATACTACAAGAGAGCATGCAAAGTAAAGCACAGCATATTATGTGTCATGTGTTTTGGAAAGTAGACAGTTCAAGGTAAACAGTAGGAGGCATGATTTTTTTTCTGTAAAAAATATTTTTTTTGGAAAACTAAGGAATTTGTCTATTTTTATTTTTTAACAAGTTGCTTCTCACACACAGCATGATCATACTTATGCCACGTACACACGGTCGGATTTTCCGACAGGAAATGTTGGATGTGAGCTTGTTGTCGGAAAGTCCAACCGTGTGTATACTCCATCAAATATTTGCTGTCGGAACAAATGTTCGATAGCAGGTTCTCAAATTTTCCGCCAACAAAACTTTGTTGTCAGAAAGTCCGATCGTGTCTACACAAGTCCGCTCACAAAAGTTCATGCATGCTTGAAATCAAGTATGAGCCGGAAGCGCTCGGTCTTGTAAAACTAGCGTTCATAATGGAGATAGCACATTCGTCATGTGGCAAATTTTGAAATCCCTCTTATTCTTTATAATGCTATAATAATGAAGTTGCTTTGCTGCTGATATTCACATAGTTCTGACAAACAGATTTTTTATTTCTCGTGATCTCCTGAATAATCTTTGTTTTTTTTTGTTTTTTTTTCTCGTGATCTCCAGAATAATCTTTTATTATTTTTTGTTGTTTTGTGTGTCAAGTTACCACAACACCATTATTATCTTGTATTTTTTAACCCCAGAGATACAACTATGTTTTAATTTGACATTGTATTTTTGAAATGTACCTGCCTACTCACAAACAAATTGTCCTTTTTGAAGTAAAACACATAGCCAAGTATTTGTCCAAACAAAAATTAGGAATTTAATAGGAGTCATAACAAAATAAAGAGGAAGGCAACGCTGGAGAAACAGTTGGAATTGGTGAAGCCTTTGTACCCCAGGGCAGACATCAATTATTTGACTGTCAAAATTGGTAACCTGATGAGTCCATTTAATAGGGAGCACAATACGGTCCAGGACTCCAAGAGGTCGGGAGCAGCAGCAGATGACATATATGTCCAGAGGCTGTGGTCTTACAACAGCCTGCGTCTTTTGCCAGACCACACCAAACCCAGGCCATCACTCTCCACACTTCCTTCCATGCTTCCTTCGATGCTGCTGTGGTGGGTTGAGTGCCTGTGGTGTTGGTGGTGTTGGTGGAGGTGGTGGAGCAGTATGGTCCAACTCACACAGGTGGGTTTGATTTGTGAGTTGGCCCCTCGTCCCCATGTTTAGGCCCTTAAGAATGATCTCCTCACAGATAAGTCGTTGGCCCTCCTCAATGTGTTCGAGTTTACTTGCTGTCACACCTCCAAATGACTCGGGGCCACCAGGGGTCGTTGTAAGTACCACAGTAGCCTGGCGAATTAAAGCAGTCGCGGACTCCACCAGGTTCCTCGCCTTCCTGGTCCTTTTGGTTGGAGGGCGGAGGGGAGGAACCTGGGATTCCGTCAGGCTGCTTTCCACTGCCTCCTCCTGGCTGAGACTTTCCTGTTTATGAAAATGGTACATAGTTTTAGTTTTTTGGTCATCAATCACACACAATTTTGAGCTCTTGACTGTTGCAAATTGAATGTTAACAAATAGAAAAGACTATCATTCTGACCCCAGCATTTTTCATTCTTGTCCCAATCATTTTTGGCTACTATTGTCTATTGATATGTAAACCACTTTGTTAAATCCGAAATGAGTGATCAATAATAGCATCTAGTTAACATCATTCAATTTTTGACAAGAAATATGTTCAACAATGTTATACCTGGCTCAAGCTGGGCTCCTCCACATCTTCTTCCTGGGTGAAGGGCCCAGGTTGGACTTCAGGAGCCTCAGCTGATGTGGAAGGAACTGTTGAAGGGAGTGTAGATAGCGATGGCCTGGGTTCACTCTGGTCTGACAAAAAACGCAGTCTGTCGTAGTACCACAGGCTGGGTACATATACGTCATCTGCTGCTGCTCCGGATCTCATGGAATCCTGGACCTCCTTGAGCTCCCTATTATATGTGCTCCTCAGGCTACCAATTTTGGCCTTCAAATAGTTGATGTCTTCTGTGAGTACAACACCGGCTTCACCAATTCCAACAGTTTCTCCAGTGCTGCCTTCCTCTTTTGCTTGTTGGAGTATTCTTTGCATGTCACTTGCCAGAGACATGGCTGCTCCCTGTACATGTCGAGGAATTTGGGCAGGAAATCCAGGTCAGTGAATTTATCCACCATTTTAGCTGCAAGACACAACACAAGACAAACCCTAATGTCAGGCTAAACTCTCCTAATCTTGTCCCAATATAGGCCTCAATCTATAAGCAGTATAGGCCACTAACCACTGATGCCCCAAGTTACAAATGTACCTTCGTTTGAACGATCGTCACTTATGATCCTCCGTCCTCCACTCACTGATTGTATGTACGAGGCCCGCGTGTTATGCTTTATATACACTGCACATGCGTGAAACTCCGCCCCTGTCCTTTCTAGTGTATTCCCCGCCTCTTCTCTTTCGGGGGAGAGGGAGAGCACATGGCGGAGACACAGCAGGTGCCTGCAGAGAGCAGCAATGACGAGGACGAGGAAAGCCCAGAGCAAGGCAGTTCCACATCCAGGATGAGATATAAGGCCTCAAATATGTCCTGGGGACATCTGAGGACACCAGGAACCCCCAACCTCCTAAAGAAGGGGAACTCAGACATCACTATCTGAGGATGTGGAGGAAGGAGAGGTTTATGAAGTGGGTGAAATAGTGACCATAACAGGTCAGTGTCTGAGACCACTGCTTCAGATAATAGATGGATGCCTGCATATTTATAATACATGGTGTGTTTTTTTATTTTAGGTGTTGTGGATGTTGTGGAAGAAGAATCTCACTTCACAAGTGCAAGTGCACAAGTCCTCATCTGGGAGATAATGGTGTGCAATCGTGAATTACAGAAAATCAAGGAAGACATCAATGATGTTGAAAAAAGATTCAAAAACATCATTGATGTTTTAGGCAGAATCTTAAACACCCCAAAATTATTCAAGTTTGTTGTTATATTTGTTATATTTCTAACATTTTAAAAATATTTTGAAAGCCAAATTTTGAAGATGCACACAGTGTGTCAACATGTGCTATCTGCCATCATAAGATATCAATGTACACGTTTTGTGGGTGCAACCCCTTCCTCGCAACTAAAGTATGTGAGAGGAAGGGGTTGCACCCCCGAAACACATCCATTGATCCTCCATGATGTGAGCTAGCACATGTTGACACACTGGGGCTTATTTCAAAAAAGCCAAACCATTCTGCACTACAAGTGCAATGCAAGTGCACTTGTAGGGCAAAGTGGATTGTCCTTTCTGAAAGAAGGCCCAGTGTGTCAACGTGTGCTAGCTCACATCATGGAGGATCAATGGACGTGTTTTGGGGGTTGCATTGATATCCCATGATGGCAGATAACACAGTTGACACACTGTGTGTTTTGTGGCTTTATCAAAATAGAATTGGGAGGCCACAGTCTGGCATTCCTGTGGGTTGGAAGGAAACTGGGGAGTCAAGCAAGAAAAAAAAAATAGTACTTTTGCACATAAAATTGCAAGCAGGATTAGACACAAACATTCTTGGCCAACATAAGTATAACATTTATTGAAATGAGTATTTAAAGACAAAAGTATAAGGTCCACTTATCAGATTCCTCACCCCCTCTGATAGCCCATTGTAAAAAATTTAGGGGGGGGGGGATTTTTTGGACAGGTAACCCTCTCCACTTCATTGAGAGCTGAATGCATAAATAATGTGTGTTACAGTACTTTGGCCAGCCCCTCCTTACTTACACTATTGGCAGCCCACTGGACAGGTAAGAAGTGTCATAAACCAAAATTATGAATACACACTGTCCATTTTTAACATTCTGCAATTAACTATCAAGATAATAGGAGAACAAATCTTTAAACAGTACCATTTGAAAGTATTCAGGCAGGCACTTGCACTACATGCTTTGGTGAATTCATCCACAAATATGACCACAAAAGAGGTAGGTATAGTGTGTATGGGTTTGGCAAAGTCAGCAAATAGAGTATTGGTATCGGTTGACTTAGCGGTTGGGGGGAAGGGAGGGTTCCAGATGAGTTTTGGCCCCAAAAAAAAGCCTCTTGCACTCTGCCTGAATTTAAGGGCAACAATAACATTTGTACACATTTTAGGGGGTGTTTAGGGTAAGCACTACAATGGAGCTGACAAAATACATTGTTAAGTGACTAGGCTAGGTGTGTATGGGCCCAGGATAGCATGCTGGGGAGGTTAGTGAAGGCAAATATGCATGAAGGACAAAAAAGGAGCATTAAATGCTTACAGCATGCATGAGGACAAAAGAGGACATTCACAGCATATTACAATCATGGTAATTATGGAATGATGAAATAAATACAATACATTAGCAAACATTAAATACATAGAATGTGATGTTAAAGGATAAAACTTACCTTAATATAGTCCTTCGGCAGGACCTGAATGATGGCAGAGCAGGTCTCTGGAATAATGATTCCCAGAGCCTGGGGTGAGATCCCAGTTGTAAACTTAATATCCTGGAGACTTCTCCCCGTCACCAATTACCGCAAGGTGGCGACTAGCCTTTGCTCAGGAGTGATGGGTTGCCACATGCAGTTGTCCTGCTTGGTAAATTAGGGGGTAAGCAAAGCCAACATACAGTGAAAAACGGGGTCCGTCATCCGGAGATAACTCCTGAAATCATCAGGATTATTCTCCTGGAGTTCCCGAAGCAAAGGCATATGACAGAATTGGTCGTGATTAAGTAACCAATTTTTGGTCCATGAACTCCTCCTCTCCCTGTTCATGGACTGGACTTGAGTCAAAGCAAGAACTCCAACACCAAGCCCAACAATGACACAAGCTCTCCGACGAGTACGCAACCGCAATATGGCTAGAAAACGGTTGGCTGCTAAGAACGAACTGACAGAATGCACTGAAAATGAGAAAAGACCTGAGAACAACGAGCTGAAAATCAGAATGAGCGGACAAGAACGCACTAAAAAACAGAAGCAAACTATAAAAAGAACGCACTGAAAGACGGGAACAAACTGACAACACGCACTGAAGAACAGATACGAACCCACAAGCACAAACTGAAAAGCAGAAAGGAACTGAAAAGCACGAGGCTGAAAAGCGCAAATCGTCTCTCACCAAACTTCTACTAACACGAGATAAACACAAGATTAGCAGAAGGAGCCCAAAGGGTGGCGCACTGGCTATTGAACTTCCTTTTTATCTGCTCGTTGTACGTCACCGCGTTCTCACGTTCGGAATTGTTGGCCAACATTTGTATGACCGTGTGTATGCAAGACAAGTTTGAGCCAACAAGCTTCGAACAAAAATCCACAGTTTTGTTGTTGGAAAATACGATCATGTGGTGTACGCGGCATTACAATTACATTCCAAAACACATTCTGCCTTTTCTCCTAAGGTTTCAGACCTGCGGATCCGTATTTAGCCATCCGCTTGCTCAGCGGGGATTGCTCCGTTGATCCCTGCTGAGCCGGCAGAAGACAAGTCCGTCTCTGCACACTATTCAGGGACGGACCTGTCAGAGAGACCGCTCTCCTCTATGGGGGGATCTGATGATTACAGACTGCCTGTCCGTTTTCATCCGCCAGACGGATGGAGAATAGGACATCAATCTGTCTGGATTTTGCGGAGCGGATCAATTAGGGCGGATCGGATATCAGCGCTGACATCCGTCGCTTCATAGAGATTTATGGAGCGACCAATCAGATCCGCCTGAAAAAACTGACAGGCGTATCTGAATGGTCCGCACATGTGAAAGGGGCCTAAATATGGGTAATACACCATGTGTGAAACTTTTTCACAGCCTAAATGCATAGAGGGGCCCAAAATCCACAGAACCCCTTTGGGCTCATGGGGGGCATACAGTGCTGTGAAAAATATTTGCCCCCTTCCTGAAATCATCATTTAAAAACTGCATTTTGTACTTACTCGGGTTATCTTTGTGTGATATAAAATTTTGTTTGATCATCTGAATTACAGCACTGTAAATCACAAGTCTAATTTCCTGACTACCTATCATATTTCTTGAGTCCTTGAAGTGCCATGACAGGAGAAATACCCACATAATAATCAAATTTTGGAAAGCAACTCCCCCATCCAAGGTATTTTCTGAAAGGCTTAATGAATAAAAAAAAAATGCCAAAAGTTTTTGGAAAATGCATAAATAAAATGAAAATATTTTTTTCTCATGCAAGTTTTTAATTTAATTTATAAGATATTTCCAACAAGCAGCATATGCATACTTAGAATTACACTTAAAAAAAAAAAATCACAGCCTAGCCACATAGATGGGGCTCAAATCCAAGGAGCACCTTCAGACATTTTAGGGGCATAAATGACACATCTAATTTCCTAACTGGTGTGCCAGGACATGGAAACACCCACAAAATGACCACATTTTGTGAGGCAAACACTCCAAAGTATCTTCTAAGAGTGTCAGAAACCATGAAATTAGACCAAGACAGAAGTACAGTTAAATCACACTTATTTAATAATAAAAGTAAAAACAACAAACTTAGTCAAAACATAGCCAGAGTTCAGGAACCGGAAAGGATAGTCAGACAAGCCAAACGTCAGGGAGCCGGACATGAGCGTAGTAAAACAGTAAGCAGGATCTGGAGCCAGAAGAGATGTCAGCCAAGCAAGTCTTTTAACAGGAATGCAGGAGAGCGTCTCTGTGATGTTGAATAAGGCGAAGGCAGAACTTCTCTGGACTGGACGGCTTAAGTAGGCAGGACTGACGAGCAGGATATCATCAACAGCTGAGTAACTGTGGAAAGATAGGAGTTGGCAATTAGCCAACAGCTGAGCAGCCAGCTCAGAGAAGGAAGGGGTCAGCCCAGCCCTGATAGTACCCCCTCCTCAATGACCCTTCCCCCTCAGAGGTCCACCAGGCTTGAGGGGAAAATGTCTATGGAAATAACGGAGGAGGACAGGGGCATGTAAGTCCGAGGATGAGACTCAAGAGTGTTCCTCCAGACCGTACCCTTTTCAATGTACCAGGTACTGTATGCGCCCACGGAACCTACAGGAGTCAACAATGGACTGTACTACATACTCCTCGTGGTTCTCAACCTGTACAGGGTGAGATCGTGGTGCTGAGGTGGTAAAGCGGTTGCAGACCAAAGGTTTTAATAAGGAGACATGAAATACATTTGAAATACGCATATTAGAAGAAAGGTCTGATGCATAAGCCACTGGGTTAATCCTGCAATAAATACAGAAAGGCCCAGAAACCGAGATGCGAACTTCAGTGAGGGAACACGAAGTCGGAAGTTGCAAGATGACAGCTAGACCCAGTCTCAACCTGGTGGGAAGGTGCAGGCAGGCGTCTGTAGTCAGCATGGAGTCTGTACCTATCATTAGCATGTCGCAAAGCCTCCTGGACTCGTGCCCAAGTGGAATGAAGACCACGGAGATGCTCCTCTAACACAGACATACTCTGCGGAACAAACGAGTCAGGCAACATGGAAGGTTGGAAACCATAATTCGCCATAAACGGGGACAATTGGGAAGCAGCATTCAAGGCACTGTTGTGAGCAAATTCTGCCCACGGTAATAGGTCTGACCAGTTGTTATGATGGTCAGAAAAATAGCAATGTAGGAATTGCTCCAAATGACTGATTGGCTCATTCTGCGGCCCCATTAGACTACGGGTGATACACAGAGGAGAAAGCAAGCTGAATTCCCAACTGTGCACAAAAGGCTCACCAGAACCGGGACACAAACTGACTACTCCTGTCCGAGACAATCACCTTGGGTAGCCCATGTAAGCGAAAGATCTCCTGAGCAAAAATAGAAGCCAGTTCCCTAGAAGTGTGTAACTTCTTAAGTGGAATACAATGACACATCTTTGAGAACTGGTCAACCAGCATAAGGATAACTGTGTTGCCCTGGGAGTTGAGTAACTCCACAATGAAATCCATAGTCCAGGGCCTCTCACCATTGGGTATGGGTTGTAGGAGGCCCACTGGAAGGTGTCGTGGAGTCTTATGCCCCATACACACGGTCGGACTTTGTTCGGACATTCCGACAACAAAATCCTAGGATTTTTTCTGACGGATGTTGGCTCAAACTTGTCTTGCATACACACGGTCACACAAAGTTGTCGGAAAATCCGATCGTTCTAAACGCGGTGACGTAAAACACGTACGTCGGGACTATAAACGGGGCAGTGGCCAATAGCTTTCATCTCTTTATTTATTCTGAGCATGCGTGGCACTTTGTCCGTCGGATTTGTGTACACACGATCGGAATTTCCGACAACGGATTTTGTTGTCGGAAAATTTTATATCCTGCTCTCAAACTTTGTGTGTCGGAAAATCCGATGGAAAATGTGTGATGGAGCCTACACACGGTCGGAATTTCCGACAACAAGGTCCTATCACACATTTTCCGTCTGAAAATCCGACCGTGTGTATGGGGCATTACTCTGAGCACATACGGAACAGGCAGCTATGAAGGCAGTTACATCAGCATGTAGTAGGCCCCCAGAATTGCTGAGAAATGGCCCAAAAGAGTTGACTCTTGCCAGGGTGGCCAGCAGCCTTGGGAGAATGGTAAGTCTGGAGCACGGCAGTACGGAGACTTTCTGGGACAAAGCACAAGGTTTCAAGGTTTCTCAGGAGGAGCATGGACCTGAGCAGCAAGAATTTTGTCACCCAAAGGACAAGTGAGACTGGTGCGAACCGTAGCCATAATAGGATCAGGAGGAATCACAGGAACCAGAACCAACTCCAACTTGGAAGTGGAGGAATATTGTTGCGACAAGGCGTCAGCGTCATTGTAAGTACCGGCTAAAAATGAGACAATGTAATTGAAACTTGACAAGAGAAGAGCCCATCGCACCCTTCTGGGAGAGAGGTGTTTAGCCTCAGACAAGAATGTGAGATTCTTATGGTCAGTAAGAATGAGAACCGGCACAGTGGTACCTTCGAGGAGATGTCTCCATTCTTTCAGGGCTAAAACGATCGCCAACAGCTCTCTGTCACCAATCTCGTAATTGCACTGCGCAGGTGACAATTTCTTGGAAAAGTAGCCACAAGGATGCATGGCGCTCTCAGAGGTAGGACGTTGAGACAGAAGGGCGCCAAAACCAGTCTCAGAAGCATCAACCTCAAGGATAAAAGGTAACGTAGGATCAGGATGTGCCAACACAGGAGCAGAAACAAAGGCAGCCTTGACACTCTCAAAGGCCTTAACGGACTCCGGAGACTAACTCTGTGGGTTACTGTCCTTTCTGGTCATATCAGTCAGGGGCTTGACCAGTGACGAGAAGTTACGAATAAACTTCCTATAATAGTTGGCCAAGCCCAGGAAACGCTGCAGAGGATGTAAACCCATGGGTCAGGGCCACTGTAGAACTACCGAAAGTTTCTCTGAGTTCATAGAAAAACCAGCAGTTGAAATGACATAAGCCAGGAATTTAACCTGTTCACGATGGAACTCGCACTTCTCCAGTTTACAGTAGAGATTGTTCTCTCTTAGTATCTGAAGCACATGACAGACATCTGTGTGGTGGCTCTCCAGGGACTTGGAAAATATGAGGATGAGGATATCATCGAGATAAACCATCACACATAACTGCAACAAATCTCAGAGGACATTGTTAATAAATTCCTGCAAAACTGCCAGGGCGTTACAAAGGCCAAAAAACATTACGAGGTACTCATAATGGCCTGTTCTGGTATTAAACGCAGTTTTCCACTCTTCGCCCTCCTTAATCCTCACAAGACTGTATGCCCCTCTCAAATCAAGCTTTGTGAAAACCATTGCTGCCTTGAGGCGGTCAAATAATTCCGTAATCAACAGAATCGGATAGGCATTCTTAATCGTGAAACAACTGAGACCCCTATAATCAATACAAGGTCTCAGTTCACCACTCTTCTTCTTCACAAAGAAGAAGCCAGCACCAGCAGGAGACGAGGATTTGCGGATGAAACCTCAAGAAAGTGCGTCTGCAACATACTCCTCCATGGCCTTATCCTCCAAGACTGACAAAGGGTAAACCCGGGCCATAAGGGGGTATGGCACCAGGTTGAAGGTCAATTGCGCAATCATACGGCCAGTGTGGAGGCAAACTACTGGCTTGACCTTTGTCAAAGACATCGTTAAAAGCGCGGTACTCCTCCGGCAAGGAGGAGAGTAAAGAGGTGCACAGGACCTTGGCTACCTTCTGGAAGCATGTCTCACTGCATTGTGGTGACCAGGAGAGAACCTCAGCATGGAGCCAATCAAAAGAGGGGTTGTGCCTCTGTAACCAAGGATAACCAATAACCAGCGGAAACTTAGGTGAGGAAATAACTTGGAATTGGATTATCTCATGGTGAAGAGCCACTACGGCCATGGACAATGAAACCGTCTCATGAGTCACATGGGCAGACTGTAGAGGTCTTCCATCAAGAGCCTCAATGGCAAGTGGAGTGTTATGCAGCTGCAGCGGAATGGAGTGTTTCGATACAAAGGCAGCATCAATGAACAGGCCTGCAGCCCCAGAGTCGATTAGAGCCTGTATCTTGACGGACGACTCAGCCCAAGAAAGGGTAACTGGAACCAGGGGCTTATCCTTCTGGATAACTGGGGACAAAACAATGCCAGCTAAGGTCTGTCCGTGACAGGACCTCAAGGTTCGAACGTTCCCTGGACGGGTAGGACAAGACTTCAAAAAGTGACTTGCCTGGCCACAATAAAGGCACAATCTCTCCCTCCTCCTAAAGGTTCTCTCATCCACAGAGAGCCCAAGTGCATGGGTTCACTTTCACTGACTGACTCGAAACCAGGAGGCATGGGTGGTGAGGGAGGCATGGGTGGGACTGCAAAGCTTGGAGATAAACGTACAGGAGGCTTCCGCAAGCGCTCCTTAAAAAGAGTCTTTCTCTGGAGTCAATGAGGATGGCAAACATGATCAACTTCTCCAGCTCAGTGGGTATATCTCGTGCTGCTATCTCATCCTTGATGGTATCCAAGAGACCATGAGAAAAAGCAGCCACGAGGGCCTCATTGTTCCATGCAACCTCTGCTGCCAGAGTACGGAATTCAATGGCGTAGTCGGCAACAGTTTTCGTACCCTGTTCAATGGAAATGAGGTACTTGGCAGAAGAAGCGGAGCGTGCGGAAACGTCAAATACCCTATTAAACAAAGCCACAAACTCAGGGAGGCTCAAGACAACAGGTTTTTGCATCTCCCATACAGAGTTTGCCCAGGCCAAGGCTCTCTCAGAAAGCAAAGATATCACAAAACCTACTTTGCTTCTGTCCGTGGGAAACGCCTCAGGCAGCATCTCAAAGTATATCTCAACCTGGTTAAGAAACCCTGTGCACTGGACTGGGGAAGCAGAGCAGAATCAGACATACCTCTTATAGGTATTACCTCTTAGAGGTAATACTCGAGGCGGGTGCCTGCACAGAGACTGGAGCAGCAGCAGGGTCAGCCTGCAACACAGGTTGTACCGGGGTGGTCACAGTGGGAGATTCCAGGTGAGCGGTGTGACTCAGGATTAGGGATGAGCCGAACACCCCCCTGTTCGGTTCGCACCAGAACATGCGAACAGGAAAAAAGTTTGTTTGAACACGCGAACACGGTTAAAGTCTCTGGGACACGAACATGAATAATCAAAAGTGCTAATTTTAAAGGCTTATATGCAAGTTATTGTCATAAAAAGTGTTTGGGGACCTGGGTCCTGCCCCAGGGGACATGGATCAATGCAAAAAAAGTTTTAAAAAACGGCCGTTTTTTCGGGAGCAGTGATTTTAATAATGCTTAAAGTGAAACAATAAAAGTGTAATATCCCTTTAAATTTCGTAGCTGGGGGGTGTCTATAGTATGCCTGTAAAGGGGCGCATGTTTCCCGTGTTTAGAACAGTCTGACAGCAAAATGACATTTCAAAGGAAAAAAAGTCATTTAAAACTACTCACGGATATTGCATTGCCAGTCCGACAATACACATAGAAGTTCATTGATAAAAACGGCATGGGAATTCCCCACAGGGGAACCCCCGAACCCAAATTAAAAAAAAAAATGACGTGGGGGTTCCTCCTAAATTCCATACCAGGCCCTTCAGGTCTGGTATGGAAATTAAGGGGAACCCTAGCCAAAATTAAAAAAAAAAAAAATGACGTGGGGGTTCCCCCTAAATTCCATACCAGGCCCATCAGGTCTGGTATGGATATTAAGGGGAACCCCGGCCAAAAAAAAAAAAAAAAAGACAGGGGGGTCTTCCTAAATTCCATACCAGACCCTTCAGGTCTGGTATGGATATGAAGGGGAACCCTGTGCCAAAAGTTTAAAAAAAAACAGCGTGGGGTCTGGAAGCCCCCTTTAACAAGGGGACCCCCAGATCCCGGCCCTCCCCCATGTGAAATGGTAAAGGGGTAAAAAAGTAGATGCACGTAGTAAAACAGCAAGCAGGATCTGGAGCCAGAAGGGATGTCAGCCAAGCAAGTCTTTTAACAGGAATGCAGGAGAGCTTCTCTGTGATGTTGACTAAGGCGAAGGCAGAGCTCCTCTGGACTGGACGGCTTAAGTAGGCAGGACTGACGAGCAGGATATCATCAACAGCTGAGTAACTGTGGAGAGATAGGAGCTGGCAATTAGCCGACAGCTGAGCAGCCAGCTCAAAGAAGGAAGGGCTGAGCGCAGCCCTGACAAAGAGGCATAGTGAGTCTATTGAAGACATTTTTTAGAAAATGTGGAATGAAAATGTATTTCTTTGCACAAAGTTGTCCAAAAAATATATATATATTTCTCTCACACAGCCTAGACATACTTAGAATTCAACGCCCATACACATTCTGCTACTCCTTCCAGGTATGGGGATACCACAGGTGTGAGACTTTCTCACAGCGTAGCCACATAGAGTTGACACGATAAAGAAGGGACAATGCCCCTGAAACACGTTTTCCCAGCAACTTTCCCCAAGTGCCGTGACATACTGTCATTTGATTTGTGAGTGGCTCCAGCTTCTTTTGGCGCTCATGATTAGGTTGTGGAATGGTTATGACACCTGAGTTAGCACTAATTAAAACTAATGTAAAATGCTTTGGGGAAGGTAGAAAAACTGCATTCTTAAAAAAAAAAAATATTAACTATGAAAATAAATAATTGTATATTTAACAAAGGAAAACATTGACAGTTTTTTCTTTTAGTTGTGGAATTTGTTAATTTGGTTTTCCGTTATTTTGTTTTTCACAGTTCTGCGTAAATAAAGAAAAAGCTCACTCTAAATGATCTAATATTAAACAATGTGTGACCAGAGGATAGGAAAATAATGACTTTCCAATCTGCATGACACCCCTCTCACTTCAAAGAAGCAGCAGTACCATTCATTTTACTGTTTTCTACATAATGACAAATATTCTTTTTTCATATGCCATGCCCTTCAGTTGAACTCAGCAGTTTGCTAGCATTATAATGGCCTTACTTGTTAAGAATGAATTAACTGTATTCACATCCTGCAAGATATATTATCTTTCTCTGCACATTTCTCTTAAATGGGAATTATGGCTATGTAAATATGTTTCAGACAACTGCACAAACTTTCTATTATCATAAGTTTTATGGGCAAGTTGCAGTAAATACAATTCATCCACAGAATTACAAAAACAAAAGGTAAGAGAAGCTTCTATGTTTGCTAGAATTTAAAGTGGTTCTAAAGTCTAAACATTTTTACCTTAATGCATTTCCTGCATTAAGGTTAAAAAATGTCCCACTAGTTGTAAGGTAAACATTTACCTGACTTCTCCACCGATCCAGCTCTGTCCCATCTGCATCAGCACTGCTCCCTCTTTCTGGTCTCACAGGAAACTAGGAGCCATGGGCGCCTGCTGCTGTCAGTCAAATCTTGTGAGAAGGGAGTGGGGATGTGGCTTAACAGTTGCTGTGTGTGTCTATGGACACACACAGTGTGGCTTGAGAGCATGCCCGCACAGGTGCCCCCTTCGCACATGGTTTACTGAAGGGGCACTCGGGAAAAGAGGAGGAGCAGACAGTGAGGATAGGGCGCTCCAGAAAAAGAGGCAAGGGACCACAGGGCACAGAGCAGGTAAGTATACATTCATTTTTATTTTAATTTAAGCAAATAATCACTTTAAACAGCTTTTCATTAAGTATATATTAAACCAAACATTTGTGACAGAGGTAAACAGTTAATCATTCAGTGAATGCAGAATTTAACATTTCTTTCAGTTGCTAAATTAACCTTAAAAAAAAAAATCATACACATCCCATACACAATAAAGATGTCCATCAGTTTCTCTAATATGGTTTGAGCAGTAGGGGTCACAACTACAAAAGTGTTAAGGGGCTGAGAAAAACAGTTTTGCAAAAGTAGAAGGTGGGTTACCCTGAAAACGAAGAGATATTATACCTATCTGTCCTGCTGCTTATTAGGGATGAGCCGAACACCCCCCTGTTCAGTTCGCACCAGAACATGCGAACAGGAAAAAAGTTCGTTCGAACATGCGAACACCGTTAAAATCTATGGGACACGAACATGAATAATCAAAAGTGCTAATTTTCAAGGCTTATATGCAAGTTATTGTCATAAAAAGTGTTTGGGGACCTGGGTCCTGCCCCAGGGGACATGGATCAATGCAAAAAAAAGTTTTAAAAACGGCCGTTTTTTCAGGAGCAGTGATTTTAATAATGCTTAAAGTCAAACAATAAAAGTGTAATATCCCTTTAAATTTCATACCTGGGGGGTGTCTATAGTGTGCCTGTAAAGGGGCGCATGTTTCCTGTGTTTAGAACAGTCTGACAGCAAAATGACATTTTGAAGGAAAAAACTCATTTAAAACTACCCGCGGCTATTGCATTGCCGACAATACACATAGAAGTTCATTGATAAAAACGGCATGGGAATTCCCCGAAGGGGAACCCCGAACCAAAATTAAAAAAAAAAAATGACGTGGGGGTCCCCCTAAATTCCATACCAGGCCCTTCAGGTCTGGTATGGATATTAAGGGGAACCCCGGCCAAAATTAAAAAAAAAAAAATGACGTGGGGTTCCCCCTAAATTCCATACCAGACCCTTCAGGTCTGGTATGGATTTTAAGGGGAACCCCGCGCCAAAAAAAAAAAAAAAAACGGCGTGGGGTCCCCCCAAAAATCCATACCAGACCCTTATCCGAGCACGCAACCTGGCAGGCCGCAGGAAAAGAGGGGGGGACGAGAGTGCGGCCCCCCCTCCCTCCTGAACCGTACCAGGCCACATGCCCTCAACATTGGGAGGGTGCTTTGGGGTAGCCCCCCAAAACACCTTGTCCCCATGTTGATGAGGACAAGGGCCTCATCCCCACAACCCTGGCCGGTGGTTGTGGGGGTCTGCGGGCGGGGGGCTTATCGGAATCTGGAAGCCCCCTTTAACAAGGTGACCCCCAGATCCCGGCCCCCCCCTGTGTGAAATGGTAAGGGGGTACATAAGTACCCCTACCATTTCACGAAAAAAGTGTCAAAAATGTTAAAAATGACAAGAGACAGTTTTTGACAATTCCTTTATTTAAATGCTTCTTCTTTCTTCTATCTTCCTTCATCTTCTGGTTCTTCTGGCTCTTCTGGTTCTTCTGGTTCTTCCTCCGGCGTTCTCGTCCAGCATCTCCTCTGTGGCGTCTTCTATCTTCTTCTCCTCGGGCCGCTCCGCACCCATGGCATGGGGGGGAGGCTCCCGCTCTTCTCTTCTTCTCTTCTTCTTTTCTTCTTTTCTTCTTTTCTTCTCTTCTTCTCTTCTTCTTCATTTTCTTCTCCGGGCCGCTCCGCAATCCATGCTGGCATGGAGGGAGGCTCCCGCTGTGTGACGGCGCTCCTCGTCTGACAGTTCTTAAATAACGGGGGGGGGGCCACCGGGAATGCCACAGGGAAGTCCCGTCAAGTCACCGTGCGTCAGAGGGGGGCGGGGTCACCGGGTGGCCCCGCCCCCCCGTTATTTAAGAACTGTCAGACGAGGAGCGCCGTCACACAGCGGGAGCCTCCCTCCATGCCAGCATGGATTGCGGAGCGGCCCGGAGAAGAAAATGAAGAAGAAGAGAAGAAGAGAAGAAAAGAAGAAAAGAAGAAAAGAAGAAGAGAAGAAGAGAAGAGCGGGAGCCTCCCCCCATGCCATGGGTGCGGAGCGGCCCGAGGAGAAGAAGACAGAAGACGCCGCGGAGGAGATGCTGGACGAGAACGCCGGAGGAAGAACCAGAAGAACCAGAAGAGCCAGAAGAACCAGAAGATGAAGGAAGATAGAAGAAAGAAGAAGCATTTAAATAAAGGAATTGTCAAAAACTGTCTCTTGTCATTTTTAACATTTTTGACACTTTTTTCGTGAAATGGTAGGGGTACTTATGTACCCCCTTACCATTTCACACAGGGGGGGGGCCGGGATCTGGGGGTCACCTTGTTAAAGGGGGCTTCCAGATTCCGATAAGCCCCCCACCCGCAGACCCCCACAACCACCGGCCAGGGTTGTGGGGATGAGGCCCTTGTCCTCATCAACATGGGGACAAGGTGTTTTGGGGGGCTACCCCAAAGCACCCTCCCAATGTTGAGGGCATGTGGCCTGGTACGGTTCAGGAGGGAGGGGGGGCCGCACTCTTGTCCCCCCCTCTTTTCCTGCGGCCTGCCAGGTTGCGTGCTCGGATAAGGGTCTGGTATGGATTTTTGGGGGGACCCCACGCCGTTTTTTTTTTTTTTTTTGGCGCGGGGTTCCCCTTAAAATCCATACCAGACCTGAAGGGTCTGGTATGGAATTTAGGGGGAACCCCACGTCATTTTTTTTTTTAAATTTTGGCCGGGGTTCCCCTTAATATCCATACCAGACCTGAAGGGCCTGGTATGGAATTTAGGGGGACCCCCACGTCATTTTTTTTTTTTAATTTTGGTTCGGGATTCCCCTTTGGGGAATTCCCATGCCATTTTTATCAATGAACTTCTATGTGTATTGTCGGCAATGCAATAGCCGCGGGTAGTTTTAAATGAGTTTTTTCCTTCAAAATGTCATTTTGCTGTCAGACTGTTCTAAACACAGGAAACATGCGCCCCTTTACAGGCACACTATAGACACCCCCCAGGTACGAAATTTAAAGGGATATTACACTTTTATTGATTGACTTTAAGTATTATTAAAATCACTGCTCCTGAAAAAACGGCCGTTTTTAAAACTTTTTTTTGCATTGATCCATGTCCCCTGGGGCAGGACCCAGGTCCCCAAACACTTTTTATGACAATAACTTGCATATTAGCCTTTAAAATTAGCACTTTTGATTTCTCCCATAGACTTTTAAAGGGTGTTCCGCGGCATTCGAATTTGCCGCGAACACCCCAAATTGTTCGCTGTTCGGTGAACTTGCGAACAGCCAATGTTCGAGTCGAACATGAGTTCGACTCGAACTCGAAGCTCGTCCCTACTGCTTATACATTTTATAGACTAAATGTTCATTACATAAAAAAAGCACAAGCTGAACAACAGATGCAAAATTCCAGTTACAAAACCGATGAAAAATTGATGAAAATGTTTTTAAAACTTAATGTAAAATAAATTTTGAGAAATGTTATCAATTCAAAAGACCTGGTTCCCCCAACCAATCTGTTAACTTTTTTAAACAACTTTAAAACCCAAATAAAACTTACCTCAATACCTTGTCCCGTATGGTGCCTCTTCCGGTAGTGGTGACTGGTGATCGAAATTTCCTCTTCTTTCTCTCTGCTGCTCAGCTGACAAGTTTGCATCCACCCTTGTTGTGACATTGTTCAGGACCCTGTTAGGACTCCAGTTAGGGTCCAGAAGAAAAACAGCTTAAACCCAGCTTTCACGTGACCAGGGTTTTAGGCAAATAATGGGGTATTCAGATATATTTTTAAAATACTAAAATATAGACTGTATGCAAGGTGATAAAGTGTGAAAAGGATTTTTTTCCTCACTGGTCACACATGACATTTAAAGTAATCTTCTACTCTTTGTACTCTTATGGCCTGCACACACGATCGGACATTGATCGGACATTCCGACAACAAAATCCATCTTTTTTTTTCCGACGGATGTTGGCTCAAACTTGTCTTGCATACACATGGTCACACAAAGTTGTCGGAAAATCAGATCGTTCTGAACGCGGTGATGTAAAACACGTACGTTGGGACTATAAACAGCAGTAGCCAATAGCTTTCGTCTCTTAATTTATTCTGAGCATGTGTGGCACTTTGTGCATTGGAATTGTCCACACACGGTCGGAATTTACGCGAACTGATTTTGTTGTCGGAAAATTTTATAGCCTGCTCTCAAACCTTCTGTGTCGGAAATTCTGATGGAAAAAGTCCAATGGAGCCCACACACGGTCAGAATTTCCGACAACAAGCTCCGATCGCACATATTCCGTCAGAAAGTCCGACCGTGTGTACAGGGCATTATTGTGCAAAATCATAAACATTGACTTGTCACATAAAGCAGTTGTTAAAAGTTATTACCGTTTACTAACATATCATCGTTCTGAAAAAGAATTGCTCTCAAATGTTTTCTACTTTTCTGTGCTACCCCTACGTATTTTTGCTCCTCCCTCCATCCTTTTTTACCCCAGAGGCCCTGCGACAAACTCAGAACAATGTCCAGTCTTAGGCACACCTTCAGAATCCATGGCTCCTAACTGTCTATCCCTAAAAGTTCAGGACCTTCACTCGCCCCAGAAATGAACCAGGATATTCAGATACCTCAGCTCCCATAAAATCAATATTACCTGTCTTCAGGAGACACACTTTGCATCCTCCTGAAGCCTTTGATATCTTGACACACAATACTGGCAGGTTTACTACACAACTGTCCCCAGTAAAAAAGCATGGAATTTTCATTGCTTTCCATAAAAAGAGCCCCCTTAAAATTGCCATAAGAGTATCTCCCCAGGGCTGTTTTTTATTGTTCCTAGGTTGCCTATTATGCGTCAAATAAGTGACATCTGCCTTTTCTCTCTCACCTTCTTAATTTGTTACACAAGGGGCTCAGAGGCCCCCTGAACCTCTTGGATATATCCTGTCTTGTTGACATTCAGAGAGAACGCCACGCAATTACAAAGGGACTACACGTATTACTCACATCCCTATGCTCAGTATTCCCACATTGACCACATGTATGTTCCTAGACAGTTTCTCCCTTAGGTGTTATCCACCTCTATATTAAATCATGCTCTGATCCAACCATGACCCAATCGTGGTGACTTGCAGTTCTCTCATGCTTAAACCTCCTATTTCTTCATGGAATTTGAATGATTCCCTAATGTCTCATTCCAACATAGTGGGGGACCTGCAACTCCATTCTGAGAAATATTTTTAACTAAACACTGACCTCATTTACTCTGTGGGAGGCATACAAGGCAGTGATTTGTGGTCACCTCATCCAGCACACATCTCAATGGATAAAAGAACAACAAGCCCATATCTTACGCCTAGAAACCAAACTAGAAGCTGCCAATGCTACATTTAAATGACACCCCATGGAATAAAAAACAGAATGAAAGTTGAAGGCAGAATGCCATCTGCGATGGACAAAGCAAATGTTCTATGGCAAGGGCAAAGAATGCTACTGGCTAATAAACGTAAATCTTTCACTCCTGGGCAATCTACCACCTCACTCAAAGTTTCAGGTGCATATCTCTAATCTGGTTAAAATTCTCAACGAATTGTGACATCATCTGGCAAAACTCTACTGCACTCTAAAGAAGCAACTCTCCATACATCCTAAATCATTTCTTAATGAATCAGCCCTGCTGTCCCTGAAACCCACCCAATGGGAAACAATAGGAACTGACATTATGGAAAGGGAAGTGTGCCAAGTCATTCAGGAAGTGAAAACCCATAAACTTATGAAAAAATCTTCTAGACTTAAGCTGGATACACACTATACAATTCTCTTTAGATTTTTTCAAAACCATATAATATGAGGTCAACCCTAAACACTTTCAATTTGTATGCAATCAGGCAGGCCCTTGTACTACATAGTTGAAGGTAAATCTAAAGGAAATCGAACAACAAAAATTGTATACTGTATATCCAGCTATAGTGGTTCCACACCTGGCAACTATGTTCAATAGCCTTAATGAAGGTGAATTGTTTTTTTCCAAAAATATGCTACAGACTCCCATTGTCATGCTCCCCAAGCCAGACAAAGAAACGTAATCAATGGCAAACTTCCACCTAATATTACGCCTTAATGTGGATAAAAATTGTTGGCCATACTTCTCAGTAATTAAAGTTTCATCAAAGCTGATAAATTTGCCAGTGTGGAAATTGGTCAAAAGCTCACTAAATTGATGGAGGGTCAGTGGTTTGTAATTACTCTTTAATGCAATCATTTTAGTGCAGTTGATTGAAAGATCCTATTAATATGTGTGTGGCCACTTTCACTGTCACTTTTGACATTACACAAGATACGTTTTATAATGTTTGATCTGTGAAATCATTCTACTGAAAGCTCGACACAAAGGTAAAAATGGTTGACATATAGATTTCCCTTGAGGTTTACACAATTTTATTAGAAATCCAGTTCTGGTTTCTAAAGTTCTTTCAATCAGAATTCTTTACATCCTCATAGTTTATGCAAAAGAGGATTGGCATCATCCCTTTCCTCCTGGGATTAAAGAAGTTACACGTTTTAAAAACCTCCTTAAGTTAAAAAAATACCCTTTGAAAATGGTGATGTCAAACATTTGGGAAATGTCCACAAATTTGTCTCAACTGTGAATTTTCTATTAGTACACAATATTCATCTAAAATGGCCTGTTAACTCAATTGAATGCTGACAAAACTACAGTTTTGTTCAGTACCGAACACACAAACTTTATCCACATGGCTCTTCCTGATCTTGCATAAACTGTACTGTCAATCAGCATTAAGTGGTGGAGGGAATCTGCAAGAATTTGAAGTAATTGGTTTGCCTACTAATCGCTATCCCTATTTCAAAGACATTAGGCAAAAATGTTAGAAGGGTGTGGCCAATGGGCGGACTGATAACTCATGGGGCCCCCGGGCAATAGGAGATTATGGGGCCCCCGGGTAATAGGAGATTATGGGGCCCCCAGGCAATCAGAGATTATGGGGCCACACAGTATACACACACACAGTATACAATCACACAGTATACACATACATGTATACACAGACAGATGTAAAAAAAAACAGATTTATACATCTGTCCCTGGTTTTACTGAGGCTGGCAACCCTGATGGGGCCCCCTAGTGGCCCAGGGCCCTTGGGCGGTGCCCGAGTGGCTCAATGGTCAGTCCGTCCCTGGTGTGGCCTTATCTTAACTTAGTAGACATGAGGGCTCATACTCAAAATATGGAACTACTAGGTGCCTGCACATTAGCACTATTGTTAGACTATAATGTTTTAGCCTAGTTCAGACTCACTTTTAAAATTACCACAGCTCATGCACATGGCTGAAGTGGACTGCCTGTCCAGAACCTGATTAATCCTCTATGAGCTGGAGTGGGGCAGGTGGGTGCAATCATTGGGAAGACGTTGTGCAGTGCACTCACCTGGAAGGGAAGGGAACACCAAGAACCAATTTACAGGTGGAAGGACATCACAACTCTGCCCCATACATGAGCTGTGTTTTACTTAGAAACAGCTTTCCTATGAGGGTAACCTGTCAGGATAGAAATGTACTTTGGCTATCCTGTTTTAAAAATGATTAACTTACACATCTTGTACTTGAAAGCAAAAGTACAAGGGAGTTCATAACACTGTGTAAAACTGAAGGATAACACAAAGGTAGGGGTGCACACATTTGTAGTGGGTTGTCAAGGCAAGGCAATAAATATGTACCTCTGGAGATATAGATAGGGGATGCAACTACCCTAATGTGTAGCTTGTAGTACTGTATCTGCAAAATTTAAAGCTCAGTAGCTTTGTTTTGTTAAAATAAATAAGAGCCACATCATAGAGTAAAACTAGAGGATAACATACAAAATAGTATAAGTGCACTCTCATGGTATGGTAACCATGCCCATCCGGGGATAATGAATTTGTCCAGTCTTAAAAGTAACATGCAATAGTATCATGTGGTGATCAATCACACATGATTGGAATACTATGCTATTGCACCTGTTTAGCAATCATTTGTTGCTTCCAGCACTAGCAATTGCACAACTGAGTTCCTAAAAATCTCTTGTGTAGCTGTAGCATAACGAGGTGCCTGTCAGCAAGTGGTTAAATCTCTCTGTAGTAGAAGATTGCTTTTGCACTTAGCTCTTAAAGTTGATGTTTCCATAAAGCCAAATTTTTATTGATCTTACTTTCACTTCTTACTTGTCCCTTTATTCTTAGCTGCAGTAATTTCTTTCTCAAGTACCATTAACATAAGTAAGTTGTTGCTGCCACTAAAAGCAAATTATCTCCATGTCTCCTTTGACTTATGAAAATATGTGTTATTTGAATTGTAGATAGCCAAGTACCTTTAACACTAGATCCTATTATCAATGTACTGCATAACTTTGATAAATTTAATGTATATGCAGTTCATTGTGGTCTCAACAGAGAAATGGGAACGTGTGACATTTTTATGTTTTGCAACTCAATATTTTCTGTGCTGTTGTAATGTTTATTGTAAATGATTTAAAAAAGATTTAGTGGATGGAAAGCCTGATTGTCATCCAGGTTATATAATTTTTATACAGGAATGGTCAAATAGGATCACTTAGGACCATGTATGATTTTAACTTATATTGGCAATATTTTTGAAAGCTGTTGAATCTCAGAGCAAAAGGGCAAGTTATAAGGTTCTAAGCTGCTATCAGACTGGGAATTTTGACACTGCTGTGGGTTCAATGGGGGAATTGATCAAAACTGGAAAAGACAGAATCTGAAGCAATTGTGCATGGCAACCAGCTCCTATCGTTCACTTACACAGTTAATAATATAGATGTTCTTTTCTGTGTATATTCTTTTTATTTATATTTGCATTTTAGTATCCATTCACACTTGTGTGACTTAAAAATTGTGCAATTTCCATTGCAACTTTACCATGCCACTTTGGATGAGTGCAACTTTGTCATAACTTTGGCTTTAACCAATGTGATCGTTTTGTTTGTGCTCCGCTAGACGTGCAGAACAGAAAAAAGATTTAGTTTTGTTCTTTCATTTTCTAACGAGTTTCAAATTTTCATAACGATTCGCATTTGAATCGGTCAAAAATTGATCGACTGATCCAAATGTAAACAAAAGAAAGCAGGCAATGAAAAATAAAGTAAAAACAGCGTGGGATCCCCCCCTATCCATACCAAACCCGTATCTGAGCATGCAGCCTGGCAGGTCAGGAAAGGGGGGCAAGCAAGCACCCCCCCTCCTGAACCATACCAGGCCACATGCCCTCAACATGGGGGGTGTTTTAGGGCAGAGGGGCTCTGCCCCCCCAAAAGCACCCTTTATCTTGGTTGATGGGGACAAGGGCCTCTTCCCTGCATATGGGAAGCCAGTTGAATTCTGGAAGCCCCTTTAGCCCCCAGATCACACCACCCCCATGTGAATGAGTAAGGGGTAAGGGGTACATAGTAACCCTATTCATTCACCAAAAAAAGTGTAGTGTAAAAAACAATTGTAGGCAGTTTTAGACAAATTCTATATTGAAAAAACAAAAATAGAAAAAAGTGTAGATCCATTGTGAATCACGCTGCCCGCCGTCATTGACTATAGATCTACACTGGGGAACATTTTTAAAAATTTTTGTTTTTTAACAGCTGGGCTGTATGCTTGGATAAGGATCTGGTTTGGATTTTGGGGGGGACCCCATGCCGTTTTTTTTTTCAATTTTAGGGTGGGGTTCCCCTTAAAATCCATACCAGACCCAAAGGTTGTTCAGGACATTGGTTGTAAAGGACATGGCGGAGACAGCTTCCCAGCTCACTCCTGAACAACCAGCTATTCTTCACACAGAATTTGGATCAGTCAATCAATTTTAGACTAGTTCTGGAAATTAAGAATTGGTTAGAAAATGAAGAAATGAAACTAAACAAATTTTTTCATTCTGCACATACAAAACTATCAAATTGCTCAAAGCCAAAGTCATAACAAAGTCTTATCAATTTGCATGGTAAAGTCGCAATGGAAAGAACACGATTTTTAAGTCATGCAAGTGTGAATGGACACTTACGCTTTCAGAATAAAAATGAAAAACCTTTGCATA
The DNA here is from genome assembly GCF_042186555.1 of Aquarana catesbeiana. Taxonomy (NCBI): domain Eukaryota; kingdom Metazoa; phylum Chordata; class Amphibia; order Anura; family Ranidae; genus Aquarana; species Aquarana catesbeiana. The sequence goes on along the minus strand of NC_133331.1, from coordinate 110,943,225 downwards.
TGCCCCTCCACTGCCTTGAACTCCAACACTCAAAAGTGGCTTCAAAGAACTCTGATGCTACCATTATTGACACAAAGCAGATTTGAGGGTACCCTCAAAAGGAAAAGTAGCTTCAAATTCTGTGTCATGGCCTATATTTGTAAAACCAGTGTTTTCCAAAGTTGATTAAAACCTACAGGTGGAGTGCTACCTCCCAAGTTTATTTCAAATTAATGGTTTTTTTGAGCTTCTTTGTTTTCCATAAGTACAGTATATATATTTTGCCTGTAACTTTAAAGAGTAAATAGAATGATTCCCATCAGCCCCTCTCAGTAGAAGTCTACTTTTAACTTTTATTTTGAATAGATTGGCTACGGTTAGAAACCTGTTCTTTATTTGCTTTCCTAGGTGGCGCCAAGAATCCAATACAGAAAGTGAAGAAAAACCTCCACAGGGATTATCTATCAAGCAGATTTTAATGTGACCGTTGCTGACAGTGTTATGTTTCTTCTGTGTTCATTCTTGTCAGTTTATTGTGTGTCCAGGGCAATAACTATGAGTAATGGGTCATACTGAAAAAAAGCATTATGTCTCCATAGCACCCACTGCTTCTAGGGGGTGTGTCCTTAAAATAGTGAGCATCATTGAACCCAGAAGACGTGCCACCTGACCCTGGAGTGGCAAGTCTGCAGTGGACAGCACCAGAGACAGGGCAAATATTGCAGAAAAAGCTGCATTTTTGCTTAAAAAATATACAGTGGGAGCAGTACTTTTTTCCTTTTTAAACTAGAACCTAGGTAGGCGATACTTCCTCAAGCCCATAGATGATATTTTTAAACTCGAAGCTCGACTTTATTCACCTTAATGGACCTGGGTGCTAGAAAGGTTGCTGTTCAAGGTAGTATGTGATAGGGTATTTTGTTTGTCTTCTCTCCTAGCATTTAAAAAGCATGAATAAAAATATATTTAAATAAAATAAAAACTAAAATCTGGAATTGGGTTCTAACCAGTTTAGATCTTGTAATTCTTAGGCTTCAGCTATGGTCCTATTGATTTGACAATAACTTAAAATGAAATGCATCACTAAAAAATTAGGGAACAAGCCAACAATGGTGTAAAACATTTCAACTATAAAGGACTTAAGAAATACAAGAAAATAATAACATCAAAATAATAGCTAGGGAAAGAAGGGGGCAAAGGAGGGTAAGCGGTATTACCCAAAAGCAAATATTTATTATATTGCAGCTTACTAATGGGACAGTAGGTAGAACACACATATACTAAAATATAACTCTGGACTCAGATATCTGTGGATTTAATTGGCTTTGATCCTTTATTATAGGTATTAATTAAAATGTATTAACAACATATAATGTAATACAGATCTTAAAAGTTTACCAACAACATATTTAGCTCAGCTATTGCAGCTCGAGCTAATAACCATTACAACTTACAGTCCTCTTTCTTAAGAAAGAGACAAGACCTCATAACTTGAGCTGCGACATGGGAGGGAGGGCGTAATGTGCTTTCTTCTTCAATCCCCGCCGACTGCATCACTTAATGATGCATTTTTCTTCTTTTATAGGTACCAGCTTGTGGCAGGACTGTTGAAGACAGCATGTGACTTTTCAAAACACCAATCACAGGTAAGTCCAAAAAGACATTTAAGTTTAAAACATTGTTTGTCTGCCACTGTCCCATATGTGAAGAGCAGGGACATTGTATGCCCCACCCTCCACTTCCATGGGACAGTAGGCAGAACACACATATCATATTAAAATATAACACTGGACTCAGATTTCTGTGGATTCAATTGGCCGCGGCCCTTTATTATAGGTATTATTTAACATTTATTAAAACATATAATGTAATACAGATCTTAAAGTTTACCAACAACATATTTAGCTCAGCTATTGCAGCTCGAGCTAATAACCATTACAACTTAAAGTCCCATACGCCATGCTCATCCACAATGAGCACGGCACCCCACCTGGTCAACGGCCAACTCCACACATTTCTGTAAATCTAGGTTAAATATGTCCAGTGCAATGCCAGACAAGTGTAAAAACTGAGAATGCCCCCTTCCAAACCCACATGTCTAAAAGACAAACCATTTAACACAGGCATAAACTTTGCAATTGCTCAAATAATTCATTAAGAATGTTATCAAAATGTTTGCACTCGGGGCTAAGCCAACTTAAAGGAGATATGATCTCCGAGAAAACCAGGACGCAATCCGGAAGGAACAAATGAAGACACAGTAAATCTGATTTAATCAGTGAAATAACATCCAACTTTTTTCGGAGACCAATGTAATTTCCAGCTCTTCTATGTGCCCAAAAGACATAGCAATGTCCGATGATCCAAACAACGTATGAAGAATCTGCAAGTCAGATGCAAACATTAGGGAGTATATAAGATCTGTAACTTTGGACTTCCACCCACCAATACTTTAATGACTGATTCAAAAAAAACTAATATTGCTGCCCCGGTAGCAGCACCAATACGGAACAAATGAGAGGAGATGGGAAGATGGTTAATCCTCAAAAAGGCCAAACATTTTTTTAATACAGAATTGAATTGATAGATCGTGAAAGGATAACTATTAGCATGAACAAAGAAATGCTTGTCAGATGCTGGCCGGTACATAAAATATTGCTGAGTCAATGAAACACACAGATAGAAGGATCGAAGTTCTTGTGGAGTGTGATCCAATGACCATGTCCGAATTGATCAGTTTTACTCCTGCCTATCAGTATGCGAAGTACCTCTGTTTAGAGAATTACTTCAGAAAACAGTAGGCCTGAATTCATTTTTTTATTGGGTGGAAGTAGCTCTGAAATCCAAAAAGCTCCAAAAAAAAGACAGAAGGAAATTTAACTATAACGATTCATACAGTGAAAAGCAGACCGCCATAGGTGCCAGACAAATTTGGCCCAATAGATCCGCCGAAATTGGAAGTCTGTTATCAGCTACTATGTGTGTTTTGCGATAACCTTTTAAAGCAGGTTGCACAAAAAAAACTAACGCAGGAAGGAGTCCCTTGCAGACGTAAGGCAAAGGAAACTCCTGCCAGGGTTTTCAAAATATTGGAATAAGAGTATGCACAACCCATCAAATAATTTAATAATGACAGCACCAGACCTTGCGTAATGTTTTTACTCAGCACCTTGTGTTGTTTTAAAAAAAGAACACCACAATGTCCACACAGCTTTGTAACATGCCCACGTGGAAGGAGCTAAGGAACTCCGAATAGCAAGCATCACAGGATTGATATCAGATTCCACAAATGGGATGGACATAACAGGCCAATAGGATCTGCGGCCAGAACCAACATCCAAAATCTGTCCATCTGTAGACAAGACAATGAATCTGCAATGAGATTGGTAACACCTGGAACATATTTTGCCTTAAGCCCGATATTAAGTTAAAAACTTTTAAAAACTAGATGATGCAGAATAGCAATAACTGGCAAAGACTTGGAAACCAAACAATTTATCGCAAAGACAACACCCTTATTATCCGAATGTAGGAGAATCCTCTTATCACGAAATTATGAACCCCAGTAAACAATTATAAGAACCTGACCGATGACTAACTACACATTTAAAAAAAGTCGAAAATAGCTCAAAATAATGACAAGAAAGAACAACCCATTGGAAGATGCTCCTCAAAAAAAAATTCACCTTGAAAAACAAAACCTAAATAATTAAACTAACTAATTGATTAATAGAGCTCTAGAACCTATACAAATAGTGAATCATAGTGATAAACATCTATCCTCATGAGGTTGATTGTCCATAATTACCACCAATCTTCATAAAAAATTAAAATTTAATAATGAAATAAAACATTTTAAAAAATGATGAAAAATGAAAAAAGTGTAGACAGAAAGTCACCACCACCTTCGTGTGTACTGCCTGATCACCTTCCTGAAGTTTTCAGACACAAAAGGTCCTTATGGTAATCGGTCTGTGTGTGTTCCGATCCTGGGACACAGCGAAAGCCCTTTTCCGTAATGCCTCCACAGGCTATCCAACGTCTCCAGGAAAAAATTCATCTCTCAAAAACAATTTAATATAACATCATTGCGCGAAATTGCTATTGCATTGACTATTTCTTCTAAATGCAAAGTAAACACTCACATTTGCTTTAAAATAATTACCGCGTATTGTATGATCAGTGTAGCGAACCTAACTTTCCTCCTCAGTACACATCCAGCGTGATCAGCAAACACACACTCGGACGCGATGTCACCGGCTCCTCCCGACACGCTGCACCACAGGTCACGTGGACTGATGCTGAAGAGGCCAGAGGCAGCGAAAGACAGCTCCTGTGCACTCCTTCCCGTCAGCCGACCCTGCCTGCTCCTTTAACTGGCGCAATAAGGACTCCATGATCAGGACTAGCAGCCGTAGATGTGCTTTCTTCTTCAGTCCCTGCTGACTGCATCAATAATGCATTTTTCTTCTTTTATAGGTACCAGCTCGTGCCAGGACCATTGAAGACAGCATGTGAATTCTAAAAACACCAATCACAGGTAAATACAAACTGACATTTAAGTTTAAAAATTCTTTTGTCTGCCACTGTCCCATATCTGGAGGGCTGGGACATTGTATGCCCAACTCTCCACTTTCATTCTTATGCCCTGTACACACGGTCGGATTTTCCAATGGAAAATGTGTGATAGGACCTTGTTGTCTGAAATTCCGACTGTGTGTAGGCTCCATCACACATTTTCCATAGGAATTTCCGACACACAAAGTTTGAGAGCTTGCTATAAATTTTTCCGACAACAAAATCCTTTGTCGGAAATTCCGATCGTGTGTACACAAATCCGACACACAAAGTGCCACGCATACTCAGAATAAATTAAGAGACGAAAGCTATTGGCTACTGCCCCGTTTATAGTCCGGACGTACGTGTTTTACGTCACCGCACTCAGAACGATTGGATTTTCCGACAACTTTGTGTGACCGTGTGTATGCAAGACAAGTTTGAGCCAACATTCGTCGGAAAAAATCCTAGGATTTTGTTGTCAGAATGTCCGATCAATGTCCGACCGTGTGTACAGGGCATTAGACGTGATGGCTGCATGAGTTTTCTTTTTAGGCTTTTTTCTTTTATATTCACCAGATAATCCTGCCAGTAAGTCTGTTGATTTTCAACAGAACCACATATTACTGACATGGGTACTTACAATGGTCAGCTTTAATTCATCTATGTAAAGCCTTTATCCCAAAAGGGACACAACTGTTGCTGTAACTGCTTAAAAAATTGTTAACTAGATTTTGGCTTCAATGTGTTAGTGCATTTAATTTTGCTAGTCCATCTAACTCTACCCTCCCCCCACACTGACAATGCTGTCTCCATTCAGCTTTAATGCAAAGTGTAACAGAAATAAAATATGCCTGTGCTCAGATCCCAATAACTTGTACATACATATAATTTATCAGGTGCTAAAGGGGTGTGACCGCATGTTAACACTAGAACTTCTGGATAAACCCACTGTACACTGCTATATACCCTTTTTAGTAAACTTTGCAATACAAAACAGGGATTTTTAGTTCACACATATTGCAATACATGTTTAAACTGGCCAACTGCGTCAATGTAATACCTCTATGGCCAGCCCTACTCTGCTCTGCAAAATGCAAATGCTACAGTGGACACCATGCCAAGGTGCAGGGGTGCACATAGCAGTGTGCAGAAGGTTTATCCAGATTTTTTATTGCAGAGTGTAGGCACCTGAAAGTGTGGTACTTACAGGATCACCAGGTGAAAACATATGGAAAAAAGCCTTAAAAAAAGAAAAACAATGTAGCCAGCACATCAAATGACTGGTTAGCTGCACTTGCAAGATTTCTTTAACTGACATCATGTGCAGATAAAAGATTTCCTTTTTGATCTGCTGTGAATGAACCAGAGAAATATAATGTCATTATAAAAATGACAGCCAGGAATTGCTGATCAATACAGCTAAAGAGCTATAGGGGAGGAGGAAGTACTGGGCACACTAACACCCAATGTATTTAGATAAGGTTTTTTGAGAGTGTGATGCACACCCAATGTCAAAACCAGTTAGGGGCTTCAGTTTTTTTCCATCTGAAGGGCAGTTCCACTAGTAGCTATACAGAGTACTAACTGCAATTATAACAACTGAATAATGGTTTGGAAACTATACGCACTCTAATTTTATATACAGGTATTTTCCAAATGTTATTGCTATCTGCATAAATATGTGTAGAAAGCTATTGGTTCCCTGTGCTTCTTCACTCCACAGCAATTGTATGGAATGGCCCTGTGCGTGTCCTACCTACTTAATCCAATTCTAATTGGAATTTAATGGATCACTTGTAGAATTAAACTTGCATTTCCTTTATTCTTTAAATTCTCTTCACTTTGGCCCTTGTATGTGAAAATCCTGAGTTTTTACTATGCATGGTATCTGCTGACACATGGAGATGAATTAATCATTGCATGGCTTATCATTCATAGTACTCCACAGCTTTTCCAGAGAATCTTTTCTATTACCAAGCCAGCAATACTTCAAAAATGTATCATTCTTTCAATGTTGCATTAAAGCAGTTTTAAAAAAGATATATTGCAGCTTAGCAATTCTTATATGTAGTGGCTGAATTGGTTTTCATTTTTTTGGGGCTTTTGTTTCTTTATTTTCACTTGTTCATCTGGCCAGTAAGTCCGTTATTTTTCAACTTTTTAACAAACCAAGTTGTTCAGCAAAAATGGCAGATAGAGGATTGAGACAAACCATTTAACACTGGCAGGGGTGCTTCAAATGATCAGTTTTTATTCATTAACCACTTAAGGACCAGAAGAATTTACCCCCTTAATGACCAGGCCATTTTTTGTGATATGGCACTGCGTCGCTTTAACTGACAATTGCGCACATCGTGCGTCGCTGTACCCAAACAAAATTGACATCCTTTTTTTCCCACAAATAGAGGTTTCTTTTGGTGGCATTTGTTCACATCTGCCTTTATTTTCTGCGCGACCATTTTGAAAAAAAACTTTTTTTTTCTTTTTACTATAATACATATCCAAAAAAAATATATATAAAAACAAATTTATTCATCAGTTTAGGCCGATATATAATATTCTACATATTTTTGGTAAAAATAGTATATTGATTGGTTTGCGCAAAAGTTATCGCATCTACAAACTATGGGGTAGATTTAGGGACTTTTATTTTTTATTGTTTTTACTGGTAATGGCAGCCATCTGTGATTTTTAGCAGAACTGCGACATTGCGTCGGACCATTCTGACCCCAAATGACACTTTTTGGGGACCAGTCACATTATTACATTGATCAGTGCTATAAAAATGCACTGATCAATGTAAAAATGACACTGCTAACTCAATGCGCTTATATATGCACTTCTGTTCTGGCCATGTTGGCCTATATCATTTTATGTACCATGCATATATTTTTTCAATAAGGTTGGTTTTCCAATTAAAAAGAATGACACTGGCAGGGAAGGGGTTAACACTAGGGGCGATCAAGGGTGTAAAGTGTGTTCCCTCAGTGTGTTCTAACTGTAGAGGGGACAGGCTGCCTGGGACAAAACAGAGATCACTGTTCCCAATCACTGGGAACAGTAGATCTCTGTCATGTCATCTGTCAGAATGGGGATCCGCCTTGTCTACAAAGGCAGATCCCCATTCTGCCTCTGTACTAGGCGGTCGTGGACATTGACTCCGCCCGACCAGCGGGCACGCTCCCACAGTGTGCAGCGGGCGCGCAGGAGAGCCAACGTGCTGCAGTACAATTGCGGCGGTCGGTCTTTAACTGGTTAATGTAAATCCTTTATCCCAAAAGGACAAAAAAATTGTTGGTTTACCTGCTTAAACAGTTTTATCCGGAGTTCGGCCAATTTGTTGGTCAGGTTCATCTAAATCTTACACTAATCTATCACTACTGCATGTAACACTACGCTCTTCCCAGACTGACAAGGCTGCTGTCCAAAAGTGTTTCCATTGCTACTCTATCCAGAGTAGAGCTAACCAAAAACAGGAAGGAATGGTGAGCTGCAAAATATTATAATTTTGTTTCTGGGTTTATTACTTCTGTAATTAATGACTATTTTTCATGAATCCACATGCATGGAGGGTGAGAAAGGCTGTCCTGATACAGCATACATGCATTGCAATGTAGGTGTATTTCATTTATTTGTTCATTTATGATATAACAAATAAACCAGAGCTCTATCTTCTATTCATCCTCAAGTGGGAAGATGTTATTGCTTTATCTTGTTTGTAGAAAGATATCAATGATATATTTTTGAGGTTGAAATGGACAATGGCCTGTACCTATGCAAACTCAAACTCTAAATTAGCAGCTATTTTCACAGTATTTTAGCTAGTACCTACTGGTAGACCAGTTGACTGTTGAGCAATGGAGGTGGATTCAGGAACTGAAAAGTTATTTTACTACTGCCCAAGACATTTCCACTGGATTTAAACTTGATGTCAATTGAATGAACATTATGATAATACAGCCCATGACTACTGATGGTTCCCATTCATGATTTGCTACATTCTTGAATGGAAAATTGTGAGATTTTTGGCACCAACGCAACATTGTAGTTTAGTCTTTATGGTTCCTGTAGCTTCAGAAAATACCCCCCCCCCATTTTTTGTTTTACACTCACTCACATACATACACACAGTATTATCTCAAACTATTCAACACACCCTGCAGTTTTTCCCATTTGCTTGATATCTCTGGGTATAGTAACACTTTATTGTGTACTTTCAAATCCTTAAATCTAGTGAATAGATCACTGGCAATTGAAAGATGCAGTGGTCAAAATGATTTCTCATCCAGTTTGGTTACTTCTGATAGAATCAAATCTTTATTTATATTTTCTTTGAGGTTTTGTAACAATTCAGTACTTCTTTAATCTAGACATACATCAATTGTTTTCACATCAAAAGACTCTTTGCCCGCTATAGCAAACCTCTACAGAAGCTATTTTTCTTTCTAACAGCAAAAGTGTAATAACAGTAGATTAGCTCTCTGACATGTTGCCATCATAAGAATTATTGTAAATCCTTTAGGATTTAGCTTGGTACCACCAAATAATACACATGCTGTGGTAATAGTTTGAATTTATTAAATTTGGTCTTTGTAATTGTTCTATACTGTATGTATGCTATACATCATCTGTCTGGTTCTGTATACAGTTTTGAGTTTGCTTCAAAACATCAATAATCACTTAGGTCGATTTACTAAAAAAGTAGAGCCCATTCAGTTTGAAAAGTGTATGCTCACTTTGCAAAGTGAATGTTGTATTTGCTAACCTAAATGTGAAACTGTGTTCATGTCACTCATAGAATCTTGTGCATGATAAAATCATACTTTTTACATTTCTTTTGCATGTAATTGCTTATTTAGAGTGATCACAGCTTTACTATACAGTGCCTTACAAAAGTATTCATAGCCCTTGAAATTTTCACATTTTGTCATATTACAACCAAAAACGTAAATGTATTTTATTGGGATTTTATGTGATAGACCAACACAAAGTGGTACATAATTGTGAAGTGGAAGGAAAATGATAAATGGTTTTTACAAATAAATATGTGTATTCAGAAATAGTATTCAAATAGTGCATTTGTATTCAGCCCCCCTGAGTCAATACTTTGTAGAACCACCTTTTGCTGCAATTACAGCTGCAAGTCTTTTTGGGTATGTCTCTACTTACTAATTAGGTGACTTCTGAAGGCAATTGGTTCCACTAGATTTTAGTTAGGGGTATCAGAGTAAAGGGGGCTGAATACATATGCACGCCATGCTTTTCAGATATGTATTTGTAAAAAAAAATTGAAAACCATTTATCATTTTCCTTCCACTTCACAATTATGTGCCACTTTGTGTTGGTCTAGCCCATAAAATACATTTACGTTTTTGGCTGTAACATGACAAAATGTGGAAAATTTCAAGGAGTGTGAATACTTTTTCAAGGCACTGTAATTACCAAGCTAACAAAACATTCACTTTGCAAACACTTTTCTAGGTGAACAATTTCTATTCTTTTAGTAAATCAGGTGGTGTCCAGAAGGTGTCTGGGAAGATGATAAATGTGTGGGACGCTCTGGGTCAGTGTCTTTCCTTTTCAGTATTGGAATCGATAGGGAATAAGTACAGCGCTGCTCCGATGGTGTTATAAAGATGGCTACACAATAAGCAGCTAACACACCTCTAAGACACAGGTAGAAGTAAATTAACAAAAAATATATATAGTGTAGTGCTGTGTGTGTAAATGGTAAAGGGTATAAAAACAGTGGGTTAGGCTCGAGCCATCTCTTAATGGCCAGCAAATAGACAGAAAATACTTCAAAATTAAATAAAAGTGACTCAATACAATCAAAAGTGCACTATATGTTATAAAATGACATGTAAATTATAATAATTACAACAAACCAGTGATTAATGGTGAACAAGAACAAATTATATATAGATAAAAGTTCAGCCAAAAGAGTCCATAAATATTAGAAAATGTGTTTCTGATAAAAATCAAAAACCACCACCGAAAGGTCTCTGAGGGTCAACTGGTGAAAACAACGATGGAAAGCTTCTGGTAGATGAAAAGGTAGAGCACCAAAATGAAATTTTGGCTTACCGGAAGCAGGGGACTTGAAAAGACATACGTCTTACAAGTCTCAGAAAGCTTAATGAGCCGCTAGGGCTGGCAAGATGGATCATCGGGTGCCCACAACTTCAAATGGGGGGAAAGGAAAATCCTTGCACAGCTCTGGTCTGTGTATCAGCCTTAGTCTTTCCTTTTCAGGACGAGTTCCAGTCTCCTGGGAGAATGTCATGAATCGCCAGTAATACCTTCATGCCCTGTCTGTTTGCTTACCTCTGGCCTGTGTATCAGCCTTGGGCCTGCATTCTCACACCTGCATGGTTAAGTAATCTTCCCTCAGCGTGGCTCCACCCTAGCCTCTACAGGATACACTATTTAACACTGTGCTGCCAAGGCCTGCCATGCCCGAATATTGTGTGTTTGGTTTCCTGTCTCCTGTTTGCCGTGTGCTCTACGTCTTTTTCTGCTACCGATCTTGGCTTGTTCTTTGACTATCCCTGCCTGCTTGTTACCCTGACCTTTGGTGCGTTCTCTGTCTATCCTTGTCTGCTAATTGCCCCAACCTTTGGCTTATCTCCTGACTATCCCTTGTTGTCCTGGGCTGCTGCTTCCTCTCTATCCTCCTCTAGCCTACTGTGAGCATGAGCTGGGAGACCCTGGGGGCCGCGTTCTGAAGCCAGTTGCAAAGCAGTCCATCCTCACCACTAGAGGCTCTTGTGAACACCTGCTGGCTCTTAGACTCCATAAACTGGGGAATCTTATGCTGTAGCTCCCAGTGGGATCTGTGTTGGTGCTCCAGTGGACCTGCTTTCCTGAACCACCCAGAGTTCCTTCCGCAGCAGTAAGCCATAGGGTCCACTACTTTAGCTTTGCACTCCTGACCCCAATGGTGTGCATCTGTCACCTGGCCTCATATGACCTGACAGAGAGAGTTTCTGAAAAAGGAGATTGCAGTCTGGGTCTCAGCAGGAACAACGCCAATGACATTATCAGTAAAGACCTTGCTGTGCAATTTGGGTGTGCTTGTGCTAGAAAAGATCTAAGTGCCAGAGATTGCTACTTGGACTGTGGCTACTCTGATAGAGTCATAGATATACTGGCAATTCCCTGTTACATTCAGGAAAGTCTGCTGTAAGAGGATACGTGAGAGGTTTGCCCTCCTATTATTGCTATTGATTGCTTTGAAGTACCCTGTGACCCTAAACTCCTCTCCTGTTAAAGTTTCTTCAGACAATAAATATCAAAAAGACATCCCCGAGACTGTGTTTTTGGAGCCGGTGTGAATGGAATGGTGCTTGCAGTGGTGGGCAGCCTCTGTACTTTTAGTGAAGAACTAGTTTATACCGGTGGCCCCAGCAGGGGTGGTGCTACACAAAGTATTTCTTCTGTGCCTATATTTACTGACTTGTAACTTTTGCATCTTTTAACCTTGGTTCCCAGTTGCAGCTTGTGTTTATTTTGTAAATCTTGATTTTCAATGTCTTTTGCAGATTCTGTATCCTGTTAACAGTGAAAACCAGCATGCTCTTTATATGAGAACAGTGATAAAGTTTCTTGTAGGCAAATAAAAGAATGCGGATGTGACCTGACATATGATTACCTGTGACCCAACAGACCACTTTGTGGAAACCTAACAGCTTGCCCTACAAATCAGGGATTCCTGGTGAACATCAACATCCATCCATATCCAATTTCTCCTAGTGGGTGCTTGAGGATTCTCAAATGTAATATTCAGTTTATGAATACTGTCCAAATCTAAACTTTTAATCACTAATTCTGTGCAACATAGTAGCTGTTGTCTAGTCCTTTGTCCTCTCACTGCAACTGACAACATAAAGGTTACAATTTGTTCTAATTTTTTTTTGGCTTTTGTGAGAAGATTACAATACAGTTTTTTTTTATGAATGAAGTGGGATGCAAGTGACCCACTTGTTCACTGTATACACCATATTAGAGTCTGACCTGTAAAGACCCCGACAACCAATGGCCAGGGTTGTCGGGAAGAGGCCCTTGTTCTCATTAACATGGGGACAAGGTGCTTTGGGGTGGGGGGCGCATGGCTCCCCTTCCCCAAAGCATCCACCCCACCATCTTGAGGTCATGCGACCTGGTATGGTTCAGGAGGGGGGCGCTTGCTCATCCCCACCCCCTTTCCTGACCTGCCGGCTGTGTGGTCAGATAAGGGTCTGGTATGGATTTTGGGGGGACCCCAACATCGTTTTTTCAACATGGGGTTCACCTGAAAATCCATACCAGACCGAAGGGCCTGGTATGCTCTTGGAGGGGGAACCCATGCTGTTTTTTTTTTACATTGTGTGTGGAGTTCCCTCTAAAGATTCATACCAGACACAGTGCCTGCTATTGTCAGGGATAAATGTCGGATCCCTGTTCATTGAAGTCGGACGCATGTCGGACTTCAAGTCGCAGGGCAAAGTCGGATCCAAAGTGGTACGAATGCCGTGTTGTACCAGTGTGAACCCGGCCTGATAGTCAAAGCTTAATTGAACAAGCTACAATTAGAAGCTCATTGGCTACCATGCCTAGCTGCACCAGATTCTGATTGCTCCAATTTTGGTAAATCCCCCCCAAAGTAACCTTGTACTATACTAAGTGGAAATAACAGTATATGACCACATATTTTTTTTTTATAAATTCAACTTTTAAATCAATGGTAATAAAATAAACAAATCACAAGACAAAATAAAAGTAATTGATATGATTTTTTTATTTTATTAGCATGACAACAGAACCCAGTAGAGGTAGCTGGCAGCATGTTAAGCAAAACAGGGCAACGTGTATGGGAACATATGGGGGAGCCCAGGAAACAAACCAGAAGAAGAACAAGCTATCTAACAAGAAATCATTAAAAATGTGAAGCACAACAGCAGGATTTTGTTGAGAAGTCTCTAGCGGGAACTGAAGGATGCAAGCATTTAGCTTTTTAGCTTTGTGTTAGCTTTGTGTTATATAATAGTGCACTTGCTTAGAATCAAATATTGAAAGAATGTTTAGTATGCAAGTCAGTCCACTTAGTAATGCTGCAAAATAGAAACAGTGTTTACTAAACTTGTTTGTTATTGCTGAAAATGTCCAGAAACTACCAGAAAAACATTGGGTCTTGTCAAAATTTGAAAAGAATTGTCTGTAGAAGGTAATTGCAGTGCCTTGAAAAAGTATTCCTTGAAATTTTCCACATTTTGTCATGTTACAACCAAAAACATAAATGTATTTTATTGGGATTTTATGTGATAGACCAACACAAAGTGGCACAAAATTGTGAAGTGGAAGGAAAATGATAAATGGTTTTCAAATTTTTTTACAAATATGTGAAAAGTGTGGTGTGCATTTGAATTCAGCCCCCCTGAGTCAATACTTTGTAGAACCACCTTTTGCTGCAATTACAGCTGTAAATATTTTTGGGTATGTCTCTACCAGCTTTGCACGTCTAGAGAGTGAAATTTTTACCTATTCTTTTTTGCAAAATAGCTCAAGCTCTGTCAGATTGGATGGAGAGCATCTGTAAACCGAAATTTTCAAGTCTTGCCACAGATTCTCAGTTGGATTTAGGTCTGGACTTTGACTGGGCCATTCTAAGGCTATGTTTCCACTATTGCATCCCCAAAGTAGCGCGATTTACACTCCGACTTTCCAATTCGATTTATGTTGCAATTTGATGCGACTTTAAAAACGACTTTGATGTTCTGCGATTTAGCCAGAGTGATGTAATTCCTTATCCTGCTTAGTTATTTCCCCGTCCTGTCTTCCACACTCACGTACATCAATATAGGAAGTGATGTATTTGGGAGGAGCAAAGATCATGTGCTTCTGTAGACTTCCGTGGAAGTCACAACAAAGTCGCGGTGTCAGACATGTACATGCGACTGCATTGCGACTTAATACCTTTTTTATAACTTAACTCTGCTTTAACTTCTCCACAACTTTATCCCTGACCTGTCTGGTGTGTTCCTTGGCCTTCATGATGCTGTTTGTTCACTAAGGCTCTCTAACAAACCTCTGAGGGCTTCACATAACAGCTGTATTTATACTGAGATAAAATTACACACAGGTAATTACTATTTCGGTGAATTCTGAAGGCAATTGGTTCCACTAGATTTCCCGCACCGCATTCCAATCGCGTTGCTCTTGCAACCTGCTGCGGGGGTCAATGCAAATTTAACAACACCTCAAGCGCAGGTCACAAATGCTCCGCACTGGCCCGCACCAGAGTGCACAAAAGTGCCATGCGATGCAGTTGCTGTATGCTTCAAAAAGTAGTGTATGCACTACTTTTAGTGCCGTGTGATTTCAGCCGATTCAAATAAATATGAATTAAATCGCACTTGACAGAACTGCATTTTAATCGCACTGGAACAGCACAGCGTTCGGGTGTGATTCACATGTATTTCCTAGTGTGAATGGGCTCTATGTGTCTAAACCTCCCAACCCTATGCAATGTTTTGTTATAGAGTTAAGTGATTTTTTACTGTTCATTTATCTGCAGTGGTAGCATGTATTTAAAGGGCTTGGTCTTCTCAAAAGGGATTTTTCAGCAATGAGTGAAATCAAATCAGCAACTGGCTTCTTATATTTTTTAGGGGCTGCAAAAACAGGATATCCCTGTCTCTGTGACCAAGTAGTCTAAAGCCTCGTACACACGGTATGATTGTTGGCAGGGGATTGTCTGTTGAGACTGTTGTCCTAAAATCTTACCGTTAGTACGCTCCTTTTGACTATTGTTGTTCAATTTTCCACCAACAAATGTTGGATGACAGGCTAGTAAATTTTCTGCGGACAACGATTTGACGTCAGATTTTCGTATGGCCAATACACAAATCCGTCACAAAAAAGTCAAAAGTAAAAACACACATGCTTAGAATCAATGCTCACTAAACACGAAATTAGCAGAAGGGGCCCAAAGGGTGGCGCTCAAGAGCTGAAATTCCTCGTAGTACGTCACTACCTTCGTGTTTGTGGCACAATTGTGTACCGTTAGTATGCAAGACAAGATCCTGGCACACCCTTTTGACAAAAATCAGACGCTCGGTTGGCCAACAATCTTACCATGTGTACGAGGCTTTATTTGTTATGCTACAGTAGTGGCCTACACATATTTCTAGCTACATTTCCCATACTGTAAAATATTTAATCTAAAGTGAGATACCCTAACTTACCTGAAGAAGGTAGACAGAACTGAATTCTTGACAATGGGGCAATAGAAAGCTATAAAAAAGCTACAGGGTGTAACTCACTTTTATGACCATGGAATGGAATCACCATGTCAAGGTAGATGATGATCGTCCAAGAACAAGAAAGATGTAGTAAAAAGTATAAAAATCACACTGTTCTAATTATATAATTCCTGAATTACTCCTGTGGCTATAAATGTTGGGGTGTGTTGCTGGCATTTATTAGAACTGAGAAAGATACCTGAAGGAGTAGCAAAATTACTTCAACATTAGAGAACATGTGTAGTTGAATGTGACTAACTACCACTAGCGATACCATGACCTTGATAAATGAGACCTTTCATGGACACATCTCACCAGAAGACATACTCTTCAGCAGGGCTTTTTTTCAGGGGGAACTAAGTGGAACTCAGTTCCACCACCTCTGGATCAGACCCTTGTGGGGGCCTGCTCACCACAATCACTTGTAAACACAGAAGTACAGTTTCTGTGTTTAGAAGTGACAGCTCTGCACTCTGTGTGTAACCCCCCTGAACTCTGCACTCTGTATGTAATGCATTCCTGGTTGAGTGGTTGAGTTCCAGCACCTATTGTTTGAGAAAAAAAGCCCTGCTCTTCAGAGGGAATTAAAAACAACAACCAGTTTCTGACAATTCACATTCAACAAAACATTCTCTTCCTAGATATCTGGCTGGTGGTGCATCCTTAGAAATAGTTGTTAGGCCTTATGTTTCACTAACGCCTCGTACACACGGTACGATTGTTGGCCAACCGAGCATCTGATTTTTGGCAAAAGGGCATGTGCCAGAATCTTGTCTTGCATACTAACGGTACACAATTGTCATGCCACAAACACGAACGTAGTGACGTACTACGAGGTGAGCATTGATTCTGAGCATGCGTGTTTGTACTTTCGACTTTTGTTTGGCGGATTTGTGTACTGACCATACGAAAATCTGACGTCAAACCGTTGTCTGCAGAAAATTTACTAGCATGTCATCCAACATTTGTTGGCCCCTTTGTTTACATATAGGAACCTGCAGGACTTATTTGCAATTGTAACAGCAGTAGGTGAACATATTGGGCATGGTGCTGTATTGGCATCATTGTGATTGATGTGAATCTACATTGCTGGATGACATGACTGATGTTGGATTTACATTGAGGGACATTGTTTATGTCTGTTTTTATTCTAATAGGTCTTTTTTTTTTACAGTGTGGGTGTTTTTAATTTCTATCTACACCTTTTGTGGATGAGTAACTAGGGGTACTATGTACCCTTTACTCGTTAACCTGCGGGGAATATATCTGGGAGCTCTCCTCATTCTAATGCCTGGTCAACACGATGAGATCGGACAAATGATCGTCCGTTTTATTTTTTTTTGCATGCTAATCTCATATCGAAAATGAAGTTTATTTAAAGGGGGGTTCCAGCCACGATTTTTTTTTTTAAAAGTCAGCAGCTACAAACACTGTAGCTGCTGACTTTTAATAAGGACACTTACCTGTCCAGCGATCCCGCAATGTCGGCCTCCCCATCCATCGGATCGGCCGCCAGCGCCTCCATCCTAACTAAGGGAAACAGGCAGTGGAGCCTTGCGGCTTCACTGCCCATTTCCTACTGCGCATGCGCAAGTCACGCGGTGCTTTGTGAATGGCCCTGTTGTTTCCTGGGACATACACAGTTCCCAGAAGGCAGCGGGGCCACTCGCCGAAGAGAAGGAAGCGCCGTGGAATAGGAAGAGGCAGATTAGTAAGACTGCCTAGCAACAGGGGTTTCAGGTAAGTAAAAAAAAAAAAATTTCAAATGTTTTTTTTTACATGTTTTAAAGAATTGTAATGCTATTTTTTATTTTAGGGTGGCCCTCCACTTTAAGTTACGAAAATTTTGGTGTGACAGAAAAAAAAAAAAAAGTGATGTAATGTATTGTATTTGTATTGTATTTTCAAATGAAAACTGTACTGATTACATGAAAAGCGTATGATCTGGTATCGTGAGAGGAATATTTTCATGCTTGTCCCATCCGATAATATCGGATGAACGGTCGTGATCGGCTCTTGAAAGCTGTATACCAACAGATTAATGTACGTTTGCTCCGAAAGCGGTATTTTTTGTACGATTTTATGATCGTGGGCACGGGCCATAAAGGGGCTTCAAGATTCTAATGAGCCCCCCTGCAGATTCCCATTTTTTTTAGGTCAGGATATGGGGATGAGGCCCTTGTTCTCATCAACAGAGGAACAAGGTGCCTTTCAAGGGAAGGCAGACTTTGCCACCCCTTCCTTGCACAGAACCCTCATAATCTTGGGTGAATGTGTCTTGGTATGTCTTTGTAGGGGGCCTAAAGTAGGGTTCTTTATGAATTTTTAGGAAACCCCATCTCATATTTTCTTAATGGGTCTGTAAACTTTTTTAACATTCATTGAAAAAGGAATAAGGAAAATAAACCAGCCAAATCTCCTGTGAGGAGTGAGATGGGGTGGGGCATACCCGCACTGTGTGTCTATGGGCACACACAGCCCAGCTCAGGAGCACATCCACACGGCTTGCTGAGGGAGCACCCGCAAGAAGGAGGGGCAGACAGCACCAGCAGGGGACTTCAGAAGAGGAGGTAAGGGACCGCTCTGTGCAATACCACTGTACAGAGCAGGTAAGTAGAACATCTTTTTTTTTTATTTTAAAGAATATGTTACCCCAGCATTTAATATTTCTGATAAGTGCCTGTTGCACCATGTACTTGTGTTAACAAATACCCTAGTCTCTTTGTTCTGCTTCCCTTGTGTGAAATATTTGGTGATCCCGCCAGTCCCCCTGCTTTCCTATCTTAAACAGACCATGCTAGGTATGAGAGTACATACATCTCAGCCTGGTTAGTTTTTTGCCCGTGCTGGGAGAACACCCTGCCTATCCTCCAATGGTCAGACTTGTGCTGACATACCTCCCTGCACAGCTCTTCACTGTGAAGATCAGTGTACTGCTGTTTTTCCACCCTAAACGGAATGGGTTGTTTGACAAGGTGAGGGTTCTCATATACTTTAATGGAAAAAAAAATGATGTCTTTGCAATCACTCTACTTATTTCTCAGTGCCTTACTATAATTCTGTGCTTTCCTTCTTTTTCACACTCTATCCCTCTTCGGCACCAATCTTTAGCTCGCCCACTCAGTGTTCCTCTTTCTCCTTCATTAATTCTCCTTTCCAAGCCTCAATGCTTTGTATTTTCCCCCCCACACTCTTATTACATCTCCATCAGCTGTATCACCTAACAGATCTCTTTCTACCTCCTTTTCTTTGTTACCAAGAGACTCACTACTTCCAATCAGCCAGCCACACTACCAATCATAACATGCAGTAATCTTAAATACTAGGGTAAAAATACTAGGATAAAAAATACACTTAAAGCGGACCTCCACATTTAAACGTCATTTCACCACATTGTCAATTTGCATGAGCAGAGATATGGTTAATTATTTGTTAGCAAAGATCTTATAATATATTAACTGCAATGATTAAATGCAAACCCAAATGCAGTTGTTGCCCATAGCAGCCAAGTAAAAGTATTTTTTTAGCCCTTCCATGAAATAAGAAGTGAAGCCTAACTATTAGCTCCCAGCAACAACTCCAGTTTTGTTTTTGTTTTGTTTTTTATCCAGTTTTAAGCATTGGCTCTTGGATGTTTATTTGATCATTTAAAGTATATTGATATAATGTATACATTGATATTATACAGTATTTATATATATATCTATAGTAAAGATACAGTGCCTTGAAAAAGTATTCATACCCCTTGAAATTTTCCACATTTTGTCATGTTACAACCAAAAACATAAATGTATTTTATTGGGATTTTATGTGATAGACCAACACAAAGTGGCACATAATTGTGAAGTGGAAGGAAAATAATACATGGTTTTACAAATTCTTTACAAATAAATATCTGAAAAGTGTGGCATGCATTTGTATTCAGCCACCTTTAGTCTGATAACCCTAACTAAAATCTAGTGAAACCAATTGCCTTCAGAAGTCACCTAATTAGTAAATAGAGTCCACCTGTGTATAATTTAATTTCAGTATAAATACAGTTGTTCTGTGAAGCCCTCAGATGTTTGTTAGAGAACTTTAGTGAACAAACAGCATCATAAAGACCAAGGAACACACCAAACAGGTCAGGGATAAAGTTGTGGAGAAGTTTAAAACAGGGTTAGGTTATAAAAATATATCCCAATGGAACTTCCCACGGAGCACTGTTCAATCCATCATCTGAAAATGGAAAGGGTATGGCATAACTGGGAACGTACCAAGACATGGTGGTCCACCTAAACCTACAAGCCGGGCAAGGAGAGCATTAATCAGAGAAGCAGCCATGGTAACTCTGGAGGAGATGCAGAGATCCACAGCTCAGGTGGGAGAATCTGTCCACAGGACAACTATTAGTTGTGCACTCCACAAATCTGGCCTTTATGGAAGCGTGGCAAAAAGAAAGCCATTGTTGAAAGAAAGCCATATGAAGTCCTGTTTGCAGTTTGTGAGAAGCCATGTGGGGGACACAAACATGTGGAAGAAGGTGCTCTGGTCAGATGAGACATAAATGGAACTTTTTGGCCTAAAAGCAAAACGCTACATGTGGAGGAAAACTAACACTGCACATCACCCTGAACACACCATCCCCACCATCCCCACAGTGAAACATGGTGGTGGCAGCATCATGTTGTGGGGATGCTTTTCTTTAGCAGGGACATGGAAGCTGGTAAGAATTGATGGGAAGATGGATAGAGCCAAATACAGGGCAATCTTAGAAGAAAACCTGTTAGAGTCTGCAGACTTGAGACTGGGGTGGAGGTTCACCTTCCAGCAGAACAACGACCCTAAACATACAGCCAGAGCTACAATGGAATGGTTTAGATCAAAGCATATTCATGTGTTAGAATGGTGAGGACGTTGCACCGAGGTGGTAAAAGCGGTTGCAGACCAAAGGTTTTAATAAGGAGACATGAAATACATTTGAAATACGCATATTAGAAGGAAGGTCTAATGAGTAAGCCACTGGGTTAATCCTGCGAAGAATAGGGAAAGGCCCAATAAACCGAGGTGTGAACTTCAGTGAGGGAACACGAAGTCGGAGGTTGCGAGATGACAGCCAGACCCTGTCCCCAACCTGGTATGGAAGGGGCAGGCAGGCACCTGCGGTCAAGAAAGAGAAGGAGAAGACGCGCCTCTGGGTGCAGATTTTAAAAAATTTTAATATACAGTAAGTATTCCATATATAAACTCACATTTCGTAGTTAAAAAGAAGGCATTGGATAGTTCCCAAAGATCTGGGGCTGTCCTCAGTGGGGTCACTCCCTTTGGCCCGGTGTTCGCTCTGGGCGTTTTCTCGTGTGCAGCTGGGTGATGTCCTGCTGGCTGTAGTGAAGTCTCTCAGCTGTGTGTTGCATCCGATGTTATCAGGTGCCACTGGAGGGTGCTCGGCCAGCCGCTGTGGGATCATTCACCACCACAAGGTGTGGAAAGCAGAGAAGTGTCCAGGCGGGGGGGATGACGTCACTGAACCACAATGCTTTTCATGAGCGTGCAGGCTGTGGGTTACACACATGGTCATGAGCGGATCATCCCCACCTCCCTTCTTTCCTCCCCCCTCTCCCTCCACCTATACCAATTAAGGAATTCCATTTTAAATACCTATAGTTCTTTCCCTCTAACTGCTACTGTGACTATGAACATTGTTGTATGTACAAACTGTCATAGTATATACTGTTTTAGATTTTGCGTCTTTTACTTGTAATAACTAGGCACCTGCGGTCAGCATGGAGTCTGTACCTATCATTAGCATGTCGCAAAGCCTCCTGGACCTGTGCCCAAGTGGAACGAAGACCACGGAGATGCTCTTTTACCACAGGATTATTCTGCAGAACAAACAAGTCAGGCAACATGGAAGGTTGGAAACCATAATTCGCCATAAACGGGGACAATCGGAAAGCAGAATTCAAGGCACTGTTGTGAGCAAACTCTGCCCACGGTAATAGGTCTGACCAGTTGTTATGATGGTCAGAAATAGAGCAACGAAGGAAATTGCTCCAAGTACTGATTGGCTTGTTCTGCGGCCCCATTAGACTGCGGGTGATACGCAGAGGAGAAAGCAAGCTGAATTTCCAACTGTGCACAAAAGGCTCGCCAGAACCGGGACACAAACTGACTACCCCTGTCCGACACAATCACCTTGGGTAGCCCATGTAAGCAAAAGATCTCCCGAGCAAAAATGGAAGCCAGTTCCTTAGAATTTGGCAACTTCTTAAGTGGAATACAATGACACATCTTTGAGAACCAGTCACCCACCATAATGATAACTGTGTTGCCCTGGGAGTTGGGTAATTTCACAATGAAATATGTAGACAGGTGGGTCTAGGGCCACTCTCCATTGGATATTAGACATGTGCGATTAGTTTCGTACGAATCAAAAATTTGTACGAATTTCCGGAAATTCGTACATTCGTAAGTATCCAAAATACGAATTTTTATGCATACGAATTCTGTACGAAATTTCATTTACGAATTTCGGATCCAAATTCATAACGAACATTCGTAATTGTTACGAAAAGTTAACGAACCTAAAAGTTAAAAACCCAGGAAGTCAGCACAGGGATGGTGGGAGCCCCTTATAATGATAAATTCATCATAACGAAAATTCGTAATTGTTAGGAAAAGTTAACGAACCTAAAAGTTAAAAACCCAGGAAGTCAGCACAGCACAGGGATGTTGGGAACCCCTCATAATGGGCACAACGGGAGTACACTCAGACCTCATAATGGACACGGCAGGTGTACAGACCTGGGAACTCAGCACAGGGATGGTGGGAACGCTATGGGAATTTCTATGCTTACGAATTTTATACGAAATACGAAATTTCGTTAACGAATTTCGGAATTTTGGATCCATATTCCGTTACAACAGAAACGTGGCTGGTGTTTTGTTCACCAATCAGAGGAAGTGAGCACAGCACAGGGATTGTGGGAACCCCTCATAATGATAAATTCATTATAACAAACTTTCGTTATTTTACAAAAAGTTTACAAATCTAATGAAAATTCATATTACGAATTAATTTCCGTACAAAACGAAATGTAACAAAACGAAACAAATTATTGACAGTGCACATGTCTACTTTTAACAGCTCTTGAGGGTAGTCTGTTCTGTAGGTAGGTAGCAATCATAACTGCTTCTCCTCAGTACTTATGAGGTAGGTTGGCATCCGACAACATGCATCTGGCCAATTCTATAAGAGTGAGATTTTTCCTTTCTGCTACACCGTTTTGTTCAGTAGTGAAGTGGTGAAGTGGAGTTCACGTGGGTGAAGGGAGCTCCTCTTGTCGTTCATTCTGCCTGACATACTTAGCGAATCTCCAGACCTACACAGACCCACAAAGACTTCCCTGAACACAGGGGATTAAGGGGGAACATGTCGCCGCCAAAAAAAAGCAGTGGATCTGGCAGTTAAACTAGCTAAATATCGCAGCACGGACAACGACCAACAGGCTAAAGATGGCGCCAACACATGCCCGGACGAAGAGCGTCACGCTACAGACACAGCAAAAGTGTTGGATGCCATTGCTACACTGCAGGGCACACTTACAGCCAAAATAGATGAGGTGAAAATCAACATCTCTCTGCTTCAACAAGATCTGTCCAAACTAAGGGTCACAGAGACAGAAACCCGTACTGCTGTAGCGGAGGACATTATACACCCTTTGCAACACACCACGGAAGACATGCAGAGGCAGATACACCAGCTTCATGCACACCAGGACGAAATGGAAAACAGATTATGCTGCTGTAATCTCCGTTTTATAGGCCTGCTTGAAAGAGCAGAAGGTAAAGACCCGGCTGAATACCTGGAAAACCTCCTTATAATGTCCTACGGCAGAGAGGCTTTCTCTGTCATGTTTGCAGTAGAGAGGAGCGCACCGGCAAAACCACCACCAGCTGGGATACCTCCTCGAACCTTTATAGCCAAATTCCTGAATTTTAGAGACTGGGACAAGATCATGCAGCTGACGAAGGATAAAGGCAACATTCAGATGGGCAACGGTCATGTGGCAGTCTTCCCTGACTTCTCTAATGAAGTGCAGAAAAGAAGATCCCAGTTTCAGGATGTGAAGCGTCGCCTTCATGTGCTACATCTCAAGTACGCCATGCTATTCCCAGCAAGGCTCAGAGTGGAGGAAGATGGGCGAGCACATTTCTTTGAAAATCCAGCAGAAGCTGCAGCCTGACTGGATCGGTGGGAGAGACCAGTCTAAGAGATGCACAGACTGAATCCAGTGAGTATGACTAATTTGCCCCTGTCATACAGCCTTTTTCTGCCTCCCCCCTGCTAGCCCCTATGTGTTCATTACACATCCCTGTTAGTACCTAAATGTACCCACAACTACCGAAGGGCAGGGGAGCGGGAATGTGCAAGGGGATAGGGCCCAGGACTTCCTTATACACTGCAAGTCGTGCACATTTGGGAATGGCACCTACGACGTATCCTCTGGTTGCCACTGATCCGGCCGTCAGGACTTATGCATACCTTCACCTCTTTGATATTCAACTCGCTGACTTCCCCTGGATATTTGCTTTTTGCCCCATCAATCCCCTTGGATATTCACAGAACTGAATGTATGGGGTATGACGGCTATGGTTAAATGCAACGTAAAGTTTCTAAAGAAAGAGACCCACAGTACCGGTCTCCCAAGGAGCATTGTTCTCCCCCTATTGACTTACCACGCACTGATCAGTGAGAAATCGCTCCCCCTAAATTTGGTATAATTCAAAGCTATGCACTTATTTCCTGAAATAAGATCTGTGCCTCCAGCTAGAGATTATAGCTGGAAGATTGCTTTCATAATGGTTTTTGGGCACAACATGCTCCCGCCAAGTTGGGGAGGCGCGGAGCTGGGAGGGAGGGAAGTTACCCGATTATGGGTTTGTAGTTTTATGAAGAAAAGTATTAGAGATGTTAAGAATAAGGATGAGCTCCGGCGTGTTCGCACACTCCACGTGCTGATCCCGCCAGGAAGTTGGCACGGCGCTGTGGTAATCACAGGTAGTGAGGCATTTTCCCGATGTGCGTCTGCAGAAATCGGAAAATGTCTCACTACCTGTGATTAGCGCAGCGCTGTGCCGACTGGTGGGATCGGCACGCGGAGTCTGCGAACACGTCGGAGCTCATCCTTAGTTAAGAAACGTTTGAGATGTATTAGTGAACGACTGTGGGCACACAGGAAATTACATTGGTATAAGTACTATAGCACTGTTGTCTATAATATGTTAAGTCTCTGTCATGCTGATCCACGTCTGTATGCCTACCACTGGCTAAATTACCACTATTAAGTTTTTAACATGGAATGTGAGAGGGATGCAGGATAAAATAAAGTGCACTGCTGCACTTACGCTCCTAAAGGCGCAGAAGGCTAACATTATAGCGCTAACAGAAACGCATGTTACAGGACATCTACAGTCCGCTCTGAAGCACCCCTGGATAGGTTGGACTTACCATAGTACCCACACAAACCAGCCCATGGGGAGGGTCTATACTGGTAACTAAATCCACCCCATTCAAATTATTCTCATTAAAGCCGGACCAGCAGGGCAGATTCGTGTTTCTATATGCTAGCATAGATGGAATACCGATGTTAATACTTGCATGGTATGTCCCCCCCCCATACAGCTCTGAGGTCATCACAGCTGGCTTAGCATATATGGCGATGTACCCGACGGTCCCGGCTGTGTGGATGGGGGACATCAATATGACTATGAATCCCTCCCTAGATCGCCCAATACAGCAGGGCACACGGGACATAGGGTCACGGGAACCCAGATTAAGCCGAATGTTGACGGAGTTTGCTCTGGTGGATGTATGGAGATATCAGCACCCTAACACGAGAGCATACACATGCCACTCCACCAGCCATGGAACAATGTCCAGGATAGACTTCATACTGGTGTCCAAAACTCTCCTACCAAAAATCATGGGGTTAGGCTTTGCACCCAGGGCATGATCAGATCACTCCCCATGCTGGATGCTGGCATCACTTTTGGGGACGGCACCTAACCAAGTGTGGAGGTTAAATCCGTTCTGGCAGTCAACACTAACGGATCATGAGGCCATAGCGCGGGAACTGAAATATTTCTTCCCAGAGGGTCAAAGCTCCCTGTCCTTTAATTCAAGGTGGGATGCTTTTAAAATACACGCAAGTAGAGTACTTGACATGAAAATCAATAGACTTAAAAAATCGTCTAAAATTGTACAACTGACAGCAGAGAAGCTACAGGAATTAGAGGAAGCCTATCACACGCACCCATCCCCTGAAAATCTGCGTAGGGTTAAACTGCAGGCCCGCACAATGTCACAACTGTACTTGGAAAAGGCTAGACAAAAGGTGTTCTTTTGCAAAGCAAGAGTGTATGAACATGTGAAGAAGGCGGGAAAGCTGTTAGCATATCTGGCCCACTTAGATGACAAACCAAAAGTGGTGGTCTCATTGACTGGACCAGATGGGAGGATGATCACAGACCCCCCTCGAATGGCAGATACATTTCTTGACTTTTACAGTAAACTGTAAGTCGCAGAATAGATACACGTCGGATGAAATTCGATCATATCTGTTAGGTACCCTGTAGTAGAGCCCGACTTGTAGGAGAAACACCCATCTTACAGCGCTGGTTCAGGAGCCACTAGAATGGGGACAGTGGTCTTGTGAGCACAGTGGGTAGGGGTGCCTGATGGAAGTTGCAGCGGCCGACACAGGAACGGAGTGAAGATCCACCAGGGTTGGCTGGACTGCAGATGACAGCCGGTAGAAGCGGTCAGAGAGCTGGATGGCAGGAAATGCACGAACAGCGGCAGCTGGAGATTGTTGAGAAGGCCGGGAACACAGCAACAAAAGCAGCAGGCAGTAAACAGAGTCAGACAGTCCAGATTGGCAGGTGATAAGGCAGATGAACTCAGCAGGCAAACATAAAGGTCAGACAGTCCAGGTTGGCAGGTGATCAGGCAGATGAGTACAGCAGACAATAGCAGAGTCGGTGAGGCAAGCAGAAGTTGGCAACGGTTCACAGCAGAGACAGGTAGAGTCAGGCAGGCCGGGTAGGATTGGAGATGGTAGAAAAGTCAGACGGAGTCGGGTCAGTACAATAATCAGCAAATGGGTTCAGGTAACATTGGTACAGAGCTTCAGACAAAACAGCGCCGCACAAGTGTATACTTTTAAAAGTTCCTTGGCACCAAACAGCACTAGCGCGCGAACGCACACCTGCCACGCACGCGCGCACCTGGGGAGAACGCCGGCGCATACTGGTGGGCAAACATTGCTGCACAATTCAGGAAAATATCCGCGTGTGCCCCTGGTCAGTACTGGCATGTCCCTGACAATATCTACACACAATACAATTCCCGAGACTAAATGCCGATCAAATCCAAATGGCAGATTCCCCTATAACCACCCAGGATATATCTACAGAGATTTCCCAATTAGCTAAATCCAAGGCGCCAGGACTAGAAGGCCTTCCTTTGGAACCCTATGATACATATTCAGAATCAGAAGTACTTACCCCTAAACTTAAGTTCTTATACCACTAAATCTTCGAGTTGGGGAAATTCCCTTCATCCATGCAAGAAGCCCAAATTATAGTTCTCACTAAACCAGGTAAAGACCCCCATTTCCCGGAATCATATCGCCCTATATCCCTACTTCCGGTAGATATTAAAATATTGGCCAAAATACTAGCTTCTCGGTTAAATACAGTAATTTTATCCCTTATTCACCCAGACCAAACAGGGTTCATGCCAGGGAAAAAGTGCCAGGGAAAAGTGAATATTAGGAGACTGTTCATGAACATCCAGGCCCAACATGATAACTCAAACACCAGAGTGGTCGTAGCCCTTGATACGGCCAAAGCCTTCGACTCAGTCGAATGGTTATATCTATGAGAACATCTCAGTTGCTACGGATTTGGACCCAAATTCATAAAATGGGTGCAGATTTTGTATCAGACACCCAAGGCATGGATTTTTGTGAACAGCTGGTTATCAGATCAAATCTCCCTTGAGAGGGGCACAAGGCAAGAA
Source organism: Aquarana catesbeiana (assembly GCF_042186555.1). Taxonomy (NCBI): domain Eukaryota; kingdom Metazoa; phylum Chordata; class Amphibia; order Anura; family Ranidae; genus Aquarana; species Aquarana catesbeiana. The sequence continues at coordinate 110,915,340 of NC_133331.1, read as the reverse complement.
TGCCCTCTTTCCCCACTCCTATATGCCCTGGCTATGGAACCAAATGGGAAAATGGGAGGATATTCTGGTTTGCGCATAAATTGGGAAAAGTCCCAAATTCTCCCACTTGACCTATTCCCCCCACCCGCCGTCCAGCCAGAACTCCCCTTGACTAGAGTCTCGGAGATCAAATACCTGGGGGTGAGGGTGACTAGGAATCTGGGAGATTATATCCCTCTCAACATAGAACCCCTATTTGCAATACTTAAATCTAAAACCCAAACCTGGTCTAGATTACCATTAGGTGTAATGGGAAGAATAAACTTAATAAAAATGATCCTCCTGCCTAAAATCCTGTACATGGTGTGGCATGCCCCTCTTTATATTCCCCTAAGAATATTTAAACAGATGGAAGCAATTTTGAACTCCTTTGTCTGGGGACAGAACAGACATAAACTAGCCTGGCATGTGATGAAAAACCCCACGTCAGAGGGGGGGTGTGCCTTACCTGATGTGGACTATTACTTGGCTGCACAGCTCTTGCATATGCACTACTGTAACACAACTGAAGCACAGCGTTACAGAAATCTAGTGTGTTATAAACCAGGCCACCCGCTGTTCACCCCTATACAGACAATCCTCCGAAAGGAACCACAGACTAATAAACCCTCTAGGTATAATCAAGGTCTGCTCACACACCATCAGAAGGTATGGGATATAGCCCTGAAAAAACAGAACATGACTCAATTCCACTCTCACACCCCGTTATGGCACAATGTCCATATGCCAGAACTGGACACAGTCCCAGACCTAACACTCTGGGCCTCGTATGGCGTAATATACCTGTCCCAAGTAATGGCGGAAGCTGGATCTAAAACCTTTCAAGCTCATAAAGGGGAACTTGCACTCCCGAACCATTTACTATTTAGATACTTGCAACTTTGGCATGCTATACAAGCACAAATCACAAACCGTACGATTACTCTAAACACTCCCCCTGTCCTCAATACTATCTTGGGAACAGACCCAGCCAAACTCATATCTAATATTTATTATACCCTTAGACTCCAAAAGGCCAGTGTAGTTATACAGATAGCCAAAATAGCATGGAAAACAGGTAGGTCCCATGGAAGACCCTGACTGGATAGAAATACTGGAGGGGGTCAAAACCGCCTCTCCCAAACTATATGGGCTCGCCAGTGGTCCTAGACCCAAAGTTATGTTTATTGGGCCTATTGCCTGATGTGGATGTTGATAAATACCAAGCCATATTCATATATGAAACCCTATTTATAGCACAGAAAATGATAGCCAGATCTTGGATGCAGACGTCACCCCCTACAATTCAGGCTTGGAAAAAAAAAATGACACCCTTCCATATAGGAAATTGATACGCATAGAGGATGTACACAAAAATACTCTAAAGTATGGGACAGATGGATGGAAGATCGTGTACTTAATTGACCCGATATGTTTAAGCGAAATGAATAAAATAACATAACATACTTAAAAACCTTTATAGTTATAAAAAGAGAGAGAGAGAGAGAGAAAGAGAGAGAAAGAGAGAGAGATCATAATGAGGACCCACAAGGTCTCATTTTTTATGGCATAGACAAGATAAAAGGACATTGGAGAGGTGATAATAAAAGAATAAAAATCTCCCAAAACGAGACCAGGTGGATCTTTACTTTAGACACACTTCAGCCTAAAGGCCTGAATATTGACATAGATTTAAACTGCTTTTTCACTAACTTCTAATGCAGTCACACACTAAACTTTGTTGAATTTTTCACCACAAAGGCTCCCCTTTTAATAATTATGGTTTCCTCTATTACATTGAATTTTCAAAGCATCTTTGTATGCATGTGTTTTTTAGCAATCTATAGCAATTTTTAGCAACTTTTTGCATTTTGTGATTTTATGCGACTTGCTGCGATTTTTGCTTTCTATCACACTTTCATCGCTATGATACCCTCTCCTACTTATCCTTTTAGCTATTTTTAGCAATTTTTTGCAAATTTGCGGTTTTATGCGACTTGCTGCAATTTTTGCAACTCTTTGCTTTTTATTGCATTTCTACCGCAATGTTACCTTCTATTCCTTCTAGCATGTCCACCTACAGATGTTCTTTCTTATACATTCTTTAACATCACTTTCACTGCTAGTCAAAGATGCCACTACCAGAACATTATTATGTAACTGCATTTTATTATTATTTTTAACCATTGAATTATTAAGGCTTTTTTAAATGTATGTGTTTCATAAATGTACCTTGCATACATTTTTAGCACATTTTTAGCAATTTAAGCAATTTTTTGCAATTTGCGACTCCATGCGACTTGCTGCGATTTTTGTTTTTTTTACCGTTTATCGCATAATATTCGCTCTATTTATCGCATAATATCCTCTCTTCCTTCTAGCACTTCACATCTCCACCTTCGGATGTCACTATACATTCTTCAACATTTTTTACCTCTGGTCAAAGATCCCACTAGTAGAACACTATTATGTAATTATATTTTTAATTGTTGTTATATTTATATTGTTGGATTATGCGGTGTGTCTGTTACAATACATTTTTTGTTAAGTAGTCCCTTTTACAACCTCATGTTGCGGAGTAGTGCTGTTTTATCCATTGGCATTCTAAATCACGCTACTATTAATAGGATCCAACATACAAGTTCAGACTAACCAAAAATGTCAGTGGTCACATGGCCACCAATTTAGAACACACCTCATACCATATAAAAACCGGGAGGTGTCGCAAGATGGCGCTGCTCCAGATGACGTCCCAGTGATGAAACGCGTAGGGTGGGAATAACAGCGTCATTGCATCACTTCCGTTTTCGAGCCGTGGAGCACAGATCGCTCTGGCTTCCTGTCTTTAAACATTGTTTTTGCTTTAATGATTTTTATCAAATGTGAGTACCCATCAGAATTACTAATAAATATTTGGATATTTGTACGGTATGACACTATGGAGTTTCTTTCCTCTCTACATGTGGACAACATTTAAAGAGATTAACAGTAAGGAAACCACTTACATTGCAGACAAGGAGGCACTGGGAAGATACAGGACAGGAAATTCTCCTACTCCACAGGCTATACAGTGGCTCATACTGTGAAATGTTATTTTGATTTGCAGTTTTTTGCACAGGAGTGTGGATTTTACACAGGAAAAGTTAGCGCTTTTCTAATTTGTTTTTTCATTTTTATTTTTAATTTTTGTTTGAATGCACATAGCTTCCAACAGCATGCATCATAAATAAGTGATTAGGAAGCTTACACAGTAGGACAGTTTTGTGAATATCTTTCTATTTTCTGCACTTGCATTGTCATTTTTTGTATTAAATGCACCCATGGTATACACACCCCTCAAGTATCTAGAGGTTGTAGATCACCTCCTAATAAGAGCAGCGCCACATCTATCAACCCTTTTTCACATGGGTAGTAGGAGGCCCACTGGAAGGTGTCATAGAGTCTTATACCCTGTACACACGATAGGATTTTCCAACAAAATCCATGGATTTTTTCCGACGGATGTTGGCTCAAACTTGTCTTGCATACACACGGTCACACAAATCTTGTCGGAAATTCTGAACGTCAAGAAAGCAGTGACGTACAACGAGCTGAGAAAAATGAAGTTCAAAAGCCAGTGCGGCTCTTCTGCTTGATTCCGAGCATGCGTGGAACTTTGTGCGTCGGAATTGTGTACACACGATTGGAATTTACGACAACTGATTTTGTTGCCGGAAAATTTGAGATCCAGATCTCAAATTTTGTGTGATGGAAATTCCGATGGAAAATGTCCGATGGAGCCTACACACGGTCGGAATTTCCGACAACAAGCTCCAATCGAACATTTTCCGTAGGAAAATCCGACCGTGTGTACGGGGCATAACTCTGAGCACACACGGAACAGGCAGCTATGAGGGCAGTTACATCAGCACATAGACTAGACCACCAAAATTTTTGGGAAATGCCCCAAAAGAGTTGATACCTCCCAGGGTGGCCAGCAGCCTTGGGAGAATGGTAAGTCTGGAGCACGACAGTACGGACACTCTCTGGGACAAAGCAGCGTTCACAAGGTTTCTCAGGAGGAGCATGGACCTGAGCAGCAAGAATTTTGTCACCCAAAGGAGAAGGGATACTGGTGTGAACTGTAGCCAGAATACCATCTGGAGGAATCACAGGAACCAGAACCGACTCCAACTTGGAAGTGGAGGAAAATTGTTGTGACAAGGTGTCAGCCCATACATTCTTAGTACCGGGTAAGAATGAGACAATGTAAATTGAAACTTGACAAGAAAAGAGCCCATCGCGCCCTTCTGAGAGAGAGGGGTTTAGCCTCAGACAAGAATGTGAGATTCTCATGGTCAGTAAGAATGAGAACCGGCACAGTGATACCTTCGAGGAGATAAATATAAGTAAAAAAGTGCGCTAAATACACTGATATAACTGTGCTAAAATTACTTAATTAATTCAATTAAATATTTGTGCTAAAATTAATTAAATTAAATTGAATATTTGTGCTAAAATTACTTAAATAATTATTTGAACTTATTGTGAATAAATCGTGGCAGATATAATCCATATAAACATTCATGCAGTGATCCTAAAGGGATAACAGGTCCACATACTGCATTATGAATTTAAGAAGCTGGTGTGGAACACAGATCGAACAAAGAAATCTCTGGCAAGATGATTATCTCCTTTATAGATGGATTTCAACATATATTGCGATTGCACCCTATGTCAGCTCACTGTTTTTTTGTTGGTGATACGCTGATGATCATCTCCGGTGTTGTATTTCAATCATGCAATCAAACAAAAAAGAGCATTCATTGTGCAATGAACTTTTCACTATCTTCTTGAAAATAAACTAGATGCACCCACTTGTATCAATCTAACACATCAGCGCATAGAACAGTCAGCCGCCAACCGTGATCACCTCCTCGCGCCGAGCTACAATTATCACTCAGGCACTATGGATGACATCACTTGGCTGACACATGTCACGTGACTTTATCAAGACAGAAGGAAGCCAACACCAGTCTCAAAAGCATCAACCTCAAGGATAACAGGTAACGTAGGATCAGGATGTGCCAACACAGGAGCAGAAACAAAGGCAGTGTTGAGACTCTCAAAGGCCTTAATGGACTCCGGAGACCAACTCTGTGGGTTATGTCCTTTCTGGCCATATCAGTCAGGGGCTTGACTAGAGACGAGAAGTTACGAATAAACTTCCGATAATAGTTGGCAAAGCCCAGGAAACGCTGCAGAGGACGTAATCCCACGGGTCGGGGCCACTGTAGAGCTGCCGAAAGTTTCTCTGGGTCCATCCTGGAAAACTGCCGGGGTGTTACAAAGACCAAAAGGCTTTACGAGGTACTCATAATGGCCTGTTCTGGTGTTAAATGCAGTTTTCCACTCATCGCCCTTCTTAATCCTCACGAGATTGTATGCCCCTCTCAAATCAAGCTTCCTGAAAACCGTTGCTCCCTTGAGGCGGTCAAATAATTCCATAATCAGCTGAATCGGATAGCCATTCTTAATCGTGAAAGGATTGGGACCCCTATAATCGATGATCAATGCAAGGTCTCAGTTCCCCACTCTTCACAAAGAAGAAACCAGCACCAGCAGGAGACAAGGATTTTCGGATGAAACCTTGAGAAAGTACGTCTGTAACATACTCCTCCATGGTCTTTTCCTCCAAGACCGACAAACGGTAAACCTGGCCACGAGGGGGTATGGCACCAGGTTGAAGGTAAATTGCGCAATCATACGGCCGGTATGGAGGCAAATTACCGGCTTGACCTTTGTCAAAGACATCGCTAAAAGCGCAGTACTCCTCCGGTAGGGAGGAGAGTGAAGAGGTGCACAGGACTTTGGCTACCTTCTGGAAGCATGTCTCACTGCATTGTGGTGACCAGGAGAGAACCTCAGCATGGAGCCAATCAAAAGAGGGGTTGTGCCTCTGTAACCAAGGATAACCAATAACCAGCGGAAACTTAGGTAAGGAAATAACTTGAAATTGGATTATCTCATGATGAAGAGCCTCTACGACCATGGACAACGGAATCGTCTCATGAGTCATATAGGCAGGCTGTAGAGGTCTCCCGTCAAGAGCCTCAATGGCAAGTGGAGTGTCACGCAGCTGCAGCGGAATCGAGTGCTTCAATACAAAGGCAGCATCAATGAACAGGCCGGCAGCCCCAGAGTCAATTAGTGTCATGTACCTGGTATCGACTGAAGCAAGTGAGACAAGCTGGGTCAACACGGGTAATCAGGTAGTAAACTCAGCATATACACACACACACACACACACACACACACTCTTATACAATTCATAGGTATCTACATCCCAAACAAATATACCAATTTCTCATTTATGTAATGCTTGTTTTCAATGTAATTTTATTTATATAATTAAAATTGCTGAAAAGATCATATATGTTTCCCGTGACTAACCCCCAATGTAAGAGAAAAAAATGGGAAAATAAACTAAATGGACACTAGTCCCCAATATCTCGTCAATTCCTCAGTTGAACTTCAACCACACCAGATTCACACCAGACTCATGTGCCATCGTTTTTGTGGATATATATGTATGGTTGGCAGTGGGAGTTGGAATTATCTATGCATTTTATAGACATGGGTCCAGTTTCCTAGGAGTTACACAGAGTATGTATACTCTATCTTTCATGGAAAAACCCTTTATTAAAAACCAACATTACATTCCTCTGTCAGGGCTGCCAAGAATCCCACTAGTCGTGTGAGGCAGATCTTCAAAGTTATGTAGCGGGGTCCTCTCTTAGCACCTCCAACTAAGTTTCTACAGCACTACCTATCCCTGTTCATAATTAGGCATAAAGCTATCCTCTTGGTTGTAACGCAAACCTCAGGATGGGCCAAGCCCTCTTCTTTCAAGCAGCTCCTAAAAAACAAGACAGAAGTCCATTAAGTGCATATAAAATTTCAACCCCCATCACCAACCATACATATACAATAATGGTGACACAGGAGTATCTGTAATACGTCATATTCATTACCGATGCAGTAATATAACCTCTCAATTTTAAGTAGAGTGGATTAAGTTGATTAGGGGATTTATAGAGGTGTTGGGGCTAGTTACCCTTGAGTTTGTCTTCTCATGCCCTCTTCCCCATTTGGGGGCTAGTCACTGGAACAATGCATGATCCTTAAGAATTTTATAAATTATAGTTGTATAAATACAGTAAATACAATTTTTAACAGTGAAAAAAATATTATATGGGAAGTCGGTAACAGTAAAGTCCAGAGGCCTCTCCTGAAATACATTCCATTAGTGAAAACAGAGCAACAAGTTTAATAGCTACAAATGAAATAACTGTTTTGGTATTAGAACAGCAACAAATGTAATATAATAATTAATGTCTCTCTATCTAGATAAGCTAACTGAAATATGAATCCCAAACTTGTCTGTTGGTGAGTTCATGAGTCTATGTTGGGGTCTTGAACAACTGCACAGTAATGGATTCCTTCTGTAACATCCACACCCCAGGCACGTGTCCCTCATTTCTGTAGCTATTCTATAGGGATACACTGTGAAAGCCATTTTGGGATGGTCTGAAATTCATTGCTGGCAAGCTGGTAGGGATAGGGTGGTTGGTCGTGACAAAAAAAGTCTGTCTGGAATGATAAATCATTTTGCCACACAACAGTTATGCAATACATGTACAAGATAAGCAGCATAACATGGCTACCCTAGGCCCAGCCCATATAGTCAAACCTGCTTGGAGATCAAAGTGAGAGAAACAATCTGCTGTGGCCACACAAGTACAAGATTGAGTTTAAAACAGTTTTAAAAGTAGGTTTTTGTTGATAAAACCATCAGAGTAGCAAATCAAAACTTGTCTCCTGACAATTATGCCATACCAAAATGTCCACCTGCTTTCAGAGGCAACCTAAAAAGAGGCGCTCCAGTCATTTTTGTGTTGATTAAAAGTCAGCAGCTACAAAAACTTTAATAAACAGACACTCACCCGTCCAAGGATCCAGCAATGTGCTCACTCAAGCCGTTTCTTTCCTCCTTCTTCTGTCCCTGGCATCTCAACTGTGGGCACCAGGCTGTGACAGTTTGTGGCTTCAGAACCGGGTGCCCACTACGCATGCGCGAGCAGCACTGTGCAGTGTTAATGGTGAGAGGGGGAGGGGAGCGCACCTCTTAAAACCAGGTACCCCCCCAAAAGAAAAGTGTCATTTGGGGAAGAGAAGGGGGATGAGGCCTTAAAGTGGAACTTCCTCTTTTGGGTGGAGCTCCGCTTTAAAGATCGATCAGTGTAAAAATACTGCTTTCTATCTAAGCTGATGGTTAGAAATGCATTAATGATGAAATGTCATTTAACAGTATTTGTGAAAATGTGTTATTTAGCATGCATCACTGAGGAAAATGATCAAATCAAACATTACTGGTTTCTTTATAATCAAAGTATAAAATTGTTTTGTTAATTAAAAATAAAGCTAGTTGCAATATGGTTGTTTTGACAGGTTTATGAAATGTGCTATGTAGGGACTGTAGTGTTGGATATTAAAAATGCATATCACTGCATGAGTACAGTTATCTAAGCTACTGGGAGAAATGACAGAGATACAGAGTAATCTTTATACTCCCTGGAGAGAACTTACTTCAGTTTAAGCAGTACGGGAACACAAGGCAGTGTTAATGTACATTTCCATTTAGAAAATCAGAGATGTGAAAACACGGCCCTTGAAACGCACTGTTACAAGCTATGCTAAATTACCATCCATTACAGAACTAGTTAGAGATTAATTTACCAAAGGAAATACATTTTGGGATTATTTTTTATTCAAAGCCGTGCATGTAATTATAACCAACATTCTTTATATCAACGGAATATTTGGCACTCCCAGGACTTATGAAGGGAGGATAGCAGTAGTGCTAATTAGAATCTAGGGTTTTGGTTGGGCTGCAGCTATGTAAATAACTGATACTTCTAGGTAAGATGAGGAACATGGAGACTTTTTCTGCTTCCTCCCACAATGAGGTGGTAGGTGAGCGAACAGACAATTGCTATGATTATTATCATCATGTGAGGACAGGGCTAGAGTGTGTAAGCTTGGGCCAAACTGACCTGGAGTTTTCACTGTGACTCTTCACGTTGTTTCCATGGACAACAGAGGTAGGTGGAAACTGATAAGCAGTACAGGGAAAGGAACATTCAGGTGAACCTGTTGCTTTGCCTTGCATTGGAAGAGCACAAAAGCTTACTTTAAAGGGCAACTCCTTAATGCAATACATAATTGCTACACCAGTTATTTTAAAAGCGACACCTCAAGCAAAATCAATAATTTTCTCATCCCTAAATCCATCCCTATACTCCCCTGAGTCCCCCTATCGAAGTCCCTCACCAACACCATCTCTACTTGCAGGTATCACTAGTCCAGCACTGCATATTAACCCCTCACTGGCCAGACTCCTTCCCTATCTTTGTTCCTGTCCTTCAGTGGTCCGCGTCCCTTGCCAGTGCTGGCATCTTCTGCAGGGTGCTGGTCCTCAGCTTTTATTTGCATTGGCAGGTTCGGAATGATGTTGCTCCTGCAGCCATTCTGGCACACAGGTGCTGTGCTGGAAAATAAACTGAGCTGCACTTGTAATGCTCAGTGTACATTCCAAAGATGACTGTGAGCAGGCAGGTAGGTTTCTTTTATTGCAGAAGAGACATTGCATGTCTCTTCTGTAAAAAAAGCCTGTCTGCTAGCAGTTTTGAAAGAGAGACTTTAGTTCCACTTTAAAGTAAATATAAAAGGGGATTCAAAGAGTTTTTGTAATTTTTTTCTTAAATCAGCGATTAAAGGGAGGTGACTGGGAGGCAGATTACATTTATCTTGAAGTTGGGCTTTTGGTAAATTTAACAACCAATAACATGTTGAGGGCCAGTTTCTCTGAAAAAAATAAAGGAAGATTTACCCAACATCTAGCAAATCAGAGTCCACAGATTTAGGGGCTGCTGGAGAGCTTAAACGTTTGAAAAAGGTAAGTGCATACACCTAAGGGTGCCTCTTAGGCATTCAGGCAAAGTTTTTATTTTAGTATTAGCAATCCTTTAGTACAGTGATCTGCAAACTGCCGCCTGTGGGCCGAATGTGGCCATTTGCTTGCTTTTATCTGGCCCTTGGGGAACTATTCTTCCCACAGTTATGAAGCACCATTATTACCACAAATACCATTCATGATGCACCATACCATTTTTTAATCCCACTGACCACCAAGCCTAAGACACGCAGTGTATTTCCACCAATGCTGGGGCATTTGCTACTCCCACTGGCTACAGTTTAGAAAGTTTGTAGACCCCTGCTTTAGTACAAACATGAAACATGCATGCTCTTTGAAAAGTTGATTAATTGCACAGATTCATTGGAAGAAAACTGTATTTTGTTTTCTATAGAGCTGCTTGGTTTGCATCTTATCTATATGGTTACGCTGAGCAATAACAGTCAACTGTTCTCATTAGACAGATCAACAAATGTATCTTGTGTGGAAGTAATAGGTTATCCATGACAGTTTATAAATTGGCAGTTACTGTTATGGTTACAAATACGACTAATTCATTTTACACCAATTCTTGCTTACAGGATTCTTTTCTAAAGGAGGTGCCCCGCCCGACAATGAGAATTGTATAGCAAATAAAGATTTCTGGGATTAAAAGCTGAAAAAAACTGTACATTTTTATTTTGTATCATAATCCTGACAAGAAGAAAAGGTTATTCAAATTCTTCCAGATCTAAAGCAAGAGTACAAATCTGTCATTTTAATGCATACACAGTTACTGCGTATCTTCAATTTCAGTGAGGCAAATCAAACAATTACTATTAAGAGTACAAATGAGAAGAGTTAATTTACAGCAAATGCACAATGAAAATTTCACCAGCACTCAGCCCTGACAGACAACAAAGTGGCCAGTCATTAAAGAAATAAAAGGAAAAAAGTTAGGTGCCCACCCACCTAACTTCAGCACTTTCTAAGTCAGTGAAACAAATTTTTATCGCAGAAAAAGTTTGATTCACACTTTCGTGGCATTAAAGCCCAGATGCCAAGGCCCAATTTATCAGTGACAAAATGGATTAGTTGACCTAGCAATATCTCTTTGAGTGATCTGCATAACTAAAAATATTTTTATATTAGTTCTCCCTTACAGAAAAAATTTAAAGTTGAACCAATACTGAACATCTTCCCCACCTCCCCGGTCTTCATCGTAGTTACCTTTGGGGTTGCAGAGCTGTCAGAACCCCCGAAGCCGCTCCAACAGCAAGGGTATTTGAAATCCCCCACTCTTCTCCCTCTCCGTCAGCACTTCCGGGACAGACCAGATCAATTCTTATTGTTCAGCTCCATCACAGTGAAAGTATAACTCTTTATAGGTGGTTCTCCCATTGGTAGGAGACTAAGCTGAAGCCATTTTTAACAAAGAAAGGTTTACTGTATGCTGAGACAGTGTGCAGACAGGCGCCATTTTGTTGTAACCCTGATTGTGCCTGACAAGCCGGTATTCAGCCCAACTAGCACCTGCAAGCAGTGTGGCCATTAGACTGGGATAACAAACAGGGGCACTTGAGTGGCATTGTTTTAATTTGGTTTTGATTCTGACAGTGACACTATTAAAAGATAGAACTTCACATGAACACTGCAGCCTGAAGGCAGCAAAGTTCCGTCTGCAGGCTGAAACCTCCAGCCTACATGTGATCCACTATGTCAGAGCTAATACAGAGATCACATCATTGGAAACCACTCTGGGTTTAGATCATCAGAGGGGACACCAGCTGCCAGTGACAGTCAAGATTGAGAGTGAACAACCTTGCAAAATGTCAGCTATTTGCTCTGAAACAGGAGGACATTTATTAACATATCCTCAGGAAAAGACGACATGCTAAGGAATGACTAGCCTGCAGGCAGGGAAAGGTTAGAGCCAGAACTTTCCATCTACATTCTCTGTGTAAAGCACTCAAAGTATTAAAGAAGGATCAGCATGGCAGCCAGGCAAATATTTGCAATGGCAGTTTCCATATTTCTTTTATGACAGGCTTGCATTAATGCTGATCTGCAGGTTTCATTTCAAACTCATCCAAACAATCTATTGTGGCCATACTGAGTAAGGGCAGATGATTAATGTAGCATTTACTTCCAGGAAACTATCTGCCCTTAGTTCAGGCATACAGGCAAGAGGGTTTGCTTAGCTGAGAAATGACCCACCTGCCCTCCTAAAGAATCCTGGAATGTATAACATCATATGCCTAGGCCTGGAAACTCAAAAGTAACTCAAACTAATGTAAAAAAAAGAAAACGTTTAACCACTCGTTTTGGGTGGACATCATATGACGGCTTCCCAAAAGGGCCAATCTTGCGCGCCCACGGGGGTGGGGGGGTGGGGGGGGGTGGGGACACCACACAACCTTTTAACCATGTGATCGGCTGTGTCCAATCACTGACAGAGTGTGAGGAGAGGAGAGCCAATCAGCTGAATTTCCTCGCAGAAGACACCTGATTATCAGTGCCCTGATTAAAATAAAGCCCCCACAGTTCCAGCAATAGGTGTCCACCACTGCGTACCCATAAGTGCCAGCAATCAGTGGCCATTAGTGATGCCAATCAGTGCTGCCCATCACTGCTGCCCATCAATGCCACCCATCAAAGCCCAACAGTGCCCATCAATGCCGCCTATCTGTGCCGTCTATCTGTGCCCACCAGTGCTGCCTATCAGTGCCCACCAGTGCCACCCATTGCCTACCATTGCCACCCAGTGCCACCTATCAGTGCACAGTGCCACAGATCAGTGCCCATAGGTGCGGAATATTCGTGCCTCATCAGTGCCACCTAATCAGTGCCACCTCATCAGTGCCCACCAGTGAAGGAGAAAAATTAGTTCCGGTCACAAAATTTTGTAAATAAGAAAAACTCTTTTTTTTTTTCAAAAATGTCAGTCTTTTTCTTTTTTCCTAAAAGAAAAAAAAACTATAGGTGATTAAATATCACCCAAATAAAGCTCTATTTGTGTGAAGAAAATTATAAAAATTTCACATGGTTACAGTGTAGCATGACCGCATAATTGTCATTCAAAGTGTGATAGCGCTGAAAGCTGAAAAATGGCCTGGGCAGAAAGAGGGTGTAAGTGCCCTGTATTGAGGTGGTTAAAAAAAAGTAAATATGACATCATTTACTGTACTCTAACTTTGAAAAAAAAGTGAAAAAAGTGTTCAGCGTTTGAGCCTTTTTTGAGCCATAAGCTTTTGTGGGAGTATACAGTGCCTTGCAAAAGTATTCACCCCCTTGGCTTTTTACCTATTTTGTTATATTACAGCCTTTAGTTCAATTTTTTTTTAATCAGAATTATATGTGATGGATCAGAACACAATAGTCTAAGTTGGTGAAGTAAAATTAGAAAAATATATACATAAAACTATTTTTCAGAAATAAAAAACTGATAATTGGCATGTGCGTATGTATTCACCCCCTTTGTTATTAAGCCCATAAAAAGCTCTGGTGCAACCAATTACCTTCAGAAGTCACATAATTAGTGAAATGATGTCCACCTGTGTGCAATCTAAGTGTCACATGATCTGTCATCACATATACACACCTTTTCGAAAGGCCCCAGAGGCTGCAACACCTAAGCAAGAGGCAACACTAACCAAACACTGCCATGAAGACCAAGGAACTCTCCAAACAAGTAAGGGAAAAAATAAGAGAAGATTGCCCCAGGGATTTTATGGATGGGGGGAGGAGGTAAATATATTGAATAGGTATACGATTGGTATGAAGTAACTAGTAAATATTAATAGTAAAAAAATATACTTTATTCAAAAATTGCACAGAATATAAAATTAAGTAAGTAAATATTCCGAAACATGTCGGGTCTTTAATATATCATGCCTATATGTGTTTCTGTTATTAGAACCCGCAGTAACATGATGTTAGTGAAAGATCTGTATGAGTTATTCATTGTTTTTAATTTAATATTCTGTGCAATTTTTGAATAAAGTATATTTTTTTTACTATTAATATTTACTAGTTACTTCATACCAATCATATACCTATTCAATATATTTACCTCCTCCCCACCACCCATAAAATCCCTGGGGCAATTTTCTCTCATTTTTTCCAATATTATTTTTGGGATGAGGTGAGGGGTTGAATACATTTAGATAAAAACATTTGATGCAATTGGTAGTCTGTCATTATATTATACTTCAAATAAGTAAGGGACAATGTTGTTGAGAAGTACAAGTCAGGGTTAGGTTATAAAAAAATATCCAAATCTTTGATGATCCCTAGGAGCACCATCAAATCTATCATAACCAAATGGAAAGAACATGGCACAACAGCAAACCTGCCAAGAGACGGCTGCACACCAAAACTCACGGACCGCGCAAGGAGGGCAGTAATCAGAGAGGCAGCACAGAGACCTAAGGTAACCCTGGAGGAGCTGCAGAGTTCCACAGTAGTCATGACTGGTAAACTGGTTAGGGTTGAGGGAAGGATGGATGGTGCTAAATACAGGGATATTCTTGAGCAAAACTTGTACCACTCTGTGTGTGATTTGAGGCTAGGACGGAGGTTCACCTTCCAGCAGGACAATTACCCCAAACACACTGCTAAAGCAACACTTGAGTGGTTTTAAGGGAAAAATGTAAATGTGTTGGAATGGCCTAGTCAAAGCCCAGACCTCAATCCAATGGAAAATCTGTGGTCAGACTTAAAGGTTGCTGTTCACAAGTGCAAACCATCCAACTTGAAGGAGCTGGAGCAGTTTTGCCAGGAGGAAAGGGGAAAAATCCCAGTGGTAAGATGTGGCAAGCTCATAGAGACTTATCCAAAGCGACTTGGAGCTGTGATAGCTGCAAAAGGTGGCTCTACAAAGTATTGACTTTAGAGGGGGTGAATAGTTATGCACATTGATTTTTTTCTGTTATTTTGTCCTATTTGTTATTTGCTTCACAATAAAAAAAAAACATTTTCAAAGTTGTGTGCATGTTCTGTAAAGTAAATGATGCAAATCCTTAAACAATCCATGTTAATTTCAGGTTGTGAGGCAACAAAACACGAAAAAATGCCAAGGGGGGTGAATACTTTTGCAAGGCACTGTAGTTTTGCTAAAAAAGCTAAACAAAAAAAAAACGCAAACATTAAAAAACGCTTAAAAACACTAATGCAAAAACACAGCATTCTACAGCTAAAGCTACTGCCGTTTTTATAATGTACAGTGGGCATAAGGACCAAGAGTGAAGTTCTGCTTTGGGACAATGGTCTAAACAGGATTTCTTTTGTTTGGTGAGATATATATAGCTGGTAAAATAGGTATTGAACACGTCACCATTTTTCTAGGTAAATAGATTTCTAAAAGGTGCTATTGACATGAATTTTTCACCACATATCAGCAACAACCCATACATATGCAATCCATGCATACAAAGAAACTAAAACAAATGTTCAGAAATTAAATTATGTGTAATAAAATGGAACGTCACAGGGGAAAAAAGTATTGAACACGCTATACTTCATACTTAATACTTTGTTGGTAATAACAGCTTCAATAGGCCTCCTGTATGGAGAAACTAGTCGCATGCATTGCTCAGGTGTGATTTTGGCCCACTCTTCCACACAAACAGTCTTTAAATCTTGAAGGTTCTGTGGGCCTCTTCTATGTACTCTGATTTTTAGTTGTCTCCATAGATTTTCTTTGGAATTCAAGTCAGGTGTTTGGCTGGGCCATTCTAGCAGCTTTATTTTCTGTCTTTAAAACCAATTGAGAGAGTTTCCTTGGCTTTATGTTTGGGATCATTGTCATTTCAAAAGGTCCACCCTTGTTTTATCTTCATCATCCTGGTAGATGGCAGCAGATTTTTATCAAGGATGTCTTGGTACATTTTTCCATTCATCCTTCCTTCAATGACATGAAGTTTGCCAGTACCGTATGCTGAAAAACAGCCCCACACCATGTTACCACCTCCAAACTTCATTGTTGGTATGGTGATTTTGGGCTGATGTGCAGTGCCATTTGACCTCCAAACATGGTGTGTATTATGGCTCCCGAAGATTTTCAATTTTGGTCTCATCTGACCAGACTATATTCTCCCAATATTTCATAGGCTTGTCTAAATGTTGTGCAGAAAATTTTAAACAAGCTTCAACATGTTTTTTCTTCAGAATTGGAGTCTTGCGTGGTGAGCGTGCATACAGGCCATGGCGGTTGAGTACTTATTGTCTTCTTTGAAACAATTGTACCTGCTAATTCCAGGTCCTTGGCTCTTGGACAACTCTTCTGATAATTCTTTTCATTCCTCTGTCAGAAATCTTACGAGGAGTACCTGGTCGTGGCCGGTTTATGGTGAAACTATACTATTTCCATTTCCGGATTATAGCCCAAACAGTGCTCACTGAAACATTCTGAAGTTTAGAAAGCCTTCTGTAACCAATGCCATCGGTATATTTTGCAACAATAAGGTTGTGAAGGTCTTGAGATGCTTTTACCCATCATGAGATGTTCCTTGTGTGACTCCTTGGTAATGAGACCCCTTTTTATAGGCCATCAGTTGAGACTGAACCAGCTGATATTAATTTGCACTGACAAGGGGCAGGATTGCTTTCTAATTACTGATAGATTTCAGCTGGTGTCTTGGCTTTCTATGCCTTTTTGCTCCTCCCTTTCTTTATGTGTTCAATACTTTTTCCCTGTGTCATTCCATTTTATTACACATAACTTAATTTCAGAACTTATTTGTTTTGGTTTCTTTGTACATATGGATTGCATGGGTTGTTACCGACATTTGCTGAAAATTTCATGTCAATAGCACCTTTAGAAATATATTTACCTAGAAAAATGGTGATGTGTTCAGTTCCCATTTTACCTGCTGTATATATATTATTTATTATTATTATTACTACTACTACATGAGGGCAGACAGTATAGCTACAATACAATTCAATACAAGAGGAACCAGAGGGCCCTGCTCATTACAGCTTACAATCCAGGAAGGAGGGTCAAGTGATACAAAAGGTAATAGCTGTGGGGGAGAAGTTGATGGAGAAAATTAAAGTACAGTTATTAGGTGAAGGCAGGATAGGCTTCTCTGAAGAGATGGTTTTTCAGGATATATATATATATATATATATATATATATATATATATATACATACATATACACACACACATAAACACATGTTTGCATTCATGGTTTCCTCAATGAACTGTAGCTCCCCAGTGCCAGAAGCACTCATGCAGCCCCAGACCATGATATTCCCATCACCATACTTGACTTTAGGCAAGACACACTTGTCTTTGTACTCCTCGCCTGGTTGCTGCCACACACACTTGACACCATCTGAACCAAATAAGTTTATCTTGATCTCATCAGACCACAGGACGTGGTTCCAGTAATCCACGTCCTTAGTATGCTTGTCTTTAGCAAACTGTCTGCAGGTTTTCTTGTGCATCATCTTTAGAAGAGGCTTTCTTGTGGGATGACAGCAAAGCAGACCAATTTGATGCAGTGTGCGGCTTATGGTCTGAGCACTGACAAGCTGACTCCCCCACCTGTTCAACCTCTGCAGCAATGCTGGCAGCACTCATATGTCTATTTCCCAAAGACAGCCTCTGGATATTACGCTGAGCATGTGCACTCAACTTCTTAGGTCAACCATGGCGAGGCCTGTTCTGAGTGGAACCTGTCCTGTTAAAATGCTGTATGGTTTTGGCCACCGTGCTGCAGCTTGGTTTCAGGGTCTTGGCTATCTTCTTATAGCCTAGGCCATTTTTATGTAGAGCAACAATGATTTTTTTTTTTTTCAGTTCCTCAGAGAGTTCTTTGCCATGAGGTGCCACGTTGAGAGCGATAACACCAAATTTAACACACCTGCTCCCCATTCACCCCTGAGGTCTTGTAACACTAACAAGTCACATGACAGCGGGGAGGGAAAATGGCTAATTGGGCCCAATTTGGACATTTTCACTTAGGGGTGTACTCACTTTTATTGCCAGTGGTTTAGACATTAATGGCTGTGTGTTAAGTTATTTTGAGGGGACAGCAAATTTACACTGTTATACAAGCTGTACACTCACTACTTTACATTGTAGCAAAGTGTAATTTCTTCAGTGTTGTCACATGAAAAGATATAATTATATATATTACACATACACACATATACATGCACACACTGTATATGAAAGACATCTCAAAAAAGAAGTTTTTAATACTATTATCTTCCCTACAGTACAGTGCAATGACTGAAGTTAAATAACTTGGAAATCTTTTAAAATCCTGTTCTAGACTCAAAAGGCATCCACAATCTTCTTTCTATCTTTCTGAGAGCCTCAAAGTGCTCTCTTGATCTAACTTCAAACATTTGAAGTGGTGTAGTTTTTCCATGTAACAAATTATCATATTCGTAAATTTAGATTAACCACTTAACAACCGGCCCATAGCCGAATGATGGCTACAGGGGGGTTTCTTAACTCTAGGAGGGTGTACAGTGACGTCCTCCCAGAATTCTGCTCGGGCGCGCACCCGAGAACATCCATGACCGCTGGGTACAGAGGACCCGGCGCATCACGGATCACGGTAAATGGCCACAAATGACGGAGCGATCACATGTAAAAAAAACGGCGTCATGTCATGACGCCGGTTCCTCTCCCCCCTCTGTGTAACGATCGGTACACAGAGGGGGAGGGATCAGATGGCAGCAGGGCTGTGGGTTGGATGTGTAGTGCCCACGGTGCTGCTCTGTGACATGTGCAGTCACATCCACAGACCCATCCATCCATGCTCAGCCATCGCTCCATGCTCAGCAATACCCTGCAATACTCTGCAATTCCCTGTGCAATACTCTGCAATTCCCTGCAATACTCTGCAATTCCCTGCAATACTCTGTGCAATAGCCTGCAATACTCTGTGCAATACTCTGCAATAGCCTGCAATACTCTGCATTACCCTGTGCAATACCATGTGCAATACCCCGCAATACCCCGCAATACCCTGCAATACCCTGCAATGCCCCGCAATACTCTGCAATACCCAGCAATACCCTGCCACACTCGGCCATATTCGGCCATGCTCAGCCATACTCAGCCATGCTCAGCCATACTCAGCCATGCTCAGCCATACTCGGCCATGCTCAGCCATACTCGGCCATGCTCAGCCATACTCGGCTGTACTCGGCCTCTGTATGTGGCCAGGCTGTGGAAGTCTCCCACGTGGTATCGCCGTACTCAGGAGGAGTAGGAGAATCTATTTTGGGGTATCATCCCTACACTATAAGAATGATCATAGTGGCTGTTCCGCTGTTTGATCGTTCTTACGGGAGGTGAGAGGGGATGTCCTCCCCCCTCCCGCCACCCTCCAGTGCTTCTACCGACTCACCGCTACGTTCGAATCCAGGATCGTTTTTTTTTTTTTTATTACTTCAGGCTTCCCAGCCTAGAGGTGAGATTTGGGGTCTTATTGACCCCATATCTCACTGTCATGCCATATTCCTATTACAAGGGATGTTTACATTCCTTGTAATAGGAATAAAAGTGATCAAAAAATAATTTTTTTTTAAAAAAGTGTCAAACTAAAATAAAGTAAAATGAACAATTAATTTTTTTTTTTTTTTTTTAAAGCGCCCCTGTCCCCCGCGTGCTTGCATGCAGAAGTGAATGCATATGTAAGTCCTGCCCACATATGAAAACGGTATTCAAACCACACATGTGAGGTATCGCTGCGATCGGTAGAGCAAGAGCAATAATTTTGGCCCTAGACCTCCTCTGTAACTCAAAACATGTAACCAGTACAACATTTTAAAGTGTCGCCTATGGGGATTTTTAAGTAGCGAAGTTTGGCGCCATTCAACGAGCGTGTGCAATTTTGAAGGGTGACATGTTAGGTATCTCTTTACTCAGCATAACATCATCTTTCACATTATGCAAAAACATTGGGCTAACTTTACTGTTTTGTTTTTTTAAAGCACAAAACTGTTTTTTTAAAAAAAAAAACGTGTTCGAAAAATTGCTGCGCAAATACCGTGCCAGATAAAAAGTTGCAATGACCACCATTGTATTCTCTAGGGTCTTTGCTAAAAAAACATATATAATGTTTTGGGGTCTATGTAATTTTCTAGCAAAAAAAAATATGATTTTTATGTAGGAGAGAAATGTCAGAATTGGCCTGGGTGCTCCAGAACGCCTGAAGGTGCTCCCTGCATGTTGGGTCTCTGTATGTGGCCATGCTCACACATGTGGTATCGCCATACTCGGGAGTAATAGCAGAATGTGTTTTGGGGTGTAATTTGTGGTATGCATATGCGGTGTGTGAGAAATAACCTGCTAATATGACAATTTTGTGAAAAAAAAATTTTTTTAAAAATCTTGATTTTGCAAAGAATTGTGGGAAAAAAATGACAACTTAAAAAAACTCATAATGCATCTTTCTAAATACCTTGGAATGTCTTCTTTCCAAAAAGGGGTCATTTGGGGGGTATTTGTACTTTTCTGGGATGTTAGGGTCTCAAGAAATTAGATATTGGCACCATAGCTTTTGGACTCTATAACGTTCACAAAGACCAAATAATATACACCAATTTCTACTTATTTTTACCAAAGAAATGTAGCAGTATACATTTTGGCCAAAATTTATGAAGAAAAAATACAAATTTGCTAAATTTTATAACCGAAACACAGAAAAATTCATTTTTTTACCGAATTTTCAGTCTCTTTTCTTTTATAGCGCAAAAAATAAAAAACCCAGCGGTGATTAAATACCACCAAAAGAAAGCTCTATTTGTGTGAAAAAAAGGACAAAAATTTGATATAGGTGCAGTGTTGCATGACTGAGTAATTGTCATTCAAAATGTGAGAGCACTGAAAGCTGAAAATTGGTCTGGTTATTAAGGGGGTTTAAGTGTCCAGTGGTCAAGTGGTTAAGAGAAGGAATACATGTCATTTTTTTAAGCCATTTGTTCAGGCATATAACTTTTATCTGGAGACACTGTTTGAATGGAGTTTCAATGGCAGTTCAAATATATTGAAAAAGTTAACAATTTTCTTGAGGTGTACTTACTTTTTCACATTACTGTATATACAAAAACACAGTACTATCTCTCTAAGTAATTAAATCATATATAGAGATTAGTAAAGATAGCAATGTAAAATATTTACATGTTAACTTCTAGGATCTATGCTAGATTTCTGGAAGGTCTAATCGCCTTGTCACTAGAGTTTCTATAAATCGACTTGTTAAAATAGCTTCCATGAAAAATACTTCTTGGCGTACAGAGTTGGCTAATCTGTTTGTATCAACATTTGACCTCCGCATTCCACACCTCCAGGGCACTGTGTGTCATCCAGGCGGAGGGCGGGGATTGTGATTGCGTCCCGCTGCGTCATGGCGGGCGCATTGCGGGCCCTCCCCTTCACCGCCAGTCTGCATGACATTAGGGGCGGAGGCCGCAGCGGACGTCCAGGTATTTAGGCCTATTATTTTATTGGTATTAGGGGGTCTGGCATGGCAAACTTTTCTTTCCTTGGATTTTCAACAAACAGGCGAAAAATCCCACCATGCTGGTAGGCTATACTTCTATACTCATATACGCCATCTTTTCAGTATACTCACTTATCTTCATATGTACACCGTGGTGTAGTATCTCTACACACTTCCTTCCATGCATTTTTTACTTGTTTATTTCCCCTTCCTCCTATCCTAGCTGACTTGCCCTTACCACTACTTTACTACTTCCGTTCTTTGCCACATCAGTCTCCTTTCCTCACTCTCTCATATCTCCTCTTCACCTCTCCACTTTCTCCCTACATCGTTCCCTTTTCCTCACATTACCTTTCCCCATGCTCTACCAGACTCTCTTGTATTCTTTGTACCTAAGTACACAATCTCCTACTCTCAGGACATCGATATACTAATCATCTCTGACATATATCTATATTTATACCATATATTTCATTACAGTGAGTATGCCTTGCAAGATTCATGGGCAATACCTTGGTCCACATTTTCCTTTCATCTCCTTGCTATGCCTGCCCTGCGTCTGACCTCGGTCCCCCATGCTGTGGTCTCCGTCCCTTCAGCTCCCGGGGGAGATGTTCCCCGCTGACCCTTGCTGGGGATCAGACTCAGAAGCCAATCGTCTGACTAATAAGTATGGGATTATTAGTTCTGGCCTCATGCTTTTGTCCAATCATAACCTATACTTCAATATATACTTTACCTGTTGTTACAGACACCAGATATACACATCAGCCCCTGAGGAAGCGAGTAGAGCTCGCGAAACACGTTGGGTTAGAGATGTATCATGTATATCTGTACCATTAATACTTTGTGATATTATATCATTATGGCTATGTTTAGAGGACTATCATGCTATGTTGCTGTTCTTATGAATTTGTTATTTATGATCATGTCTTACATTGGATGATATTTATACCATACAAATACATTTTGTTACCTTTTTATACATCTTGTTGACCTTGTGATCATCATGGACACTTCACTTAAAGTCCCACGGGCGATTGTCTGTTTCTGAATAAAGGGTTAAAAGCGCCCGCTTTGCAGGTGCTTCGGCGGCGCTGCCCATTGATTTAAATGGACAGGGGCGCTTTAGGAGCAGTGCATTCACCGCTCAAGTGCTGCAAAGAAGCTGCTTGCAGGACTTTTTTTGATGTCCTGCCAGCGCAACGCCCCAGTGTGAAAGCACTCAGACTTTCACACTGGGATTGCAGATGAAGCTTTTTTCCAGGCGCTTTACAGGCGCCAATTTTAGCCCTAAAGCGCCTGAAAAACACCTCCAGTGTGAAAGGTGTCTAACTGTAATACAATTTTCAGTAAACTGTAATAAAACAGGGCACCTGAAATCACCTTTGCTAAGTGTAATGGACTGGACATTCATGAATTTTCTCCTTAAAAAACTAAAGTAGGATAACAATTTCATGCATAAGGTTTTCACTTACTATGTATCTTGGTAAGAACTGACATTACACTACACATGTGAGCTAATTACGAGGCAAGATAATTTAACTACTCAATGCATAATTAAAATTTACTCTCAAGGGTTTAGATGTACTAAGTTAAGAGCTGCATAAAAAAAAAAAAAAAATCTAAAAAAGTTAGGTATTGCATAAAAAAAAAAAAAAAATCACTGTGATTGACATGCTTGTCCTCACCTGCCATACCTGAGGAGTACTGTATTTTTACATCTTACCTTTTCTTATTGCAATCCATTCGGTTTTACAACTACGAGCCTAATAAGGCAAGATTAAAGTTTGCCATTATCTGAGAAACGTCCCTGTTTATTACCAATTCTGAGACTGGTGTGTAACAGCTTTACAACCCTATTTTAAATTGATATGAGACATTTTGACAGCTGCATTTAACATTTGCCTTTTAAAGTCTATTAGAATGTACAATATTGACTGTCAAGAAGACATTGTGCATTAGTGGCCAGCATTTCCACATAGCCCTCACACAGCAGTCAGTCAAATGACAATGCAGTCATCACTTCGGGGTAGAAGGCTACAGGGAAAGCTGATTATACTTATGGAGAGAAAAGGAGGGAAAGAGCATGCTGCATATGAAGAAAACAATAATCAGACATGCTGAACAATTAAGTATTTCTAGTTAGCTACTGTATGTGTGTATGTATATATACACACACAATTTTTTATATATATTATATATATTTTAATTACTTACATTTACATACACACACACAGTGCATCCGGAAAGTATTCACATCGCTTCACTTCTTCCACATTTTGTTATGTTACAGCCTTATTCCAAAATAGATTAAATTCATAATTTTCCTCAAAATTCTACGAACAATACCCCATAACGACAATGTGAAAGACATTTATTTTCAATACATTTGCAAAGATTTCAAACAATCACATGTATATAAGTATTCACAGCCTTTGCTCAATACTTTGTTGAAGCATCTTTGGCACCAATTACAACCTCAAGTCTTTTTGAGTATGATGCTAAAAGCTTGGCACACCTATTTTGAGCAGTTTCTTCCATTCTTCTTTGCAGGACCTCTCAAGCTCCATCAGGTTGGATGGGGAGTGTCGGTGCACAGCCATTTTCAGATCTCTCCAGAGACGTTCAAATTGGATTCAAGTCCGGGCTCTGGCTGGACTACGCAAGGACAATTACAGAGCTGTCCCATAGCCACTCCTATGTTATCTTGGCTGTGTGCTTAGGGTCATTGTCCTGTTGGAAGTGAACCTTCCCCCCCAGTCCTGGTCCAAAGCGTTCTGAAACAGGTTTTCTTCAAAGGATGTCGCTGTTCATTTTTTATCTTTCACTCGATCCTGACTAGTCCACCAGTTCCTTCCACTGAAAACATCCCCACAGCATGATGCTGCCACCACCATGCTTCACTGTAGCGATGGTATTGGCCAGGTGATGAGCAGTGCCTGGTTTCCTCCAGACATGATGCTTGCCATTCAGGCGAAAGAGTTCAATCTTTGTTTCATCAGACCAGAGAATTTTGTTTCTCATGGTCTGAGAGTCCTTTAGGTGCCTTTTGACAAACTCCAGGCAAGCTGTCATGTGCCTTTTACTGAGGAGTGGCTTCCGTCTGGTCACTCTACCATACAGGCCTGATTGGTGGAGTGCTGCAGAGATGGTTGTTCTTCTGGAAGGTTCTCCTCTCTCCACAGAGAAACACTGGAGCTCTGTCAGAGTGACCATCCAGTTCTTGGACATAAGTATTTGATCACCTACCAACCAGTAAGAAATTTGGCTCTCACAGACCTGTTATTTTTTCTTTGAGAAGCCCTCCTGTTCTCCACTCATTACCTGTATTAACTGCACCTGTTTGAGCTCATTACCTGTATAAAAGACACCTGTCCACACACTCAAACAGACTCCAACTTTTCCACAATGGCCAAGACCAGGGAGCTGTGTAAGGACATCAGGGATAAAATTTTAGACCTGCACAAGGCTGGGATTGGCTACAGGACAATAGGCAAGCAGCTTGGTGAGAAGGCAACAACTGTTGGCGCAATTATTAGAAAATGGAAGAAGTTCAAGATGGCACCCAATCTCCCTCAGTCTGGGGCTCCATGCAAGATCTCACCTCGTGGGGCATCAATGATCATGAGGAAGGTGAGGGATTAGCCCAGAACTACACGGCAGGACCTGGTCAATGACCTGAAGAGAGCTGGGACCACATTCTCAAAGAAAACCATTAGTAACACGCTATGCCACCATGGATTAAAATTCTGCAGCGCACACAAGGTCCCCCTGCTCAAGCCAGCACATGTCCAGGCCCGTCTGAAGTTTGCCAATGACCATCTGGATGATCCAGAGGAGGAATGGGAGAAGGTCATGTGGTCTGATGAGACAAAAATAGTGCTTTTTGGTCTAAACTCCACTCGCCGTGTTTGGAGGAAGAAGACGGATGAGTACAAGCCCAAAAACACCATCCCAACTGTGAAGCATGGAGGTGGAAACATCATTCTTTGGGGCTGCTTTTCTGCAAAGGGGACAGGATGACTGCACCGTATTGAGGGGAGGATGGATGGGGCCATGTATTGAGAGATCTTGACCAACAACCTCCTTCCCTCAGTAAGAGCATTGCAGATGGGTCGTGGCTGAGTCTTCCAGCATGACAACCCGAAACACACAGCCAGGGCAACTAAGGAGTGGCTCCGTAAAAAGCACCTCAAGGTCCTGGAGTGGCCTAGCCAGTCTCCAGACCTGAACCCAATAGAAAATCTTTGGAGGGAGCTGAAAGTCCGTATTACCCAGCGACAGCCCCGAAACCTGAAGGATCTGGAGAAGGTCTCTGTATGGAGGAGTGGGCCAAAATCCCTGCTGCAGCGTGTGAAAACCTGGTCAAGAACTACAGGAAACGTATGATCTCTATAATTGTAAACAAAGGTTTATGTACCAAATATTAAGTTCTGCTTTTCTGATGTATCAAATACTTATGTCATGCAATAAAATGTTAATTAATTACTTAAAAATCATACAATGTGGTTTTCTGGATTTTTGTTTTAGATTCAGTCTCTCACAGTTGAAGAGTACCTATGATAAAAAATTACAGACCTCTACATGCTTTGTAAGTAGGAAAACCTGCAAATTCGGCAGTGTACCAAATACTTGTTCTCCCCACTGTATATATAGTATATACATAACACACACACACACACACACACATATATACACACACATATATGTGCTTTTTCAGGCTGTCCTCGCCCTGTGTATGATATGCACACAGGGTACGGGGAGTCTGTAAACACACCACTCGGGCTTCAGCAATCCTGCCTGCAGTGCCTGAGCTCAGACTATGAGTGCAACATCTGTGCTAAGACTACTTGCCTTAGACAGTGCAAGAGTTTTTTTTTTCCTTTCACATACTTTGAGGCAAATATTGTGATAACCCATACCAAATATGCAGCTGAATTATACAATAGGTTCATATACAGTAATGGCAGGCAGCGCATCAAACATGGTTAAAGTAATTGAAAAGTCCAAACATTTTTTTTCTTAATAATAAGCATGATATACAGTACTTGCCAGCTCTGGAAGGAAAATAATGAACTTATCCAAGTTGATCATGAAATAAAGTGCAAACCATCTTCCTAGGAATAACTACAGGCAGATAAAACCATATTTTCTAATAAAACATTTTCAACATTTATTCAGAGAGGAACTCTAACATATTTCCTGCTCATTATCTACTGCATATTATCAATACATGTTTTTGACTATGATAAACTGAATACATTCATATCAAATAATAAATACAGACTTCTAGAATAAATATGTTAAAGCAGAACTAAAGGCAAAACTTTTTGTTTCATTGTGGATAGAGTAATGGAGGGTTTTAATCCTGGACATTTTTTTTTATCGGCATCTGAGTCCTATTGGAGAGATTTCCCTTCGTTTCTTGTCCCAAAGCTAATGAAATCACTAGTTGTCACCAGGGTCACCACAACTAAATTTTCCCATTATCCCTATTCTTTTGACAACATAACTTTCACTCTCTGCGATGATGGTAAACAGGAAAAACAAACAGAGCGTTCAGCATCAGCAATTAAAAAACAGACAGGTGTTCTAATCCATCCCCACTCCATCTAAAACGAATATAAAAATGTTTAGTTATACTTTAAGGCACTATAATATTTGCTGAAACAAAAAAAAAGAGAACTGATCAATCTCTTCACAAAATTTCATATTTAGTGTATTTAGGTATTCCAAAACAGAAAAAAAAAGACTGATGGCACTGCCAAAAAATGTAATAAACTGTTCATTTGGAAACAAAACCACAGGTTTAAGCTTATCTAAGTTAAGGCAAGGCTCTGCTTTGGACTGCACCCATAGTTGGGTAACATTTTTACACAACCAGATAGAGAAAATCTGAACTAACCCCTTCTGCAGGATCATAAGAACAGCTTTCAGTTTTATTAGCATCTGAATGACACATACAGTAGCAAGCCAGCCCATTATCTGAAATTTGAGTGGACCTATGGGTAATTCATGCC
This sequence comes from Aquarana catesbeiana, assembly GCF_042186555.1. Taxonomy (NCBI): domain Eukaryota; kingdom Metazoa; phylum Chordata; class Amphibia; order Anura; family Ranidae; genus Aquarana; species Aquarana catesbeiana. The sequence goes on along the minus strand of NC_133331.1, from coordinate 110,887,831 downwards.
TTGTGTACATGTCATTTGAATTTCCCCTTTTCTCTCTTGCTTTTTTTTTTTTTTTGATTTTTCATTTTTCTATCTGTTCTTGTTTTTTTCCCTTTTCTATTGAACAAATTTAATTTTGCAAGAGATTTGGATGCTTACCTAGCTTAACTGCTAAATCTTTTGATAACTTTGAAGACAGAACTTGAGATTTGATATAATACTGCACATTAAATGACCTGCACTTTACTGAACAAACATTTGGAATGTGATATACCCAAAGAATAAAAGTGTAGTGCAATACGGTATTATCAATCGTAGATGAACAATACTGGAAATTGAGGTAAGTTTAAAAAATAAGCAATACATGGTAGCATAACGGCTATACATTGTCTACTCATAGCTCTAATGATTAGGATTTGCATGGTTTTACAGGCAGGGGAAGTGTTTGTAAAGGGGAGTGCAGGGGACATAGTAGGAATGGGAACCCCGATCTTTAGCAAATCTGGCTAATATGCTAGAGCCTGTGATTTGTTGTTCACTATAACTGTTAATTGCCTCCAATGGCAAAACAAATCCTAAATTGCCACCCCTGAAAGTTCCTGACAAAGCCAAATTTGCTCAGGACAACTATATGTATAACCCCCATTGTACATATGACAACATTAATGCATTGCACACTACACTGGTAAAGAGAAAATGGAGTTTTAAGTATTCCCCTATAAGTTCCAGATTTTGGTCTAGCTCCAATTGTGGATCAAGGTGAAGTGAACACGGGGAACTTCGTATAAATTTGTTGCCTGCTATGAAACTAGTTACTTTGTCTAGTTAAAGTGGTTGTAAACCTCAAACATGAAAAATGAACAAAGCATCTCTCACTATAATCTGTACTAACCTGAATCTAAAGCACCCAGTGTGGTCTCTTAGATCTCTCCTCTCTCTGCATCGGGGGTCCCCAACCACCGGGCCGCTGCTTGCTGCAGAAAGGCTTCAGAGTGCAGCAGGCAGGTGAACAGAGGGATGACATCATCTCTCACTGCTCATCCTGCATCACCACAGTTCTGCCCTCACTGTGCAGCCGTGGGCAGCAGAGAGATTTCATCATCTCTCACTGCCCGCCCTCACTCTGGGACCCAGCAAATGCGCATGTGCTGAAAAGCTGGGGAGAGACTGCCAGAAGCCTCATTCTCTGCTGTCACTGTTGCCTGCCACCAAATTACCTGTACATTTTAAAAGTGACAAGTTGCATCTGGCATTTCTAGGTGGCAGGCAACAGTATAAAGCTTCAGCTGGTGACAGGATAGTGACAATCCACATCTGGTGGCAGGAGACATGGCAAGTGACAATACACATCTGGTGGAAAGTGACAAGCTGCATCTGGTGGCAGGTGACATGACAAATGACAAGCTGTATCTGGTGGCAGGCGATGTGGCAAGTGACAAGCTGCATCTAAAAGGCAGGTGTTCTAACAAGTGACAAGCTGCATCGGGTGGCCGGCAAGGTGGCAAGTGACAAGCTGAGTCTGGTGGTAGGCGACTTGGTGAGTGACAAGCTGAACCTGGTGGCAGGCGACGGTGGCAAGTGACACGCTCAGGGCTCCCACTGATTCTGCATTATGGGGAGTTGAACTTCATTCATTTCATTTTATATTACAATGTAATAATAGAAATAATGCGCTTCAATCATCCTGACATCATATCAACCATGGTGGCCATGATGATTGAAGTGCCAACACCAGCCATTGTCCTAACAAATTGCCTGTGAAAAAACGCATTCCGCCCCCCCATCTACATGATTCACTCCTAATAGATTAAGCAACACCAAAGCCTGAGACTTTGAAGAGAGGTGCGTGTCGCTTTCCTCCAATCAGCTCCTAGATTACACTCAGATCTGTGCTCTAGCTTTACATTGTGTGACGTCAGATCCCTGTGTTGATCGGGAAATCACTCCCGCAGCACTACTGTGTTCTGTTAGCAGAGAGCCTTCCCTGCCGGCAGAACACAATGATCACTGGTAGCGTCTATAGGTCCCACCAGTGATCACATGCAAAAAATCAAACAGGCTGGTTGTACTGAAGTCAATCAATGGATGGACTTCAGTACAGCCGGCCTGCTCATACATGGATCAAATATTGGCCGGTCCCTGCTGAACTGGCCAAGATACGATATCAATAGCATCTATATACATCTATAGCCAGCATTAGTTTTAAAGCATAGCTATTACAAGAACAATACGTACGCTGCCATTTTTGACCTCTCCTTCTGAAAAGGCTAGTTCCCTACCTTTCATGCTGAATGATTTTAGTAGGTTCTTCTAAATCACTGACTCCACTTAAACATAGAGGTCAGAGAAGGCAGCCACAGAGCCTTTACACAACATGGGGTTCCACCTGTACTGAGAGAATATAGAGACTGCCATTACAAAACTCTCCTGCCACAGGTGCTGCTACAATGGTTTTAATACTTTCTAAATCACTGAACAGGTACGAGTATGAGATTATGAGTCTGTAAGCTTGATTGAGATAAGTGCTACAGACACCCAGGCAAGTTTTCAGATGGTCAGCAACAGCAGCTTCTGTAATTCAATACACAGTTTTTTTATATATATTTTACATTAGACGCTAAATCTACATTTCTACTCCAACGTCCAGTTTAGTTACCATCTACACACATACAAATTATAAAGAATGGCACAGCTGTAGATGAAAGGGGAAATAAAATGGAGATTAAAGCTATTGGTGCAGTTAATAAATTTGTGAAATCACCATTAGAAGCTGAAGGTCTTTTTTGAAATGTTAAATCTCCTTTGAAGTTATGTTTTCATGGAAGATATTCATTCTGCAGCTGAAAAATACTGAAAGGGCTATATTTACCATCAAGTATATGTGATTCAGTACCTAGGGTAGTGCATTAGAGGGGGCAGTACCAATGCATAAAAACCTTTGCTAATTGCTTTAATGTTTTTCCTATGCTACTTGGTCTGTGCCATTCTTTACACTGGTGATTAGGTCTAGCAGAAATAGTAAAAGAAAGGAAGGTAGCTTTATGGTAGATAGCTACTAATGAGTGGCAGCCTGAGGCTCGAGGATCCTAGAAGGCCGATGGTTGTAATCAATTAGTGCTGGCTTTATCTTTGTGATAAAGTGTCCAAAATGATAGATCAATGTAATGGCATGTCTAGAGGGGGCGGCGCCTGGGCACCCCTAATGGACGGGCCTCCACTGGGATAGAGTAGCACACAGCCATTTTGCAGACGCAAGAGAAGTACAGTCTCTGGGGGGGGGCAATGCTGCTATATATCCTTAAATAGAGAGAGGGAGAGAAAAGGGCACATTAGTAGCACCAACAAAGATGGATACTATGTGCCCTTGAGGGGGAAAACGGAGAAAAATTATTTTCTAATTTTTTCATTAACAGCACACATTTGCTGCCCATTAAAGTGCTTGTATACTGTCCTGATTGCTGGCAAATTTCTAAACACACACATAACTGTAGCATAAATATTAAATTTTTTTGGAAAAATTACTTTAACTTTTTTTTTTCTGTTAACCCAAAAAAAAGTGGCTACCATACTACATCCCTAAATGTTTTCGATGTTTCAAAAATTTACCTCTGTGGGGTTTGTATGGACTTTACTGGTACACACTGCGATGAAATACAAATTGCTAAAAATACAATACTTTATTAATTCAGATAAATGGATCTAGTTGGTTGCAAAACTTTTTAAACCACTTCAGCCCCTGACCATTTGGCTGGCAAAAGACCAGAGCACTTTTTGTGATTCGGCACTGCGTCGCTTTAACTGACAATTGCGCGGTCTTGCGACGTGGCTCCCAAACAAAATTGACATTCCTTTTTCCCCACAGATAGAGCTTTCTTTTGGTAGTATTTGATCACCTCTGTGTTTTTTTTTTTTTTTTTTGCGCTATAAACAAAAAAATTGCGACAATTTTGAAAAAAACACATTATTTTTTACTTTTTGCTATAATAAATATCCCAAAAAAATATATAAAAAATAGTTTTTTTCCCTCAGTTTAGGCCGATACGTATTCTTCTACATATTTTTGGTAAAAAAAAAAAAAAATCGCAATAAGCGTTTATTGATTGGTTTGCGCAAATGTTATAGCATCTACAAAATAGGGGATAGTTTTATGGTATTTTTATTAATTTTTTTTTTTTTTTTACTAGTAATGGCTGCGATCAGCAATTTTTATCATGACTGTGACACTATGGCGGACAGATCGGACACTTTTGGCGCTATTTTGGGACCGTTCACATTTATACAGCGATCAGTGTGATTAAAAATGCATTGATTACTGTGTAAATGTGACTGGCAGTGAAGGGGTTAACCACTAGGGGGCGCTGTAGGTGTTAAGTGTGTCCTTGGGAGTGATTCTAACTGTGGGGGGGCTGGGCTATGTGTGACACGACACTGATCACTGCTCCCGATCACAGGGAGCTGTGATCAGTGTCACTAGGCAGAATGGGGAAATGCTTGTTTACATTGTTTGTTTACAGCATTTCCCCGTTCTTCCTCTCCGTGAGATGATCGTGGGTATCTCCGCGGACATAGAGTCCGCGGGACCCGCGATCACACTAATGGAGCTCGTGGAGGGCGTGCGCATCCACAAGCCGCTTCTTAAAGGGCAACGTAGAGGTACGTTAAGTGGTTAATCTACCCAGTAAACCACATCCCCTCTTAATTTTCTTTGCATATTTTGTATATTATGTAGAGAGTCAGCCTGGGGCAGGGTTAAGAAGGGGTTAATCAATGAGGGCAGGTACTTCTCCTTCAGACCTGCTTATAGTCAGCTGGGCTGAAAGTGTCAGAGAGGAGCTGTTTGAGTAGGAGAGAGAGACACAGCAGCACGCTGTGTGAAAATGTCCATTGCTGGATGGTGTACCTGCTGGGTGAGCTTAATCACATAAAGACTGTAGCGCTGATTAGAGCCATGAACTATTACCTGTAAGCCTGTGTGCTGCTGAACTGTGAGCTGTACCTGTGTGCACAGCCATGTGACAAGACAAGTGTCTGTCCTATCTTATGTTTATTTTTGCCATTTTGCTGAATAAAGCCACTTTTGTTTTACTGGACTGTCTCTGAGCCAGCTGTCCACCCCTCTGATCCCCTACAATTATTACATCTACATTATTTTCTCCATTTGAGATATTATGCAGGCATTGCTTCTTAACAATCATCCCCTAAGGTCAACGCGTTTCTCATAAAGCTTCTTCAGGACAAACTGAGGATTCAGTGATGAGATAATAGCAACCACTAAGTAAAAAAACTGTTCATTAGAACAAATATATACATTAAATATAGTTTGTAAATAAACAAAGTCTCATTACCCAAAAATTACAATTAGTTAATTAACATACCAGTAAATACCAGGAAAAAATACCAGCAAAATACCAGCAAAATAGAACAGGAAGGACAGTTACTTTCTCTAGTTGAATTTGTATATAAGTTGGAACAGGTACATTTTGTAAGTGTAACTCCAGCCAAAAAAAAATCTTTTTTTATACGTTTTTGAATAGCATATGGAAGGGTTAACACCCTGTTACGTTTGTTTTGCTGTCTGTGACCCTGTTCAGAAGATTTCACCTCACTTTCTGTCTCTGTGACAATTGGATTATGAAAATTCCTCTTACAGGATTGAATTTCCCTTCCTAGGGGTAGATCTATTTTCACTTCCTGTTGTCTCCCTCTGTTTGTAAGTATGAGCCGGATGTAAGCTGGATGTCAGTAACTCGGGGACTGCCTATATTTTAATATATTGGCATTTACTAACTAGTGAGTGACCCGATCACAGTCAAATATATTAAGGAATACACTGAAATCACATTTAGGTAACAGCAGATAAAAGGATAGGGCAGTAGCGGCCGGTAGTAATTTTTTTGGGGGGGACGGCAAATAGATACACATACCCCCTACCTGAGCGGGCTCATGGCGCAATGCTCTGTGCTCCAAGCCCACCCTATTTTGAAGCCTATTAGAGCCTATGGCTCTAATAGAAAAACACCCCCCACCGCTATAATTTAGGCACCCAGCGTCCTGAAAGGGGCCGGGCCCCTGAATAGGAGGTGGCGGCGGCGGCAGTGGATAGATTCCTGCTATGCATGAATCTATCCATTATACATATAGGGGGTGGTGTGGATAGAGGGGGTGGCGCCCAGGCACACCTAATGGACGGGCCGCCACTGGGATAGGGTAGTACACAGCCATTTTTCTGGCGCAAGAGTGGTACAGTCTCTGGACAGAGGTACAATTAAGTGCTTATCCTGTAACTACTGTGCCTGGGTACTGGAAGGCTTGCCCCATTTCTTTTTAACCATTTCAGGCACGGAAGATTTAGCTGTTGAATGACCGGGCCATTTTTTGCGATTTGGCACTGCGTGGCTGTAACTGACAATTGTGCGGATGTGCGACGTTGTACCCAAACAAAATTGACGCGACAATTTTGAAAAAAAAAACAATATTTTTTACTTTTTCCTATAATGAATATCCCCCAAAAATATATAAAAAATATATAAAATAATAAAATAAGCTTATATTGATTTGTTTGCGCAATATATGCTCTTGTTATTTATTATGTTATTTATGTTCTTGTTTTTAATCTTTAGATAGTGAGACCTTTCTCCTTTTCTCTGCAATAATTGAAACCTGAATGTGTCCTGAAGAAATTTTTATAATGAAACGCGTAGATGCATTGGGGCTCACATCATGTATATTTTTATATAGATGATTTTTATATGTTTTTGTTAATGTCCTTTTCACATTGTATATGTATTTATGTATTGAATAAAATGTATTATATTACTATATTGAATACTATCCCTCTGGTTTGCTGTGCCTTAAAGTCCGACCGGGGGTTTCCTGGGTAAACCCCTTCTTTTTTCTTTTGATAACTTAATACGGATGTGGCAATAGGATTGTTTCTTTTTGTTTTTTGTTTGCGCAAAAGTTATAACGTCTACAAAATAGGGGATAGCTTTATGGCATTTTTCTTGTTAGTTTTTTTATTAGTAATGACGGTGATCTGCGATTTTTATCATGACTGCGACATTATGGCGGACACATCGGACACTTTTGACACTATTTTGGGACCATTGTCATTTATACAGCGATCAGTGCTATAAAAATGCACTGATTGCTGTGTAAATGACACTGGCAGGGAAGGGGTTAACCACTAGGGGGCGATGAAGGGGTTAAGTGTTTCCTAGGGAGTGATTTTAACTGTGGGCGGGAGGGGCTACCTAGGACATGTGTTGCGTTTGTTACAATATGATTTTTTATATTAATCAGACTTACAATACATGGGACATAACATTACACAATAGTGGTTGGTCATAGAGATATTGTCAGTTTTTGGCTTGAGTAGATTTCTCAAATAAATGCTGTTTTATACAATGGGGTAAATATCATTGTTGTATTCAATTGACAGTTCAATTAACAGGCTATTGTCTCTATAGCTACAGTAAACAAGTAAGAAATGTACTTTTCTGAGGTTCTTTTAGCTTTCAAACTGAAAGAATGACTGTTAGATTACTGTCAGGTGTTGGCTTGATTAGACAATGGGTACATAGATGCAGTTTTCAACAGTCCATTGTTTCTACAGCTACAGTAAACAGGCATGTTTTCTGTTGTTTGGTAACTATGGCAAACAGCCTGACACATAAAAGGGGGTGAGTAGACACACACACACACACACACACAGACACCATCATGCTGTAACATCTGATGCCACTCATGATAGAAGAAACTTGCCTGATGCTTCAGGAGAATCGTTGCAAATGGAGATCACAACCATACAGTAACAGAAGATAAGTAACCTTTAAGTGTATTTGTACTATTATAGACCATAGGCTGTTCAGTTTGCTAGGCATTTTGCTTGTTATAGAGATCTGTCAGTCTTGTATTGTATTCCTAATATTGTAATAGTTTTGTATGTACAGCATCTTTGTATAGTAAAGCACATTTACACACACTGCAGAAATCTCAGCTTCCTTGCTTATACCACAGAGTAACCTTGCTAGATAGACGCAAGCAAAACATTTGGGGGCTCGTGCCGCGATCTGTGCTATAATTCAACTGAAGCAGACCTGTTTTTCTGTAGTGTGTTGTGTAGCTTGTGCTAGGTAAAATGCTGTGTAAGCTGTCTAGGAAAAGCAAGGCTGCAGAGGGTTCTGGTGGCCAGAAGGAAGTGTGCAGCTTATCTCTCTGGGCCAGAGACAATGAGTGGGAGCCTCTTGCTAAAGAATTTGTGAAGTATGCTTCTCCCTTGAAGCTGACTAGGGGTGATAAAGTCTCAGATCATTTTATAGATTTTAGCCTTAAGGGGTTGGATTTAAGTAAAAAAGAGAAGAGAACAGTGTCCACAGTGTGCTGGTATTTCCTTAAAGCGGGAGTCTGGCGACCAATCACTTTTTTTTTTTTTAGGTCATTGAGACACTTTGCTAACCCTAAAATAATACTCACAGTTTGGGTGTAATATTTCCGCCTCTGTCTGTTTTCGTACTGAAGAATAACTTAAAAAATGTGATGCTGGCTGTTTCCATTTTGCTTGTGGGCATGTGAAGCCCACAAGCATTGATTTCCTGGATGCGGTGAATGCTGTTCATTCACAGCTTGTTCACACACATGATCATTGTTTCCGCACTGAATCTTGGGAAGCCTGACACTAAGCTCCCAGGAGACAGTGCGGCACCGGGGAAAGGCAACACGCCTACTCCCATGGGAGGAAAGACAGGAAGTGCCACAATAAAGTACAATATAAAGGTAATTACAGCGCTAAAAAAAAATTTTGTGTGGCATTTGAACATCTATGCAATTAACTGAAGGGGGTAAGATTAAGTTAAACATTTGAGTGGAACCCAGCTTTAATGCTATTTACACTGAATCACAGAGAAGGGAGAAGGCAGAGGCAGAAGTTAAGGTATTAAAAGACCAGCTAGCAGTTGCTTCAGAGTGTGTGCGTTCAACTGCTAGTCAGGCTGATGATTTGCAAGAGCGGTGTGCAGCCCTCATGACCAAATCAATTAATGCCTTAAGGAAAAGGAAGGGCCATAAACCTGTTAGTAAAGCCAGGGTATCTGCCATTGTCACATCCCAAAATTGGGATTGTGAGGATGTGCTCTCCTCAAATGATAGTGATGATGAGGAGATAGAGTTTGATATTTTGCATGATAATCTGCTAGTGCGAAAGAAAAAGTATGCCAGACCTTTTATTACTAAGCATAGGAAACGGCAACATGATAAAGAGGATATGGCAGATGGGGAGGTGCATTATCGCATCCCCAGAGATGTTGAATTTGAAGAAGTACGGGAGTTTAAACAAACTGAACTCCATGAGCTGGCAAAACAATACAAACAAAGGTCTGGGGAGCCCCTATTGACCTGGCTCCTACGCTTATGGGATAAAGGGGCAGACAGTGTTGTTTTGTCAGGTAAGGAAGCAGTGACTATGGGAGTGTTAACCCATGATCCACAATTGCATCAGGCAATTCGAAAAGCCAGAGAGTTTAACGTGAATTTTTCACTGTTAGACCTCGTGAGAGATGGAATAGTCTGAGTATACGCTAGTCCTACTGACCTGGAAAATACCTACTCATGGAGAGCAATAGGAGAGGGTATTTCCAGGTTACGTGAGATGGGTTGTATAACCCGGATTAAATACGTTTTCAGAATGGATGGATCCAGATAAGGAACCCTTTATGTCTGCTCTGCGCTCTAAGCTGATGAAGTCTGCGCCATTTAATCTCAGGGCTCCATTATTGTCCTTGTTGGGAGGCCTAGGATTAAACAGCAAGATTCATGAAGCCACAACTCTTTTAAGCCAGTTGGGGGAGCTAGAGGAGACTAAAACAAAACCTGTCAGGGCAGTAGATAAGGTCAAGGTTAGACAGGAAGAATACAAGCAGAAAAGAACAGAGAAGAAAGGGAATGGGGAAGAGAGGACAGGAGGTGAAGAGAAAACCAGGCATATTATTTCTAGGAAAGAAATGTGGACCTATTAAATGCAGGAGTACCTAAAGATGAGATAGATGGGATTTCTACTGCAGAAATGCTGAAGAGGTGGAAACATTTAGTAGGGAAAACTGTCGGGGTTAGAAACACTACTCCTAGTGAAGATAACATCAGCCTAGACTTAGAGGAAACAGAACAGACCCCTCCTGTTAGCCCCAAACCAATTCCCAAAACTGAACATGAACCCAAACCCAAATCCCTTTATCCTGGGGAGGAATTAGAGAGAATCAGAAAAGGGGATTGGGAGGTTCCTTATCCTTTATGAAGGGAAGGTGAGTCTTCTGTAATAGCTGTGAGGGCAGTGACAGCAGGAGACTGACGTCCATATGCACCTGTCACTGTACGGTGGGGGATGTCATCTTCTCCTACACATGTAATGGCATTAGTTGATAGTGGAGCCGAAGTTACACTTTTGCAAGGAAATCCTTCCCATCACAAAGGAGAATTGATTTATGTAGAAGGTTTGGGAGGGCAAACTACACCAGCAGTTAGGATACGGGTGAAATTGGCTATTGGCAAGGGATCAGGATTTATGACAAATGTTTTGGTATCAGAGTTACCTGAAAATATTCTTGGGATGGATGTACTCCAAGGTCAGTCAATTCAGACTGAAAGAGGTTCATTCACATTCGGGTATCCTGATAAAGCCTATCTGGTTAGGGCGGTGAAGGCTGTGGTCAGAGGTCATGCGAAATGGACCCCTGTCTACATTCCTCCACCAGAGAAGCCAGTCTGTCTCAAGCAGTACAGACTTCCTGGAGGCCACAAAGAAATTGGGGAGACTATTCAAGAACTGTTGAGAGTAGGGATCCTTAGACCTGCTATAAGTCCTTTCTCGTCTCCGGTGTTCCCAGTAAAAAAACCTGATGGGACATATAGAATGACTGTGGATTACAGAGGTCTAAACAAAGTGACACCTCCATTGAAGTCAGCTGTACCAGATATGATCTCAATTGTTGAGAAAATTGCTAAAAATGCAGGAGAATATCATGCTGTGATAGACCTGGCTAATGCTTTCTTTTCGATTTTAATAGACCCAGAGTGTCAAGACCAGTTTGCTATGGTGTGGGACGGCAGCCAGTACACTGTCACTGTCCTTCCGCAAGGCTATCTTCATTCTCCAACGATTTGCATTGGACTGATTGCCCGAGATTTAAGTACCCTGAATTTGAAAGTCGCTGTGTTTCACTACATTGATGACATCATGATCTCTGGGACAAAAGAAGATGTAACTGAAGCACTGCACCTGCTGATAGAGCACTTGGAGAACAGAGGGTGGGCTATCAACAGAGACAAAGTCCAAGGACCTGCCACAGAAGTGAAATTCCTGGGAATGATGTGGACTGGGCCACAGAGGAAAATTCCAGAGACAGTTGTGCAAACTATCCAGGCGCTGTCACCCCCTACTACCAAAAAGAAGGCACAGAAGTTCATTGGAGTTGTGGGGTTCTGGAGATCGTTCATCCCACATCTTGGACTGATTCTGAGGCATAGATATATATCTATCTATCTATCTATCTATCTATCTATCTATCTATCTATCTATCTATCTATCTATCTATATATATATATATATATATATATATATATATATCTATATCTATATCTATAGATATAGATATAGATATAGATATAGATATATATATATATATATATATATATATATATATATAATGTCACCAGAAAAAAGATTGAGTTCTCATGGGGTTCAGAGCAGCCGACTGCATTCCTGGCTGCTAAAGAAGCTATTTTGCAGCATCAGGGATTAGGACCCGTGAGACAAGGATTACCATTTCAGCTGGATGTAGTGGAGCAGAATGGTACCATATCTTGGAGTCTGTGGCAGCCAAATGAAAAGAAAGGACTGAGAGCAATACCCATTGGATTTTGGTCCAAACAACTGACAGGGGTACAGAAGAGATACACACCCCTAGAGAAGTACTTGTTTGGGGCCTACACAGCACTTCAACATGTAGAGACCATTACAGGAAAGGACACAGTCACCATCCATACTGCATTGCCAATAGCAGGATGGGTGAGAGATAATAGACTGGCCACTAGGGCAGCTGTAGCCCAGAACCAGACACTGATGAAATGGAAGTGGTACCTTCAAGAAAGAGGGGGTATTGCAGCTGGGGATGTTAGAGACATTTCAAAACAGTTGGCTGGGCTTGACACTTTTACCAGCACCCGGCCAGAAGAAGAAATTCCTGTGCTGCAGTCATCCCCCATTCAAGAGGCTCCACCCTTTGAGTCTCTGTCAGAAGACATGAAGGAGTCAGCGTGATTCACTGATGGTTCAGCCATAGTCACCTCGTCTGGACGTAAATGGACAGCAGCAGCCTACAACCCAAGTACAGACACAGTCCTGCAGGAGACGGGAATTGGAGGGTCCAGTTAGTATGCAGAGTTGAAAGCTGTGGTGATGACTCTTCAGGAGGATCCTTCTTCCCATGTCACTATCTACACTGACAGCTGGGTGGTTTTTAAAGGACTGACAACTTGGATGCCCACATGGAAGTCCAATGAATGGATGATTCATGGAAAGGTGGTGTGGGGAGGCAAGGATGTCTGGGACTACATCTAGAAGGAAGCTCATTCCCGCACCATAAAAGTGGGGCATGTTGATGCACATATGCCCCTAGTCCCAGACTTTGAGAACTATAACAGAGTTGCAGATGAAATCGCCAAAGTGAAGGCAGTTGTGCCAATTGATCCTGTCTTGATGAACTTGGCCAACTGTGCCCACAAGCAATCTGGACATTTGGGGCAGAAAGCAACATGTGAATGGGCATAGCAGAGAGGATTGCCTATATCCATGGACATGATAAAGACTGTAATAGGGAACTGTACAGTGTGTGGAGAAGTGCGACAATGGCCATTGCAAAAGTACTCCACCGGGTTGATTAAGTAGGGGTGAGAGGCCTGCAGAGATCTGGCAGATCGACTTCATCGGTCCCCTGCCCCGGGGAAACAATGGACCGAGATATTGTTGCACTGCAGTGGACACCTATTCAGGACTTATGCTTGTTAATCCTTGCAAATGTGCAGATCAAGCCGCAACGCTTCAACTGCTACAGAAACTTGTCATTGCTTATGGTTGTCCCAAACAAGTCCAAAGTGATAATGGCTCACACTTCACCGGATCAACAGTACAGCAGTGGGCCAAAGATGCTGGAGTGTACTGGTTGTGCCACATCCCATACCATCCACAGGCAGCTGGTTTGATTGAAAGATACAACGGGCTATTGAAGGACCAGATATGCAAACTTACACCCAAACATACACTAAGGGGGTGGGATTGGGTCCTCACACAGGCAGTCATGTTGTTAAATTCTAGTCCAATAGCCAAAAGCACACCATATGAGAGGATGGTAGGGGCTGGGGCACAGATTCCACAGCTGGAGTGCAGAGTTCAGTATTTATGTAAGGTTCCTGAAAGAACAGGGCTTAACAGATACCATGTTACTGATTCCCATGACATAGAAACCAAGAGTGACGTATCTGATGCTGAAGCCTATCTAGGATGAGAGGGAATCTGGCAGGAAGGTTTGAAGTTACATTTGCATTGACAGATGAGCTTCAAGACAGAGGTTACATAACAGCAAACCTTCCAAAATAAACAGCAGTGATCTTCTGGGAAATATCAGTATATATCCTCTCCTCCCTATTGATGTTCTTTGGGAGGGTCAGAAGTGGGTACAGGCAGGGGGCAAAGTGTTAGTCAGATATCCAGACAAGAAGCCATTTAGAGAGATTGTAGCTGAAGGGCTTGGATCTACTGTTTATGTATTATTAGAAGGAACAGATAATCTGCTTTGTTTTCCACTCCACAGGTTGTCTCCGATTTGATCCATAGGACATGATGGAAAGAATGACGGAAGATCGCAAGAGTTGTGGAGAGCAAGGCCTTTGATGTATTACAAGCCTGGACTTGTTTCTAAAGAACTTTAGAATGGACTTTCTAATGAACTTTTTAGTTAAAGACTGAAACACCTTCTCATGACAGCGATCACTGCTCCTGATGACAGGGAGCTGTGATCTCTGTCATTATACAAGGCAGAACGGGGATATGCCTTGTTTAAATAGGTATCTCCCCATCCTTCCTCTCCACACTGCAATTGTGGGCCGCTAGAGAACATCGAGTTCCCGAGCTTGCCCGAAAGGCGGCAAATTTAAAGGGACGTACCTGTACGCCCATTTGCCTGTGCCATTCTGCCGACGTACATCTGTGTGCGCCAGTCGGCAAGCGTAACCTTATTGTTATCACATAAGGGACCAAAAGCCACATATGTGATAACAATTTTGCTGGTGACAGGTCCTCTTTAAGAAGACTAATAGGGGTCTATGAGATTCCTAATGTTACCTATGGACCCCAATGAAGCTGGCCAACAGCCAGAGAATGATTACTATAAACCAGGAAGCAACGTAATACACTGCATTTCTGGGTTCATCCCATAGAGGGAGGATCAGTAAATGGATGGCGCTACCTGGCACTGGCCATGCCCATAACAGACCTGCAGGTTGGCCATGGAGCTCAAGATACTTGGGAGAGAGGGTGGGGCGGGGACAGGGCCAAGACTAGGGGGAGGCAGGGGGTAGCTTCCCTGGGCGGCACGGCTCCCTCCTCCTCCTCCTCCTGGGCTTTCAAAATTTCCACTGTTGTTCCCGTGAAGCCACTGCCAGCTCCTGCTCACTACTGTCACTTCTAACACAGAAGCCTGGCTTCTGTATTTAGAAGTGACAGCGCTCCACTTCTCTATGTACAGCTGCAGTGAAATGAAACTCGCTCGTCCTCCCCCTCCTTCCCGTAGTCCCCAGGTGCAGTACCAGCAAGCAGCAAGGGGGGAGAGGGGTGCGAGCGCCAATGTCACCACTAGCGTCCAGGCTCCCAGGCTTGACCGGCACCCGTCGCATCATCTCATCTCCCGCTGCATCATCTCTCCAGGCAGACTGCTCCTGTGTAAGGCTTAATGTACATGGGATGTTTTTACAACCTCTCCTGAACGATTTAACTTGACAGATAGTAACCCACATTTAAAACACTCGTTTTGCCGCGTTTACACACCTCGTTTAGCCGCATTTGCGTTTAGAAGTGTTTGAAAAAAATGTGTTTTTTTTCCCAAAATAGCCAAAAATGAAAAACGCCTGTAAACGAAACACGGCTAAACGCGAGTTACCGTGTTTAGAAGCGTTTAGCACCTGAAATGCCTCTAAACTCAGTGTCTGAACTCATTTTTTTGCTTTCCAAAAAAGGCCTCTAAACTCAATTGCCTAAAAAAACGACATTAAACGAACCTGTGTACATGTACTGATTAGGGATGAGCCGAACACCCCCCTGCGAACAGGAAAAAAGTTCGTTCGAACACGCGAACACCGTTAAAGTCTATGGGACATGAACATGAATAATCAAAAGTGCTAATTTTAAAGGCTTATATGCAAGTTGTTGTCAAGTTGTTGTCATAAAAAGTGTTTGGGGACCCGGGTCCTGCCCCAGGGACATGGATCAATGCAAAAAAAAGTTTTAAAAACGGCCGTTTTTTCAGGAGCAGTGATTTTAATAAGGCTTAAAGTCAAACAATAAAAGTGTAATATCCCTTTAAATTTCGTAGCTGGGGGGTGTCTATAGTATGCCTGTAAAGGGGCACATGTTTCCTGTGTTTAGAACAGTCTGAGAGCAAAATTACATTTCGAAGGAAAAAACCCATTTAAAACTACTCGCGGCTATTGCATTGCCGCTCCGACAATACACATAGAAGTTCATTGATAAAAACGGCATGGGAATTCCCCACAGGGGAACCCCCGAACCAAAATTTAAAAAAAAAATGACGTGGGGGTCCCCCTAAAATCCATACCAGACCCTTCAGGTCTGGTACGGATTTTAAGGGGAACCCCGTGCCAAAAAAAAAAAAAACGGCGTGGGGTCCCCCCAAAATCCATACCAGACCCTTATCCAAGCACGCAACCTGGCAGGAAAAGAGGTGGGGGACGAGAGAGTGCCCCCCCTCCTGAACCGTACCAGGCCACATGCCCTCAACATTGGGAGGGTGCTTTGGGTTAGCCCCCCAAAACACCTTGTCCCCATGTTGATGAGGACAAGGGCCTCATCCCCACAACCCTGGCCGGTGGTTGTGGGGGTCTGCGGGGGCGGGGGGCTTATCGGAATCTGGAAGCCCCCTTTAACAAGGGGACCCCCAGATCCCGGCCCTCCCCCCTGTGTGAAATGGTAAGGGGGTACTTACCCCTACCATTTCACTAAAAAACTGTCAAAAATGTTAAAAATGACAAGAGACAGTTTTTGACAATTCCTTTATTTAAATGCTTCTTCTTTCTTCTATCTTCCTTCATCTTCTTCTTCTGGTTCTTCTGGTTCTTCCTCCGGCGTTCTCGTCCAGCATCTCCTCCGCGGCGTCTTCTATCTTCTTCTCCTCAGGCCGCTCCGCACACATGGCATGGGGGAAGGCTCCCGCTCTTCTCTTCTTCTCTTCTTCATTTTCTTCTCCGGCCGCTCCGCACCCATGCTGGCATGGAGGGAGGCTCCCGCTGTGTGACGGCATCTCCTCGTCTGACGGTTCTTAAATAACGGGGGGCGGGGCCACCCGGTGACCCCGCCTTCCTCTGATGCACGGTGACTTGACGGGACTTCCCTGTGATGTCACGGGGAATGCCACAGGGAAGTCCCATCATGTCCCGTGCGTCAGAGGGGGCGGGGTCACCAGGTGGCCCCGCCCCCCATTATTTAAGAACCGTCAGACGAGGAGACGCCATCACACAGCGGGAGCCTCCCTCCATGCCAGCATGGATGCGGAGCGGCCCGGAGAAGAAAATGAAGAAGAGAAGAAGAGAAGAAAAGAATAAGAGAAGAAGATGAAGAGAAGAGCGGGAGCCTCCCCCCATGCCATGGGTGCGGAGCGGCCCGAGGAGAAGAAGATAGAAGACGCCGCGGAGGAGATGCTGGACGAGAACACCGGAGGAAGAACCAGAAGAACCAGAAGAAGAAGATGAAGGAAGATAGAAGAAGCATTTAAATAAAGGAATTGTCAAAAACTGTCTCTTGTCATTTTTAACATTTTTGAGAGTTTTTTAGTGAAATGGTAGGGGTAAGTACCCCCTTACCATTTCACACGGGGGGGGGGGCTGGGATCTGGGGGTCCCCTTGTTAAAGGGGGCTTCCAGATTCCGATAAGCCCCCCGCCCGCAGACCCCCACAACCACCGGCCAGGGTTGTGGGGATGAGGCCCTTGTCCTCATCAACATGGGGACAAGGTGTTTTGGGGGGCTAACCCAAAGCACCCTCCCAATGTTGAGGGCATGTGGCCTGGTACGGTTCAGGAGGGGGGGCCGCACTCTCGTCCCCCCCTCTTTTCCTGTGGCCTGCCAGGTTGCGTGCTCGGATAAGGGTCTGGTATGGATTTTTGGGGGGACCCCATGCCGTTTTTTTTTTTTTGGCGAGAGGTTCCCCTTAAAATCCATACCAGACCTGAAGGGCCTGGTATGGAATTTAGGGGGGCCCCCACATCATTTTTTTTTTTTAATTTTGGCCGGGGTTCCCCTTAATATCCATACCAGACCTGAAGGGCCTGGTATGGAATTTAGGGGGACCCCCATGTCATTTTTTTAAAAAAATTTTGGTTCGGGGTTCCCCTGTGGGGAATTCCCATGCCGTTTTTATCAATGAACTTCTATGTGTATTGTCGGAGCGGCAATGCAATAGCCGCGAGTAGTTTTAAATGGGTTTTTTCCTTCGAAATGTCATTTTGCTGTCAGACTGTTCTAAACACAGGAAACATACGCCCCTTTACAGGCATACTATAGACACCCCCCAGCTACGAAATTTAAAGGGATATTACACTTTTATTGTTTGACTTTAAGCATTATTAAAATCACTGCTCCTGAAAAAACGGCCGTTTTTAAAACTTTTTTTTGCCTTGATCCATGTCCCCTGGGGCAGGACCCGGGCCCCAAACACTTTTTATGACAATAACTTGCATATAAGCCTTTAAAATTAGCACTTTTGATTTCTCCCATAGACTTTTAAAGGGTGTTCCGCAGCATTTGAATTTGCCGCGAACACCCCAAATTGTTCGCTGTTCGGCGAACTTGCGAACAGCCAATGTTCGAGTCGAACATGAGTTCGACTCGAACTCGAAGCTCATCCCTAGTACTGATAAGATAACATTGGATGAGTTCAGGGGCAGCTGCAAAAAGCAGCCAACTGCCTCTGAACGTCCGTTTACCAGCAGCAGTGTACATGAGGCCTAACAGAGCAGAGGAAGCTTCCAAAACACTCCTTTCTCAGCTCTACCATCTCAGTCATGACAGACCACAAGGAGGAGGAAGTACTTTCCCGCCCCCATCAAGCGGCGCTGCATCTGAGGTCTGCGGGAAATTTGACGGGGATATTTAAAGAAAAGTGACGTTTATACAGGTGGGGGTGGGGGGATTGTGATGGCAGGGGAATAGGCTTAACACTGGATAAAGGGAATTTGAACCTGTCAAGAATGGGGATTGGAGAACTCTGTATTAGGGGAGGGGGGAGATTTTGTGGGAAGAGAGTCATTTTTTATTTAAGGTGGCGCACCCCTGAACCCACCACTCTGTACATAGCGTACCCCTGAATCATGCACTCTGTACGTAGCACACCCCTGAACTCTGCACTCTGTACATAGCACACCCCTGAACTCACCACTCTGTACATAGTGCACCCCTGAACCCACCACTCAGTACCTAATGTACCCCTGAACCCACCACTCTGTACGTAGCGCACCCCTGAACCCACCACTCTGTACATAGTGTACCCCTGATCTCTGCACTCTGTACACAGCGCACCCCTTAACCCTGCACACAGCGCACCTCTGAACTCTGCAGGTTTCAGGGGTGCATTACGTACAAACTGAGTACAGAGTTTAGGGGTGCGCTGTGTGCAGGGTTAAGGGGTGCGCTGTGTACAGAGTGCAGAGATCAGGGGTACACTATGTACAGAGTGGTGGGTTCAGGGGTGCGCTATGTACAGAGTGCAGGTTTCAGGGGTGCATTACGTACAGACTGAGTACACTCTGTACATAGCACACCCCTGAACCCACCACTCTGTACGTAGCGTACCCCTGAACTCGGCACATAGCACACCCCTGAACCCACCACTCTGTACATAGCGCACCCCTGAACCCACCACTCTGTAAGTAGCGCACCTCTGGTATTTATCGTCTTTTTAAGACCCTCCATTTGCTGAAGCAAGCTCTCCAGCTGCGAGTTCCTGCACCCATTGAGAGAGAGAGAATACCAGTATTTCTCATTCAATTCCTCACAGAAACATACAGTTCAATAAAAGGAGGCAAGAACATTTCTATATATTTTTAATGGCTTGTTTTCATTTACTGTAGATGGTGGGCCAAATAAACAACAAAATGAAGGCAATTAGTTGGACAATATTACAGTTAACTTAAATTTCATTATAAAATAACATTGTTTCTAGTTGAGTAGCTAAACTTTATTTCACTTAAACATTCCAAACTAACTCATCAGTAACATTTTCTTCTCTCCAATTTTAGTAAGAATGCAAGGCTATAATTTATCACTTAACTTCAAATGGAGAAGACATTCACCGTTCACTGGCTAGAACATTCTGTCTCCTGGTCAGAGGTGTTATCACCTTCCCACATCTATGACCTTTAAGAGGATAATTGGCAAGCATAACCCATTTTTCTTTGTTAAAAATAAACTGCAGGCAGATAGTGGTTCTGGTAAAATGTATGTTCTTAAAGCTGAGTTGCAGATATGGATGTTTTGCATAGTTACATTGATCCAGCTTGGACCAACGTAAGCATGCATGTTCCATATCCGTCTGATCCTTGAGGGAGCTGGAAATCACTGTAGTGATAGCTGCTTGCCTCTGGGTCCCAAACGAGCTGGAGAGACAAGGCAGTCATGTCATGATCTCCATCTCATCCATTCAGAGAATGCTTTGCACTCATTACATTCTGAATTCTGAAATGACACCCATGCTAAGTGAGGGACCTCCTGTACTCACTAGAGATGTGCACAAAAAAAACGTGTCGTTTAACATTTCATCATATTAAAATGATTTGTTTTCAAAATTTGTTTCATATATTTGGATTCGTTGTTCCGAATCAATTCATTATGTTTAAAAAAAAAAAACTGCTTAGAATAGCTGGTTGTTAAAGAGCGGGCAGCCACTTTGTCTTTGACAACTATGATTCACCAGCAGAATGTTAACAAAAGAAAAGCTGTCATTAGAAAATGTAAAAAAAAAGTAGGGCCTCCCCATCCATATCAGGCTCTTCCTGTCTGGTATGGATTTTAAGATGGACCCTACAGCAAAATAAAATGCACTGGGGTCTCCCCAAATCTATACCAGGCCCTTAGGTCTGGTATGGATTTTAGGGGGAACTCCACAACAAAAAAAAAATAAAAATAGAGTGGCAGGCCAGGAAAGGGGGGGGGGGGCAAGTGAGCGCCCCCTTCCTGAACCATGCCAGGCCACATGCCCTAAACATGGGGGGGGGCTTGGGTGGAGGAGGGGCTCCCCCTCCAAAGCACCTTGTCCCCATGTTGATATGGACAAGGGCCTATTTTCCTCACAACCCTGGCTTGGTGTCTGTTGGGGTCAGCAGGCGGGGGCCCATTGGAATCTGGAAGCCCCCTTTAAATAAGAGGCCACCAGATCCCGGTCTTCCCCATGTGATTGAGTATGGCTACTCATTAACCAAAAAAAATGTCAAAAAGTAAAAAATAAAACAGATTTAGAAATTCCAAAACACCAAGTCCCTTTGTAGATTTGTAGAATATATAAAGTTAGTTTAACCCTCCCTCCCTTCCGGCTTCAACTATCTCATAAATATCACTCTTGTTGCATATTGCCTATTTGAAAATTAGGGGATTATGGAACACCACAAGCATGTAGGACATTGCTTGCTTTTGAACAAAGTTCTGTTTTTATCCTGATATGGCTCATTTTGAAAACTCCTTTGGAAATCCACTTTTTAATTTACTGTATAAACTGGACTGGTGATGCCATACCCACCAAGATATGCCCCACTTTGAAAGCTGCTCTGGAAAGGTCACTTCTAAAGATTAGTTGGACAGAATCATCATGGCTTGTTTCAAAATTTCCACAACCCCTAAATCAAGACTGGCTACCTCCATGGAGTGCTTTCCTCCCCTCTATTTTCATAGTTATTATTCACACTTGTCTAAGCACATTTCAAAGTGCAGGTAGAGTGCAGAAAGTGGGACTTTGTGACATAAAGATGGTCTAGGCTTTCTTTCAATTTTGTGACCTGCATGTGCAGTGGATTTTAAATAACTTGCTCATTGAAAGTACAGTGTATCATTTGCAGTGCTAAGAGAAGTCAAGATGTGAACTTTTGTACATGAGTTTTATACAGTACATAGTTCAGACAAGCATTACATGGAAATGGCAATCCAACCTACCTTTGTTTAATCCTTTATACCTTCCAAAAGGGTATTATTCTTTTTCCTTTCTAAACACACAAAACAAACCAAGTATAGTGCTGTCACCACTATTCCTATTCCAACAGTAACAGTCTGATTGTATGTTCTCCACTCTGGGTGTTGCAGCTCTCCCACAAGTCCACTGTGTGGCGGACATAAATCTGAAAGTATATAAGGCAAGAGAGAGCGCATGCCAGCTCTAGTGTATTACCGTTTAATTGATAAAATACAATATATAGAAACGAGGAGTTGCACTCAGAAACATCCGGTGTAAAACGGCATAAACAGCTCCATAAAAGCCTCCTCTCCTGGTCTGTAAAGATCAGCTGTAAATCAAATACGTGCAGCGCTAAACCAAAACTCAAAACATATATCAAACAAAAATGAATAAATCGGTGACTTTAAAGCAACTATAAGCAATGTGAATCAACACAATCAGAACTTGTGAAGTATATAAGAATGTCCAAATGTAATGTGTTACGCTCTGCAGCCAGAGTCCATAGATATAAATAGAAAGAGTCTTTTCAAGCCGAGGGGGTGCTTGGACACAGGATGTTGACTGAAGACTGGAGTGCAAAACAACCACAGGCAACACGTCATAAACATCTAGAGTTAGGTACTCTTACCGAATCCAGTAGGACGTATCTGCCATATAGCAGTGCGTCTGTCAGAGCTTGTGGAGGTGGCCTTCCGTGCAATCTCCCAAGATGTTCTCCCTTCGGTCACGATCTCCGATAGGCAAGGTTATCACTTGGGTCACGGTCACCGATAGCCAGATTAGTCACAGGTGGGGGCAGTCAGCTCACTCGCACACTCTCCGATTCCAGGTAGGTTCAAAAGATCCGAAGAAACCAATCAGGGATGTAGTCATGGAGAAAAAAGGGAGCTCCACATGGCATAGGTCAAAAAATAAAGGGATTTATTGAATAAAAAGCCTTACAGAGTAAAAAGTGATCACTAAATAAAATGGTGGCAACGTGGAAAGCTAAAACGCCCTACGCGTTTCGACTAAAAAGCCTTCAACTGGGGCATAAAACAGCCTCTCCACATTGCCCATATATATAGGCTGTAGAAACCATTTAAAAAATGACTGGGTCCGCCCCCATCACGGCGGAACCGGAAGTACAAGGTTCAATATTAAAAACATTATAAACTGGCCTCATATAATATTAATCCCCTATGTAGTGATATATAGTATTAGGCCTGAAGTGTGTCATTGGTTCAGGGATTGAACAGGAGTAAACACAGTGGGAGGGGGTCCTGAACGCCAGATCTGCTTGCATTCCAAGCCTCTCCTCCATACTGATTACAGGAACATGCGTTCCAAGTGTCTAGAGCACGTGACCGGGGAGGAGACAACGTCCGGTGAATAGTACGCCGCCGATGTCTCCCGCGGTCATCCACGAGGAGCGTGCGTTGCAAGCCTCAATGTGACTAGGGAGGGGATAGAAGCCGGCAGCCAATGCGCCGCTGGTATCTCCCTCACTCACTCCTATGGAGCGTGCGCTCCAAGCCTTTTATGTAGGGGGGGACGGGCGGCCGCTCTGAAGTTAACCTCGTCAGTGATCAGGGCTGGCCGAACCAATCATTGGCAAGCTGTATAGTAAACCACTCCCCATCTGTCATCTGAACGCCACAGAACGCACTACAATGGCAACGACAGATGCCAATGCCAGGGTAACTTAGCCACATTAAAGGGTCCGGTTCCAACACCTTGGTCATCAGCACAGAGATGACCAAATATAAGGGCCATATGTGCAATGTCTTACAGAACAGGCCCAGCGTGGTGGTCAGATGTAAAAGGATCATCCCCTACAATGCATCCTGGTATGAAAATAAACACACCCGGCTATACGTCTAAGCTAACCAAGGTCATCCAACCCCTGCAGCTCAGACACAGTAATACATGCTCAGGCCACCAAAGGTGAGGACCGAGCAACGCCACATTGTCAAACTGGCCCAGGGGGAGCCCAAAGGTCCTATGGTTGAAGAAAAATTGGTATGGTTAACCACTTCATGTCATGGTATATCACAAAATGACCAATGATACAAATGTCCTAGTTTAATTTGACAGTCATCAAATCTAGCATAAATAGACCAAGGTTGAAACATGGTACCTAAACAATATATAATGGGACAACGTACCCCAAAATTGAGAGGCACATATGCTCAAAAAACTGTGGAAAAGAAAAGGGGAGGGGGAAAAAGAGAAACACATGTGACATAAATAATAACTGTAAAACCCCAATAACACTCATAACAACATCCTGAAAACTAGGCATGGGCAAAGAGGGATGAGAGGTGTGTCGCGGCTCCAGAGCTACAGTGCCTCTCATGCACGGTTGATAAAACTATTAATGTCCCACTCGAAATTCATACCGTGCGGCGAGAAGCACCTAAGCTCATATATGCAATAAGTTTCGAGCTGCGACACACCCCTAAGACAAGACTCGCCCCTCCAATGGGGGACGAATTTGTCTATGATCACAAAGGAGGTACCTGTAGGGTCCCTATTATGACTTTCAAGGTAATGACGGGGAACACTATGCTTAATACAGCCTTTCTTAATTTTAGCAATGTGTTCATTGACTCTAATAGAAAAAGTTCTAGTAGTACGCCCGACATACTGTCTACCACATGGACATGTGATAAGATAAACAATATGTCGGGTGGCGCATGTAGTAAAGTGTTTCATACTGTACTCCCTAGATGTCACCGTAGAATGGAAAGTCATTGTTTTTGCGTCTCCCGCTTATGTTGTGCAGGCACATATTACACTTTCTGTACGGGTTATATCCCTTACAGTCTTGAAAAAAAGAAACGGATCGGGGGGGTCAATAACGTTGGGGGCAATTTCCCCCTGAACTGAACGTGCGCCCCGGAAAATGATACCGGCCCGGTCCGGTAAAACAGAACCTAGAACACATTCATTTTTCAGGACCTTCCAGCCTGTCCAAAATCCTTTTGACTTCTTTATATTGAGTGGAGAATGCAGTAAAGAACGACCATTTATGAGGGTTATCACCCTGTACTTTAGGGCGGTCAATCAAAAGTGAATTCCTATCCACTCCCCCGACTTCCCTGATGGTATTATCAAGGTCAGATGGTCTATATTCCTTTTCTATGAATCTTTCTCTGAGGGTTTGGGACTGTAACTGGAAATCCTCAGTATTGCTACAGTTACGCGGTAACCGGAGGAACTGTCCCTTAGGGACCGATTTCAGCCACTGCTGATGATGGCAGCTGTCTGTCGGAATGTACCCGTTACGGTCTGTGGGCTTGAAGAACGTTTTAAACACCAGTTGTCTATTGACTATGGACACCTCAAGATCCAGGAAATGTATGGTCTCAAAGCTAGCCTCAAAACACAGAGAGATGTTTCTATCATTGGTGTTCAAATGTTCCATATAATTTTCAAGTGACTTGAGGTCACCCTTCCATAGGAGGAGAATGTCGTCTATATATCTAGCCCACAGAACCAACTGGGGTGGTCTGCAGGAGTAGATGACATCCTCCTCCCATAGGGCCATAAAAAGGTTGGCCAAACTGGGGGCATATTTGGCCCCCATGGCCACACCTTTAATCTGAGAGTAATAAGTTCCTTGGAACCAGAAATAATTATGTTCTGTTGCGAACCTGAGGAGCTCCATAACATAATTTCGATGGATGAGCGGAAGGCCAGAGTCCCTGGAAAGGAACAGGTTGACAGCCGCCAGACCTTGATATAACGGAATGGATGTATACAATGCGGATACATCCGCGGTAGCAAAAAGTAGGCCATCTTGGTATTCTACTTGTTCCAAAAGGTTGATCACAGCCCTTGTGTCCTTTAGGTAGGAAGGCATCTGCTTGTAAAGATCAGTTGGCTCACAGCGACTTGCGGTGTGGTGAAGGGTTGTTATTGTAAGCAGAGGCAGAGAAAATGATACAGGAGACGGTCAGAGACTGTGCAGACAATGATACAGCAGACGGTCAGAGACTGTGCAGACAATGATACAGGAGACAGTCAGAGACTGTGTGCGGACAATGATACAGGAGACAGTCAGAGACTGTGTGCGGATAATGATACAGGAGGCAGTCAGAGACTGTGTGCGGACAATGATAGAGGAGACGGTCAGAGACTGTGCGGACAATGATACAGGAGGCAGTCAGAGACTGTGTGCGGACAATGATACAGGAGGCAGTCAGAGACTGTGCGGACAATGATACAGGAGACGGTCAGAGACTATGCGGACAATGATACAGGAGACGGTCAGAGACTATGCGGACAATGATACAGGAGACGGTCAGAGACTGTGTGGGGACAATGATACAGGAGACGGTCAGAGACTGTGTGGGGACAATGATACAGGCGATGGTCAGAGACTGTGTGGGGACAATGATACAGGCGATGGTCAGAGACTGCGCAACAACAGAATGGGCATCATGGATAACTTATCAGTGTAATGCTTCTTCATTATCAGCAGGTTTAGGGAGAAGGTAAATAACACTGCTGTATTACTTAACTGGAGAAGGTGGTGCACCATTCTGGCTGTACTGTCTGGCAGAGGAATATGAATCACAAAAATCGTAGCACAGAATTATAAATCTTTTGGTAGATGAAACATTTCACATACGTGTGTGAATAGCTGTTTCCCTGGCGTTCATTTTGAAAGCAAAACTGCAGCAAGATGAATAAAAAAGCCCATTAAATAAAATAAACCCTCCAGTTTGAACGACAGCCAGCCTCATTCAACGGCCTTCCTCGAAGCCCACACTGGAATGTACATGCCCTCAGCCTGTCATTCAACAAGTAAGGAGAAGCAGCACAATGATGATCCCATCCAGTGGCGGCTGGTGCTCAAAATTTTTGGGGAGGCGCAAACAAACTGAAAAATTCAGGAAAAAAAACATCAATTGCAGCCTCAGTGTGCCCATCAACCTCAGCCACTGTGCCCATCAAACTCAGCCACTGTGCCCATCAAACTCAGCCACTGTGCCCATCAAACTCAGCCACTGTGCCCAATCAAATGCAGCCTCACTGTGCCCATCAAATGCAGCCTCACTGTGCCCATCAAATACTGCCATTGTGCCCCATCAAATGCTACCACTATGCCCATCAAATGCAGCCATTGTGCCCATCAAACACAGCCACTGTGCCCCATCAAACGCAGCCACTGTGCCCCATCAAACGCCACCACTGTGCCCCATCAAACGCCACCACTGTGCCCCATCAAACGCAGCCACTGTGCCCCATCAAACGCAGCCACTGTGCCCCATCAAACGCCGCCACTGTGCCCCATCAAACGCCGCCACTGTGCCCCATCAAATGCCTCCACTGTGCCCCATCAAATGCCGCCACTGTGCCCCAACAAACGCCGCCACTGTGCCCCATCAAATACCGCCACTGTGCCCCATCAAATGCCACCACTGTGCCCCATCAAATGCCACCACTGTGCCCCATCAAATGCCGCCACTGTGCCCCATCAAATGCCGCCACTGTGCTCCATTAAACGCAGCCACTGCGCCCATCAAACTCTGCCACTGCGCCCATCAAACTCTGCCACTGTGCCCCATTAAACTCTGCCACTGCGCCCCATCAAACTCTGCCACTGCGCCCCATTAAACTCTGCCACTGTGCCCCATCAAATGCCACCACTGCGCCCATCAAATTATGCCACTGTGTCCCATCAAATGCCACCACTGTGCCCAATAAAATGCTGCCACTGTGCCCCATGATGAAACCATAGACAGACAGGGTACAGATAGCATGTAGTGAGATGTACCTACCTGCTCCTCGCGTCGGTTCCCTACTAAAGGCAGCAAGAGAAGCACGTGATGTTCTCTCTGAGTGCCCTGCAGTGCAATCTGGGAGTTGTAGTCTCTGCAGAGCACAGGCACCAGAGGGCCAAGTTGAAGTCTGTGCTGTGGAGAACTACAACTCCCGCCATGCATTGGAGTCGCCGACTGTGGGGGGAAAGGCTAGGAGAACGGCGCCGCGGTGGTGGAGCCTGCTATTGGACACAGCAGTGGCCGTGATGACGTGTGTTCTTCTCCCTCATCCGCGGTCCGGTGGCTCAGCCCAGACAGGCGGCCGCGGCGTCAGTCTGTGTGCAGCGCCAGCCGCCCAAACACTCCGCCGGCTTGCTTGGGCTGCGCACTGATGATATTTCCTTTCACTCCTGAGGCAAATTAGGCGAGCACGAGGCCCTTCTGGGGGCGAGGCCTAAGGCGAGTGCCTGTCTTGCCTAATTAAAGAGCCGCCTCTGATTGTAAGCAACCCTTCACATGTTGCTATGACAACATGTTTCGGAGGCGCGGCCTCCTTCTTCAGGTCCTGAAGGAGGCCGCGCCTTTGAAACATGTTGTCATAGCAACCTCATGCAAGCATGCTAGAGGAAATAGCTGTATCACTGTGCACCCCCTCCCTGGCCTTGAGTGACGTCACGCAGCGCCGGCTGGTCCGTGCGAGTGTTTGAGCGGCGTGTGATACAAGGAAGTAGGTTCCTTGTGCTTACAGTAGCAACCCTTCACCACACCGCAAGTCGCTGTGAGCCTACTGATCTTTACAGACCAGGAGAGGAGGCTTTTATGGAGCTGTTTATGCCGCTTTACACCAGATGTTTGTGAGTGCAACTCGTTTCTATATATTGTATTTTATCAATTAAACGGTAATACACTAGGGCTGATGTGCGCTCTCTCTTGCCTTACATACTGTTTTTCTTTTCTGCAGCAAGCTGTAACCAGGGTAAAAAAAAAACAGAAGCAAGGCCATTGTTTTTAAAATGAAGCATATGAAATCCTGACATGAAACTACCTCCTGGAATTCCTGTCTGCCTGGGGTCCAATAAGACAAAGAGGCTGCAACACCACTCCAGGTGATACAATAGCTGTACTGAAGATTTGGTGCTGGTCTAGTCTGTGATCTGAAAGACTGTTAACGTAAGTGCAAAAGAGGTGAAGTATGAATGCTTTAATCGTAAAAATCCACGCATTACTTCAAAAGACCACGATACAACAGGACTATAGCAGCAAAGTTAATGTGTTTCATGAACCAAATCGCTTCATCATAACCTCATAAACCTCAAAACACATTTTTTTGTTGTGCACATCTCTAGTGAGCACAGGCCCTGTTGTGTTGTGGTCTATTGATGTAATGCATGGATTTTTGCGGTTAAAGCATTCATACTTCTGAAGATTGGAGTGCGGTCACCTCTTTTGCATATACTTTGACTGCCTGGGGTCCAAGCCTCAGTTGGAAGGTGAGTAACCTTTTGTCTAACATTTAATCTATAACATGTCAGAAGCACTGCTTGTGCATGCAATTGTACCTCTAGTTTTCTGCTTGGTAGAGATAGTTGAACAGTTCAATCATTAAAAATGCCTAGATATGACTCCATGCCCCCATAAACACCGAGTGTTTCGCCCTGATGCATAGGGCTCTGAAGTTTAGCTGCAGGGCACTGCCCTGCTGACAGCCTATCAAACTTCCTGAGGGCTGCACTGGACAGTGCACCTAGCTGTAGTATCATTTATGACCATATGAACTCAGACTTCAAAGAGTTTGACAGGCTGCCAGTAGCGGGGATGGACAGAGTACCTGTACCCTTCTCCTGTAGCTAAACAATAGTGCCCTATGCACCAGGGCTAAATGCCCAGTGTGCATGGGGCCTTACCATCCAAGATGTTGCTGGATGCATGGCTGAGCATTGTTAATCAATTGTGTAAGTGAACCATAAAGACCAAAGCATGGGAGCTGACATTACTGAATTGTTTCCAAGTATGTAGGATCCAAGATTATCACTCTAATTATGCCTTCGCTTCCTAGCAACTCAGTCACCTGTAATAAATATACATAATGGGAGCTGTATCTTTTCGGCATCCTGCAAACAGGGTGTCTGTAAAAGCCACTCAATCCTGCCTGAATACCCCCCAAAAAATGCAAAAATCTGCATATTGCACACACTGTTAGGCGCATCTAGCGTTTGAATGGTAATGCATTCTTTTGCTCTGAATATTAATTTATTCTGTCCATTAGAATGCTTTAATGCTCAAACTCTAGCCGTGTCTAGTGAACTTAGACATGTATAGGTACGTTCCAAGTTTTTTTCTGTTGTTCACCTCCTCTCCTGATCTCATCTTTTGAGGGGTTTTTTCAGCCTGTAAACACTCTTCTTCTAATATGCCTGTAAATACCTATGTGTGCATGGACATCTTACATAGAGGTGCTTTTACAGGTTTAAAATAAAAATACTCAACAACTGTAAAAGAGGCAATTTTTTAAGCTCTGTGTTCATGAGCTCTTAGGACTTTACTGACAATATGCTTGTTCCAGGCCAAATCACCAAAAGTAACAAAAGCATGATAAGTATGACAACTCTAGGCCTTGTGCTTTTTTAAAAAAAACATCATAATGTTGCCTAAAATGCCACCAATATGCCGCCACAGCTCCAGGCATCAGGCAACCTTTCTTTCTTCTTATTCCCCACAGATTTTCCATGTTTGGTAATAAAACAAAAGGGGAAAAAATCCCTAAGGCTGCATTCCCACCTGAGCGTTTAATTTTCAGGCAGAAAGTTGCGTGTGTCCACAGCAGTTTACCGCGATTTTTACCGCGATTTTCTACAGGTCAAAAGGTCACCAATGTAAAAAGCAGAAAAATGCCTGTAATCTGCCCAAGAAGAAGCTCATGTACTTTTTTTGAGCTTCAGGTTTTTTTCAGGCATTTTATTACAGGTGACAAAACGCTCAGATATGAACAGGTGCCATTGGAATTAATAGGATTTTGCTTGTTGGGTGTTTTTCAGGCGTTTTTCGGGTGCTTTACGAGCTGAAAACGCTCAGGTGTGAATGCAGCCTAAAGCTGGAAAGTAAAATCAGTGCTAGGATTTAAAATACAGTTCTGAATATAATTTCTTGTCTAGTGTTACAAAGTTATAATGACCTCATGTTGGGACCACAAAAAAAAAAAAATAGAGAAGTGGCCCTGTGGGGTTGCCACCCCTACTGCCCATTCGTTTGTTTTTTTTTCCAATACATTTTTCTCTTAATAGAAGACTATGATGTTTGTTAAGTACACATCCCTCTATGGCTGCTTTGCTGGTTCTTTGTTTTATGTTTCAGGTGACCTGCTGCCTGCTGTTGCTAGGAAGATTTATCTCAGCTGCTTAGCACTGGATTGGTGACAAATCTTTTGGCAGGAAACATCTGGCCAATGAGTGTCAGCATTTGCCTTAGGTCTGTCAGATGGACCCCTCTGGATTATCTTCAGCCTTCCTTTTGGATCTATTGACCTGCTCCCCTGCCCACCCTCCCTTTGTTATTTTCCCTCATCATGGTCCACCTTTATACGTGGCATAATGTTGTCCACTGTGTGGGTGGACAGTGGTTGGTAAGCTGGTATTTGGTTGTTATTTGCTGCTTGAGTCTTGACGACTAAGTATGATGGTCTGTTAATGGTTAACAACAGTTCTGTTTGGTATTTAAGGTCCATCTTTATGGGGTAATGTCACCCATTTTGTGGGTGGACAGTGATTAGTAAACTATTATTTGCTTGTTATAAGATATTGCTGCTTGAGTCTTAGTGACAGTTTTGCTTTGCGTTTTTTAAGGTCACTTTGGGGTAAAGCAAGGAAGCCTAAAACCCTCTATAGTGTATTAAAATGGTAATATGCCTTACTCTGGGGCACTGGTAGCTAAAAAAATCTGATGGGTGTCAAATCTAATGCCGCGTACACACGGTCGGACTTTTCGTCTACAAAAGTCCGACAGCCTGTCCGACAGACTTCCGACGTACCTTCGGCGGACTTGCGGCAGACTTTCTTACGAACGGACTTACACACACACGACCACACAAAAGTACGACAGCCTAGTACGCGGTGACGTACACCAAGTCCGACGAGACTATAAAACGGAAGTTCAATAGCCCGTACGACACCCTTTGGGCTCCTTCTGCTAATCTCGTGTTTATCTCGTGTTAGTAGAAGTTTGGTGAGAGACGATTCGCGCTTGTGAGACTCGTATTTTTCAGTTCATTTTAACTGTTGTTCAGTCTGTGCTTGTGAGGTTTGTATCTGCTTTTCAGTGCGTTTGGTCAGTTGGCATTGAGAAATCTTTGTTTTATTGGCCGCTCGTTCCTGATTTTCAGGTCGTTCTTCACAGGCCTTGCTGTTCTTCAGTGCGTTCTGTTTAGTGCGTTCTGACCAGCCGACCGTTTTGAAGCCATGTTACCTGTACGTACTCGTCGTAGAGCTCGTGCATTGTATGTGCTTGGTGCTGTAGTTTATTCTTCAGCCCAAGACCAGTCCATGAACAGGGCGAGGAGGAGTTCATGGACCAAGAATTGGTTGCTTCGGCGTGACCAGTTCTGTCACATGCCTTTGCTCCGTGAGATCCGTGAGAATAATCCTGAGGATTTCAGGAACTTTCTCCGGATGACGGACCCCGTTTTTGACCGTTTGTTGGCTTTGCTGACCCCCTATATCAGCAGGCAGGATACCTGCATGAGGCAAGCCATCACTCCGGAGCAGAGGTTGGTCGCTACCTTGCGGTATTTGGCCACAGGGAGAAGCCTGCAGGACCTTAAGTTCTCGACAGGCATCTCCCCCCAGGCTCTGGGGATCATTATCCCAGAGACCTGTTCTGCCATCATACAGGTCCTGCAGAAGGACTATATTAAGGTAAGATATTTTTCTTTTATTAGCATCACATGTTCTTTTATGTAATCTTTGATAATATAATGTATTTCTTGCTTCAAACACTACTTACCATCATTGCAATATAGTGTGAATGTCCCCTTTTTATCCTCACACATGCTGGATTTTTTTCCTGTTATTTTTTGTCATGCATGTATATTTTCCTTCAATAACCTTCCCAGCATGAAGTGATGGGAACATATGCACCTAGTCTACTCATTTGGAATGTATTTTGTTTGAGTGTATTTAGTGTGCTGCTAATGAGCAATTATCTAGATTTCACAACCCCCCCCCCCCCCACCTAAACTCACTCCAAATAGTGTGCTGCTAATGAGCAATTATCTAGATTTCACAACCCCACCCCCCCCCCACCTAAACTCACTCCAAATAGTGTGCTGCTAATGAGCAATTATCTAGATTTCACAACCCCACCCCCCCCCCACCTAAACTCACTCCAAATAGTGTGCTGCTAATGAGCAATTATCTAGATTTCAAACCCCCCCCCCCCCCACCTAAACTCACTCCAAATAGTTTGCTGCTAATGAGCAATTATCTAGATTTCACAACCCCACCCCCCCCCACCTAAACTCACTCCAAATAGTGTGCTGCTAATGAGCAATTATCTAGATTTCACAACCCCACCCCCCCCCCCACCTAAACTCACTCCAAATAGTGTGCTGCTAATGAGCAATTATCTAGATTTCACAACCCCCCCCCCCCACCTAAACTCACTCCAAATAGTGTGCTGCTAATGAGCAATTATCTAGATTTCAAACCCCCCCCCCCCCCCCCCACCTAAACTCACTCCAAATAGTTTGCTGCTAATGAGCAATTATCTAGATTTCACAACCCCACCCCCCCCCCCCACCTAAACTCACTCCAAATAGTGTGCTGCTAATGAGCAATTATCTAGATTTCACAACCCCACCTAAACTCACTCCAAATAGTGTGCTGCTAATGAGCAATTATCTAGATTTCACAACCCCACCCCCCCCCCCACCTAAACTCACTCCAAATAGTTTGCTGCTAATGAGCAATTATCTAGATTTCACAACCCCCCCACCCCCACCCTCGTTAAAATTTGCTGGAATGTTCTGTGGTGTTGATTTGTCTAAAGCAAATATATGTTGCACTTTGCAAAATGCATGTGCACTCTACAAGTGCATTTGTTCCAGTGCTTTAGTAAATGAGCAGAAGCTCTGCTGATTTCCATCATCAAATCATATGCAAGCCTCAAAGTGTTTTCATTAATTGCCCTTGCATGTGATTGTGTACTCCTTGCAACATGAATGCCTTTTTACATTACCTCATTTACTGTAAGCTGGTTAGCAACTGCACCTGCAGAGTGCGACAACTGCAGTCTTGTAGCCTTTTTAGTCCCTAAATTCCTGCGTGTCCTAAAAGTAATTTTTTTTAGGGATTTCACAACCCCCTAAAATGTAATCAATGTTCCAT